>NC_064925.1:514155824-514784038 GCF_023897955.1 Schistocerca gregaria | reverse complement strand
CACGGTATTATCATCTTGTGCCCGCCTCGGCATATCATATTTACTTGCATGTCTAGGCGAACCTACATTAACGACAATAGACAATCGTCATTAATAGGTAGTACATCTAACAGCTGATGCAACGATGTTCGCAGTCAGTGAATTTATTTCGGACGGTTGTCAATCGTCATTAATGTCTGTTCATCCAGACATACAAGTAAATACATTAATTTTTATATTTCATTTATACGTATCGCGTATTTATACATTAAACAACTTTTCGTAGATACAAAATTTATAACACCAATTTGAACTCAGTGACTCACGTGGGCTTGACGAACGTTGCAAATGTGTCTTATATTAGCTCAGTTCGAGGACAAATTTACACGCGTTATCTCATCTAACTCTCAAACTTTATCTTGAAAATGTTTGTGTTTTGTTGAAAAATGGCGCAGCAATTTATTCGCTACCATGCTTGTATCGGAAAGTTGTTCTCCGCACATCACACACTCTGGCGCAGAACATCCTTTATCTCCCCTACACGTGAATCCCATTTTCAAGCATTCTTCTCTACAGAACCTCACTTTTCTGTTCTTGTTATTGCATGACAACGGGTGACAAATAGATGTTTGAGACACACTATTTGATTGTTCTTCTGTATCTACTGAAGTTTCAGACACATTACCTGCCTGTTGCTCTACATCTGGTGTTTCATAACCTACCAGAAGTCTTTTTCTGAAAAATAAATTTATTAATTTATAATGATTTTTGAAAATTATATCACTTTGAAAGAAGTAAAATAATGCCACATTTCACGAAGGAAACAAAGAAACGGACTGAAGGAAAGATGTACTATCTGCGTCCAGCTACATGTGCAACTTACGCAATTACTAAGTGTCAGTGTCAAAACAGATAGCTGTAATCCGTGGAACCTATATACTAAACGAATCTTTTTTGCTGTGAAGAACAGAATAGGCCGTAGTATGGTAACTATATCTTCCATCATACATTACAGTATCAAACACTCGTTACATAATTACCATTTAAGGGAGAAAACATGATTCGCATTTCCTGCTGTTACTTGAATCTTTTGACTAACTGGTAGAATGACAACCATAATGATCTATGAAATTACGACATTGTTAGGGGATGATGCTCCAGAAGCGCAGAGCTTATGTGTGCTGCCACTGAAGTTAAGGTTACGTTCCTACAGCAAAAATGACAAGGAGCTTGAAATGTCTTACCATATGTGAAAAATGCAAGCGGTTAATCTAGATTTACTGGAATTTCGTGGCGAATATGATCTTACCAGGCAGATGCTGTAACAATGTGGTTGATCTTATTCCTCTGTTGAAGTGTCTGTAAAAAGACTGAGGCTGATTGCTCTGAATTTTTCTCTTGTCCCGCCGCTAGACGGATGCTTGGATATCGCCGGATGTCCGCAACAGCTTGTCGGGTGTGAGTACTGCTCGTATGTGAAACTGCACGGCATAAAAGTCTGGCGGGTTGCCGACTGAGATGCTGCAGGCGCGCTCTGACTACCACCGTGTTTATTGTGTTCCTCATCTGCCACGTCTGGACAGACATCGTTAATTTTACCGCTGGCTACAACTATAGCTTGTCGACGAAGATAAGAATCAAAATAAACATTGACTTTCGATTTAATGGTCGGCGGCCTTAACTAATTTTCTGAATTTCATGGTGCACAATCACTTAGCTACGGCAAACCTTTGTTTTACAATCAGTTACAGTATTAATTTTGATCATCATTAGGCATGTGTGAAAAAAATAAAAATAATAAATAAAAAATAAAAATATTGAAAAGTGATATGTAAGTGACTAAATTAGCTGTTTGTCTACACAGTGATACTGAAAAACGATAGCACTGTAAATGTATTACGATTAAATACAAGGAAAGGCATTCATTAATGAACGGTTTTCATTACTAAATATTGTTACTGAAAGAGTAATTTGAACAAATAAATCACAATTAATGTCAGTCTTTGCGTAAGTACTTACTACACACCATGACATTGCATTGTATTTGTGTGAAGATATTCCTTATATTGATTTTTACTTTTTGTACAGATATCTGATGACAGTCACATTGTAAAATTGAAACTGTAGCAGTTCGACCGGCTTTTTATTTCTTCGTTTGTTGTCCTCGGTGTCGACGTACAGCGTTGCTACACTAGCTGAAAATTGGGGTTTGTAATTTGGACATAGACTACAGTAAATAACGTAGCCGGCAGATGTACAGTTGTGTTTCACAATACTTTAATTTCACTTTTCACAACCCCTCACTAATACACAGTTATATGGCCAGTGCACTATTGTTATAACTTTCGTTAAGCCTCATTAATAGTTAGCAGGCTAACCTCCACATACTGCTACAACAGTTTACTGTTGAACACCTACGAAGAAATAAAAAGCAGGTCGAACCGCTACAGTTTCAATTTTATAATATGAGTGTCATCAGATATCTGTACAAAGAGTAAAAATAAAAATAAGGAAAATCTTCACACAAAGTTCACAATTCTTGAACAATAATAATGTACGTATGGAGCAGACACTTTCAGTGTTTTAACACAGGGCCTAATTGTTTAACACTTGTTCATAGTTAATTTGAAGCATTGTTGTCGTTCTAACAAACACAGGTTCCTCGTCTGAAACTCGGCCGTGGGTTGATTATCTCGTGACCAAAAACCGGGCCCTTATATAATAGGCCCTGAGACTATACATTGTTTAAAGTTAAATTTACAGAAATTACAATTAAAACTTGTTGTTGTGGTCTTCAGTACTGAGACTGGTTTGATGCAGCTCTCCATGCTACTCTATCTAATGCAAGGTTCTTCATCTCCCAGTACCTACTGCAACCTACATCATTCTGAATCTGCATAGTGTAGTCATCTCTTGGTCTCCCTCTACGATTTTTACCCTCCACGCTGCCCTCCAATACTAAATTGGTGATTCCTTGATGCCTCAGAACAACTTCTGGTCAAGTTGGGCCACAAACTTCTCTTCTCCCCAATCCTAATCAATACTTCCTCATTAGTTACGTGATCTACCCATCTAATCTTCAGAATTCTTCTGTAGCACCACATTTCGAAAACTTATATTCTCTTCTTGTCAAAACTATTTATCGTCCATGTTTCACTTCCATACTTGGCTACACTCCATACAAATACTTTCAGAAATGACTTCCTGACACTTAAATCTATACCCGATGTTAACAAATTTCTCTTCTTCAGAAACGCTTTCCTTGCCATTGACAGTCTACATTTTATATCCTCTCTACGTCGACCATCATCAGTTATTTTGTTCCCCAAATAGAAAAACTCCTTTACTACTTTAAGTGTCTCATTTCCTAATCTAATTCCCTCAACATCAGCCGATTTAACTCGACTACATTCCATTATCCTCGTTTTGCTTTTGTTGATGTTCATCTTATATCCTCCTTTCAAGACACTATCCATTCCGTTCAACTGCTCTTCCAGGTCCTTTGCTGTCTCTGACATAATTACAGTGTCATCGGCGAACCTCAACATTTTTCTTTCTTCTCCATGGATTTTAATACCTACTCCGAATTTTTCTTTTGTTTCCTTCACTGCTTGCTCAATATACAGATTAAATAACATCGGGGAGAGACTACAACCCTGTCTCACTCCCTTCCCAACCACTGCTTCCCTTTCATGCCCCTCGACTCTTATAACTTTCATCTGGTTTCTGTACAAATTGTAAATAGCCTTTCGCTCCCTGTATTTTAATCCAGTTACCTTCAGAATTTGAAAGAGAGTATTCCAGTCAACATTGTCAGAAGCTATCTCCAAGTCTACAAATGCTAGAAACGTAGGTTTGCCCTTCCTTAATCTAACTTCTAAGGTAAGTCGTAGGGACAGTATTGCCTCACGTGTTCCAACATTTCTACGGAATCCAAACTGCTCTTCCCCGAGGTCGGCTTATACTAGTTTTTCCATTCGTCTGTAAAGAATTCGCATTAGTATTTCGCAGCTGTGATTTATTAAACTGATAGTTCGGTAATTTTCACATCTGTCTTCTTGAAGTCAGATGGTATTTCGCCTGTTTCATACATCTTGTTCACCAGATGGCAGAGTTTTGTCAGGACTGGCTCTCCCAAGTCCGTCAGTAGTTCCAATGGAATGTTGTCTACTCCGGGGGCCTTGTTTCGACTCAGGTCTTTCAGTGCCCTGTCAAAATCTTCACGCAGTATCTTATCTCCCATTTCGTCTTCATCTACATCCTCTTCCATTTCCATAATATTGTCCTCAAGTACATCGCCCTCGTATAGACCCTCTGTATGCTCCTTCCACCTTTCTGCTTTCCCTTCTTTGCTTAGAACTGGGTTCCCATATGAGCTCTTGATGTTTATACAAGTGGTTCTCGTATCTTCAAAGGTCTCTTTAATTTTCCTGTAGGCAGTATCTACCTTACCCCTAGTGAGATAAGCCTCAACATCCTTACATTTGTCCTCTAGCCATCCCTGCTTAGCCATTTTGCACTTCCTGTCGATCTCATTTTTGAGACGTCTGTATTCCTTTTTGCCTGCTTCATTTACTGTATTTTTATATTTTCTCCTCTCATCAATTAAATTGAATATATCTTTTGTTACCCAAGGATTTCTACTTGCCATCGTTTTTTTACCTCCTTGATCGTCTGCTGCCTTCACTACTTCATCCCTCAAAGCTACCCATTCTTCTTCCACCGTATTTCTTTCCCCCATTCCTTTCAATTGCTCCCTTATGCTCTCCCTGAAACTCTCTACAACCTCTGGTTTAGTCAGTTTATCCAGGTCCCATCGCCTTACATTAGCACCTTTTTGTAGTTTCTTCAGTTTTAATCTACAGTTCATAACCAATAGATTGTGGTCAGAGTCCACATCTGCCCCTAGAAATGTCTTACAATTTAAGACCTGGTTCCTAAATCTCTCTCTTACCATTATATAATCTATCTGATACCTTTTAGTATCTCCAGGATTCTTCCATGTATACAACCTTCTTTTATGATTCTTGAACCAAGTGTTAGGTATGATTAAGTTATGCTCTGTGTAAAATTCTACCTGACGGCTTCCTCTTTCATTTCTTCCCCCCAATCCATATTCACCTACTATGTTTCCTTCTCTCCCTTTTCCTACTGACGAATTCCAGTCACCAGTGACTGTTAAATTTTCGTCTCCCTTCACTACCTGAATAATTTCTTTCTTCTCATCATACATTTCATCAATATCTTAATCATCTGCAGAGCTAGTTGGCATATAATCTTGTACTACTGTAGTAGGTGTGGGCTTCGTATCTATCTTGGCCACAATAATGCGTTCACTATGCTGTTTGTAGTAGCTTACCCGCATTCCTATTTTCCTATTCATTATTAAACCTACTCCTGCATTACCCCTATTTGATTTTGTGTTTATAACCCTGTAGTCACCTGACCAGAAGTCTTGTTCCTCTTGCCACCGAACTTCACTAATTCCCACTATATCGGACTTTAACCTATCCATTTCCCTTTTTAAATTTTCTAACCTACCTGCCCGATTAAGGGATCTGACATTCCACGCTCCGATTCTTAGAACGCCAGTTTTCTTTCTCCTGATAACGACGTCCTCTTGTGTAGTCCCCGCCCGGAGATCCGAATGGGGGACTATTTTACCTCCGGAATATTTTACCCAAGAGGACGCCATCATCATTTAATCATACAGTAAAGCTGCATGCCCTCGGGAAAAATTACGGCCCTAGTATCCCCTTGCTTTCAGCCGTTCGCAGTACCAGCACAGCAAGGCCGTTTTGGTTAATGTTACAAGACCAGATCAGTCAATCATCCAGACTCATTAAAACTTAACTCATTAAATTAACTACATACATCGAAAAATTGCGTCTTTTTAACTGTTTCTCCTACTACAAGAGTTAGGCCGAATTATTTGTTTACATTGTGAAATTAACAAATAGTTACGCAAACAATGCTTTGGACAAAACTGTCAATTACTTTGGAAGTAAGTGAGGGCTGGTTTTGCTAACGTGTTTCCGACTAAAGCCAAATAGATACTTTAAGATCATTAGTATTTCGTCTTCCAAATGTTTATAATTAGTGCAGAATTTATATTTGTTTATACGTCAACAGTATAATTTAAGTTACAAAACAATTACTGATTTCACCCTATAACACAAGATACTAATTAGTAATAGTGGAAATAAATTAGAAAATCAAATACATACATAGAAATGAGCACAAATTTAGATCTGGTGTTATATTCTTCAAAACTGAGGGCCAACCTTTCTCTTATATGAAAATGCAGATTATATTCACGTATGATAATGGTAATTAGTTAAAACCGAAAAAGCGAATTTAAGGTGGCCGATGGCAAAATAAGACGGGAATTAAAATTATCCCTGCTTGCTTCGTCATAAAATTTGTTATGATATAGGCTGCTGTGCCTATGTACCATGAAAGTCAGAAAGTCGGAACAAACACGGAAGTAGGTAAAACTGCTGTAGTTTCTTGCAGTTTACATAGTCCAGGCTCTTTCGTAACTAGCCACAATTTCTTTATAAGCAATTAAGTCATCTTCATAGAGACCGTATCTTTCCTGGAATATAATAAATAGAATAACCCTATAAATTTGTTGAATGTACAGTACTGTGACGTCAAAGACCTATCAATGAGCAACGGACGAACAGTCTCTCAGAGAGATGTAGTGGGGATCAGTGAATTGAAATGGAAAGAGGGTAGGAATTTCTGCTTTGATAGCTGTAGGGTAAGATCAACAGAGGAGTAAAATGGTGTAAGGATATTAAGATTTGTCAGAAATAAGGCGATAAGCCGATAGTAGGCAGCTGTGAACAGTTCCATGATAGGATTATTCTCACCAGAACATTCTAACAACTCTACCACAACAAAGGTCAAAAATTAATTATGATTGTAGTGTTGCTCACGCTGCTGAATATTGCATTTTCGGGCAACAACGAAGTTCTATTATGTGGCAGGTGTCATTAGAGCACTGTTAATAAAGTCATTTCTTGAAATAATGGATAAACTAGGCAATAATCTTTTCGTGTTTCCCACGCTAGTCTCATTGTGAACTCATGGCTCAATCGTCAATCTAGGTAGTGATGATTCCAAGCTCGGATGCAAAGAGCTCTAGGTGTTATTCTGCTATATTCAAAAGTTTTATAGATGTGTTTCATAAACCATTCTTGAAGATTAAACTTTTGGAAGTTAGGACAACGGTGATGTAAAAAAGTAATCAGCACTCAACATTTTAGTTACACTTCTTTTTTATTACTTTTGTCGAAACATCACGTTCCAAAACATCACTTCACAATATAAAACTTACTTGAAAACATCTTCCTCACTGTTAAAGTTCACATTTCATAAACTGACTACAATTTGCGTCTTTTTAACATGACGACCAAAGCTTGACTCTATAATAACCGCTTAAGCGCCTAAAAATCAGTGTTACAAGTAAGTCAAGAATCATAGTGACAAAAGGAATAATACACATAAGAATAATATCATTGCAATATATACGTATCGATGTATCGAAGTACCTCTACATTAATGAAATCAAATCTGAATGTTGTCACAGAAATGTGTTAACTATTTTACAGAAACACAGTAGAATATTGCTGTTATCGAGAGGTTGAAGTGAGATGCCGTAATGGTTGCGTAATTCAAGTACCATTACAACATACAGCGGAACAGTGGCAACCGTAATTCAGATATACCTGCCGACGTCGCAGGTAGACGACAGAGTATAGTGCTGAGGGCACTGAACGAGTAATGCAGTGCGCAGAAGGAGTCGAAAATCTATGAGAGGGAACAGAAGAAAGAGTTACAGAATATGGGTTCGGTAGTCGCCATGAGAGAGGAGAAAGACTCATTAAGATTTGTAATAACTTTCTGGAGGTAACAGCGAATACAGTGTTCAAAAACCACAAAAGGAAGAGGTAGACTTCGAAAAGGCATGGAGACTCTGTAAGGTTCCAGATGGATTACAAAATGCCTAATACGGTGTAGGAAACTAGCTGGCATTCAAAACAGATTACAGTCTTCTCGGAATGGATGAATGTATGTCTTGTATGATTTTCAAGCGAAACTTATACCGTTCTTCCTGCAAAATAGTGGCATGAAGAAGGTGGATAGTGATGGCGCAACCTTCTCTCCAAAGTAGGCACAAGCGCTCAATAATATTTAGAGCTGGTAACTATGGTGGCCAGGGTAGTTGTGACAGTTCATCTTAGTGCTCACAAAGCCGAGCTTTGTGAACAGGGGCCCGTCGTCTTGGAAGATATCACACTGGGGAACAAACATTACCATGAGATGGACCTAATCAACCATTATGTCATATAATCCTTGGCAGTAATGCAGCCTTGCAACGAAACCAAGGGGCCCAGGGAATATACCTATATGGCTGCCCAAATCATCACCAAATGCCTATCAAGTTTCACTCTTGTGGCGTAAATTCGGCTAGAAACTGTAAACAGTGCGGAACAAGACTCATTAGTCCAAATGATTTTCTTACAGTCCTCCATAACCCATGTTTATGGCTTCGGCACCAAATTTTCCTGCTACCGACATTTTCATCACTGAGAACTGCTTTTCGAATTCCAGCTCGCACTGCAGTTACCTGCTTATGGAGCTCCCTTTTTAATGTTTTGTCACTGACAGGGCCCACGAGTACGGCATTCAGTTTTCCATTGACTCTTGCAGCTGTCGTCCTTACTTTTCATCACAACCATCTTCAACGACTGTCTGTCACGATCACTCAACACACACTTTAGTCCGCGTCGTGACTTAGCTGATGACGTTCTTTCGCTTTCTCTGCATGCGCTGCCCCTTGAAACTTCAAACACTTCGGCTGCCTTGGTTACGGAAACGCCTAACACACGTGCACCAGCAATCTGTTCATGTTTGGATTCACCTAGCTCTGACTTAACGCACTCACAACTACACACAGGACTGTTAAGATCGCCACCGACAGTTGCAGAGTATTGAGGTCGCTGGACAGCCACCGTTGGTGGTCAAATACAACAGCGCAACCTACAGGCTATGTTCAACCAGGGGTTTCTCGCGGTGTTTTCACGTATTTGTTGAACCACTGTAGATTCAGATCAAAATTTAGTAATGATGAAGAGTAGGCTGAAGAATCGTCCCCAAGAAGAAATAGGGAAAGAAGTGGGATTCTGACTTACTAAGGACTGATGACGTGATTTTAAAGTTCTCTAAGCTGGATACTACTGCGATAATAAATACCACAGTAGGCTGTTCAGTTGAAGAGGGATGGACAGTATAACGATATGTTTACGTAATGTGTATACATAAACATACGTTATAAACGTCCCCGTTCGTAGTCGCTAATTATAACAATATGTTTCTTTTGTGCTGCAACATATAGCTATAATCAGCGGTGGAAATATATTTGCAAACGCCGACCGTGTGCGGCTGCCTCTTGTTGGATCGTCTGATCAGTCGGCAGTTGCATTGCAGAGGAGAGTAAATGCCTATTCAAAATATAATTACTTTTGGATAGCTCAACATGAATTTCCTAAGTGACCGTAGTTTATCATGCATTTACCAGTAGAATGTGGCGCGGAGAAAATATTTCGCCGCATACAACTTCCGTCCAATTTCGACGAAAGAATAAGTGACTGTGAACTGTCTATTTGGCAGAAACATAAAGAAAATTAAATAACTTCATGAAGGAGTGAGACATAGATTCTACACTAAATAAATAGTCCATACACCAATTCCATTTAAATCTGAATATATGGCAATTAATAGATGAACTTACACTACAATGAAGAATTTTAACATGAATGCCGTTTTGACTGGCACTTCTCTTCTGGTAATGACAACAATTCCTTTGACGTTTTCACATACACGTCGCACAATAAATTTACTGCTATGCAGTATTGCACTTTTAATATTGCACTTTACTTTACACTAAAATAATATTATTTTAACGATAATAATACGGCGGCAAGACATGCGCGTCCGACACAAGTTGCAAGAGACAAGAGAAGAAATGAGTAACTGCTCATCGAGAATATCTCGTACATTAAAAAAAAAAGAAAATGTTTAGAAGTGTTCTTCTTCTGTCCGTTTTTCGCGCAGCGGTTTTCAAAGTCAATAACTCACTGCATCTCTGACGGCGCCTGTTCTGTCAGACGGAGAAAACGTGGCAGCAGCTCCATTATGCTCTGGGGAACATTTACATGGGCGTCAATGGGCCCAGAGAAACTCGTGCAAGGCACCATGACGGCCAAGGAGTTTCGTACACTGGTTGCAGACCACGTTCCCCCCGTTCATGACGGTCATGTTTCCCGACGGCAAGATAATGCACCATGTCACGATGCCAGGAGTGTGATAGAGTGGTTCGAGGAACACAGTAGCGAGTTCCGATCGATGTGCTGATCCCTTAACTCGCCAGATCTGAACCCGATCGAATACATCTGGAATGTAATTGAACGTGGCGTCAGTCCTCATCGCCATCCCGTCCCCGTAATTTACGGTAATTAGGCGACTTGTTTGTGCAGATGTGGTGCCAACACCCTCCAGCTAACTACCAAGGCCTCGTTGCTTCCATGCCATGATGTGTCGCCGCTGTCATCCGTGCCGAAGGTGGACATACCGGCTGTTAGGTGGCCACATTGTTCTGGCTGGTCAGTGTATTTTGATAATGCAATAATGGCAATGACAACTCGTTACATTAGCGATATATTGTGACAAAAAAGGTAAGTCAAAAGCGATACGTGGTATGGAGAACACGCGAGAGGACTTCACTTGCCACCAGGAGGTTCCGCGTTCTATTCATAGACGGGCCAATCGGATCGGACCGACAGCCGTGTCATCTACGCCAATGGCGTTGTCTGATGCGGTATGGATAGGCATGGGGTCAGCATACCGTTCTAGCGGTCTTTGTCGAAGTTCTTGACATTGGAACTGCTTCTAATGGGTCGAGTAGCTCCTCAGTTGGCCTTACGACGCTTACTGCATTCCGTGCCAGTCCTCCCACAAAGGTGAAATCTCTGGCAATATCGAGAATCGAACCAGAGACCTCTTCATGGCAGTCAGCTTTGCTGACCACTCAGACACGGAGGCGACAATAAACAAGTTACGTCACAGGTCGTTCACCTTTTAGATTCTCGCAACATTATTTGCTAACTGTAGCGCAGTCAGGGCGACCGTCGTTCAAACCTATCCTCCATCCATCAATGTTTAGGTCTTCCCAGGTTTCCCTAAATAGCTTATGGTGAAATTGCAGGATGACTCCTTCGGTAAGAACAATGCCCGTTCTTTTTCGTTCCTTGTCCAACATGAACTCCGACACGACGCCATTGTTGCCCCAACGTTAATCGTTATAGTCAAGTGTTTGTCTTATGTTCCTGTTGCCGAGCGACTGCTCGATTAGTGAATGATTTAAAATGATAAGGCAATCACATAATGTTACAACAGTCACAGACGGACAGTCGCAGAAGTCATTCTAAATTTGCAAAATGATTGGGGAGTGGCAAACAAGTGACTATTCAGATTGGTTTATGGAATCTATAAGACTGGAGTCACACAATCAGATATTCGGAAAAACGTATCGCACACATCCCAGAGATAATAAGGGAGGGTAACTGTGAAAGCTATTGCTCATACATCAAACTTGTTGATATAATAATGGAAAAGAAAATTGAGGAGATGATAGATGACGATAACTTTGGCTTTAGGGGAGCAGTTCTTACATTCCGATTATATGAAAGCAAGACTTGTGAAAAATTAAAAAAAATAAATAAAAACGTTTATAGTATCTGTGGACACAGAAGAAGGCTGCGACAACGTAAAATGGATCAAAACGTTCGCAGGTCTATTATGAAAGACGGATAAGACCAAAAGTGAAAAGCTCCGATGAAACGGTACAAGATAGGGATACAGTCTTTCGTCATTACTGTTCAATCGAAGAAGCAGGAACAAAAGAAAGGTTCAGAAGTGAGATTAAAATTGTTGATGAGACGTCGATTGCGGGAAAAGCAAAAAGAAGATAACTGAGGCGTTGGAGGTGAGGTGCTGTAGGAGGATTTGAAAATCAAGTGAAGAGATAAGAATTGAGGGAGTTCTCCGCAGAATCGCGAGAAACGGAACATGTGCAAAACACTGTCAAGAAGCACAGACAGGATGATAGGAGATGTGTTAAGCCATAACTGAATGTCTTCCATAGAATTAGAGGGAGCTGTAAAATGCAAAAGCATAGGGGAATATGTCCAATAAGTACGTAATTGGGGGCGTTGGGTGCGAGAGGTTGACACAGGAGAAGAATTAATGGCGGACTGAATCAAACCAACCAGAAACCTGATGACTGAAAAAAAAATCCTAACTCGCAGTAGAAGGAGCAGGATTAAAAAAATTGATTGGGCTGTACACCTTTCCTTTTTTTCTGATGAGACAGAACATTCTTGCAGGCAGTGTATCCAGGAGGTACCCCGTAGCTAATACGGCTTGTAGTAGTTTCGTGCTTCTGGGAGAAAATGTTTGTGTATGGTAGAAATCAATGGATTCAAGTGATGTGATATCTGGTGATTCTCTCTGCGTGTGAGTTGATTCATATCACTGATTGAGATTCTGTGTAGGATTCAGCTTACAATGACAGTTTATGGTAGATGAACCTCTTAGGCAATAAGAGGTCTATGTGGAAACATCATTTTACCTGTTTATTGCCATATGCAGGTAGCTCCTAGAAAAGCTAAAATATTACGGTATCACAGATATTACTGCAACTGGTCTTTATCGGAGCTAAAAGGATGTAGAATGTTGCATTAACAAACACAGGGTGGGTACACAATGAAACAGCTTTTTGAGAATGGGGAAATATTCATGACACGTAAAATAGAGTGAATGATATTGGACCCCCTTTTGTTTTGGTTATATACTGTCTAAGACGCACCACGAAGGAATTATCCGAATGTGACGAAAATTGAAAGATGTGATGTTCTCGTACAGAAAAACAGATCATTACAATTTCAGAAAAAATAGATGATTTATTCAAGAGAAACAGCTTCACAAAGTGAGCACGTCAGTAACGCGTTGGTCCACCTCTGGCCCTTATGCAAGCAATTATTCGGCTTGGCATTGATAGAGTTGTTGGATGTCCTCTAGAGGGATATTGTGCCACATTCTGTCCAATTGGCGCGTTAGATCGACAAAATAATTCTCAGATTGGAGGACCCTGCCCATAATGCTCCAAAAGTTCTCAGTTGGGGAGACTGTAGAGAGTTCCGGTGACCTTGCGGCCAAGGTAGGTTTTGGCAGGCATGAAAACAAGCAGTAGCAACTCTCGCCGTGTGCGGGCGGGCATTATCTTGGTGAAATTTAAGCCCAGGATGGTTTGCAATGGAGGGAGACAAAACGGGGTGTAGAATATCGTCGACGTACCGCTGTGCTACAAGGTTGCCGATGATGACAACCAACCGTAGATCATTTCTCTTGGCTGTCGGGCCGTAGGTTGGGCGACAGTCAGGTTGGTATCCCATCGCCATCAGGAGCGTCTCCAGACACTTCTCGATGGTGATCAGTGCTCAGTTCGAAGTGACACTAATCACTGAAGACAGATCTACTCCAGTCAATGAGATTTCACGCCGAATGTAAACGACACCTCTGCAATCGTGATTGCACGTGTACAGAAGCTAATGGAGTCGGCGCAAGGTGCCCCATTGGCTCAGCTCCCATTCTGTGAGTCACCTATTAGTGGTCTCTCTGGTCACTGTAGCTCGTCGTATCGGTGATAATTAATCCGGGGCTCTGAGTGCCTCTCTGTGGATTACTTGGTCTTCACGACCTATTGTTCCTTTAGGTCGACCTCTTCCCTCTTGACGCTCTGTTCGGCCATGGTTTACCCATTCCTGCCAACAATGTCGAAAGTGGCATCGCTCCTATGGACATGTAGAGCGATTTGTCGATTACTCGAACCAGCCTAACTACAAGTCCTTTCTCAAATACTGGCATTTGCGTATATTGTACACGCGCCTGTCTGCGAGGCATAGTTACTCTCCAACTCAGTGAACGGCCTCAAATTTTCAAAGAATTTAAGCCGTGGTATCGACATGTCCCATGTGTACTATCGTTGGTTGCTGCAAGGCGAAATTCTGCTTCAGCGTCTGTCATTCCGGCCGCCGAAGTTTATAATCTTGCGTTTTCCGTCGTTACCTGCATGGATAAAAATTTTTGGCAATATGTGAATAACTCCTTCGTGGTGCATGGTTTCTTTTTGTCTTAGTGTGTGTAACTGATCTATCATATATCGCAGAAGCAGAAATAGTGCTCTTTATTGAAGATGCAAAAATTATAGCCTAATGGAGTAAATAATATACTCTTAAAAATTAAAAATACACTCCTGGAAATGGAAAAAAGAGCACATTGACACCGGTGTGTCAGACCCACCATACTTGCTCCGGACACTGCGAGAGGGCTGTACAAGCAATGATCACACGCACGGCACAGCGGACACACCAGGAACCGCGGTGTTGGCCGTCGAATGGCGCTAGCTGCGCAGCGTTTGTGCACCGCCGCCGTCAGTGTTAGCCAGTTTGCCGTGGCATACGGAGCTCCATCGCAGTCTTTAACACTGGTAGCATGCCGCGACAGCGTGGACGTGAACCGTATGTGCAGTTGACGGACTTTGAGCGAGGGCGTATAGTGGGCATGCGGGAGGCCGGGTGGACAGACCGCCGAATTGCTCAACACGTGGGGCGTGAGGTCTCCACAGTACATCGATGTTGTCGCCAGTGGTCGGCGGAAGGTGCACGTGCCCGTCGACCTGGGACCGGACCGCAGCGACGCACGGATGCACGCCAAGACCGTAGGATCCTACGCAGTGCCGTAGGGGACCGCATCGCCACTTCCCAGCAAATTAGGGACACTGTTGCTCCTGGGGTATCGGCGAGGACCATTCGCAACCGTCTCCATGAAGCTTGTCTACGGTCCCGCACACCGTTAGGCCGTCTTCCGCTCACGCCCCAACATCGTGCAGCCCGCCTCCAGTGGTGTCGCAACAGGCGTGAATGGAGGGACGAATGGAGACGTGTCATCTTCAGCGATGAGAGTCGCTTCTGCCTTGGTGCCAATGATGGTCGTATGCGTGTTTGGCGCCGTGCAGGTGAGCGCCACAATCAGGACTGCATACGACTGAGGCACACAGGGCCAACACCCGGCATCATGGTGTGGGGAGCGATCTCCTACACTGGCCGTACACCTCTGGTGATCGTCGAGGGGACACTGAATAGTGCACGGTACATCCAAACCGTCATCGAACCCATCGTTCTACCATTCCTAGACCGGCAAGGGAACTTGCTGTTCCAACAGGACAATGCACGTCCGCATGTATCCCGTGCCACCCAACGTGCTCTAGAAGGTGTAAGTCAACTACCCTGGCCAGCAAGATCTCCGGATCTGTCCCCCATTGAGCATGTTTGGGACTGGATGAAGCGTCGTCTCACGCGGTGTGCACGTCCAGCACGAACGCTGGTCCAACTGAGGCGCCAGGTGGAAATGGCATGGCAAGCCGTTCCACAGGACTACATCCAGCATCTGTACGATCGTCTCCATGGGAGAATAGCAGCCTGCATTGCTGCGAAAGGTGGATATACACTGTGCTAGTGCCGACATTGTGCATGCTCTGTTGCCTGTGTCTATGTGCCTGTGGTTCTGTCAGTGTGATCATGTGATGTATCTGACCCCAGGAATGTGTCAATAAAGTTTCCCCTACCAGGGACAATGAATTCACAGTGTTCTTATTTCAATTTCCAGGAGTGTAGTTTCTCTGCAGATAAACTGTCACTGAAATTAGGTAAAACACAATACATCGATTCACTACTACATAAGACCTATCAGGAATTTGTCAGATACATTTGATCTGTGTAAACATAATTTCAAAACAACAGTAACATTCATTAATACAGAACGAGAAGGACCAATTATTTAAACGAGAAACCAGTCAGGATTAGTACGGCACTGGAAGTATCATACTCAAACATAACAATCCTTCACCACCTACCCAGTAATGCAACGAATTCAATGCATATTAACATAAAATTAAAACTGAAATCATATGTTATTGAAAATCCTTCTATTCTACACAAGACTTTCTGAATCTGTAGTAATTTTGTCTGTGTATGTTTGTGTGTCTTTTTTGTGTATGTATATATACGCACCCCCCCAATGAACGATACCATTGACCTAGCCGTTGGTGGGGATGCTTTCGTGCCTCAGCGATGCAGATGGCCGTACCGTAGGTGCAACCACAACGGAGAGGTATCTGTTGAGAGGCCAGACAAACGTGTGGCTCCTGAAAAGGGGCAGCAGCCTTTTCAGCAGTTGCAGGGGCAACAGTCTGGATGATTGACTGATCTGGCCTTGTAACATTAACCAAAACGGCCTTGCTGTGCTGGTACTGCGAACGGCTGAAAGCAACAGGAAACTACAGCCGTAATTTTTCCCGAGGGCATGCAGCTTTACTGTATGATTAAATGATGATGGCGTCCTCTTGGGTAAAATATTCCGGAGGTAAAATAGTCCCCCATTCGGATCTCCGGGCGGGGACTACTCAAGAGGACGTCATTATCAGGAGAAAGAAAAGTGGAGTTTTACGGATCGGAGCGTGGAATGTCAGTTCCCTTAATCTGGCAGGCAGGTTAGAAAATTTAAAAAGGGAAATGGATAGGTTAAAGTTATATATAATGGGAATTAGTGAAGTTCGGTGGCAGAAGGAACAAGACTTCTGGTCAGGTGACTACAGAGTCATAAACACAAAATCAAATAGAGGTAATGCAGGAGTAGGTTTAATAATGAATAGGAAAATTGGAATGTGGGTAAGCTACTACAAACAGCATAGTGAAAGCATTATTGTGGCCAAGATAGATACGAAGCCCACACCCACTACAGTAGTACAAGTTTGTATGCCAACTAGCTCTGCAGATGGTGAAGAAATTGATGAAATGTATGATGAGATAAAAGAAATTATACAGGTAGTGAAGGGAGACGAAAATTTAATAGTCATGGGTGACTGGAATTCGTCAGTAGGAAAAGGGAGAGAAGGAAACATAGTAGGTGAATATGGGTTAGGGGGAAGAAATGAAAGAGGTAGCTGTCTGGTAGAATTTTGCACAGAGCATAACTTAATCATAGCTAATACTTGGTTCAAGAATCATAAAAGAAGGTTGTATACAGGAAGAATCCTGGAGATACTTATTGGTAAGACAGAGATTTAGGAATCAAGTTTTAAATTGTAAGACATTTCCAGGGACAGATGTGGACTCTGACCACAATCTATTGGTTATGAACTGTAGATTAAAACTGAAGAAACTACAAAAAGGTGCTAATTTATGGCGATGGGACCTGGATAAACTGACTAAACCAGAGGTTGTAGAGAGTTTCAGGGAGAGCATAAGGGAGCAATTGACAGGAATGGGGGAAGAAATACAGTAGAAAAGAATGGTTAGCATTGAGGGATGAAGTAGTGAAGGCAGCAGACGATCAAGGAGGTAAAAAGACGAGGGCTAGTAGAAATCCTTGGGTAACAGAAGATATATTGTATTTAATTGATGAAAGGAGAAAATATAAAAACGCAGTAAACGAAGCAGGCAAAAAGGAATACAGACGTCTCAAAAATGAGATCGACAGGAAATGCAAAATGGCTAAGCAGGGATGGCTAGAGGACAAATGTAAGGATGTAGAGGCTTATCTCACTAGGGGTAAGATGGATACTGCCTACAGGAAAATTAAAGAGACCTTTGGAGAGAAGAGAACCACTTGTATGAATATCAAGAGCTCAGATGGAAACCCAGTTCTAAGCAAAGAAGGGAATGCGGAAAGGTGGAAGGTGTATATAGAGGGTATATACATGGGCGACGTACTTGAGGAAAATATTATGCAAATGGAAGAGGATGTAGATGAAGACGAAATGGGAGATAAGATACTGCGTGAAGATTTTGACCGGGCACTGAAAGACCTGAGTCGAAACAAGGCCCCCGGAGTAGACAAAATTCCACTAGAATTACTGGCGGACTTGGGAGAGCCAGTCATGACAAAACTCTACCATCTGGTGAGTAAGATGTATGAGACAGGCGAAATACCCTCAGATTTCAGGAAGAATATAGTCATTCCAATCCCAAAGAAAGCAGGTGTTGACAGATGTGAAAATTACCGAACTATCAGTTTACTAAGTCACAGCTGCAAAATACTAACGCGAATTCTTTACAGACGAATGGAAAAACTGGTAGAAGCGTACCTCGGGCAAGATCAGTTTGGATTCCGTAGAGATGTTGGAACACGTGAGGCAATACTAACCTTACGACTTATCTTAGAAGAAAGATTAAGAAAAGGCAAACCTACGTTTCTAGCATTTGTAGACTTAGACATAGCTTTTGACAATGTTAACTGGAATACTCTCTTTCAAATTCTAAAGGTGGCAGGGGTAAAATACAGGGAGCGTAAGGCTATTTACAATTTGTTCATAATCCAGATGGCAGTTTTAAGAGTCGAGGGGCATGAAAGGGAAGCAGCGGTTGGGAAGGGAGTGAGACAGGGTTATAGCCTCTCCCCAATGTTATTCAATCTGTATGTTGAACAAGCAGTAAAGGAAACAAAAGAAAAATTCGGAGTAGGTATTAAAATTCATGGAGAAGAAGTAAAAACTTTGAGGTTCGCCGATGACATTGTAATTCTGTCAGAGACAGCAAAGGACTTGGAAGAGCAGTTAAACGGAATGGACAGTGTCTTGAAAGGAGGACATAAGATAAACATCAACAAAAGCAAAACAAGGAAATGGAATGCAGTCAAATTAAATCGGGTGATGATGAGGGAATTAGATTAGGAAATGAGACACTTAGAGTAGTAAAGGAGTTTTGCTATTTGTGGAGTAAAATAACTGATGATGGTCGAAGTAGAGAGGATATAAAATGTAGACTGGCAATGGCAAGGAAATCGTTTCTGAAGAAGAGAAATTTGTTAACATCGGTATAGATTTAAGTTTCAGCAAGTCATATCTGAACGTATTTTTATGGAGTGTAGTCATGTATGGAAGTGAATAGTTTGGACAAGAAGAGAATAGAAGCTTTCGAAATGTGGTGCTACAGAAGAATGCTGAAGGTTTGATGGGTAGATCACATAACTAATGACGAGGGACTGAATAGAATTGGGGAGAAGAGGAATTTGTGGTACAACTTGACAAGAAGAAGGGACCGGTTGGTAAGACAAGTTTTGAGGTGTCAAGGGATCACAAATTTAGCATTGGAGGGCAGCATGGAGGCTAAAAATCATAGAGGGAGACTTAGAAATGTATATACTAAGCAGATTCAGAAGGATGTAGGATGCAGTAAGTACTAGGAGATGAAGAAGCTTGCACAGGATAGAGTAGCATGGAGAGCTGCATCAAACCAGTCTCAGGACTGAACACTCAAAAAACAACAACATATATGTGTGCAAGAGAGGAAGCAGAAGACTTGTAACATAGGAGGACATGTAGTGCAAATGAGGACTATGTAACGCCACGCCCCACTGACTGGGGAACATTCAGAGGATGGACCAATGAAAGTAATCCACAACAAAAGGAGAGGAAGGCAAGAGAACAATTTGTGGAAGGTATACATAAAGTGCGAAACAAAATGCCTGTTACAAACTTTATTCCGTGCGTAGTTTTGGTAGAAAAATAGACGCCAAAGAAAGGCAAGTTGGGAACACTTTAATAACATACCCGATAAGAAGCTTTATTCAATAAATACCGCCATTGTACATAGTTACGGCAGCGGGTATTGTGTTGTCTTAGAATGCTGGAGTTAACGAGTTCGATTTCGGGTCTTTGTCTATTTATTTTTATTTTATAATTTATCTGAAATTTCAATAGCTTCTGTTTAAAAATGTATGTAGCTTGTAAGTGGTTTTTGTTAATATTTCTGCTTAATTACTGATTATTGGTGTTTAGTAGGGAAATAATGCAATAGATAGATGATTAAGTACAGTAATGACAAGATTTTCACAACTGCAGTGCTTTTAAATTTCAATAGAATATTTGTTCCTAGGTACATAACTTTGTTCTACCTTGGAAGACGTTTTCACATTCAGAAAAGCCTTAATTTTCCTGAGTAATTTCTGCACTTACGGAAAAATACTGCAAGACTGCAGCGCGTAATAAGTGGATGCCACAGTTTAAAAGCGGAATAAGAAAATATATTGAAGTTGTGCTACAGGGATGGCTAGAGGTGAAAGTCTGAAAAGTATAACATTCCCTCCTACTCTCTTTTCTGATCCAGTACTGACTATTGGACGTCTTTTGTGTAAGACCTACTGTAACTGCTGTATAAGGATTGAGAAGTCAGAAACAATATTATGCAGTCAAAAACTTGGAAATTGATGAAAAATATTGCACCTAAGCCCCGAAACGAACACTCGAAGTCGAGAATTCTAAGGCAAAACTCTGCACCCTGCACTAACCGAGTTGCTTAGCTATGGAGTATTGAATGAATGTACTTGTCGTATAGCCGGCTTCCACCACTGAGCAGCTGAAAAATTGTAGAGTTCCGTGGATCCTGAGGCATTGGGAGAACTTTTGGGAATAACACCCGAAGAGAGTTAGTTCACTTTTTTATGGTAAAGTAAAAGTGGCGGTGTCAATTAGAGGTCGATTTTATTTTCGTTTAATTTTTTTATATGAAAATTAGTCAATTAAGGAGATAGACACAAAAATTAGCTCACTGGAAAAAAAGCCATAGGCATAGACTGCTGCCATGTGAAGGACTTGGATTCGGTTCCCAGTACTGCGAAGCAATTTTGCTTGCTCGGGGGACTGGTACGGTGAGGCTTCAGCCTCGTGATGCCACTTGAGGATCCAGTTGACAAGAGTACAGCAGCTCCACGGTCTGCAGAATCTGCACAACGGGCGGCATGTTGATCAAACAACCCATCATGCAGCATCCACATGACGCCGCAAGGAGGGGATGACAAGGCGGCCAGTAGAACCCTCATGGCCTGGCTAGTCATACATGTGATTAAAGCGTTGCCAGATTACCTTCATTTGACGTCAAATTTTGGATCCCGAGCACAAGCGTTTCTGAGGTACCAGCTATCGACCATGTTGAAACAACCATACTACTACATCTACATCTACATCTACATACATACTCCGCAATCCACCATACGGTGCGTGGCGGAGGGTACCTCGTACCTCAACTAGCATCTTCTCTCCCTGTTCCACTTCCAAACAGAACGAGGGAAAAATGACTACCTATATGCCTCTATATATGCCCTAATCTCTCTTATCTTATCTTTGTGGTCTTTCCGCGAAATGTAAGTTGGAGGGAGTAAAATTGTACTGCAGTCAGCCTCAAATGCTGGTTCTCTAAATTTCCTCAGTAGCCTGCTTTGCTCTAGAGACTCCCACCCGAGTTCCTGAAGCATTTCCGTAAAAATCGCTTGTTGGTCAAACCTACCAGTAACAAATTTAGCAGCCCGCCTCTGAATTGCTCCTATGTCCTCCCTCAATCCGACCTGATAGGGATCCCAAACGCTCGAGCAATACTCAAGAATAGGTAGCATTAGTGTCCTTTATAGATGAACCACATCTTCCCAAAATTCTACCAATGAACTGAAGACGACTATCTGCCATCCACACAACTGCCATTACATGCTTGCACCACTTCATATCGCTCTGGAATGTTACGCCCAAATATTTAATCGACGTGACTGTGTCAAGCGCTACGCTGTTAATGCAGTATTCAAACATTACGGAATTCCTTTTCCGATTCATCTGCATTAATTTACATAGAGTTAGCTGCCATTCTTTACACCAATAACAAATCCTGTCCGAGTCAGCTTGTATCCTCCTACGGTCATCAACGACGACACCTTCCCGTACACCACAGCATCATCAGCAAACAGCCGCACATTGGTATCCACCCTATCCAAAAGATCATTTATGTAGATAGAAAAGAACAAAGGACCTACCACACTCCCCTGGGGCACTCCAGATGATACCCTCACGTCCGATGAACACTTGCCATCAAGGACAACGTACTGAGTTCTATTACTTAAGAAGTCTTCGAGCCACTTACATATTTGGGAACCAATCCCATATGCTCGTACCTTAGTTAGCAGCCACCGAGTCAAACGCTTTTCGGAAGTCAAGGAATATGGCATCCATCTGATACCCTTCATCCATGGTTCGCAAGATACGATTTGAAAAAAGGGCGAGTTGCGTTTCGCAGGAGCGATGCTTTCTAAAGCGGTGCTGATGCATGGACAGCAACTTCTCTGTCTCATGGAAATTCATTATATTCGAACTGAGAATATGTTCAAGAATCCTGCAACAAACCGATGTTAAGGATATTGGTCCGTAATTTCGAGGATCAGTCCTTCTACCCTTCTTATATACAGGCGTCACCTGCGCTTTCTTCCAGTCGCTCGGGACTTTACGTCGGACAAGAGGTTCGCCATAAATGCAAGCTAAGTAAAGAGCCAATGCAGTAGAGTACTCTCTGTAAAACGGAATTGTAATCCCATCAGGACCTGGCGATTTATTTGTTTTCAACCCATTCAGCTGCTTCACAACCGTTGGGATGTCTATCACTATGTTCTCCATCGCTATGTTGTGTAGCCTGCACGGGCAATGCAGACGCTGACTCTGGCATCAAGTCAATAGTACATATTGTGAATACTGTCTTGAGATACATTATGCCACGTCTGCTCGACCTGTTCACGTAGTGCTGTAAGAGTTATTGGTTGACGACTCGCACGAGTAAAGTCTCGTCCCATTATGTGCCATACGTACTCGACTGGAGATAAGTTTAGTTATCGTGCTGCCCAGGTAAGTTGCTGCAATTTTTACCGAGACCATACTGGAGTGGGGCCAGTGTTTTAGACGAATGTGCTCTATTCGGCAACGCTCACCAGGCCTCCGTCGTACGCGCAGACGACCATTGCCTGCGTGCAGGCAGGAACTGCTTTCACTGCTGAAGACCACGGTGCACTTGCGAGGTTCCGGGCCTAGCAGTGTGTTTAGCACTAAATTCAGCTAGAATTTGCATGGAAAAGATGCTCTAAGGCCCCACGTTCCTAACTCCGACTTTTGATGTTGCACATGGATTAAAAAGGAAACGCAAACTGATTGCAATCGACTCTGCAAGTGGAGTAGAGAAGAGTTTGGCACCTGCAATAATTTAATTTGATAAGAATTAATTTGACAGTGGAAAGTTTAATTAATGTCGTGACAGATGAAAGGATTGCTTTATCTAACTACAGAATGGAAGTTCTGTTCAAGATAACAATTGGATTAATTCTGACAAAATTCAAAATGAAAAACACATGAAACATTTACAATACGTCAATTTGATACTCAGATAATTGCTGTGAAGGTGAAGTTGTCCATAAAGTAGCTTGTGGCATTTATGACCAAGTGGTATGTGGAGCCAATTACTTGCAACTCAAATCTTAAGAAAAACACCCAAGAAACCCGAGATTAATTGCGCTGCAACAGTAGTGAGAACTCAGACAGTAAAAATGTTGTGTGACTAGGGCCTCCCGTTGGGTAGACCACTCGCCAAGTCAAGTGTTTCGATTTGACACCACTTCGGCGACTTACGCGTCGATGGGGATGATGATGATTATGATTAGAACAACACAACACCCAGTCCCTGAGTGGAGGAAATCTCCGACCTAGGCGACAATCGATTCCGGGGCCTTAGAAATGGCATTCTATCGCACTGACCACTCAGCTATTGGGAGCGGACAACTCAGACAGTGAAAACCCAAGACAGAACCAAGATACAAAGAACGGAAACAGGCGCGCTCTGCTGACCTCTGATTACCATGTAGCAAAATTCTATAATCTGCCAGTGCGACATACATTACCAGGCTGTCTTCTTTACTGCAAGAACACGATCTGCCGTACCGGAGTCAATGGTTTGTTGCTTCGACGTCTCGTCGTGGTGATGATAATGTCCCGAGTATAGCCTGATACTAATTATCCTGGCCTGGTTGTTCCAGACTAAAGACTTCCTAGCAGTTCAAATGCGCCTCTAAGGGAGATGAAGAAAGCACGCCACACAATCACTGACGCTATAGTGATTGATTTTAACAAGCGCAGTCACACAGTAACTGCGATACAGTCAACTTTAGCCAAAAGTGCTCAAGATGGGCAACATAGGCCGTTTGTAGCAGAGCGCCCTATTGCCAACTGTACTCTGAAGGTTACGTTGAAGCTGAAACTTCAGCAACTTCGTCAAATAGGTACTATTAAATAAAAGTCTATTACACAGTCCACGGAAGGCAGACTGTCAAGAGCAGCGAGTGCTCAGTCTTGTAACCTGCTCAGACCGAAAGCCGAGACTGCCTCACAGAGACCCGTACAGATCGAATCCAGTACATTACCACCCCCACCACAGTGGCCGTGGTTAACAGTGCCTATCACCAACTTCATAACCGGTGGAAAATTCCACTCTGTTGCTGAAGCACTTGTACTACACCAATGGAGATACTTGGCGCCAATTTCTGCGCCGATTTTGCTACGTCACGGAGCTTTTCCCTGAGCAAGCCAATCACAGGTAATCTTTTACAGAAAACGCGGGAATTTGCCAGCGAAAACTGCCTGGGAACTCATGTCGTTCCCATGCCTCGCCAGAAGGTGCGTTTACCGAAGATACGGGATATCTCACCCCAGGCGCCCCCTCAGAACCCACCGTGGCCGCGGCGTCTCGCTCTTTTGACAGTGTCGGCGTCGGGGCAGCATCCACCCCATTCAGCCAGTCCCTGACACCGGCCAGCATAACCCTTTCATGACCAGCAGAACCCTCCTGTCTTTCTGGACCACCCAGGCGACGACAGACGCCGCGCGGTAAGGAATAACAACTCTTCACTGCATGCAGTTAGAGAGGAAAACATTCATATCTTCCGAGTTCTCAATACTAGCATTGTAATGACCATTCCCGGCCCATTCTCGGCTATACCTCCCCAAATCGAATTACTGAGAGTTAGATGATTACTGTAAACATGAGAGGGGGCAGGCCACTTGAAAGGTTACCCCTCGTTTGTTAAGCTGATTAATTTTCATGTGAGAAGTATCTCCCTTTAATACAAGCGGACGCAGTGCTCTATGGTTCCCATTTCTACCACTATTTGTCTAATTCTTTCAAGTAGGCCCGATAAATTGAGATGTTGGTAATCAAACCCGCTAGAAAAGATAGTATTCTAATTTAAAAATGAAGCAACGGATAACGCAACATCGGTGAATTGCCATGGAACAATATGTGCACATTAGGGGCTGTAAGACTTTCTTTTTTTTTTTTTGTTGATACTATGAAATCAGTTAGTCGCATGAAGTGCATGATGCATACAATGGATATGCCTGGATTGAAAATTCATATATAGTCATCATCTCAGTGGTATGGATGAAGGATACTAAATAACGCTGTGAGAGAATTTCAATATCATTCTGATTTATTTCGATAATATTTAATAAAACTATTACTCTCTGTGACAAAACATACATGAAGTCTATTATATTTAAGAAAACTACCACTCTCAGTGAAAAAACCTTCATGAAGCACTCACTATCTCTTGCATCTCGTCATACCGGAAACATAGACAACACTTCGTTGTCAATTACATCCACTAATGATTAAAATGGGTAAAAATTAATGTTGCTGAATGGTAGCCTCTTAACACCATTTAGTTAATGTCACACCTCTTTAATGCGCGGAAAAGGGAAAGATACCACCTTTCACTCTCTCAAACATTACTTGTGTTACTTCACATGCAGTGCCATGCGGATAAGTTCATGTTGAAACCGCGTATTATACAACCGCAATGGAACGTGAGCAAACCAGCTCAGGCTTCCTGACTCCTCATCATTCAGGCTATGATTAACGAAAGGCAAATCTAGTGACTACCGTTATGAATGCTGGCAACACGTGACAAGTTCGACAACAAAGAAACGAGTAAAATAAATTGTTGAATCATGGAAAATTTATATTGCTTGTATCTGGAACTAAACTATGCAACAAATGAAACATTAATGAACCTATCTGCTATTGACCTAAGAACAAGAACCGTTGGTTCATTCCCTCAATCACCTCGCGCCCAAGTCCGCTAGTTGAAACACATTAATCTGAAAAATTTCTACAAATACAATATAGCTGAACGTTTCCCGGTATTAATTCACACCTGAACATGTGTCATGATCAATTTTACCCCAAAAGACCTACATTATGAATAACTTTTCTCACCATCCATGACGAGCGCCGCACCCCTGCGTCCGTCTCCTTAAATCGGCGGCCCCAGAGTGTCCAAACATGGGGCGTTCCAGGACCAACAGCCAATCGTTCTAAAAAGCTGGTGGTGGGGGTAGAACCTCAGTGAGTACTAACCTCACAAACTCTGCCCTGCTCATCCCCACTATCTTTGGAATCACGAACTCTCTGCCGAATCTGCTCACGTTGTTATGTTGGTGCTAAACTACCCTACTGCTACCATCTTTGACTAACCCAGATTATTATATGTTGTTGTGGTCTTCAGTCCTGAGACTGGTTTGATGCAGTTCTCCATGCTACTCTATCCTGTGCATGCTTCTTCATCTCCCAGTACCTACTGCAACCTGCATCCTTCTGAATCTGCTTAGTTTATTCATCTCTTGGTCTCCCTCTACGACTTTTACCCTCCACGCTGCCCTCCAATACTAAATTGGTGATCCCTTGATGCCTCAGAACATGTCCTACCAACCGATCCCTTCTTCTGGTCAAGTTGTGCCACAAACTTCTCTTCTCCCCAATCCTATTCAATACTTCATCATTAGTTATGTGATCTACCCATCTAATCTTCAGTATTCTTCTGCAGCACCACATTTCGAAAGCTTCTATTCTCTTCTTGTCCAAACTATTTATCGTCCATGTTACTATATATTCCATGCATAATTACTTTTATCCATCCGCATACATCACCGGATCAAAGGATGAGAGAGGAGGTGTGATACCAACAGAAGGAAAAAATATACACGGAAGCATTCTTGAATCCAGAGGTTAATTAACTAGGCGAAACATTGAAAGGACGCTCTCGGCGTAAAATGAATTATTAAACATATAGAAATTAATCAGTTAGTTAAATGAAGCGTAAACCTGTGACGTTTCACATTGTGTGCATCAGAAAGGCATGCCACCTCTCACACTATTCCATCCCCTTCCAAGTGAACCTCTGTCGGCACCATACAAGCCGTGCACATCGATGCTGTGGCGTCATCGGAAGACAGGCTAATAACCGGGTCGCAACAGTTCGTGCTGACACCTCTGTGCTCATAAGCCCTCTTATCGATGCTGTGGTAGGTGTACGATCTGTCACTGCTGCCCTTGCAATATGATAGTGATGCGTGGACGTCCAGAAACTAGTCTACAGATGTGATAATGCTCAGGTGACCACTGACAACAGTATTTTTGCACAACTGACGTAGTACGTCCAGCTTATGTGGCAGTTCTCTGAAAGGACCATCCCGCCACTACGAAGGGCACAATTTGACCGCTTTCAAACTCGCTTAATTGGCTGCAGCAACCACGAGTGGCTAGGTGGCATGGTTGCCAGCTTGCTTCAGGCGTTTGCACCATACTGAACCTTGTGGCTGCGAGCATTTTCTATTAAGGGATAAACGCAGATGGAACTCTGGCAGCTGTATAAAGACGATATCCTTTTGCGGACGACGCTGAAACCATTACCAGTACCTCTTCTACCCCCAGCTGGCATATGCCCTCATCATATAAAAATCGACGTCGTCTTTCAATGTGTGCTTATACACTCCTGGAAATGGAAAAAAGAACACATTGACACCGGTGTGTCAGACCCACCATACTTGCTCCGGACACTGCGAGAGGGCTGTACAAGCAATGATCACACGCACGGCACAGCGGACACACCAGGAACCGCGGTGTTGGCCGTCGAATGGCGCTAGCTGCGCAGCATTTGTGCACCGCCGCCGTCAGTGTCAGCCAGTTTGCCGTGGCATACGGAGCTCCATCGCAGTTTTTAACACTGGTAGCATGCCGCGACAGCGTGGACGTGAACCGTATGTGCAGTTGACGGACTTTGAGCGAGGGCTTATAGTGGGCATGCGGGAGGCCGGGTGGACGTACCGCCGAATTGCTCAACACGTGGGGCGTGAGGTCTCCACAGTACATCGATGTTGTCGCCAGTGGTCGGCGGAAGGTGCACGTGACCGTCGACCTGGGACCGGACCGCAGCGACGCACGGATGCACGCCAAGACCGTAGGATCCTACGCAGTGCCGTAGGGGACCGCACCGCCACTTCCCAGCAAATTAGGGACACTGTTGCTCCTGGGGTATCGGCGAGGACCATTCGCAACCGTCTCCATGAAGCTGGGCTACGGTCCCGCACACCGTTAGGCCGTCTTCCGCTCACGCCCCAACATCGTGCAGCCCACCTCCAGTGGTGTCGCGACAGGCGTGAATGGAGGGACGAATGGAGACGGGTCGTCTTCAGCGATGAGAGTCGCTTCTGCCTTGGTGCCAATGATGGTCGTATGCGTGTTTGGCGCCGTGTAGGTGAGCGCCACAATCAGGACTGCATACGACCGAGGCACACAGGGCCAACACCCGGCATCATGGTGTGGGGAGCGATCTCCTACACTGGCCGTACACCTCTGGTGATCGTCGAGGGGACACTGAATAGTGCACGGTACATCCAAACCGTCATCGAACCCATCGTTCTACCATTCCTAGACCGGCAAGGGAACTTGCTGTTCCAACAGGACAATGCACGTCCGCATGTATCCCGTGCCACCCAACGTGCTCTAGAAGGTGTAAGTCAACTACCCTGGCCAGCAAGATCTCCGGATCTGTCCCCCATTGAACATGTTTGGGACTGGATGAAGCGTCGTCTCACGCGGTCTGCACGTCCAGCACGAACGCTCGTCCAACTGAGGCGCCAGGTGGAAATGGCATGGCAAGCCGTTCCACAGGACTACATCCAGCATCTGTACGATCGTCTCCATGGGAGAATAGCACCCTGCATTGCTGCGAAAGGTGGATATACACTGTACTAGTGCCGACATTGTGCATGCTCTGCTGCCTGTGTCTATGTGCCTGTGGTTCTGTCAGTGTGATCATGTGATGTATCTGACCCCAGGAATGTGTCAATAAAGTTTCCCCTTCCTGGGACAATGAATTCACGGTGTTCTTATTTCAATTTCCAGGAGTGTATTTATTTCCGGCAGTGCATATACAAGGTGAACCAGACAGTGTTTCTTAGTTCGTTCAAGGATGCCTTCTGCTTCAAGGGACCCACTGGCTTCTGCGGTTCATTACA
Organism: Schistocerca gregaria; assembly: GCF_023897955.1. Lineage (NCBI taxonomy): Eukaryota > Metazoa > Arthropoda > Insecta > Orthoptera > Acrididae > Schistocerca > Schistocerca gregaria. The sequence continues at coordinate 514,754,721 of NC_064925.1, read as the reverse complement.
AGGTAAAAGTCCAATTTATTCAGTTTCTTCCTGCAATCATCCTTGTTTGTGAGAACTCCTTCACAACACTGAAGAATACAGTAATGTGCAATGACAGCACACAGTAATGCAACAACCTTCACATGCAGAGGTACTGAAATATTGTCGCCGGTCCGTGAACAGATCAGCATAGCGCCGTTGTGACGTTCTTCCATTGCGTTCGATCAATTCAAACAATCAGGTGCATATCGCTAACCCTTCATCAGTAAATCTACCCATACCACTATTTTTCTGTTAATGCGCATTAACACTATAGTAACAAAGAACTATGGATGTACGGTGCGGTACTGAAAGCAATCGTGAGCCGAAGAGTGAAGTGTGGTTTACTGTTATCAACGTCGTGCTGTGAATAAATGGAACGCGAATGTTTCCAAACAAAACACGCAGTGTAACCCGTCGACTTTTGCACTGTTGAAATTAGCACAGTTGACATTTACTATACAGATAGAAAGCTAACTGGGACAAGAAACCAAGCGAAATACAAAAACTTTGTAACGAGCCAACGGAGACCTTGTGTCCCTTGTACCAAAATATTCGAAGAAATTCCTGGACAACGTAATCGGCGGAGTTCAGGTTCATAGTCATTCCTATTGCTAAAGAAATTTACACTGAACCGCCGAAGAAACTGGTACAGGCATGCGTATTCAAATACAGAGATAGATAAACAGGCAGAATACTGCGCTGCGGTCAGCAAATTCTGTTTAAGACAACAAGTGTCTGGCCCTGTTGTTAGATTTGTTACTGCTGCCTATAACCCCAAGCTATCAAGATTTAAGTTAGTATGAACGTGGTGTTACAGTCGATGAGAATCAGCATCGCCGAAGTAGCGATGAAGTGGGGATTTTTCCGTACGACCATTTCACGAGTGTACCGTGAATATCAGGAATCAGGTAAAACATCAAATCTCCGCCAGCGCTGCGATCGGAAAAAAGATCCTGCAAGAAGAGGACCGACGAAGACTGAAGAGAATCGCTCAACGTGGCAGAAGTGTAGCCCTTCTGCAAATCGCTGCAGATTTCAGTGCTTGGCAATCAAGAAGTATCAGGGTGCGAACCATCAGCGAATCATCATAAATATGGACCTTCGGAGCCGAAGGCCCACTCGTGTAACCTTGATGACTGCACGACACAAAGCTATATGCCTGGGATGGGCCTGTCAGCACCGACTTTCGACTGTTGAACACTAAAAAACAATAATAATGGCGTGTGACGAGGGCCTCTCGTCGGGTAGACCGCTCGCCTGGTGCAAGTCTTTCGATTTGACGCCACTTCGGCGACTTGCGCGTCGATGGGGATGAAATGATGATGATTAGGACAACACAACACCCAGTCCCTGAGCGGAGAAAATCTCCGACCCAGCCGGGAATCGAACCCGGGCCCTTAAGATTGACAGTATGTCGCGCTGATCACTCGACTACTGGGGGCGGACCGTTGAACACTGAAAACATGTTGTCTGGTCGGACGAGTCTCGTTTAAAATTGTATTGAACGGATAGACTTGTATGGGTATGGAGACAACCTCATGAATCCATGGACCCTGCAACGTGTATGGGTATGGAGAGAACCTCATAAATCCATGGACGCTACATGTTAGCAGGTAACTGTTCAAGCTGGCGGAGGCTCTGTAATGGTGTGGAATGTGTGCAGTTGGAGTCATACATCTAGGTACGACTCTGACAGGTGACAGGTACGAAGCATCCTGTCTGATCAGCTGCATCCATTCATGTCCGTTGTGCATTCCGACGGATTTGGGCAATTTCAGCAGGACAATGCAACGCACCAGACGTCCAGAACTGCTACAGAGTTGCTCTTCTGAGTTTAAACACTTCCGCCACGAAGCTCCCTAGACACGAATATTATGGAACATATCTGGGATGACTTGAAACGCCGGACGGAGTGGCCGAGCGGTTCTAGGCGCTACAGTCAGGAGTCGCGCGACCGCTATGGTCGCAGGTTCCAATCCTGCCTCGGGCATGGATGTGTGATGTCGTTAGGTTAGTTAGGTTTAAGTATTTCTAAGCTATAGGGGACTGATGACCTCAGATGTTAAGTCCCATAGAGCTCAAAGCCATTTTTTTTTGCCTTGAAACGTGGTGTTCGGAAGAGATTTCAACCCCTTGTACTCTTACGAATTGATGGACAGCCCTGCAGAGTTCATGGTGTCAATTACCTCCAACGCTACTTCAGATATCTGTCGAGTCCATGCCGCGTCTTGTTGAGGCATTTTTGAATGCCCGTGGGGCCTTATACGATATTAGGCAGGTCTACCAGTTTTTTGGCTCTTCGGTGTAATTGTGTTACGGCAATTTATGTGGCACGAATGTTTGAAATTTTCTTGCTTACTTATTGTGTCTGTGAATTGCCCTTGTTGTGGGTTAACATACAATATCGTGGAGTTGATTTTCATTCTGAGGGCAGAACTATTTCTTGTGATATTCAAAAAGTTACTTTAGTAGTTTCGAAGAGATTAGACATTGTAAAAAAGAGTTATTGTGTCACGACCGGCTTACATTATCGCAGATACGTTATTTGAGTAATTACATTGTAGACTTACTTAAATATTTGGCAGGGCACGCATTCCTTTAAATTAAAGTAACTTGATTTAGATTGGAAGATTTGAATAATAAACACGTGTCTTTGTCTAGATTACGAGATTCACGGTTGCAATAAGTAATTAGTTACGCAGTGGAACTGCCTGTATTGGACTGGCGAAAATATGTGTAATAATTATGTTATTTTCTTTTTTAATTTTGTCGATAAGTGAGCAGTTTCACCGTTTCCGATTGGTAGTGATTCGCCTTACTTTTTTCAAAACTACCACATAATCCAGTAGCAGATGAGAATTCCATTTTTATAGTAAATGTAAGTTTGCTCCAAAGTGTTTCGTTTGTGCTTCGAAACCAACTGCCTCTTTCCGACCTATTAGGGTTACGATCATTCGACGATTGCAGTTTAACCATGTTGTAGTTCGTTTGATTTGACAAATTGTTTCTATTTCGTTTAAAATATTGTTTTCGTTCCGTGTGTTAAAGAAACTCACATAGTGGAAAAATTAACTGTCTTACTTGTTGAACAAAATTAATTAATAGTTTCAGCTAAACGAAACAATCTTGAAATCGCTACTACCATGTTGCACGTACTTTTAGAAGCGCCATAGAACGTCGTAGCCTTCGACGAACCCATCTCAGTTCGTTCTATAAGAGCCGTGATCTGCATATTTTTCATTTCGCAGATTCCGAGTCAAGGACGGTCGTCACCTTTCCTTAGGTAACTCCGAATTTATGGAAGCTCAATAAAGTTAGCTCGCCTGACTCTTTTCGTGAAGTCTTCTTGGCGTTTCAGTTTCCGGCAAGAACTTTTGCCTCCCAATACGCAAATAAATTTCTCAGTACCATCTTACCTGCGAATACTGTCCTGCCGGTGAAAGAAGTTCCCGGATTAAATCAGAACCCAGCTTCTGCATCCAGCTCCGCATAACTGAGGAAGGAAAAGTTTCGTCTGCGAAGTCGATCATTTCTGTTACACTCATTGGTATGGAGAAATTGTGACGGATACATCTGAATTAACGTTGCAGTGTTCGAAGTGTAGTCATTGCGACTGTTTTTACCATCAAGAACTGAACTGTTCAAAAAGGTGTGTGAAATCTTATGGGACTTAACTGCTAAGGTCATCAGTCCCTAAGCTTACACACTACTTAGCCTAAATTATCCTAAGGACACACACACACACCCATGTCCGAGGGAGGACTCGAACCCCCGCCCGGACCAGCCGCACAGTCCACGACTGCAGCGCGTTAAACCGCTCGGCTAATCCCGCGCGGCAACTGAACTGTAACACATTATGAGGAGAAATTAGTATATCTCTGGTTTCCTTCTCGTGTGTGGTCTAGTTGCTACGTGTTTCGCATTTATTGAGCTGCTGTAACGACACAGCTATAATCTGCATACTAGTACAGATAGTTGCTATGTGTACACAGTGTATTGGTGTACACGATGTAGTGCTAGTGAGCTGTCTAATTAACCTACAAGGTGACGACACAGCAGTTGGATTTCCGTAACTTTTTATGTTTATTGTACATGGAGTTCAGAACTCAAAAATCAGCCTCACAAAGCAAGTCGATTCAACTCTAATATTCTTGACAAAATTGACTTTGAAAATTTCCGAGCGTCTTTAATATCGAAAATTAAGGTCGCTTTACTCAACAGGAACTTTGGATCTATGGTCCAGTGATAACCTTGCAAATGGATGGCCTGGGTTCCATTCCTGGACCATTTAAATTTTTAAACTATGTTGCATGTTTTACGAGCATTTCTGTGAAGCATAAGATACATAAAAATGGAAAAGAATCGGAGCGCGCGAGACTGGTAAAGGTTGGATCGAGTATACGTACGTCTTTTAAATATAAAATTCATCAAAAGTGTTCTAATTATCTTTATATATATAATTCTACTGTACGTGTGTATGTTACTGAACTCCTCCTAAACGGCTGGACCGATCTGAATGAATTTTTATGCATTTGGGTGGCGCCATGGATGGTTTAGATTCACAAATCAGCCCGGCAGATGGCGCTGCAGTCGGTATCTACGTTATTTATCTGTACTGCAACTAAACGGCTGGATCGACTTGAATGAATTTTTGTGTATGCATTCAAGTGGGGGGCCTGGAAAATTTACATTCTTAAATCAGCACGGTAGGTGGCGTTGCATTTTTGTGTGCAATATTGAGCGTATTATATTCATATATAAGTTACGTGCATAGGATTTCGTTTATTATTCGACATTTTAATTTGAGTGTGTTATATTATGTATGTTTCGTTATTTTGAAATTTTAGTTTTTTTGTGCGGTGTCTTCCGATGTTTCAGATGTCGCATTTCAGTGAATATTATGTGTATTATATTTACATATAAATTACGTGCATAAAACAATGCCACGTCTTCATGGACGAGGAAAAAATATTGGTCGACGGACTCGGAATTCACAATTAGTCCAGAACTGTCGGTTAAATAGATCGGCAGAACTTGACGGACAATGGAAATTTAAAGTAACCAGGCTGCAGTCAGACGTGCTAATGAAAGTCAGGAGCAACGCAATAAACGCCTTCGAGGTACTGCATTGAGGCGAAGACTGGCCCGTCAACGAGTCACCGACACATTCAGAACACGTGGACAACAGCGTTTGTTGCCGCTGTTAACTTCAACAGTCATTGCCCGGCAATGAGATATTGTTCAAATCGATCGCCACAGTTACCAAACCTGACGAAGCAGTCAACTATCGTGTTGAATTTTTCAGTTCACTGGATTTACCAGGAATGCCACCACATAACATGCGATTAAAAATTGGCTATCCCATCATTTCCTTCGGAATTTAAATGCATCTAATCTACGCAACGGTACAAGATTAGACATAAAAAAATTATGGTCAATGTTCTAGAAGCTACAATTTTGAACGGCAAATTTGAAGGTGAAGTCGTTTTCCTGCCACGAATCCCAATGATCCCTTCAGACTCACCCAATCCATTCAGATGTCTGCAATTTCCAGTTCACTTGGCATTTGCCATGACTATTAATAAGCCACAAGGTCAAACAATGTCGATTTGTGGGTTGGGTCTAGAAAATCTGTTTTTTTTTTTTTTTCACATGGCCAATTGTATGTGGCGTGTTCTCGCGTTGGAAAACCGTCAAGTTTATTCATATATATTCCTCAAGAATTGACTAAAATACTGTCCATCAACTCGCATTAAGATAAAATTAAACGAACATTATTGATTATAACGAATTGTTCTTAGGAAAATTGATGTTATTTCCAAATAAAGGATAATTAAATTTTTATATTATTTGTCCTTCATTTCATACTTTGTTTAATATCCTAATCGCTTGAAATTTCATGCAGGACAAAGTCTGTCGGGTCCTCTAGTCACATATATAATTGTGATTTTTATTGATGATGTACGTCTACATATTTCCAGTTATGTATCACATAGAACTATATAATTTTCATTGTAAATATATATTTACTAATTGAAGACAGAGTCTGTAAATGAGTCCGCTTTATTTGGAAAGTTCCATCATGATCACACAAATTTTACAATCCTGCATCATTACCGGTTTCGGCTACTGTAATCTTCAGAATTGTTAAAAAGCTGTTAATTTCAATTAGCTGAAACAAAATCTTTAACCGACCTGGTCATACATAAGAAATATAAAAAAAAATTATGCATACCAGTCATACGTACCATAAAATACCATGCATACCCGCCATACATAAGACGAAATATTCTGATGTAAGTACCAAAGTCAAAATCGATACACGTAGGTAGAGAGGAAGTGCTGGTGATAGCCTGGATGCGACCGGTATTTACACAAATAACTGAGGCAAGTAGAGGGCACTATAGCTAGGATACATGAGTAAACAGTGTCGTGAATTTCATAGTTAAAATGGAGTGTGCGTAGTTATTAATTAAAATTACTGTACATGGCAGCACGAGCGTCTGACAATAAAATATGAGCAGACGTACAATACGGGCAATTAGATCCATACACAGAATCCACATAAAAGGTGTAAAGAGTAGTAATGGGAAGCTCCTAGCCTGGCAAAGTAAATAACACACAATTGCGTAAAAAGCCAGTATAAAAATTTTAAAAATAACATCAATATACCAGTGGAAACTTTTCAACCTGACAAAACGAATAAAGCATAACAGTAAGTGAAAGGTAATTAACAAAACAGTGGCTCCTAATTAAAAACTCGTTAGTCGATAACACGTCTGGAATGGAATCGCAGTGGCTTCTCTGAATGAAGTTGTTGTTTTCCTGCGGCGCGGCTTGCGGAAGACAGTCATTGGATCTCGACCAACGCGAGCAGCGATGTCGCGATACGATAATCCGCAATCGCGATAGGCTACAATCCGACCTTTGTCAAAATCGGAAACGTGATGGTAACCATTTCTCTTCCTTACACGAGGCATCACAACAACGTTTCGCCAGGCAACGCCGGTCAACTGCTGTTTGTGTATGAGAAACCGGTTGGAAACTTTCCTCATGTCAGCACGTTGTAGGTGTCACCACCGGCGCCAACCTTGTGTGAATACTCTGAAAATCATTTGCGTATCACAGCATCTTCTTCCTGTCTGTTAAATTTCGCGTCTGTAGCACGTTATCTTCGTGGTGTAGAAATTTTAATGGCCAGTAGTGTATTAGTTTTCTGGGTACATCAGAATACGAATTCAGGTTGAACTCATTCTGTTGATTCAGCAACAATTCCGGCTGCCTTTTCTGTGTAGATAAGCTTCCACTTCTTCGAGTAGCTTCAGTAACGGTCCCTTTGGTGACTTACACAACAATTCCATATTGTCCTCTACGTTCCCTGCCACATGTTCTTTTTTATCCTAATGTGCGCGGAAGGCGCCCTTATTTTTGCTACGTTTAAACTCTGTAAAACGAGTCTTGAAATTCCTTCCGGCCTGGCAGATACAAAACTGGTCGCTGTCTTGGCAGTTGATCTTACAGACACCAGATTCTAAAAATTTATTGTTGTTGTTGTCAACTTTGTGGCGCAGCATAGAACTCATTATGTCTTTCGTTTTAACTACTAAATCTGCGATACTGGTTACTAATGTACTCAATCTATACTGCCCTCTGTTGGCCGCAGTTATTTGTATAAATATCACACACATTCAGACCATCACCAGCACTTACCATGTACCTACATGTACAGATTTCGACGTTGACTCCTACATCAAAATATTTTATAGAATGTATGGCTGGCATGTATGGCTGTTAATCATATAAGTATTTTCTATTTTTCCTATGTATCAGCAGGCCTGTTATACATTTTGATTCAGCTGACTTAGTTGGTTACACCATTTTTTTTGGTAAAATGTAGGAAGACAGTAGTAGCCGAAACCGATAAAAGGGGATTGTAAAATTCGTGTGATAAAGACGGACCTTTAGAAGAAATTTTAATTCTGAATACTATTTTCTTAGTAAAAGATTGTTGAGAAAGATTACGAACTACATTTTCGATGTTAATATATTTTAATCTAAACTTAAATGATGGTAGAATTTGCACCTTTGTTCGAAAATCTTCCACACTCCGAAATCGAACGCAGGTTTACCTCATGGCAGGCAAGCATTCTACCGCAGATCCACGCTGGTTGTCGACAAGTCGGCCTTATTTTACAGCACTGCAGAGAGTTGGAAAATTTCAAAGTAGATTTTCTCTGGAATTTTTGACAGTTGTATCAAACTGCTTTGTGGGATTCATACTTGAGTTCTGCACTTGATGTACCATAAATATAAAAAGTACAAAAAAATCCGACTGCTGTGTAGTCCACTTGTTAGCGAACGTTTGACGAAATTCGATAATATTTAACATTTCTAACGTACTGAATATACATATATTTATGTAAAAGGCTGTGGCGAAGTAATCAGCAAAACTAGATATTTTCTAATCAAAATATCCACGGGTGTACTGCCGGTCTATAGTGTCCAACAGACACAATATTTCGGCGATCAAACATGTCGCCATCATCAGGTGAACTGAGGGACTGAGCTCCTGTGAACGTGCCGGCACGGAGATCCGTACGCTATGGCTGCTCAGGGGCAACTGGGTTCGGTCGCGGCGGCGGCCGATTTAAATACCCTCCGCCCGCGGCGCGCTCCCTCCGCCGTCCGCGCCCCGCGCCACGTTAGCGCGGTGGAACAGGTTGCGACGGCGGCTGAGATGACGTCGGTGTGATGGCTCTGTCCGCCGTGGTCGTCACAACTATGCGTTTGCTCGATTTACTCTTGATTAACCCAATCGCTGGTTCCCAATCCTTGCTAAGATTATAGCCACAGTCACGGTTTATGAGGTCGTCATTGGTGCGAATTTCGATGGCCCCTCTAACAACGCTGTCCCAGTATCTCGACGTCTGTACCAGAATCCTCGTGTGGTCATACTCCATAGCGTGATTTTCCGACAAACAATGTTCAGCGACCGCCGACTTGCTCGGATACGTCAGTCGAGTGTGCCTCTGGTGTTCACGGCATCGATCCTCGACGGTACGCATCGTCTGACCAATATACGACTTGCCACATTGACACGGAATCTGGTACACGCCGACCTTCCTCAAACCGAGGTCATCTTTGGCGCTCCCCACCAGTGCACGAGTTTTATTCGGAGGACAAAACACAGTTCCGACCCGGTGTTTCTTCAGAATGCGGGCGATTTTCCCCGAGAGTGCGCCTGTGTATGGAATAAATGCAGTGCCTGCCTCCTCCCTCGTGACTTCATCCATCTCAACAGGTTGTGCTGCAGTGGTTGGGCGGAGAGCACGTTGGATCTGCCACTCTGAGTACCCATTTTTTCTAAACACAGTTCTCAGATGTTCCAATTCCTGGAGTAGACTCTCTGTGTCAGAGATAGTGCGCGCCCTATGTACTAGAGTTTTAAGTACCCCGTTCCTCTGTGAAGGGTGGTGGCAGCTGTCTGCGTGCAAATACAGATCAGTGTGTGTTGTCTTTCGATACACCCCATGACCTAGGGTGCCGTCAGCCCTTCTCCTGACCAAGACGTCAAGGAAAGGTAATTTACCCTCCGTTTCAGTCTCCATAGTGAATTTGATGTTGTGGTGTATGGAGTTTAGATGTGTAAGGAAGTCAAGGAGTTTATCCATACCATGTGGCCAGATGACGAACGTGTCGTCCACGTAACGGAAAAAGCAAGTAGGTTTCCATTCGGATGACGACAGGGCTTCCTCCTCGAAGTTCTCCATGTACAAATTCGCTACCACCGGTGAGTGTGGGCTACCAATAGCGACTCCCTCTGTTTGTTCGTAGTATTCTCCATTAAAAGAAAATACGTGGAAGTCAAGACATGCCTAAAAAGTTCAGTGGTATTCCCGTCAAACCTCTGACCAATCAACTCTAGCGACTCTCGCAGGTTTACCTTCGTAAACAAGGAAACGACGTCAAAACTCACCATGATATCTGACTCATCCAACCTGAAGCTATCAAGGCGTTTAACAAAATCCACGGAATTACGGATGTTATTAGGGCATTTACCCACATAAGGACTTAATATTCCCGTCAGGTATTTGGCCAACAAATATGTAGGTGCCCTGATGTTGCTGACAATGGGGCGTAATGGTACCCCCTCTTTGTGAACCTTCGGGAGTCCATATAGCCTAGGCGATACCGGACCTTGGAGTAACAATTTCTTAGCGTCACCCTCCGGTAAATCTGCGTCCTTGAGAAGAACCCTCGTTCTCCACCTTCTTTGTAGGGTCAACGCTGATCTTCCGGTAGGAATCGTCATTTAGCAGGCTCTGCATCTTATCAGTGTAGTCCTTACGGGAGACAACAACTGTAGCATTGCCTTTGTCAGCCGGTAAGACAACAATTTCAGAGCGTTCCCTCAGATCACGAATGGCCGCCCTCTCTTTACTGCTGATATTTGACTTCATCGGCTTGGATTTCGTCAACGCACGACAAGTTTCACGACGTATTTCCTCGGTTGATTCTGGCGGAAGTCGAGCTGCAACCTGTTCAACAGCACTAACAATTTCTGCGACCGGAGTGAACTTGGGGGTGGGAGCGAAGTTGAGACCTTTCTGCAAAACCGAGAGCTTATCATTACTCAACACCATGCCACTCAAATTGATGACAGTCTTACACGGAACCTGCAGAGATGGTTTGTCAAGGAGACGTGAGAACTTAGCCGTTTGACGTCCCGTAACCTTCTTATGGGCGGAATCAGCTGACACCCAGGTGACACCATCAATCCAATCCCAGGAAAAAGAAGTGAACTTAGTAGCCAGTTGCAAATGTAATTTGAGTAATTCCTGTGAGATAAACTCAAGGCTCCGGCGGGTGAATTGCACTCTCTCACATACCAATGCGAGGCTGGCTCGTTTCTTGATTCTCTTAGCTGTTGCAGAATCGATGTGATGCATAACCTTAGCAAAATTTGGAACAACATTCTCGGAACGACATCTCTTTAGAAAGGCAAGAGTACTTAGCAAACGACATCTACGGTGGCGCAACTTGAAAGACAACACACGCTGATCTGTATTTGCACGCAGACAGCTGCCACCACCCTTCACAGAAGAATGGGGTACTTAAAACTCTAGTACATAGGGCGCGCACTATCTCTGACACAGAGAGTCTACCCCAGGAATTGGAACATCTGAGAACTGTGTTTAGAAAAAATGGGTACTCAGAGTGGCAGATCCAACGTGCTCTCCGCCCAACCACTGCAGCACAACCTGTTGAGATGGATGAAGTCACGAGGGAGGAGGTAGGCACTGCATTTATTCCATACACAGGCGCACTCTCGGGGAAAATCGCCCGCATTCTGAAGAAACACCGGGTCGGAACTGTGTTTTGTCCTCCGAATAAAACTCGTGCACTGGTGGGGAGCGCCAAAGATGACCTCGGTTTGAGGAAGGTCGGCGTGTACCAGATTCCGTGTCAATGTGGCAAGTCGTATATTGGTCAGACGATGCGTACCGTCGAGGATCGATGCCGTGAACACCAGAGGCACACTCGACTGACGTATCCGAGCAAGTCGGCGGTCGCTGAACATTGTTTGTCGGAAAATCACGCTATGGAGTATGACCACACGAGGATTCTGGTACAGACGTCGAGATACTGGGACAGCGTTGTTAGAGAGGCCATCGAAATTCGCACCAATGACGACCTCATAAACCGTGACTGTGGCTATAATCTTAGCAAAGATTGGGAACCAGCGATTGGGTTAATCAAGAGTAAATCGAGCAAACGCATAGTTGTGACGACCACGGCGGACAGAGCCATCACACCGACGTCATCTCAGCCGCCGTCGCAATCTGTTCCACCGCGCTATCGTGGCGCGGGGCGCGGACGGCGGAGGCAGCGCGCCGCGGGCGGAGGGTATTTAAATCGGCCGCCGCCGCGACCGAACCCAGTTCCTACTGAGCAGCCATAGCGTACGGATCTCCGTGCCGGAAAGTTCACAGAAGCTCAGTCCGTCAGTTCACCTGATGATGGCGACATGTTTGATCGCCGAGATATTGTGCCCGTTGGACACTATAGACCGGCAGTACACGCGTGGATATTTTGATTATCAAATACGCCGGGAGAAACTCAAGAATCATAGATATTTTCTGTTAACGAAACAGTTTTTTGTATTGTTTCACAAAACTTTATCAGCTTCGTTTCGCCTAGTTAATATAAAGTACAACGTTTCACCAAGAACCCACAGCTGTATCAATTAAAATTATTACAAGTCTTAATTCTATTTTTTTAAAAATTTGACAGACAATGTAAACACTTAACTGTGCCATTTGTTATGTTATACACAAAAAAATTAAATATATATTTTATATATTTTTATTTCTATTTTATCAGCATGAATTTTTCTTTTGTTAGTGCATGATTCTTTCTCTCTGGGATACTGTCCTTTCTTATCACTTATACTTACGTGCGTAAGTAAATATGAAACGGGTTCTTGATGGGCCGCTGTAATTAATGTACCAACTTTAGATTTTGAACGTGATGACTAAAATATAGTTGCCGTTAGCTGAATTGAATGTAATTTTGTTAATTTCTATTTATTGATTGCAAAGCAAGGCTCGAGAGAATTTCGATTGTATCCGTGGAGCGGCCAAGATAAAACTTACTGAACTCATGGAATCTATATAATTTTAAAAAATGAACTTTAACGTAAAATTTAAAAAGGTTCTTACAACGAAATCTCTCGCATTTACAGTTACTGTTAACACTGAAAAATAAATTAATACTTCGGCGCGTAATGGCTGACCAGAGTTTGCATCGGAAGATGAGCTTCTCGCAGGCAAATTACTGAAAAAAATGCTTATTAAAAATAATTAGCCACCGCGAGGATTTAAGGGGACAACTATTACAAGGAAATTCATTTTTTGATAACGATAATAAGTTTGTTATTGAATAATACAGAATAACTTACATAAAATATGTGTAGCTGCTCAATGGCTGCCTTCCGTATAGGGAAACAAAACAGTGTGTGTCCCATAAAGTACGCCCTTCCTCCTCCGCCGTGCAATCGCATCTCTTTCGATCCTTTTTCATTTTCATACACATTAAATAAATATGCTACTCTTAAATTACCGCTGCATATCAGTTGTTTCAAGAACATTAACTATATCTTCTACACTAATTATATTCAGAAAATACTTTAATTGCGGTTTACAACCGATAAAAATGTCAATATTTATGTTACGTACCGTCACAAAGGCCAAAATACTGAAGTTAGTCTCCTAAAATTGGTTCACTGCGGAAGATCGTGTTCGATCTCTTCTTTCCATCAACGGAGATAGTGAGTCAAGTGATCGTGTATTAAATCAACTAAAAGCTCTCAACAGAGAAAAAGCACCATGACTGGGCGAGATACTTGTCCAGTTGTAAAGAAATAATACGAGTAAACCTCCTCCTGTTCTATCAGTGATCTATGGTAGGTCTCTTGAGCAACGATGCATAGCAAGTAACTAGAAAAAAAATCTCTCATTCTCTTCTGTCAGACAGATACACATAAGTATAGGTCTGTTAGCCTTGGCTCATCTGTGCATTTGACATGTATACTGAACACACCTCCTCCTCTCCCTCTCTCTGTCTCTGCATCTCCTCCTCCCCTTCTCTTTGTAATTTTTCCTCCACCCATAACTCTGTCTATATATTCCTCCCATCTCCATCTCACCATATCGTCCTCTCCCTTTTTGTGTCCATCTTCTCCTGCCCCTCTTCCTTTTCCACGTGACCACTAACGCTCTACCACTTCTACCTGCCTCTCACATCTCCCACTTGCACCACCCTCACTCCCCATCCCCTCCTCTCCTCTCTCTACCAGTCTCTTCCTCCCCCTCTCCTTGTCCATCTCCTCCTCCCCACTGACTCTCTGTCTCCTCCTCCCTTCTCTGTCCATCTACTCCTCCTCACTCTCTCTCTCCAATCATCTCACCCTCCCTCTGTTACCCTATCCACCTCATCCACCTGTCTCATCCTCCTCCATCCATCACACATATATCCATTTCAACCCTGTCACCACCTGTCACCACAAGCAGCCCTTCATTAACAGGTTGACAAAATTGGCCAATACTACTCCCACAGCACATCTATCATGCAGGGCAGCCTATACAGTAGCGCTGTAAGGGAAATGCACTTTCAACCGTATCTCCAGTCCTCTTACAGCTAGCAGACTATAATCGCCACAGTGCTGATCTTCTTGAGGCCGGCTATTGCACTGCCAAATTTGGTTGAAATCGATCCAAGGATTTGGGAGGAGATGCCAGACACACACACGTAAAATCTGCTTTATATATATGCTAACTACAGTCTGCAGCAGAATTACGGGATATATTTTACATCTTCACATTATTATGTTTTTGAGGGACGAAAATATCATAGCAATGAACAAGGACCCCGCATTCAGACATTCTGCAACATGGCTCACTCCACTTGCCCTTCAGAACCAGAGCCTACTAGACAACTGGCTAGGTTGATTCCATGTTGCTTGACTTCAGGAAGGCATTTGATCCTGTTTGGCATTGTCATTTAGTGAACAAAACCTGGGGCTACTGAGTACCCTAGTTAGAGCTGTCAGTTCACTTAAATAATAATGTGAAAGACAGGCAAGTCCAAAGCAAAGGAATTGACAATTTTCATGCACAACGCCTCTCTTGTAGCATCTGCTCCTGACGGGATTGAGGACTTCCTAACAGCTATAGGGCTTAACACTTACACTTCATAGAAAATAGGAGTGGTCTATGGAAAACCTCTGATGCTCCGTGAGACTGTATGTAAACGATGCTGTGCTCTATACAGCACCAGAAGATTTTGGGTAAGCCTGTAGAGAATCGATGACTGGTGTAAGAGATTAGCTATTAATCCTCAACATAAATAAATGTAACGTACTATGAATAAATATGTGAAGAGAGTCATAGCTGTTTGGTTACACCATTGGCGACAAATCACTGTAACCAGTAACTATGGGAAAATACCTAGCAGTAACTGCCCAGAGCGATCTTGCGGATGCCACTATGAAATTCATAAGAAATTCTTAAGGAAATTTAATTCATGCAGAAAGAAGCAGCTTAGAAATATTTATAAGATCGATTATCGACTACCAATTATTAATCTGGAACTCTTACCATGTTGTATTAATGGAAGAGATGGTAAAGGTCCAAGGAAGAGCCGGAAGTTTTACCACTGCTTAGTACACACTGGCCGTTATGGAGATTCTCGGTGAACTTCAGGGGCAGATGCTACAAGAGAGGCATTGTGCATGAAAATTGGCAATTCCTTTGCTTTTGACTTGCCTTTCTTTTACATTATTTATTTAATTGAACTGACAGCTCTAACTAGGGTACTATCATTAGTTTAGGGTGGGTCTATGGCCAAAGAGACTATAAACAAGAGTTGACAGTGGTTGTAACACTGAATTCAGTGGTAGGAGCATGAAATTATTAGTGGGAGTCGAGCACTTGTTATGTTGGACAGCCATAGCTGAGCCAGGGTAAATTTGTTGTTGCGAGTTCGAAGAACACGGTGGGTCGCGGGAGCAGGTATGGACAGAGGGAGGAGAGATTCTGGCCGGCGCTTCCGCACACCGGAGGACGAGGCAGAGGGCATGGCTTAAGCCACAGGGGGTCCACTGGACCCGGTAAGCGGCGAGCCTACAGTGGGCCACGGCATATTGTCCCAGACACCTGAGAAAGAACTCTGTAAGACTACTTTCGCCGAGTTGCGGCGGACCGAGGCACTAACAATTGTTCTCAGCTAAGGAGCAGGGGTTCAAGCCGTTTCTGCAGATCGGTACCAGTTAGACTTATGAAAAAATTTTGCCAAAGTGGGCAAAATGGGACAGCACTCCAGGGCGCCCTACACTGTGTCGTCGTGAGAGCTTGTTGCATTGTTTTCAAGGCCACGTGGGAACGTCAGCCACGCTATTTCCTGCGCAAGCAAAATAGCAGTGTGTCGATTGGTCTCCGACTGTAATGTCAGAAAACGTAACAGTGGACACCTGTTCAATGCCCCGATGTGTGTTAGGATTGGAGAAACAGTTTTTTCACCATGTTATGCATAGGGTAGTATGTGACTGGCACAGAAGTGTGCTACCGTTTTCGAATGGCGGTTTTCAGCTTTTTGGGGCAAACTCTATCTAGGGTGTTTTGTGGACTTGTATGAAGTGCGAGGAGGTGAAAGCTCTGTCTTGTAGCGTGGAGGCGAGTGGTACAATATGGTCAGGTACCGTGGAGCAAGGAAGTGGATGCAGTCTTGTGGCTTGGAGGAGGGAAGTCGATCTGAGGTTGGGCTATACAGTCTAAGCATGAAGGTGGATCTGAAGGAGAGGAGGATAGGGAGGTACTTTGTTCAACTTGACGCAGAGGTGTGCTCTAAATAGGAGCAGGAGCGCTATGGAGTGTTGAGTGGTAAATTCGAGGGCGAATTTCTCCGAAGGGTGGATGAATGTTGAGTGGTACTTCAGATAAGTAAATAAATTAGTTAAATCAAAGTGAAGTAGAAGTTAGAAAATAAATGAAAAACTTGGTTTAGTTTAGAGAGTTACATATTGGCAAACAGTGGGCAGAGCAGAAGAGACAATGACCGTGAAGTCAGCAAGTTCAGAAGAAGCCATCGCCCTCTCCACATAAGCGGACGCTGTCGATTCAGCCGTCAGGGCATCGCCCGACCGGCTCACGTGTTTCTCAGTTGTCGCATGTGAGCAAAGGCCCTCGCCTGCATTCCAAGAGCCAATGACCGACGTTAAGAAGATTCTTCGAGAAGCTTTTCAACGTGACAGATGAGGCAACGACCGTGAAGTCGTTCACCTCCAATGAACTGAAGTGAATAAATACGCGAGCGCAGTGGGCCCAAGAAGGAGAGAAGAGTAGCAGTAGTTTTCAGTCAGTTTCGGTGCTGAAGACAGTCATGCAAGAAGAGACTACATCATACACAGACGCATCAAGTCCGGCGCTGTAATGGAATAGCAAGCAGCAGCGTCGGCGCCGGAAGACAGAAGTTAAAAGGTATTTGAAGACTGATTTTCACGTACCCGGGTGACTCGTGAGGACGGGAAGGAGACGGCCTCACATCAGCAGTCACCTGTGAGCTGGGATGAAGATCTGTCAGCCGAAGACTGGCAAGCGGGAGTCCGTTGTTCGAGTCCGGGACACTGGCCTTCCCCCCACCGCGCCGCTCCGCTGGCCGACTCACAACACAAGCGGCCGCTTAGAGAAGAGAAACACTGGGACATCACATCCAAGGTATCACCATCCGATGCACGACATCGCTCTCAATAATTAAACGGGCCACAGCACGAGGCGCGTCTCCAGTAAACTGGGCGAGACGGCGACACGAGATACACACCGCCACGCGTAATCAGACGCCGCCGCTGCCGCAGCAGAAGGCTTCGCAAACGACACAGCTGCCGCTCTCCGAGCCAGAACAATCGAGTAAGGGAACAGTTGTACAAACTTTCAATAAAAGTTATCTCATGTAAAATTGGTGTTTCATTCTACCTCATACCCGAACCAAGGAAGAACCCACCCTGCCCACATGTTGTTAAGAGAGAAAAAGTAATTTATTTAGTATTTTCACGCTGACATAATGCTTTAGAATCAAATGCCCTTTGCAGTAATGCTCATCCTGACAATTGACTAGCGTCAAAAGAGAAAACCCAGTTACATTTAGTGACAGAAGTGTTACAGGAGATTCTCAGTGAACTTCGGTGGTAGGCACTACAGCAGATGCGTTGTACATCATGACGGGGTTACTGCTGAAATTGTAAGAGCCTGCATTCCAAGAAGAGTCATGCAAAAAACGGCAAAGAGTAGATAAAAGAAAATTAGAGTCCGTACCTCCATATCTCCGTATCTAAAGCCGTCTCACACCCGGAATTCACGAAAGAATCAGGAAAGACTGTTGCCAGAAGTATTCTATACCAAAGATATCCAGCGAAATACATTTGCAACTCAGTGATTTACTACTGTGTGTGTGTGACGCAATTTTTGTTTCCTGTTATATCACATAACTAGTGCTGTTTTGGTTGCTTATAAACAGCTAAGACCATAATTCTGAGTGATGTTAATTTACGTTAACCACTTACATATAAATAAACAAGTAAGTATAATAGCACAGACATGGCATGTTAGTATACTGATTGTTAGATTAAAACTGTACACGTCTGAGGCGCCTTGAAAGCGACTGTGTATCTTTAGGCTGGTAATGCTCTTGTTGACAGAACTATACCAGCACTCAACGTACCTCACGGCTCTAAACAGACCTTATATCTGACATAATTTCGTGAACTGCCAAAATTTTCTCCAGGATGTTCACTAACTGATCAAAGCTACCCAGACACTACTAGTGGACATCAATATGTGGTTTGTTTATATGACGACTTAAGCTTTTCCGGGGACACTTTCAATGAGATGCCTGAATGTCTGTGGAGTAATGGCAGCCCATCACTCCTCAGAGCAAAAAAAGAGAATGTGGTGACGTTAGAGCAGGGATCCGGAGACAAGTCGACGTTCGACTTTTTCTCAAAGATATGCTGTTGGGATTAGGTCGGGACACTGCGCAGGCCAATCCATTTCAGGGATATCATTGTCCACAAATCATTGCCTCACGTGTGTTGCTTTATGACAAGGTACAGTCTCATGATGATGCAAAAAATCATCGTCTCCTAAATGTTCCTCTAGTGTAGACAGGCCACAGCGCCGTAAAATGTGTTTAAATACTTCCACATGCTCTGCATTCATAGGCAGCACACTGCGCCTTGTACACGTCAACCGTGGCGCTCGGGGGTCACAGCACCAAGTTACAACGCCTGAAGATGGGCGTATAAGAGCCCAAAACGAGTCCTGTGATAATAAAATAATTTGAAAACTGAAGCGGTATTTTCAACCTGTGGTATAAAGCTAATTTGCGGATGTTCCTCCAACAGGATTGTTTGCATTATATGTGGATATCAGCGAACTTTTGACCAGATAGTGTATTATTGGACAAGATGGAACCACTGAGTAATCACTATCAGACTGGTTTACGTACAGCCCAGCGGTTCTTTTAAGAATAAATAACTCATTGATGTAAGGCACGAAAACGGTGCGCTGGGCAATGACTCGAAACCGATTCCTTGTCTTTCTCAATCAATGTTGCTGGCAGTTGAGATATCCAGGTACATATATTGGTACAGTAAACGATGTTTACTCTCCATGAAATTTTTATAATATGTTCTCCGCCGCAGAATGAAAGTATCGTTCTGGAACTAAAATATTAAATGAAGGGAAAATATATGGAATCTCATGAAGATGAATTTTAGGTATCTTCTGTAGAAAATGAGCGCTTTAAGGAACGGGAGGCGGTCAGAGACGGGGTAGTGGTTACTGCTCATGGAGCCGAAACGGTCGCTTAACATGCGACTTTCTTTTATTTTATTTTCGTATACGGAACCGGTGTGCCTGTGTTATCTTTGGTATTGCGCCAAAAATATGGAAACAGCTCGCTACCTCCTTTCATATGATACATTTACTAGTCGATACTGAATGACATGAAAAACGACTCGTAGCTCCCGACTGGAGGCAGTGAGATACATACTCAGTCCCCTTGTCTACAACAGCTTTCACGTCACATTCGGTATCAGTGCACTTGGACTGCCTATTTTACCCACCGATGGCCAAGAAATATCTGCGCAACGGCAGCTATTTTCTTTGGGCTAGATAGTAATATTTTTTCATCTGTGTAGGTAGGCAATTCGTATTTTTCATTAGAATGCATAAGCATCCGCAAGGGGGGTGGGGGTGGGCGAGGTGGGGCGAGAGGCAGGGGCAGGAGGCAGGGGCGGTTGGGACGTTCGTCTGCTTTTTAATCTGGATTGAAGAGATTTTAATCTTTAGACAACGCCCTGCGCATTTATAGTAAAATGTATCTGTGACTGTACTAAACTGCACACTTAGAACTGCCGACTGCAACAGGCAACAGTCTGTTCACGGGAAACCACAGTTTCCTTGGCGCAGGGGTAGTTCAGGCACTAACCTGCGCTCAAGACAGATGAAAACCTTTGGAGAAAATTGCCGAAACAGAGCCCCCAATCTATCTTTTGAAGGTTCCTCGTGTCGCTGAAGAGTCGTAAACACAAGGAAGTACAAGTCTTATCACTTGATTCAAACTGTTCATTAACTTAACTATATCAAGACGACAGCAGCGACATTACATAAACATAATCACAAAAAGAAAATATTCACGACTATGGTATACAGTGTCGCTGATCTTTCACGTCTTCCCCATGTAAGGTGTCAGGCAAATCCAACACCTTCCATGAAAACCCTGACATGATATCAAATCCGGCAATATGTCACATAGCTCCTAATAAATCCTAACATTAAACTAACCAAAGTAATACGATCAACGAGCAAATGGAATACCACAGACTAACACAAGAACGCCCAAATGCATGTCATACCTTCCCATCATGAAACAGATGCAGTTCCGAGGGGAGAAACGAGAACAGAAGCCGAGAGCAGAGTCGTGTAACGTAGAAGGCCCTACGATAAAGGACACCCACATCGCCGGCCAGCCCCCAAGAGCAGCCCCCAGCCCATGTTATAAGATAGAGCCCTCCAGAAGAACAGTATAGATCTTACGATAACACTAAAAGGGCCATACCAGATGCAAGTTTTAGCGTTAGACTATACGTATGTCTGTTACATTGCAAACATTAAAAACATTGCCCCACCGCGAAAAGTATAACGTTTCTCATTGGACAGACAGAATTTTTGTAGGCGGAGCTTAATGTTAACATTGAGACCCTGATTGGTCACTTGAAAACACAGCCAGATACCTTTTTCTTAAACCAACTTCGGAAAATTGTAGTAAGGAGTAGTTAGAGAGAGATGCTTCCGAGACGGCGAGGTGTGTGGAGCTGCGCCACCCGCCGCCCCTTGACGCTGCCTAACCACCGACAAGGTAATGAACGCACGCGATGCCGCATAACAGCGCATAAGGCTTCACTGAGAACTGCAGAAGTCCCATCTGTTACATCCCCTTTTTACGTAACACAAGTGTCGATCGTCAATTAAACTTCGTGGTATTCACATTTGTTACTGGAAGTTAAAATCTGAAACGCGATGATTTTTCTGTTATATAATTACTGAGAAGCCACATCAGCCACTGTAATTTACGACAAGTTAAATAAGTACTTAAAGATAATTGAGGGTCACTGTAGACCATTTTTGATAGTTTTCTCTTTTATGAAACTTAATTTAAACTTAGATTACAGCTGTAATATGGCATACCTCATCCTTCGATCCATTACAGAACTTGGAAACCCACTCAGGGAATGTTCGTTCACATTTTTGTTGAACGCAGTTGGTTTTTATCATCCTGTACTAAAATATTTCCTTTTATCAAGAGCACATTTTATAAACAATGTTTTTTTGAGTAGAATAAAAACTCCAATGGTAAAATTAACTGTTTTTCGACGTTATTTTACCAGCTAACTAAAAATAGGAAAGCGTTGAACCCCTTCCAATAAATTTAGTTTGTATTAAGATTCTTTTACAGGGAGTGCAGTGGATCTGACGCTGAAATCATTTGATTATATCATCGCTAGTCTCACTGAACTCTTCTGAACTCTACATGTCATGTGTGGTCTGGCGTCTCCTTACCGGCAAGAGGTCTCAGTGTCAAAGTAGTCAATTCCATAAAAACACGCTCAGAGCGTCGTTGCCCGAAAGTGGTAGGGAGACACGCCTTAGAACAAACAGTCACCACGCAGAGTGTTAGACTCACCCTGGTCGACTCGCAGTGGGACAACCAGCTGGACTCGCCTGGTAACATCTCTTCCATCTTGTGTAACGAGGATGACAGTTCGAGGTAGTTCATCTTAACCTGTTAAAAGTTCTTTTACTCTTTCGCTGTTCCAAATGTGATGGGAAAGGACATCGTCTTGTAGAAGTACAATACCTCCGCTCTATACTTTCAGAGTCTGCCAAAATTTTTGACGTGGTGGAATGTCCGGTGGAGAAATAAGTTGTCTTTGCTCCACTGCTTCCAAAGATCCTCGGGTACCTTCAGCTTAAGTTTAAATCGCCTTACCTAGGCTCAGAGCCCACTGGTAGGGTGGTAAGCCTGACTCCAATGAGAGAATGAAGTGCTTTAAGCACTTGGTCCCCAGTTTTTGTGAAGGATCTTGAGTTAAGGGCGGTCTCTATGTCCACGAGTATCGTTTACAGGCCGTCCTTATTCATGTTGCGGCGCCCTAGCACTTTCCCTCTATCCTCCTTGACGCGTCCTTTTGAGCTAAAACGACGCGAGCTGCAGCGCAAGTGTCTGTGGAGTGGTAGGGCGAACCCAAAAACATACAAGGGCATCAGCATTGATAGTTAGACACTATTTAAGTTCAGAACAACAATTACTCAATCTAACTGTCTTTAATGATTACAATAAATAACGAGTTTCATATAGCAATCAGTGAGAGTTTCATCAACTGGTATCGCCCCTCAGGAAAAGAGAACAAATGTACTCAGTCTGCCCCTTTATGCCAAAATTAATATAACAATGTATCTCATAGAAATATTAAATTAGTATTGCAAAGGAAATCTGAAGGGAAACCATAGTCACGTTGAGACAGCACTTGACCACAAAGGCTCAAATAATTATTGTTCTCCCTGTACAAATAATTAAAGTTCATAAAAGTCATCTAAAAATTAAGAACTAATATATATGACAACTATAAAATAGTTAAATACATCTAACCGAGGGGGGGAGGGGGCAAATAGCTGCTAATTTTCCCATGCCTATGACCAAGTTGTACAGAATCAAATTAAAAATAATTTCGCTCCTGCAAGGCAATTAAATGCAATTCCTCCAAAATTTACCTAAAGTGGAAATACAGAAATAAAAGAACGATTAATATACGTTAATACTAGAAGCAACCAATCTCAAAGGCAAACTACAGTCGTGTCTAAATGAATCTAAACCAGTGGTTCCCAGCTTGGGGGTAAATACCCTTCGAGGGATAAAACGAAATTTTCTGAGGGGTAAAAACTTAAACGATTCGATTCAGTCACGAAACTAAGTTATTTTCAAATGATCATTACCATTATCACAGCGCGGCCTCTCGTTCGAGTCCGCGGAGGTTCGAGTCCACCCTTGGGCAGGTGATGTGTGTGTGTGTGTGTGTGTGTGTGTGTGTGTGTGTATGTTCTTAGCATAAGTTAGTTTAAGTAGTGTGTAAAATATAGGGACCGATGACCTCAGCAGTTTGGTACCTTAGGAATTCACACACACACACACACACACACACACACACACACTATTACCACAATTTTGTAAGGCTCTAATATGGGTTATCTTTAAATTTTCGATAATCACTTTTTGTCAATTCGTAGGATTAATGTGGTGGAGCTTACAGTACCTCCCATAGTCCACCCACTACTCACGTATGTTGTAATTTGTCCCGTACAATGCTGATGATAAGTGAGATATTTTCGTAACGAATGGTAAATATCTCAAGAAAATATCTTCTCCAAGTTGTAGATAGTACCTGCTGTAATCCAGAAAATACTTCATTACTCACTTCGTAACAAATTAAATGACAGCACGATACAGCAGTAACTACATAAGGGTTACTATAGTGCAGTAAACAGTCTTATTATTATTATTATTATTAGAGTGATTAGACACGAAGTATTAAAAGCCTGAAGTCATCCAATTTCTGCCAATTTAGAAGTAAGGCGTGCAGCAATGAAGAGATTTACGAAATGCAGTAAATATAGTGCACATATGTGAACTTCTGTGATTTTATATGGGGTAGCAGAGTGCAGGTCAAGCAAGTGCGCAATGGAGAGGAGTAATGTAGGGGAAGTCTGTTTTGAAACAAGTGTGTACCCTCACTGTGTATAGTTTTCTTATCTGATAAGGAGTTGTGGATATCACTTACGATGCACCTCGGATACATCGTCATTTATTCTTACATACATACAAACGCACACACACACACACACACACACACACACACACACACACAAACACACACACACAGGGAGAGAGAGAGAGAGAGAGAGAGAGAGAGAGAGAGAGAGATTTTTCATCATTTTAAAAATGATTCTACACTTTAGTTAGGTGCTGAAGTTGTGTTAATGTGGCGGAAGGGGACAACAGACGCAGGGGGGAGGGGGTGGGAGGGCGGTGAGGGCGGGGGCTAGCTAATGCACTCAGAGGTAATGGTCTAAGAAAGGTTGGGAACCACTAATCTAAACACTAGCTTACCTAAAACATAGGACTTCAGTTCTTACAATTTTCCAGCCAGGGAAATTAATTACCAGATAATTCTAAAATTCAGTTTGAAGGTGAATTAGCCTTGCATAATGGGATCAACACATGTCAATTTGCCCTTTCAGGCTTCAATTACTACTACTGAATTAAAAAGAATTACAGCAAAGTATCACAAGATATAGAAATTTAGGCCGCGACCCCACCAGTAAAGTAGAACAATCACTCTCGTTTCCAGGCGAGATACCGCTACGGTGGCACACATAACAGACTATTGGCGGCAGAAACCCAAGAAGCCACGTCTATAACAGACTAAGATTGGCCATAAGCAAATACACTATGCGATCAAAAGTATCCTGACACCTGGCTGAAAATGACTTGATGGTAGCTTCCACTCTCGCAGTCATACGTTCAATCAGGTGCTGGAAGGTTTCTTGGGAAATAAGAGCCCATTCTTCACGGAGTGCTGCACTGAGAAGAGGTATCGATGTCGGTCGGCGAGGCCTGGCACGAAGTCGGCGTTCCAAAACATCCCAAAGGTGTTCTGCAGCAGTCAGGCCAGGACTCTGTGCAGGCCAGTCAATTACAAAAAAATGGCTCTGAGCACTATGGGACTTAACTTCTCAGGTCATCAGTCCACTAGAACTTCGAACTACTTAAGCCTAACTAACCTAAGGACATCACACACATCCATGCCCGAGGCAGGATTCGAACTTGCGACCGTAGCGGTCGCGCGGTTCCAGACTGTAGCGCATAGAACCGCTCGGCCACTCCGGCCGGCCCAGTTAGTTACGGCGATGTTATTGTCGTTTAACTACTCCTCCACTGGTCGTGCATTATGAACAGGTGCTCGATCGGGTTGAAAGATGCAATCAATGTAGGCCTATGCTATGATAGTGCCATGCAAATCAACCAGGAATACAAGCCTCCTCCATGAAAATCAGGACCACGCCATAACACCACCGCTTACGAATTTTCTGTTGCCACTACACATTCTGGCAGATGGCGTTCACCGGACATTCGACATACCCACACCCTGCCATCGGATAGCCACGTTGTGTTCCGTGCTTCGCCGGCCGTTGTGCCCGAGCGGTTCTAGGCGCTTCAGTCCGGAACCACGCGGCTGCTACGGTCGCAGGTTCGAATCCTGCCTCGGGCATGGATGTGTGTGATGTGCTTATTTTAGTTAGGTTTAAGTAGTTCTAAGTTCTAGAGGACTGATGACGTCAGATGTTAAGTCCCATAGTTCTCAGAGCTATTTGAACCATTTTGTACCGTGATTCATCACTCCACACAACGCTTTTTTACTATTCAGTCGTCCAATGTTTCCTCTTCTTACACCAAGCGAGACTTCGTTTGCCACTTACCGGCGTGATGTGTGGGTGATGGGTAGCCGCTCGACCATGAAATCAAAGTTTTCGCACCTCCGCCTAACTGTCATAGTACTTGCAGTGGATCCTGATGCAGTTTGGAATTCCTGTGTGAGGGTCAGGCTGGTGTCTGACTATTACGCATTGCTACCCTGTTCAACTGTCGGCGGTTTTTGTCAGTCAACGCACGAGGTCGGCAAGTACGCTTTTGAGCTGTACGTGTCCCTTCACGTTTCCACTTCACTATCACATCGGAAACAGTGGACCTTGGGATGTTTATTAGTGTGGAAATATTGCGTAGAGACGTATGACACAAGGGACATCCAGTCACCTGACCTCGTTCGATGTCCGTAAGTTCCGCGGAGAGCTCCTTGTGCTCTCTTACCATGTGTAATGGCTACTGAGGTCGCTGATATGGAGTACCTGGCAGTAGGTGGCAAAACAATGCACCTAATATGAAAAACGTATGTCTTTGGGGGTGTCCGGACACTTTTGATCACATAGTGTAGCAACAGAATGGATCAAATTCAGTTACAGACACACAGAGCAGGACAACAGATTTATCAAAGCATTGGTGGGTACCTAAGAAAATAGAGGGCGGGAGCGGACACAAGCTTTAGTGAACGCAGCCACGCGGCAGTCAGTCACGCAGACTGTAATGACACAAGTACACAAACGCAGCGCAGTGGCTTAACAGCTCGAATAAATAAACCGGGCAGGCCGGTGTAGCGAACGCAGGAAAGAACTCAGGACAAACTGCAAGCTGACGCGTGTATCCAACTCAAAGCCCGAATTCGAAAATTTATTGCAAACAATAGATTAAAACACCAAAATCCACTCTTGACATTAAAAAAATTAAAGCAACCAGAGCTCCGGTTAGAACTCATATTGTATGATACACGTTTAAACTTACATGAACAGCAAACGCCGCATGGGGTAGGGTCGCGGTATGAGGCGCCTTGCAGAGACTCGCGCCGCGGCTCCCGTCGGAGGTTCGAATCGTCCCTGAGGAAAGGCTTTGTGTGTGTGTGTGTGTGTGTGTGTGTGTGTGTGTGTGTGTATGTTGTCCTTGGCGTGAATTAGTTTAAGGTAGATTAAGTAGTGTGTAAGCCTAGGGACCGATGAACTCAGCAGTTTGGTTCCATAGGAACTTACCACAAATTTCCATGTTTCCGAACAGCAATCACTCTTTAGTTTATCAAGCGATCTTTAATCGCAAAACATACGATCAACCGTGTTGCTTACCCTGACCCTTCTATAACTTCCAGGATAGCCACGCAATAGCGAGGTCATTAATTCAACAAATTAAGACAATAACGGCAGGCAGTTTACCAATGTAGTTTAGCACATCGAGTATAGTTTAAATTAGGAACAAGACAGCGAGCTGCGGCACGTGGTCACATTAGAGGTTCAGAACACAAAAGGCTTACAAAGTGAGACAGTGTATCAGAAATACATTGCACCTGCAACATTTCGTTCTCACCCCGGTCACTGGAGACAGGAACTAGCCATTAGCAAGTGACGAGATAAGAAAATAACGTCCGGCGGAACGCACCAGCCGCTTCCCAGGGAACACATGAGCATGCCCCGCTGCACGTTCACAGCTTAGCGGCCCCGCAAGAGCACCACTTCGGCTCTCGTTGTACGCGCCGTCAGCATGTGCTGAAACCAGTCCAGACGTCTGCCGTTAACCTGTGTTTGTTGCTCGCGGCTCGGAGCCACACCTCCAAGCTGGGCGAGAAAGGCCAGCAGGCGGCGCTGTCACCCAGGCTGCGGAAAAAAGCACAAACGTGCGAATCGATGTTTTGCCGGCGAGCGACACTGTTCACTCCCCATCCTGCCACTCGTGGTACTATAAGTTTCCATTTGATACCTTGTTTCGCGACGAACCGGTGTGTCTTATAAGCAGGGGGATAGGAGTCCATATGAAACCTATTAGTCAAGGGACAGGGCCATAATCAGTTACTATTGGTTGCCTTTTACAGTTACACATATTTATTTTTAAAACAGTAATTCCAGACAAAGCAATGAATAAAAAATACTACATGTGGTTAATAAAGGAATAAACAACTGTGTAAATAATAGTGTTTTCACTGCCTTACAATTTAGCAAATCACCATAAAATGCAGATACAGATAATTTTTTTTAGGGTAAAAAACAAGCCACTATGATCAAGGCTGAAGGTCTTACACGCCAAGAATGGCAATAAATTAAGAATGTTTAAGAACTCGCTACACTTACAACTTACAGGTATTGAAATATTAAAAAGTAAGTTGCCACAAACACAGCAGAAGGTATCAGACGCCAGGATTGGCAGTATATAATATTTTAAGGCTTACAGCTAAAATACAAATATTAAATTATTTTTTCAAAGCACACAATTATGGCTGCAGGCCTTACACGCCAGGAACGGCAATTATACAAAAAATTTAGAAACCTGCTGTAAAACAGCAAATATAAGCAAAGGTTAATTGAAAGAAACAATCAACTGACAACCAAACGGGTGAAATAAGATGATGGTAACCTTGTACACAACCATTACACTGCTAGAGTTATTCTAGAAGGCGACCGGAACTGTCAATTAGACATACGTAACATTCAATGTAGGCATGACAAAGTATGGTAATAAATAATACAGTAATAAAACACAAGGATCAGTCACAGACGTGGTAAATAGCAATGAGAAGTCGAGGAAAGTTAATCAGATCCTCTTT
Source organism: Schistocerca gregaria (assembly GCF_023897955.1). Lineage (NCBI taxonomy): Eukaryota > Metazoa > Arthropoda > Insecta > Orthoptera > Acrididae > Schistocerca > Schistocerca gregaria. The sequence goes on along the minus strand of NC_064925.1, from coordinate 514,726,334 downwards.
CCCCAAGCACTCCACTCGCTGCTCTTCGCCTCGGTGACACTATGAGTAGCACACGAACCCGAATCACTGGAGAATCTCGAGATGTCACGATGGTGGAGATTACTCTACTTGCATTGAAATGCACTCATCTTAAAGCCTCCAGGATCTGGTTTACGAAGAAGTCGTGCACCCTCGTGACCACAGCCCTTCCATGCGGCAGTCCGAGCACCTCCAGCGGTCCCGGCGTGTTCTCCACTGCGCGGACCTGGCTCCTTCTGAGTCCCCAACCGAACTGCCACACTCACAAGACACGGAAAAACAACGACGTAGCCCCAAAGATAGGGAAATAGTTACTACATATCGATAATCACCGTTGCTGCCACTAGCGGACAGGTAACACTTGCGAAACGAGTGGCGCCAGTCAAGACGAGAATAAGACAAACAACCACAACCATGGCAACTAAAGGATACGGTCTGGCCTTTAACAGAGGGTGGAAACCTACAAACAGCATCACCGCAAGCCGCAGCACGGCTCACCATATTTCTGTTAATTTTCCGTTAGTTGCACAGAAAGTTTGGGGGCAACCACCGTAAAAACTGTGTGGAATGCCACTCCAAGCTATAAACCTTTGAAGGACTAATAAGAATCGGTCCGTTGTTGAGTTGGTGGTTAGTTCCAAATGGGCAGCTCTATTTACAGCATGGATGGTTAATAGACTGTAACATTTATAGCGATTTCTGTTTTTGAGATTTCACTCTATCAGCTGGCAGTGGCCAGTGATGGTATGCGCAGCTTTGCAGGGAAGACAACTATGTATGACAGTTGTGATCACACGCTGGGACTGTAGTATCCAGAAGGACTCTCTTTGTTATAAAAGAACTAGTTCTTCTCTCAAGTGACCGTGGTGAGAACGAAATGTTGCAGGTGCAACGTATTTCTGATACACTGTCTCACGTTGTAAACCAGGATAATGGTGGTTGATTTTAACAAGTTTGGTGGCGCAACGGTGTTATTCTAGAATAAGGGGATACTGTTCTTTATTAAGCGCCTCGGCTTATTTCAGGCGACCTCCTAAACGTAACAAACAACCATCTAAATATGGGTTGAAGCATTTTATCTTCGATGTGTGTAGTAGGCCTTTGACTAAAACGATAATTTCTGAGGAGAAGCATTCTTGCTGCACGGTCTTAATCCAATAGAAACGAAACTCTGCTATCCCTTCTGCAGTGAATTCTTCGCACGCTTCAGTTTCAAGAATGAGTTTCCTTTTGAAGCGGAGAACTTAAGCAGTGGTGAATCTATTTACGTCTAAGCGTTGTTGTGGAGAATGAATGAGGAAAGCCTTAGGAGCTCTGTCTAGTTTTCTAGCTTCCAATACAGTTTTAGGGGCAATAGATGCGTTATGACCGTTCGGCCATAAATCTGGATGTTGTGATAGCCAATGTGGTTCATTCCACCGGATGTACAATAATCGCAAGGTTTGAGATGTAGACCCTATTGAAATTAAATCCGCTGGGTTGCTTTGCCTGTACAGTGTATCCACTGAGACTGTGTGGTGAGTCTTCGTAATTCTGTAACTCTGTTACATACAAACGTTTTCCGAGTGGCGGGATCATCGTTTATCCATACAAGTGATACCATGGAATTAGTTCAGAGGTCGCTCATCCTGGATGAGGGGTGTCATCTTGCAGTAGCGGTTTAGTAGTGCGATCTCTGGCAATGCTGCTAACAGTTCAAGCCGAAGGAGCATTATTTTCTTCATCTGCTTTAACCTACTCTTATTACAGATTAGGTTGGGAATGTCTTCGTTAGAGGTGATATGCAGTATAAGACAACGCCATATGCTCCCTCAGATGGATCACAGAAAACGTAAATATGGGACCTCTTGTTCTCTGACATTTGGATCCGCAGTTGGGATAGTAATATTAAATAGCCCAGGAGGATTTGACATCCAGGTGCGCCACCTAACAGATAGGTTATGAGGCAGGGACTCGTCCCAACGAAGCACAAGCTACCAAGCGTCTTGAAACAGAATTTTTCCTACCATGGATACCGGTGTTACTAATCTCATAATAAATTTCTTTTCGTTGCAGTTGTCTCTGAAACTTTTTCGGTGTCTTGTCGCTGACTCGCTGGGAATGTATCTTCTCCCGGGTTCCATATAATTTCTAGAACAGTGACTTTAGTTTGCTTCCACCTTCCACTTGCGAGATTGGGCTGCCTACCGATGCACTTCCTACAGCAAAATCTTCCATTTACATGTTTTGATGCAGTAAGGCAGTAGCTATATGGAAGTGGGACTGATGTGTATCTGGTTGTTCACGGATGGTCGCTGAAAGCAGAAATGGGCTGAATGCGAGGCCGAAAGTAAGACGTGAGAATCGACTACTTGTCCGTTGTCTTGCATTAATGTGAGCTGCAACTTTGTTGGTGTCGATCTTGTACCAGAAGAATATAAGAAGATCTCTATTGTTTTGTTCTAGAGGCAGTCGCAGAAAGGCTTTAATAATGCTAGCAATGACTGCAAAGTGCAGCAGATGGAATCTCAAAAGGACCTCCATCACTTCAGGCGAAGAGTTAGTCCCGATTACCAACGTGTCACTATGAGAGGGTACGCCTCGTTCGTGCGAGGATCCATCAAAGACTGGTCGCCACTTTGTGCTCCCCTGTCGCTCTGTCTTGACCAAGTGACAAGGCAAATAAAATAAATGTGCAGATTATTCCCAACTGTATGTGGTCGTTCTTAACATACACTATGTGATCAAAAATATCCGGACACCCCCAAAAACTTACGTTTTTCATATTAGGTGCATTGTGCTGCCACCTGCTTGCAGGTACTCCATATCAGCGACCTCAGGAGTCATTAGGAGTCGTGAGAGACCAGAATGGGGCGCTCAGCGGAACTCACTGGCTTCGAATGTAGTCACGTGATTGGGTGACACTCGTGTCATACGTCTGTTTGCGAGGTTTCCACTCTCCTAAACATCCCTAGGTCCACTGTTTCTGATGTGATAGTGTAGTGGAAACGTGAAGGGACACGTAGAGCACAAAAGCGTAGAGGTCGACCTCGTCTGTTGACTGACAGAGACAGCCGACATTTGAAGAGGGTCGTAATGTGTAATAGGCAGACATCTATCCAGACTATCACACAGAAATTCCAAATTGCATCAGAATCCACTGCAACTACTATGACAGGCGGGAGGTGAGAATACTTGGGTTACGTGATCGAGCGGCTGCTCATAAGCCACACATCACACTGCTAAGTGACAAACGACGCTTCGCTTGGTGTAAGGAGCGTAAACATTGGACGATTGACCAGTGGAAAAACGTTGTGTGGCGTGGCGAATCATGGTACACGTTGTGGCTATCCGTTGGCAGGATGTGGGTATGTCGAATGTCCAGTGAACGTAATCTGCCAGAGTGAGTAGCGCCAACAGTAAAATTCGGAGGCGGTGGTGTTACGGTGTGGCCGTGTTTTTCTTCGAGAGGGTTGCACTTCTTGTTGTTTTGTGTGGCACTATCAGAGCAGAGGCCTACATTGATGTTTTCAGCACCTTCGTGCTTCCCACTGTTGAAAAGCAATTCGGGGATGGCGGCTGCATATTTCAACACGATTGATCACCTCTTCATAACGCACGGCGTGTGGCGGTGTGGTTACACGACAATAACACCCGTGTAATCAATTGGCCTGCATAGAGTCCTGACCAGAATCCTGCAGAACACCTTTGGGACATTTTGGAAGCCGACTTCGTGACAGACCTCACCGACCGACATCGATACCTCTCCCAAGTGCACCACTCCTTGAATGAATGGACTGCCATTCCCCAAGAAACCTTCCAGCACCTGATTGAAGGTATGCCTACGAGAGTGTAAGCTCCCATCAAGGCTAAGGGTGGACCAACACCATTTTGAATTCCATCATTACCGATCGAGGGTGCCACGAACTTGTAAGTCATTTTCAGCCAGGTGTTCGGATACTTTTGATCACATTTTGTATTTCTTGTCGTTAACGCGTCTTGGTCATCATTTGTGCATGGTCTCTTCTGTAAGGCAACAAAACATCTTTCGACATTGTGAGGGTTGTTGAGTACAACGGTAGTGGATCTCTGAGGGAGGCAAACTACTCGTCGATGGTATGCAAGTATGTAAATTCTTTCAAAATCTCTGACTATCCTTCTTTGTCGGTGCTGATTCCGATTGATTCTAAGCCCCAAAATTTAATTATGCTGTCATTACGCAGTTCTTCAACAGCTGGATTAATGAGACTAATCATCGCTTAGCTAAAAAATCTGGGCGGTATCCACTGTTTCAGAGCTCAACAATGGTAGAAACGGGGGAATTAGTATCAGCTCTGCGTCGCCCACTATTTCCCAGTAGTTATCTGGTCGAGTAAGCAGTTCTACAGGAATATCACCTTGCACTCAAGTGGTGTCTCCAAACTGTGTGATATTTTGATTTATCTTGGCGTTATTGGGCACAGTCGGAGGTTTCGTGAAACTAGGTCAACTCCCGAAAGCAACGAGCCTAACATGAAGATCTTGCATGCGCTACTTAGCTTGAAACTCAAAAATCTGCGAGGCATGAACGTCAAAGAAGATGTGAATGCATTTACTGGCAAAGGCCGAGTACCATTAACCTACAGGTTTAGATTATCGATCAAATTTCGGCAAATGAATTGTAGCCGACGAGTTGTGAATACAAGAAAGTACAAGACCGATCACTTGAACCAAAGCGTTTATTAACTTAGCTGTATCACCATTACAGCAACGATATTACAATGACGTAAGTGCAAAGAGAAAGTATTATGGACAACGATGTACAGCGTCACTGATCTTTCACGCCTCGCACTGACCGTGAAGAGTTGCAGAAAGGGATCGTCCCAAAACCTTGGCGCACATACTTCGGCGCTAGTGCCTAGTATGAAATGAACATTGCTGCAGTACACGATAATTCATTGCTATTTCTAACAAGACATCGCTTCGTAGTAACAGCAGTAATGATAGTAAAGTAGTAGTAGAATTTTACTCATTTGTAGATTACTTTTAGAAAGATGTTGGATATGTCATGGTAGTACATTTTAAGAACAAAAGATAATGCAATTCATACATAGGGTGCACATTAATAAAACCGAAAAATTGCAGGGACGGATTCCTGATTGGAAGTGCTGGAAAAAATGTCCTGTGGACATGTATTCGGAAATATAATGAATTATTGAAATCGTCAGAAACAGAGATTATAAACGATCTAAAACTCCTTTTTGAGAACATCTGGAAAACTGAAAAGATTCCAGAAGAGTGAAAAAAAGCGTTAATCCACCCGCAACGTAAAAAGGGAGATAAACAAAATGTCAACATGAAAAGGAGTGTCACTTCTGTCAGTGGATACAAAATATTATCAAAGTTCCCCTGGACAGAGTTGAAAGTTTAGACAAACAATTGCAAAAATATTAGGCTTTCGAAAAGGAAGAGCTACTTAGAACAGATTTTTAACTTAAAACCAATTATTTGTCACAGCATGTTTACCACTAAATGTATACTAGCATCATTTATTGATTTCAAAAACATTTCATTCGGTAGACAGAGAAACAGTAGAGAAAACCATTCGAAAATTTGGTGTTAAAGCAAAATTAGCAAACATAATTCGTGAAACTCTTACAAATGCGATATCAGGAGTTACATTTATGGAGAAGTATCTCAGCTATTAGAAATAAAAATTGATGTTGCACAAGGGCATGGTTTATCACCTTTAGTGTTTAAGGACGCTTTAGAAAAAAATTGTAAGTATCGGGAATTTTGACCTACTGAATCAAAAAAATGGACCAGTTATTCTACGGAGGAAAATAAATGCAATTCAGATAAACCGCCTGTCTTTTGCAGACGATTTTGCAATACTTTCGTAAAATCTGACAGACGCAGTTATTGAAATAAATCTGAAAGAAATAGCAAATAGAACAGTTTTCAAATTTACAGCTAATCAAAAATGCACAAATAAGTAAAATAGAGCGAGTAAGTAAATGCAAAATTTTTGGAGAAAGTGTACAACAGAATGGACTAGAAAAATTTGCAGTAGATATAAGAGTTAACCAAATGGAGAGAGACAAGAAATGCGTATCTAGAAGAACAAAACTTAATCACTATCACAGTACTACTACCATAATATTTTTATGGGTGTGAATGCCTAACAATGATCTATGAGCTGGACAGAATAGAGGTACTTGAAACAAGGATAGTTAGAAAACTAATGGGTGCAATACAAACTACAGATGGTTGGAAAATGTGAAGCAACGAAGACATCTACAAAAATATAGAGAAAATGTAAGAGGTAATGGCTAAAAGACAATACATCTTTTTGAACCCCTCTACCGAATGAATGAGAACTAGTTCACGAAAGAAATATTCCTATATTTCAGGAAGAAGACAATAGCATGGATTACAGAACTTAGGAAACAGCTAGCAAGATACAATCTCAAAGAATCGGAAATACCAGACACAAATCTTTTTCAGAATAAAATACTAAATTTAGAAGGCTTTTAGTGCAGAAGTAATAAGAAATCCGGAACAACGTGGACCGAAGAAAGGAAAAGACAACATAAGAGAAGATGAAGGAGTACTGGAAAAATACACACATAAAAAGAAATTTTACATCACTTCGGTTCCGACAGTTCCGGAACAGTACAGAAAATTTGAATAGAGATCAACATAAACATAATTTCCGCCCTTTTTATTGCTCATGAAAACCACACATGACATGTTGTACCACCATACAGTGAGACCTTCAGAGGAGGTGGTTCAGATTGCTGTACACACCGGTACCTCAAATACGCAATACACGTCCTCTTGCATTGATGCGTGACTGTATTGGTCGTGGCATACTATCCACAAGTTCATCAAGGCACTGTCGGTCCAGATTGTCCCACTCCTAAACAGCGATTCGGCGTGGTTGGTGGGACACGTCGTCCATAAACAGCTCTTTTCAAACTATCCCAGGCATTGTCGATAGGATTCATGTCTGGAGAACAAGCTGGCCACTCTAGTCGAGCGATGTCGTTATCCTGAAGGAAGTAATTCACAAGGTGTGCACGATGGGGGCGAGAATTGTCGTTCATGAAGACGAATGCCTCGCCAATATACTGCCGATATGGTTGCACTATCGGTTAGAGGATAGCATTCACGTATATTACAGCTGTTATGGTGCCTTCAATGACCACCAGCGGCGTACGTCTGTCCCACATAATGACACCCCAACACAGCAGGGAACTTCCACCTCGCTACACTCACTGGTCAGTGTACCTAAGGCGTTCAGCCTGGGTTGCCTCCAAACACGTCTCCGACGATCGTCTGGTTGAAGGCATATGCGACACTCATCGGTGAAGAGAACTTGATGCCAATTCTGAGCGATCCATTTCGCATGTTGGTGGGCCCATTTGTACCGTGCTGCATGGTGTCGTGGTTGCAAAGATGGACCTCGCCACGGATGTCGGGAGTGAAGTTGCGCATCATGCAGCCTATTGCGCACAGTTTGAGTCGTAACACAACGACCTGTGGCTGCACGAAAAGCATTATTCAACATGGTGGCGTTGCTGTTAGGGTTCTTCCGGTCCATAATCCGGTGGCAGCAGTCATCCTCTGCAGTAGTAGGCCTACGGCGGCCCGAGCGAGGCATCTCATCAACAGTTCCTGTCTCTCTGTATCTCCTCCATGTACGAACAACATCGCTTTGGTTCACTCCGAGACGCCTGGACACTTCTCTTTTTGAGACCTGGCATATGGTAGCAATGGGGACGCGATCGAACTGAGGTATTGACCGTCTAGGCATGGTTGAATTACAGACGAGCCGTGTACCTCCTTCCTGGTGGAATGACTGGAACTGATCGGCTGTCGCACCCCCTCCGTCTAATAGGCGCTGCTCATGCATGGTTGCTTACATCTTTGGGCGGGTTTAGTAACATTACTGAACAGTCAAAGTGGCTGTCTCTGTGACACAATATCCACTGTCAACGTCTATCTTCAGGATTTCTGGGAATCGGGGTAATTCAAAACTTTTTCTTATATTTGTGGAAGAACAAGGACGACGAGGAACTGAGATTGTTACTTGATCCTAGTTGATCAGTACGAAAATAAAACACAAAATGACAGTAAAAGCAATAATGATAGTCGCAGATACAAAAAGAATTTAGAGATGTACAAAATAGCTGTTTCCTGATATAAGAGTTCTGGAGAAAGGAAAGAGGAGGCTCTACCAGGTAAGGAGACTGGGAAAAGAGGAAGACCTGGTTGGAAAGGATGTGCAAGAGTAACGAGTGATTACAGGGATAATTATAATGGTTATTGTTGCTTTCGTAGATACCCAACTGCAGATTTTTCAGCACTCTTTTAACTTTAGGACTCTGTATCTCAAAATGAACAAAAAATGGACTTGTACCACTATTGAAATAAGCTCTTTAGTTAAGAGCGTTAGGTCTAGGAGAGATGTGAGGGACAGTGCGCGCTGATAAGAAGACAGAGCTTTTGGAAAGCTCTGTGCTTGTGGGATCGCAGCCAAGATAGCTGTGCATGTGGTGGTGAAATATGGTCAAAGAGTCGAACATCTCCAATATAACAAACACAAGCAGGCATTCATAATCAGTTCCAGGCACTGTGAGTGTTCCCGAGAAAGACCTTGCAGGGTAAAATCGCTGTAATCAATAAATGGAACTGTAAGTGCTTGCACATGTTTCTTTTTTAGGTCAAGTGGGAATATCTTTTCACATTTTTGTACGAAGTGAAGAGTACGTGCTCAGTTCTTCGGCAGGGACACTGGGATCAGCAGCAGTTTTAACCTTGCCTATCCCAAGACCACACAGGTTTGTCCGTTGGGCAGTTGCCCTATGTTATCGGTTAATATATGGGTACGCCTGAGTTTTCAATTTCTCACAGATTGACTGTCGGTATTCCGCTTTTCAGGCGTGAGACGTAGTTTGGACGTGACGTCCGATGTGCAGCGTCTCCGAGATTTATGGGCCGTTTTAGTTCTTCAGTTATCCAAGGTGCAGGTTTTCTCGTTACTTTTCCCGTCTTTTTTTTTTTTTTTTTTTGGTCAACAGTCTACTGACTGGTTTGATGCGGCCCGCCACGAATTCCTTTCCTGTGCTAACCTCTTCATCTCAGAGTAGCACTTGCAACCTACGTCCTCAATTATTTGCTTGACGTATTCCAATCTCTGTCTTCCTCTACAGTTTTTGCCCTCTACAGCTCCCTCTAGTACCATGGAAGTCATTCTCTCATGTCTTAGCAGATGTCCTATCATCCTGTCCCTTCTCCTTATCAGTGTTTTCCACATATTCCTTTCCTCTCCGATTCTGTGTACAACCTCCTCATTCCTTACCTTATCAGTCCACCTAATTTTCAACATTCGTCTATAGCACCACATCTCAAATGCTTCGATTCTCTTCTGTTCCGGTTTTCCCACAGTCCATGTTTCACTACCATACAATGCTGTACTCCAGACGTACATCCTCAGAAATTTATTCCTCAAATTAAGGCCGATATTTGATATTAGTAGACTTCTCTTGGCCAGAAATGCCTTTTTTGCCATAGCGAGTCTGCTTTTGATGTCCTCCTTGCTCCGTCCGTAATTGGTTATTATACTGCCTAGGTAGCAGAATTCCTTAACTTCATTGACTTCGTGACCATCAATCCTGATGTTAAGTTTCTCGCTGTTCTCATTTCTACTACTTCTCATTACCTTCGTCTTTTCCGATTTACTCTCAAACCATACTGTGTACTCATTAGACTGTTCATTCCGTTCAGTACATCATTTAATTCTTCTTCACTTTCACTCAGGATAGCAATGTCATCAGCGAATCGTATCATTGATATCCTTTCACCTTGTATTTTAATTCCACTCCTGACCCTTTCTTTTATTTCCATCATTGCTTCCTCGATGTACAGATTGAAGAGTAGGGGCGAAAGGCTACAGCCTTGTCTTACTCTCTTCTTAATACGAGCACTTCGTTCTTGATCATCCACTCTTATTATTCAATCTTGGTTGTTGTACATATTGTATATGACCCGTCTCTCCCTATAGCTTATCCCTACTTTTCTCAGAATCTTGAACAGCTTGCACCATTTTATATTGTCGAACGCTTTTTCCAGGTCGACAAATCCTATGAACGTGTCTTGATTTTTCTTTAGCCTTGCTTCCATTATGAGCCGTAACGTCAGAATTGCCTCTCTCGTGCCTTTACTTTTCCTAAAGCCAAACTGATCGTCACCTAGCGCATTCTCAATTTTCTTTTCCATTCTTCTGTATATTATTCTTGTAAGCCGCTTCGATGCATGAGCTGTTAAAGCTGATTGTGCGATAATTCTCGCACTTGTCAGCTCTTGCCGTCTTCGGAATTGTGTGGATGATGCTTTTCCGAAACTCACATGGTATGTCGCCAGACTCATATATTCTACACACCAACGTGAATAGTCGTTTTGTTGCCAGTTCCCCTAACGATTTTAGAAATTATGATGGAATGTTATCTATCCCTTCTGCCTTATTTGACCGTAAGTCCTCCAAAGTTCTTTTAAATTCCGATTCTAATACTGGATCCCCTATCTCTTCTAAATTGACTCATGTTTCTTCTTCTATCACATCAGACAAATCTTCACCCTCATAGAGGCTTTCAATGTATTCCTTCCACCTATCTGCTCTCTCCTCTGCATTTAACAGTGGAATTCCCGTTGCACTCTTAATGTTACCACCCTTGCTTTTAATGTCACCAAAGGTTGTTTTGACTTTCCTGTATGCTGAGTCTGTCCTTCCGACAATCATATCTTTTTCGATGTTTTCACATGTTTCCTGCATCCATTTCGTCTTAACCTCCCTGCACTTCCTATTTATTTCATTCCTCAGCGACTTGTATTTCTGTGTTCCTGATTTTCCCGGAACATGTTTGTACTTCCTCCTTTCATCAATCAACTGAAGTATTTCTTCTGTTACCCATGGTTTCTTCGCAGCTACCTTCTTTGTACCTATGTTTTCTTTCCCAACGTCTGTGATGGCTCTTTTTAGAGACGTCAATTCCTCTTCAACTGTGTAGCCTACTCCGCTATTCCTTATTAATGTATCTATAGCGCTAGAGAAATTCAGACGTATCTCGTCATTCCTTAGAACTTCCGTATCCCACTTTTTAGCGTATTGATTCTTCCTGACTAATGTCTTGAACTTCAGCCTACTCTTCATCACTACTATATTGTGATCTGAGTCTATATCTGCTCCTGGGTACGCCTTACAATCCAGTATCTGATTTCGGAATCTCTGTCTGACCATGATGTAATCTAATTGAAATCTTCCCCTATCTCCCGGCGTTTTCCAAGCATACCTCCTCCTCTTGTGATTCTTGAACAGGGTATTCGCTATTACTAGCTGAAACTTGTTACAGAACTCAATTAGTCTTTCTCCTCTTTCATTCCTTGTCCCAAGCCCATATTCTCCTATAACCTTTTCTTCTACTCCTTCCCCTACAACTACATTCCAGTCGCCCATGACTATTAGATTTTCGTCCCCCTTTACATACTGCATTACGCTTTCAATATCCTTATACACTTTCTCTATCTGTTCATCTTCAGCTTGCGACGTCGGCATATATACCTGAACTATCGTTGTCGGTGATGGTCTGCTGTCGATTCTGATTAAAACAACCCGGTCACTGAACTGTTCACAGTAACACACCCTCTGCCCTACCTTCCTATTCATACCGAATCCTACGCCTGTTATACTACTTTCTGCTGCTGTTGATATTACCCGATACTCCTCTGACCAGAAATCCTTGTCTTCCTTCCACTTCACTTCACTGACTCCTACTATATCTAAATTGAGCCTTTGCATTTCGCTTTTCAGAATTTCTAGTTTCCCTACCACGTTCAAGCTTCTGACATTCCACGCCCATACTCGTAGAACTTTATCCTTTCGTTGATTATTCAATCTTTTTCTCATGGTAACCTCCCCCTTGGCAGTCCCCTCCCGGAGTTCCGAATTGGGGACTATTCCGGAATCTTTTGCCAATGGAGAGATCATCATGATACTTCTTCAACTACACGCCACATGTCATGTGGATACACGTTACGTGTCTTTAATGCAGTGGTTTCCATTGCCTTCTGCATCCTCCTGTCGTTGATCATTGCTGATTCTTCCGCCTTTAGGGGCAATTTCCCACCCCTAGGACAAGAGAGTGCCCTGAACCTCTATCCGCTCCTCCGCCCTCTTTGACAAGGCCGTTGGCAGAATGAGGCTGACTTCTTATGCCGGAAGTCTTCGGTCGCCAATGCTGATTATTTATCAAATTGTAGGCACTGGCGGGGATCGAACCCGGGACCGAAGACGTTTTGATTATGAATCAAAGACACTACCCGTAGACCACGGGCTATGAGGGACAGTTTCCCACCTATGGACAAGATCCATGCCCCAAACGTTTGTCCACTGCTCCACACTCTATGACAAGGGCCACCATTCTATATTACAGCGGCCATTTATGGTGATCTACATTCGAGCGGGAAACACAGATATTTTCATTACAACTTCCACACATTACATAACAGTGACCTTAGGCAAAAGGGAAGTTTCAACAGTTAAATGGACTATCGACTACCAAAATAATGAAGTAATAACAAAGCAAAAGAAAAAAGCAAATAGTTTATCATAATGGACAATATGGCGTTTCAAAAAGCACAATTTCAGAAACACCGTAAGAGAATCCTACAGCATAGTAAGCTAGATGATACGAGGCAATGTAGGCTGGATATAATGTGAAGCGTGGAATGTGAAGAAATCCACTCTTCAACAAAAATTGTATGCTGCTTTTTGAAACTGCTACTGTTGTTACAGCTTCTTATGAAAGAGAAACAGCCCAATATTAAAATAATGAGAAAGCAAGTGACAAGTAACGTGGTACTACAGAATAATACCACAGTAAAGTGAATGTAGAAAGTTTAGAGTACGCAAATATCAGAAAATGGGATTGGTATTACACTATCTTGATCCGTCAACGTTTCCTTGTGCGAAGAGATAGAGTGGGGGAGGTTAGCTATACTTCTTGAAGAAATTTGCGTGTTGTTCATTTTTTTTCTCTTTTTGTACTTTGCTTCGAATGTTGCTGGACGAAACTTTCATTACTTGCACACTGTCTGATGAAAAAAACTACAGTACCAAGGAGGAGAGGAGAAGCCGACGTGGAACTTCACTGGTTCAGAACGTGTGTGATGTTATTTGGTTGATAACAAAATCGAGACACACTTTAAACATCTTGGCAGTATGAACCCACATATGAGTGTGACGTTGCACGCTCTCTTGATGAACGCACTGAATCGGCTGCGAATTGTGTCACAAAGCCGTTGTAACCTCTACTGAGCCAAACTCACCCACAACCAGATATCGGGGACACTGACGTCCGAGCAGCTCCCACACACGATCTATCGGGAGGAAGTCTGGGTAACTTTTTAGCTTCGAGAGTGCCTCACTAGACAGTTCAGAGACACAAGAGATGTGAATGGACGACCACTGTCCTGTTGAAAAATAGTATCACGATTCTGTAGAATGAGTACTAACACAAGAGGATGCAGGATGTCCATGGCATACTGTTGTTCACAGCACCACTCCAAAGACAGATGTTCGTGCTGTGGTGTTAATGGCAGCCCACAAAGTCCCTAGTCCGACTGTTGCTAGTCTCCAGCCAATGGCTCTGGATGACGCAGAATGTTGCATAGAGTCCATCATTCCTTCTGGGATGGCTGATGCATATGCGAAGAGACTGCGACGTGCTTGTTGCACAACGTGGCGTTTCGTAAGTTGTGGTGGTCAGACATAGTCTTGATAGTGTGTATGTGTGCCCCCTCGTTTCCAGGCAATCCAACATTGGGCTACTATCACATCTAAATGCCCAGTAAATCTACTTACTGCGTGACTGGTCAAATGAGGAACCATAATGAGAATCCTTTCAAACTGTGTCCGGTGCTGTCTCACATGAGTAAGCGGCATTTCCTTCATAATGATCATTCAACATCAGACGCTGCACACGTCCCTTTTACACACTCGCAGGCTCTGTAAAAAGTCTAAACTCAAACAAAAATGCAAGTTTTCTTAAAAAAATTATAAGAGTGGAAGTTTTCTTTGTAAATTCTTCTCGTTTGATTTGGAGCTCGCAACAGGCGTGGTTGGTTTAACTTTGCTGTTGTTAAGCTTTGGGTGACTTTGTGCATTTCCAGCTGCGACAGAAACTAAGCATATCTCCCTGTGGGATTACACCGTGGATTTGCCCAGCTTTACAGTCTTTCTAAAAAAATGTACAATCCGACTAAAATCCTAAACTTTACTACTAATTAAGAATCTGGTCTCTGTGCGTTAATGATGTGCCTAACAATACTGTTCATGTTCCAGTGATCTGCTAATTTAGTATCAAACTCATCCTGAAATGAAAATATCTTACCTCGTAATGTAATTGCTTGGAAACGTGCTGCTTCCTGATCTCTATGCGCTAGCTGCAGATTTTGTAACTGCATTTGCTGAGGGCTTAATGCATTGCTACAGACAACAAGTAACCTCTTTTATACACGCCACTGAGTGAAACACTTCTTTAAATAAAAATGACTTGGATCGAGGATACGGAGAATGCTCTTAGGTGAAATATTTCTTCAAAAAACTGTTTTTAAATTATCTGACATACTATTACTTGTACACAATTCTTGTTAGAACATTCATTAACTTTGACAAAGAACAAAGCTGATAGCAAACCATTACTTTCACAAATGTTAAACAAATTATTAATGAATACGAAAAATACCTCAGATAAAAACTGCTTAGTCTTTAATGCACAATATAAAGTTCCCTGATATTGAAGTCTCATTCGACAACGATTCTAAACTACGTGCGACTGCAGTGCCAATAAATAAAATTGTTACGTTCAGTCTCTGCATGATCTTTTCTGATCTCACTACATCTTATTGCATCACTAAACAAACCTTTCTCCTCTGTGTCCCAATATTCACACACAAATAAGTATACTTAAATACAAAGGCACATAAATTTACGTCTGCATTACCGCGAATCCTCAGCTCGGCGTGTTTCGCTACTCCGGCGCTCCTCGCTGGCAAGCAGCGATGTCAAAACAGGCACATATTCCACCGACACAGCTATCCTTACTAAAGGCTACGCACGAATAATAAGCGATCCAAAATTATCACTTAGCTTTTGAGACAACCATACCATGTACTAATTCCAGAAATGCAAATAACAAACTCCCAATAGACCTGTTTCAAAACTGATCAATTCTGAATGGCGTTCTACTTGTCACAGGGAATTAATAACCTAATGTACCCGCCGATGGTGCGTAAGTCTACAAATTTGTATTGACATCTGACCATGTCTTCTGCGACCTTCACTCGTAACGTCCCTTTCTAAAACATCGTCTGCAATGTGACGCAGTGGTTCAGATACCTGTCTCGTATTCTAGAGGATGGTGGTTCCAACCACTTCCAACCATTCAGGTAACAGCACGCAAAAAGTGTGTTAATTTCAGAACAAAGTTATTGCCTCCAAACAAAGGCAGCAATCATGTACAGTCGGACAGAGATCATGAAGCACTGCGGACAGAATCACATGAAATAAGCAGAAGAAATCACTCGAGAGTTCCAAAATGCTGCCAGCAGACCAGTGAACACAAGGACTGTGCGTAGGAAGTTAAGTAGAATGGGATATAATTTTCGAGCAACTCAATAAGCCACATACACTCCTGGAAATTGAATTCATTGTCCCAGGAAGGGGAAACTTTATTGACACATTCCTGGGGTCAGATACATCACATGATCACACTGACAGAACCACAGGCACATAGACACAGGCAACAGAGCATGCACAATGTCGCCACTAGTACAGTGTATATCCACCTTTCGCAGCAATGCAGGCTGCTATTCTCCCATGGAGACGATCGTAGAGATGCTGGATGTAGTCCTGTGGAACGGCTTGCCATGCCATTTCCACCTGGCGCCTCAGTTGGACCAGCGTTTCGTGCTGGACGTGCAGACCGCGTGAGACGACGCTTCATCCAGTCCCAAACATGCTCAATGGGGGACAGATCCGGAGATCTTGCTGGCCAGGGTAGTTGACTTACACCTTCTAGAGCACGTTGCGTGGCACGGGATACATGCGGACGTGTATTGTCCTGTTGGAACAGCAAGTTCCCTTGCCGGTCTAGGAATGGTAGAACGATGGGTTCGATGACGGTTTGGATGTACCGTGCACTATTCAGTGTCCCCTCGACGATCACCAGAGGTGTACGGCCAGTGTAGGAGATCGCTCCCCACACCATGATGTTGGCCCTGTGTGCCTCGGTCGTATGCAGTCCTGATTGTGGCGCTCACCTGCACGGCGCCAAACACGTATACGACCATCATTCGGCACCAAGGCAGAAGCGACTCTTATCGCTGAAGACGACACGTCTCCATTCGTCCCTCCATTCACGCCTGTCGCGACACCACTGGAGGCGGGCTGCACGATGTTGGGGCGTGAGCGGAAGACGGCCTAACAGTGTGCGGGACCGTAGCCCAGCTTCATGGAGACGGTTGCGAATGGTCCTCGCCGATACCCCAGGAGCAACAATGTCTCTAATTTGCTGGGAAGTGGCGGTGTGGTCCCCTACGGCACTGCGTAGGATCCTACGGTCTTGGCGTGCATCCGTGCGTCGCTGCGGTCCGGTCCCAGGTCGACGGGCACGTGCACCTTCCGCCGACCACTGGCGACAACGTCGATGTACTGTGGAGACCTCACGCCCCACGTGTTGAGCAATTCGGCGGTACGTCCACCCGGCCTCCCGCATGCCCACTATACGCCCTCGCTCAAAGTCCGTCAACTGCACATACGGTTCACGTCCACGCTGTCGCGGCATGCTACCAGTGTTAAAGACTGCGATGGAGCTCCGTATGCCACGGCAAACTGGCTGACACTGACGGCGGCGGTGCACAAATGCTGCGCAGCTAGCGCCATTCGACGGCCAACACCGCGGTTCCTGGTGTGTCCGCTGTGCCGTGCGTGTGATCATTGCTTGTACAGCCCTCTCGCAGTGTCCGGAGCAAGTATGGTGGGTCTGACACACCGGTGTCAATGTGTTCTTTTTTCCATTTCCAGGAGTGTATTTATTCAGTCAGTGCTAAGCGAAACTCGACGTGATGTAAAAAACTTCGGTACTGGGCAGTTAATGACTGCAAACGTATGAACAGGACTGATGAATCACGCTACAGACCGTGGCAATCCGAATGAAGGACTCGGCTTTGGCGGATACCTAGAGAACGTTTCCTGCCATTATGTATAGTGCAGAACAGTGAACTGTGGAAGAGCTGGTGTTACGGTATGAGGGTGATTCTCATGGTTAGAGTGTGGTTTCCTTATTCCTCTTAAGAAACACATTCTACACCATTGTATTCTGCGTGCAATAGAGGAACAGCTCGGAGACGATGATTGTTTCAATCAGAAAGACAGTCTACGCTGTCACAAAGCAGCACCTGTGAGGCAGTGGTCGACTGACAGTATCATTCATGAAATGGCCTGGCCTGAACCAAATGTAACACTTTTGGGATGAATTATGATGTCGACTTCGCTCCGGCCCCCGGATAAAACATCACTAGTCTTTCGCGTTTCGGCTCATGACGAGAACTGGGCTGTCATTCCACCACAAATTTTCAGACATCTCGTTGAATGTTCTATAGCAGAGTTCAAACCGACATAAGAGCTAAGGGTGGACACACATAGCGTCTAATAAGACGTGTCCAGATACTTTTGATCGGGTAGGTTGGTTGGATGGTTGATTTGGGGGAGGGGACCAAACAAGGCGGTCATCGGTCCCATCGGATGGGCAAGGAGGTCACCCTGTCCTTTGAAAAGAACCACCCCGTCATTTGCCTGAAGCGATTTAGGAAAATCACGGAGAACCTAAATCATGGTGGCCAGAAGCGGGTTTGAACCGTCGTCCTCCCAATGTTCGGGAATTGTTTGACATTTGTTTGACATCTGGCGCATTCCAAAGCACCGGTTCTTTTCAAATACCAGACAAGATATTAGTATGTGGATGGTTTCCTAATTGATAATGAGTGGGAGGATTACCAGTAGCGGCATCTGGCTTAAAACCGAGGAAAACGTGACAGTCAATATTATTAGCTGCCACTAAACACATGGACAGTGAGAGCTAAGACAATGTAAGTTGTTGTCGTACGTACGCCACTTTTGTGATTCAAACTGACGAAACTGCAAGGCTTATATTACTACAGCCGAATGCCTTGAACAAGATTTAATCAGGTCCTTTTAATAGGTTAATACATCCTAGAGCTGACTTTGGCGCTTTTGTTGTCACTAGCTAAATAGTGACAAATATCATCAATATTTCAAACACGGTCATCTTCGCAGCTTGCTTTAGTGACAGTATTGCGACGATAATGCTGCTGTACGATCCTGATCCCACAGTTCAATAATGGCGGCGATTGAGGCTAGCTCCATTTCTCACTGGAACTTGGAAAAATTGAAGTCTCACTACGTTGCAATTTTGTCCAACGTAATTACTGGAATTCAGTCTCAGACTATGTTAGCACAGTCTAATTCACTGTGGACAGGGCGCAGGATACAACACCTGAGAATCGGAGTTCTGAGACTTTTGCGGAAGCCTTAACTATTTTGGTACATAATCTTCAGTCATTGACACGAGGCCAGCAGATAGTTTACCTTACAGTTTTACACTTACGATATTCTCTACTCTACTCTTGTTTCGAAGTTCATATTCGCTAACACACAAACGGTGACACTCTAGGTAACTACTTACGTTTCACAACTACCACATGAAGTTTTCGATTCAACGAAGAAGCACCACTGTTCAGCTTTTTATGAGCTATAATTTGATCGATATTGACTACCGGAAATCAAAATGTCTGCACAGGCTTTCCACATAATCTTTTAAAAACTATAGGATTTCTGCAAATAGTACTAACATTTGCTTCAAAATAAAGGTTTTTTATAGCACCACTCTTCTGACTGGTTTGAAACGGCCCGCCACGAATTTCTCACGTGTGCCAATCTTTCCATCTCACAGTAGCAACTGCAACCACAATCTAAATTATTTGCTGCACGTTTTCCAATCGCTGCCATCCTCTGCATTTTTTACCCTCTAAAGCACCCTCTGCTACCAAGAATGACCTATCATCCTGTCGCCTCTTCTTCCTTCTTCCTTCCTCGCCGATCCTACGGGAAACCTCCTCGTTACTTTCCTTATCAGTCCACCTAATTTTCAACATCTGTAGCATCACGTCTCAAATGCTTCGATTCGCTTCTGTTCCGGTTTTCCCATGTCTATGTTTAACTACCATACAATGTTGTACTTCAAAGATACATTCTCACAAATTTCTTTTTCAGATTAAGGCCTATATTTGATACTAGTACCCTTCTGTTGCCCAAGAATGCCCTTTCTGTCTACGCTAGTCTCCTTTTGTTGTCCTCCTGCCTAGGTAGCAGAATTCCTAAACTTCATCTACTTCATGACATTAGTCCTGATGTTAAGTTTCTCGCTGTTCTCATTTTTGCTACTTCTCATTGCTCGCGTCTTTCTTCGATTTCCCCGCAATCCATATTCTGCTTTCATTAAACAGTCCATTCATTTCAGCAGATCATGTAATTCTTCTTCACATAGCAATGCCATCAGCGAATCGTAGCATTTTAATCCAACTCCGGAACATTTATTTTATATCCGTCATTGCTTCTTTGGTGTACAGACTGAACAGTAACACTAGATCCTTGTCCTACACCCTTTTTAATCCGAGCACTCCGTTCTTGATCTTCCAGCCTTACTGTTCCTTCTTGGTTCTTGTAGATATTGTACATTATTTGTCTTATCCGTATTGTTCTCAGTATTTCTAACACCATTTGGTAACCATTTGACATCGCCGATTGATATTCCCAGGTCGACACATCAATGAACATGTCTATATTTTTCTTCAGTCTTGCTTTCATTATCAACTCCAACGCCTCGCTCGTGCCTTTGCCTCTCCTAAAGCCAAATTGCCCCTCATCTCACAGACCCTCAATTTTCTTTTCGACAGCTCTACAAACAGCAAAACTTGGAAATACCTCATTCACGTCTGTTTCCACGATATTCCATTTTACCCTCATATCACCGTGACACAGAGATGGCAACGACCTCAAACAAATGGTGGTCTACGCGTTGTGAGGCATACTGATGTAAAACGAAGAATTAATATAAATATATGCAAATATAAAAATACACGCTTCAGTTACCTCTGTACGAAGATTCGTAACATAAATAAGAACGTTAAAAAACGCACTGAAATGAAAACACACATTGATTGGTCTCCTTACAATTAGAAGTGAAACAATTTCGAGTTGGCTATAGCGCTATGCTTTCCATGCCCTCTGGACCTTCCTAGTACGTATAACCTGTAAACAACACGTTAAAACACTTTAGGGTTGTACTGCTCGTTGGCGTAAATCAAACTTCATATTTAAAACTTTGACCACGCCACATGTGTTTCCACTGCAGTGTTACACCAACGTATTTTGTTGTGTATACTGGTGCGGCAACAAAATGTTATTTCGATATAACTGATGCGCGTATTTTTATATTTTTTTATTAATCCTTGTTTTACTTGCAGCGAAATAACTTTTTGGCATCACGTAACTTGATAGCGTCTAGCGGGCAAAATTAGCTAATTGTCAAATGATGAAACAAACTGTTTATTTTAAAATAAAAGAATAAAATAAAAGGATGATCCACTAGCTAAAATGACTAACTTTATGAAATTATTCAGCAGCTGAAGAACCGTATATAGGGAAGACTTTGTGTGTGTGGCCTATCATTCCACAAAGTTGGTGGATAAGGCTCTGAGACATCATCTAACTTTAACAGTTTTATCTTACTGTCTAATAATGTCTAGACTAAAGTTAAAGATTTTAAATGAGATTGTATAAGGAGCCTAAAAATTCCAAGCATACCTACACACAGAATACGACGAATCTACAAGAGTCTCGACAAGTGGGATGATTAATCAAACCGCCTAAAGAGTGCTAAGTTCATTTTCCAGCAATGGCTTCGATATAGATGCCATACACACAGACTAAATATTTGCATCGTAATCCCCAGAGCAGTCTGCAGCTCGTGGTCTTACGCTAGCGTTCTCGCTTCCCGCGCACGGGGTCACGGATTCGATTCCCGGCGGGGTCAGGGATTTCCCCTGCCTCGAGATGACCGGATGTTGTTGTGTCATCTTCATCGTCATAATTCATCCCCATTCCGGTCGGAGGAAGGCGATGGCAAACCACCTCCGCTAGGACCTTGCCTAGTAGGCGGACAGGTCTCCCTCATCGTCCACTACGCTCCTCGGAGTATTGGACCTCATCATCATCAATCCCCAGAGTAATTCGTACCTATTACCCATCTACAGCTGGTATGTCTTTTCATGACATACTCGTTAGAATCTCCCAGAAAGAAACCGTAACTGACCGAGACTTCAAACGCATTGATTTAACTGTCCGTGCAACTGAGGAGCAAGAAATAGTTTGGAGGATGTCGTCTACTTCGTTCGAGATTAACTAAAAACTTAATGGATTTACTAACATATAACCATGCTTCCCTAAAGACAGGACCCGTGGTCTAGGGGTAGCGTCTTGAATACATAATCAGAACGTATTCGGTCCCGTGTTCGATCCCCGCCGCTGTTTAAATTTTGATAATCAGCATTGGCGACCGAAGACTTCCGGCATAAGAAGTCAGCCTCATTCTGCCAACGGCCTTGTCAAAGAGGGCGGAGGAGCGGATAGAGGTTCAGGGCACTCTCTTGTCCTAGGGGTGGGAAATTGCCCCTAAAGGCGGAAGAATAAGCAATGATCAATGACATGAGGATGCAGAAGGCAATGGAAACCACTGCAGGACATGTGGCGTGTAGTTGAAGAAGTGTCATGATGATCTCTCCATTGGCAAAAGATTCCGGAATAGTCCCCCATTCGGATCTCCGGGAGGGGACTGCCAAGGGGGAGGTTACCATGAGAAAAAGACTGAATAATCAACGAAAGGATAATGTTCTACGAGTCGGGGAGTGGAATGTCAGAAGCTTGAACGTGGTAGGGAAACTAGAAAATCTGAAAAGGGAAATGCAAAGGTTCAATCTAGATACAGTAGGGGTCAGTGAAGTGAAGTGGAAGGAAGACAAGGATTTCTGGTCAGATGAGTATTGGGTAATATCAACAGCAGCAGAAAGTGGTATAACAGGCGTAGGATTCGTTATGAATAGGAAGGTAGGGCAGAGGGTGTGTTACTGTGAACAGTTCAGTGACCAGGTTGTTCTAATCAGAATCGACAGCAGACCATCACCGACAACGATAGTTCAGGTATACATGCCGACGTAGCAAGCTGAAGATGAACAGATAGAGAAAGTGTATAAGGATATTGAAAGCGTAATGCAGTATGTAAAGGGGGACGAAAATCTAATAGTCATGGGCGACTGGAATGCAGTTGTAGGGGAAGGAGTAGAAGAAAAGGTTACAGGAGAATATGGGCTTGGGACAAGGAATGAAAGAGGAGAAAGACTAATTGAGTTCTGTAACAAGTTTCAGCTAGTAATAGCGAATACCCTGTTCAAGAATCACAAGAGGAGGAGGTATGCTTGGAAAACGCCGGGAGATACGGGAAGATTTCAATTAGATTACATCATGGTCAGACAGAGATTCCGAAATCAGATACTGGATTGTAAGGCGTACCCAGGAGCAGATATAGACTCAGATCACAATATAGTAGTGATGAAGAGTAGGCTGAAGTTCAAGACATTAGTCAGGAAGAATCAATACGCTAAGAAGTGGGATACGGAAGTTCTAAGGAATGACGAGATACGTTTGAAGTTTTCTAGCGCTATAGATACAGTAATAAGGAATAGCGCAGTAGGCAACATAGTTGAAGAGGAATTGACGTCTCTAAAAAGGGCCAACACAGAAGTTGGGAAAGAAAACATAGGTACCAAGAAGGTAGCTGCGAAGAAACCATGGGTAACAGAAGAAATACTTCAGTTGATTGATGAAAGGAGGAAGTACAAACATGTTCCGGGAAAATCAGGAATACAGAAATACAAGTCGCTGAGGAATGAAATAAATAGGAAGTGCAGGGAGGTTAAGACGAAATGGATGCAGGAAACATGTGAAAACATCGAAAAAGATATGATTGTCGGAAGGACAGACTCAGCATACAGGAAAGTCAAAACAACCTTTGGTGACATTAAAAGCAAGGGTGGTAACATTAAGAGTGCAACGGGAATTCCACTGTTAAATGCAGAGGAGAGAGCAGATAGGTGGAAGGAATACATTGAAAGCCTCTATGAGGGTAAAGATTTGTCTGATGTGATAGAAGAAGAAACAGGAGTCGATTTAGAAGAGATAGGGGATCCAGTATTAGAACCGGAATTTAAAAGAGCTTTGGAGGACTTACGGTCAAATAAGGCAGAATGGACAGATAACATTCCATCAGAATTTCTAAAATCGTTAGGGGAACTGGCAACAAAACGACTATTCACGTTGGTGTGTAGAATATATGAGTCTGGCGACATACCATGTGAGTTTCGGAAAAGCATCATCCACACAATTCCGAAGACGGCAAGAGCTGACAAGTGCGAGAATTATCGCACAATCAGCTTAACAGCTCATGCATCGAAGCGGCTTACAAGAATAATATACAGAAGAATGGAAAAGAAAATTGAGAATGCGCTAGGTGACGTTCAGTTTGGCAGTAGGAAAAGTAATTCTGACGTTACGGCTAATAATGGAAGGAAGGCTAAAGAAAAATCAAGACACGTTCATAGGATTTGTCGACCTGGAAAAAGCGTTCGACAATATAAAATGGTGCAAGCTGTTCAAGATTCTGAGAAAAGTAGGGGTAAGCTATAGGGAGAGATGGGTCATATACAATATGTACAACAACCAAGAGGGAATAATAAGAGTGGACGATCAAGAACGAAGTGCTCGTATTAAGAAGGGAGTAAGACAATGTTGTAGCCTTTCACCCCTACTCTTCAATCTGTACATCGAGGAAGCAATGATGGAAATAAAAGAAAGGTTCAGGAGTGGAATTAAAATACAAGGTGAAAGGATATCAATGATACGATTCGCTGATGACATTGCTATCCTGAGTGAAAGTGAAGAAGAATTAAATGATGTGCAGAACGGAATGAACAGTCTAATGAGTACACAGTATGGTTTGAGAGTAAATCGGAAAAGACGAAGGTAATGAGAAGTAGTAGAAATGAGAACAGCGAGAAACTTAACATCAGGATTGATGGTCACGAAGTCAATGAAGTTAAGGAATTATGCTACCTAGGCAGTAAAATAACCAATGACGGACGGAGCAAGAAGGACATCAAAAGCAGACTCGCTATGGCAAAAAAGGCAATTCTGGCCAAGAGAAGTCTACTAATATCAAATACCGGCCTTAATTTGAGGAAGAAATTTCTGAGGATGTACGTCTGGAGTACAGCATTGTATGGTAGTGAAACATGGACTGTGGGAAAACCGGAACAGAAGAGAATCGAAGCATTTGAGATGTGGTGCTATAGACGAATGTTGAAAATTAGGTGGACTGATAAGGTAAGGAACGAGGAGGTTGTACGCAGAATCGGAGAGGAAAGGAATATGTGGAAAACACTGATAAGGAGAAGGGACAGGATGATAGGACATCTGCTAAGACATGAGGGAATGACTTCCATGGTACTAGAGGGAACTGTAGAGGGCAAAAACTGTAGAGAAAGGCAGAGACTGGAATATGTCAAGCAAATAATTGAGGACGTAGGTTGCAAGTGCTACTCCGAGATGAAGAGGTTAGCACAGGAAAGGAATTCGTGGCGGGCCGCATCAAACCAGTCAGTAGACTGATGTAAAAAAAAAAAAAAAAAAAAAAAAAAAATGCCCGAAGGAGCAGCGTACGTCAGCGTCATGGAAATGAGGAACACAATGGAAACCACTGCATTTAGGATGCACTACAAACAGGTGACGAAACTCCTTTGATAGCGATATATACATATGAAGATGGCGGTAGTATACACAAAGTATAAAATGGCATTGGTGGAGACGTCGCTTGTACTCACGTGATTCGTATGAAAAGGTTTCCCATGTCATTACCGCCCCACGACGGGAATAAACAAACTTTGAATGCGGAATGTTAGTTGGAGCTAGACAGTCCATTCCGGAAGTCGTTAGTGAATTCAAATTCCGGAATCCACAGTGTCAAGAGCGTGCCGAGAATACCGAACTTCATAAAATATCTCTTACCACGGACAATGCAGTCGCTGACGGACTTTACTTAACGACCGAGAGCAGAGTTATCCGTGTCAACAAACAAGTAACACTGCGTGAAATAACTCCACAAATCATTGTGGGACTTACGATGAACTTACCCGTTATAACATTGCCACGAGTGACGTTAATGGACTATGTCAGCAGACGACCGACGCGAGCGCCTTTGCTAACAGGACGACATCGCAAGCAGCTCCTCTTCGTGGCTCGTGGCCATATCGATTAGACCCTAGAAGAGTGGAAAACCGTTGCCTGGTCAGATAAGTTCCGATTTCAGTCGGTAAGAGCTGACGGTAGAGTTTGTGTGACACTATGTAGCCGTGGACTCAAGTTGTCATAAAGGCACTGTCGAAGCTGGTGGTGGCTCCATAGTGTTATAATGGTGTGGACTGTGTTTACATGGAGTGGAGTGGGTCATCAGGTGCAGCTACTACTTGAAGTCCATTTGCAGCCATTCGTGGACTTCATGTTCTCAAACACCGATGGAATTTGCATGGGTGATAAAGCGCCATGTCAATGGACCACAGTTGTTCGCTTTGAAGAACATTCTGGACAGCTAGAGCGAATGATTTGGCCACCTAGATCCTATCGAAGATATGGGACGTAAGTGAGAGGTCAGTTCGAGCACAAAATCCTGCACCGGCAACACTTTGAAAATGGACGGCTTTAGGGGCAACAGGACTGAATATGCCTGCAGGGAATGTCCAATGGTTTAAACTTGTTGTAGGTGGGACCCACAGTCATAAATTTTTTTTGAAGGACGTCATTTTTAAGCCAGTGACTGTTTTAAGTTTTTATTACGCTATTGAAATTTCGGCCTTAGGCAATTATCAAGTGCTGATATTATGGCTTTAAGCCATGTCAACGTAATGTAAGTTGACACATTTGTATGTCGTTGTCAATACTGTTAAATACAACCGTGACGTTGTTACACAGTGCTAGCACATGTATTGTTTTACGATGTTTGAATATGTGTGTCAGCATTGTGTAACAATGTCACGAGTGTATTTAACAGTATTGTCAGCGATATACAAATGTGTCAGCTTACATTACGTTGACATGGCTTAAAGCCATAATATCAGCACTTGAAAACGGGCTAAGGCCGAAATTGCAATAGTATAATAAAAACTTATAACAGTCACTGGCGTAAAGATGATGTCCTTTCCAACGGTTTGTTGAGCCCTTTCCACGTGGAAATGCAGCACTACTCTTGGTAAATCTAAGTCCGACACGATATTAGGAGGTCTTCCATGAGTGGTCACCTCGTTGTAAACCGAAGTTGTGGCCTCAGCCGAGAGTGATGAGGGCAGCCGTGAGTCGCACCAGCGGAGTGATGGCTGTTCGTTTGTCTGCCACTTTTCGATGCGTGCACGCACCACGGCGCCCGTATGGGTGTTGTGACGTGCCCAGCATTGAATGCTAGCTGTCTGCGTGACTCAGCACGTGGGCCTTTCATACAAATGAGTGACCTGTTTTTGCTGTAAAAAAATTCCTTTATTCACGTGCTCCTGTTCAAATGGCTCTGAGCACTATGGGACTTAACGTCTGAGGTCATCACTCCCCTAGAACTTAGAATTACTTAAACCTAACTAACCTAAGGATATCACACACATCCATGCCCGAGGCAGGATTCGAACCTGCGCACAAACGGTTCTGGGGTACCAGGCAGGTATCGACCTATGCCGAAACAACTTTATTAGTATGTGGCGTTGCCTCCACGGGCGGTAATGTAGGCGATGACTTTCGCATCCAGGCGATCGTATAGATGGCGAATACTGTCCTGGCATACCTTATTTCACACCTGCTCGACCTGTTCACGTAGTTGTGTAAGAGCTGTTGACTGACGAGTCTCACGAGTAACTTCCCGCCCCACCATATCGCACACGTCACACGTGTTCGATTAGAGAGAAGTCCGAAAATCGTGCCAGTCAGTAAAGTCCCTGAAAGCCTTGCACAGTATGCTAAGCTTCAGGGGACGAGCACTATCCTGTTGGAACAATGCATTACTTTTCTGTTGCAAGAACGGCAAAAGAAAGGATCCAACAACATTCAGCACGTGTCGAGAGCTGGTTAGCGTTCCTTCCAAACACACCAAACGTGGACGAGAGTTGTAGCTTATCGCACCCCATACGTAAGTCCTGGGATGGGGACATTGTGTCTTGGACGAATATGCTCTACGAGACTGCGTTCGCCAGGTTTACGTTCTACGCGCAAACACGACCATCATTTGCGTGCTGGCAGAATCTACTTTCCCGCCGAAGATAACGACACGCCAGTCGATCTACCAAGTGGTCCTCCGACGGCACCAGTCGACCCGTGCACTTCGATGCTGTGCAGCCTGTGGGAGACGAGCTAGAGATGTGCGTGCCGCAGGTTTCTGTTCGCAACAGTTCGTGTCGACACGTCTGGACTCACAAGCCCAATTATCAGTGCTGTGGTAGCTGTAGGGTCTGCGACTGTTGCCCATACAATACGATCACCCTGGCGGGCATCTGTGCTATTGGAAGTCCAGAACCTCGTCTACGGGTGTGAGAATGTTTGCGTGACCAATGAGACCAGCGTCGTTTCACAACTGACGTAGCACGTCCAGCTTACGGGGTAATTCTCTGAAAGGACCATCACGTCACACGGTAGGCCACAGTTTGACCGCTTTCAAACTCGTTCAGTTGGCTGTAGGAAGCAAGAGTGCGTCTCCGTGGCATGGTTGCCTGCTTGCTTCACACGTTTGCTCCATGAGCCTTCTGTCTGTGAACATTCCCTATTTAAAGGATAGACACAGATGGAACTCTGGTAGCTATACCACTAAGCTATTTGTTGGCGGACGACAATGAAACCATTATCAGTACACATACATCCCTCAGGTGACATATGCCGTCTTCGTATCAAAATCGACGTCGTCTTTCCACGTGTATTAATTTTCCGGCAGTGTACTATGACGATGGTAGCACTGAAGCCGTCTATCACACAGTTTCATGTGTTTCTATAAAGTTTTGTGCGCCATTTGCACCAAGGCTATGTGAAGATTTCGATGTGTCTTAAGCTAATTAATGTACATATCATTTATGTTCCTTTTGCAGACTTTTGCGTTGGAGATTTAAACAAAACAGGTGCTGGGAGGTTTCTTGGAGAATGGGAGCCCATTCTTGTTGTCTGGTTGTAAATACGCTATGTGGTCGAAAGTGGCCGGACACATGGCTGAAAATGAATTACAAGTTCGTGGCGTCCTCCATCGGTAATGATGGTATTCAATATGGTGTTGGCCCACCCTTAGCCTTGATGACAGCTTCCAGTCTCGCAGGCATACCTCCAGTCAGGTGCTGGGAGGTTTCTTGGGGAATGGGAGCCCATTCTTCACGGAGCGGTGCACTGAGGAGAGGTATCGATGTAGGTCGGTGAGGCCTGGCACGAAGTCGGCGTTCCAAAACATCCCAAAGGTGTACCATAGGATTCAGATCAGGACTCTGTGTAGGCCAGTCCATTACAGGGATGTAATTGTCGTGCAACCACTCCGCACAGGTCATGCGTTATGAACAGGTGATCGATCGTGTTAAAAGATGCAATCGCCGTCCCGAAATTGCTCTTCAACAGTGCGAAGCAAGAAGGTGCTTCAAACAACAATGTACGCCTGTGCTGTCATAGTGCCGCATAAAACAACAAAGGTTGCAAGTCCCCCTCCATGAAAAACACGACCACACCATAACACCACCGCCTCCGAATTTTACTGTTGACACTACACACGTTGGCAGGTGACGTTCACCGGCATTCGGCATACCCATACCCTGACATCGGATCGCCACATTACGTACCGAGATTCGTCACGCCACACAACATTTTTCCACTGTTCAATCGTCCATTGTTTATGCTCCTTACATAAAGCGAGGCGTCGTTTGGCATTTACCGGCGTGATGTGTGGTTTGTGAGCAGCCACTCGACAGTTAAATCGAAGTTTTCTCACCTCCTGCCTAACTGTGATAGCACTTGCAGTGAATCCTGATGCAGTTTGGAATTCCTGTCAGATGGTCTGGACAGATGTCTGCCTATTGCACATTACGACCCTCTTCAACTGTCGGCGGTCTCTGACAGTTAACAGACGTGGTCGGCCTGTACGCGTTTGTGCTGTACAAGTCCCTTCACGGTTCCACTTCAGTATCACATCGGAAACAGGCGTGTGTAGGAGTCTGGAAATCTCGCGTACAGACGTATGACACAAGTCTCATCCACTCACATGACCACGTCCGAAGTCCTTGAGTTCCGCGGAGCGCCCCATTCCGCTCTCTCACGATGTCTGATAACTAATGAGGTTGCCGATATGGAGTAGCTGGCAGAAGGTGGCAGCATAACGCACTTAATATGAAAGACGTATGTTTTTGGGGGGTGCGGGTCATTTTGGTCGCATAGTGTATGTCACTATTTGATTCTTGGAAGTTTGGTGCTCCATTTACGCTAAGGGGTCGCATAGTGTATGTCACTATTTGATTCTGGGAAGTTTAGTGCACCAGTTACGCTAAGGTCAATCTAACTGATCTACATGGGTTATGTATGTAAAGTTTTTACTTGAATGTTTACATTAAAGAATTTGGTGATTGCCTGTAAATGCCTTTCACGATACGTTAGCAGAAAGTTCAATTGTTTGCGAAGTTCCACAAACTGCTAGTTTAAAAATTTATCATGACAGACTTTAGATTTGTATTGGTCACTGCATTCAGTTTTGTCATCAGCTTTGGTGAATGATTGTGTGTTAATGGTATGCATATCTGAGTTACGTTTTCAACATTATTCTATATAATTAACCCTGAATAAAGAAAAGTGTGAAGTTATTCACATGAGTCCTAAAATAAATCAGCTAAATTTAGATTACGCGATAAGTCACACAAATCTGAAGGCTGTTAAATCAGATAAATACTTGGGGGCTACAATTACAAATAACCTAAATTGGAAGGATCACATAGATAATATTGTGGCTAGAGCAAACCAAAGACTGCGATTTATTGGTAGAACACTTAGAAGGTGTACAGGTCTACTAAAGAGACTGCTTACGCCACTCTTGTCTGCTCTATTCTGGAGGAATGCTGTGCGGTGTGGGATCCGCATCAGGTGGGACTGACGGATGACATCGAAAAGTACAAAGAAGGGCAGCTCGTTTTGTATTATCGTGAAATAGGGGAAATAGTGTCACAGACGTGATACGCCAATTGGAGTGGCAATCATCAAAACAAAGGCGTTTTTCGTTGCGACGGGATGTTCTCATGAAATTTCAATCACCAGTTTTCTCCCCCGATTGCGAAAACATTCTGTTGCTACCCACCTACATAGGAAGAAATGATCATCACGATAAAATAAGAGAATTCAAGGCTCGCACAGAAAAATTTAAGTGCCCGTTTTTCCCGCGCGCCGTTCGAGAGTGGAACTGTAGACAGCCTGAAGGTGGTTCATTGAACCCTCTGGCAGGCACTTTATTGTGCATAGCAGAGTAATAAACGTAGATGTAGATGTAGATGCAGATGTATGTGACATTACAGCCACACATGCTTTGATACAAACTGTAAGGACGAATATTCATTTTCTTCTGGTTAAAATATTATTCGATTTGAAAGTGTGTTGCTAATATTTCTAGCCTTACAGCCAAATGTCACAAATTGTGCTTTCAGGTCAAACTGTTGTGACAAGCCAGCGTGAAGTTGCTAATAATTATGTGTCATGTATATTTGATCTTTACTATTACTAAATGATGAATTGACATTTCAATAAAATCGACTCGGTTTACAAGCTGTGTCGTTTCAAGTAAAACATCCAGCTTTCGACAGAGGTCTCGCCATCATCATAATCAGGAGTTGAAATCACCCCTGAACTGTGTGACTTCAGCTCCCGATGATGATGGCGGAAACAGTTGTCGACAGCTGGGTTGTTTATTCAAAACGACACGGCTTGTAAGCGGAAGTTTTATTGAAGCTTGTCACCGCGAAAGACTCCGAGGAACTGAAATTTGTCCGCTACATCCACCAGCACCATCCATCCCACCATTGCAACACTTCCTGCCGTTTTACAATCAATATATCATTATCTGACAAATTGTGTACACGTCATTAAATATCTAGATAACTGTAAGTAAAATTAAATACCTCGGCGAAAGTGCCAAATATCGTATTTGGTGTGATAAGTTCTTCATGGCGTGACTTAAGGCAGCCACGGGAACGGCGGGCAGATAAAAGTTTTATGTGCTCTTGGTATTGACCCAGGCGTCAATATTGCGCCGAGACTGTGGCCATAAAATCATAAAAAAGGAAGCTCTGCTCTGGAAACAAGAAACAACGAAACTATGTCCCTAACAGAGGGGAAACTTTCGTCACCACTCGTCCGTTATAGCACTGGATGTGCGAACTTACACAGAACAATACAAGAAACGCACTGTAAATTGATTTTACAGTTGCACTACACTGATATTCTATTTCGTATTTTGAGGACTTACGTGTGTCGTGAATAACTGAAATAGCGTTATTGCAAAATTCCTGTATACGTATGCAGGAAGTATACTGGTGATGAAAATCTTAGTGAAATGATGAGTGTTATACTGATCGACTGTCAGCTTTTCAATAGAACTGTGAAGGCCGTTAACATTCATAATAAGATAGGGATATCAACAAAAAAAATTATTTATACACGCAATAAAAGTTAAAATTATATAAAAATAAGAGACGGGAACACGAAAGGGATGCAATGACTGAGAAGGTAGTGAGACAGGGTTGTAGCCCATCCTCGATGTTATTCAACCTGTATATTGAGCGAACATTAAAGGAAACAAAAGGAAAATCTTGGGTAGGTGTTAAAGCCCAGGGAAAAGAAAGAAAAACTTTGTGGTTTGCCGATGGTATTGTAATTCAGTCAGAGAGAGCAAAGGACTAGGAAGAGCCGTTGAACGGAATGGACAGTTTCTTGAAAGGATGATATAAGATAAACATCAACAAAAGCAAAACGAGGATAGTGGAATATAGTCGAATAAATCAGGTGAAGCTGAGGGAATTAGATTAGGAAATGAGACACTTAAAGTAGTAGGCGAGGTTTTCTGTTAGGGAAGCAAAATAACTGATGATGGTCGAAGTAGGGAGTATATAAAATGTTGACAGGCAACGGCAAGAAAAGCGTTTTTGAAGAAGAGAGATTTGTTAACATTTAGTGTAGGTCTGAGTGTTATAAAGTCCTCTCTGAAAATATTTGCATGGAGTGTAGCCATATATGGAAATGTAATGTTGACGATAAACGGTTTAGGCAAGAATAGAACAGAAGCTTTTGAAAGTGCTGCTACAGAAGAAAGCTGAAGATTAGATTCATAGATCACGTAACAAATGAGGAGCTATTGAGGAAGCTGATTTGGAAGCATGTGGGTTGTAGTAGTTACTCGGAGATGAAGAGGTTCTAGATGTGTGTGAATTATTGAGGGACCAGACTGCTGAGGTCATCGGTCCCTAGACTTACACACTACCTAAACTAACTTAAACTAGCTTACGGTAAGAACAACACTCACACACGCCCGAGGGAGGACTCGAATCTGCGGTGGTAGGGGCGCCTCTAACAATGCGGCCATTTCGTGCGACGGAGATGAAGAGGATGCACGGGACAGAGTAGCATGGAGAGCTGCATCAAACGAGTCATCGAACTGAAGGCCACAACAACAAAAACAACGAGTTTATACTTCTATTGTAGTGTTTATGTAAAGTTTTTATTAATATTTTCATAATAAGGTTTGATAGAAGTTTCAGAATCGTCAGTCGCGCCAGAGAGTCTCCTCGGAGCTTCTCAGGAGCTGCAGTTAAGAATTTTGTTTTCTCTCCTAACAGTGTCGAGAAAAGGCAGGTCGTAATGACAAGAATCTTCACGGGTGCCTTACTGCTGAATTAATATACAGAGGCGCAACAGTGTGTCGTGCAAGGCAATTATTCCAAGATGACTAAACTCTTTGAATTATACAACATTGTTTATAATGCGTGTGGTAACTGGAGGTGAGAAAGAACTGGGGGTGTATCAACAGCTCTTCACATTATTAAATAACTTCTCTGCAAAACAGTACTGCTCCATCAGCAGCAAGATCATAGACAATACCTTCACAGATTGTTCTTTATTCAATGGACACAGGCTGAGGAAAATTGGTGACAGCTTGTGAGTTCATGATGCACAGCTTGTAACACTAAGAAGTGTTGTCACATGTACACTGCACTTTGGTGTATAAATGTTATGTTAACCGGGGACCTAGAAACGACGGAGAGGTTCCACCCCCGCCGCAGCCGCAGTGGTCGGCAACCCCATGACTACTACCGCAGTCCACTTCACCCCTCACCACCCCACACCGAACCCAGGGTTAGTGTGCGGTTCGGCCCCCGGTGGACCCCCCAGGGAACGTCTCACAGCAGACGAGTGTAAACCCTATGTTTGCGTGGTAGAGTAATGATGGTGTACGCGTACGTGGAGCACTTGTTTACGCAGCAGTCGCCGACATAGTGTAGCTGAGGCGGAATAAGGGGAACCAGCCCGCATTTGCAGAGGCAGATGGAAAACCACCTAAAAACCATCCACAGGCTGGCCGGCTCACCGGACCTCGACACAAATCCCCCGGGCGGATTCGTGCCTAGACCGGCGCTCCTTCCTGCCCGGAAAGCCGTGCGTTAGACCGCAAGGCCAACCGGACGGGCTGGTGTATAAATAGTACTTCAATATTTTGCTTTTCACAAAACTGAAATTTATAGATCACTATGTAAATCAGAGTTTTTACGAATACTGAAAGTTATGAGAATGTAGCATATAAACTGTTACAATTAAAAAATGTCTGATCATTGTGTTGGGTCAACTGATAGTACAGATCTTATGACGATAGGTAGGGAGAAGAAAAGTATCTTTGTAGAAGGAAGGCGGGAATGATTCAAGCGGGAAGGTGGAAGGGGACTGCCGCCATCTAGCAGTTAAAACGCCGTCAGAGCGAGGCTAATTTGTCGGTGGTAAAATGGTGGACGATATTACGGTGATTACGAGTTAAGAAGAAGACACAATGGAATACATAGTTCGTTGTGAGAGGTTCTATGTGTGATCTACACACAGAAAGAGGCTGCGAGGATCGTGCAAACTAGGCCATCTAATTCAACACATCGTCTCACCATCTCCTGGAAGAGTACCAGTTACTTTTGTAAATGTATGGATCAATGTTTACGTCACATGTATTAACATAGTTACGGCATTTCGAATATATGCTTAGCTCGTGATTAAGCTAATTCCTAATACCAGTACCCTAAACTGTGAACCTTAGTGACAGAACATTTGAAAAAAATAAGATTGGGCTTAAAAATGATTGTCGGAACTCTAAAGTAGTTGTTTTGTTGGCTGTTAGTCAGAAATTGTATAAGTAGGTCCAAGCAAATCACAGCATATAGCATTAGCAACTGTAGTACATTGTCTACAAAAAATTCAAGTCATCTCTATCCCTTACAAAAATAAAGAAATCCAGTCAAATTGAGGTTGAACAACAAGAATATGAGACCAGAAATTTTTTGTTAGCTCTTGGTTCAGTATATTTGGATGTATATACATTTATGTAAGGAAATACTCCCTTTCCTCTCTTACCTATTTAAATATTCATTTGAGCGTTTCTGTTTTTGTTTGGCTTTGTTTTCGGTTGTAATCTACTTCAGGGACGTCTCTCATGACAGTACAACGATAGTGTGCAGGCATACATGAGTACAGGACGCCGTGACACCTTACTTCCATTGCTGAAACATCTTGATGGAAGCGCTCTCCGCACCCGTCACTCACAGCGACCGAGTTGCTTAGAAATAAGCCGAACTGTGAGGCCAAGAAGAGGGTCTTGAGCCTCAGGTCTTGGTATGTCCTCAGAAGTTCATTAACAGCTCGTTTGTAATTTTCAGCTGTTAATCATGGGAACTCCGAATGGCATTGACTTTACTGTTTTCTTGCACATGAATTACAAAAAATATTTGGTTCCCAAGGTTTATCCTCAACTATTTTACGCTCGAAGTAATGGTAATATGTTGGCTTTATTAATGGAGTCAATGCACACCTACAGAAGTTACTCACAATGTTAACAGATTACGTGGCAGGATCTCCCAGCGGATCCCTAGCTATTTGGAGTGGTTGACTATGTCGTTCTGCCGATTCTATTACCTGACTACCGTTTTTGTTACAGATGTTTGATTATGATTTGACTGTTGGGCTCGTTCATTTAATCCTCGTCAGGATTTTATGTGAATTGATTATGTGTACATGAGGATGCAGCTGTAAGCTGCAAAACCAGTCGTTTGAACAAAGCACCATTTAACAGCTATTGTGATTCTTCGTTTATCAAGAGGTGACATATCCTCCATGACCACATGGTATATTCCAACAGGATAAACCAAGACCACTTTCTGCAGTTCACGCTACAAATGCCTAGGGGAAAATATGGATCTTTAGCTTTTCTGATAGGTCATCTGATTTGTTATACGCAGAATGTGTCTGGGTTGCGGTGGGAAGATGAATACTTCTATACGAAACTCCAACCAGCAAGTTTCATAAATTGAAACACAGTTCGTTTCAGGCTTGGCGATATCCCTCAAGATGAGTTACACAGTCTGTTTGCTTCCATACTACATTACTGGCCATTAAAATTGCTACACCAAGAAGAAATGCAGATGATAAACGGGTATTCATTCGACAAATATATTATACTAGAACTGACATGTGATTACATTTTCACACAATTTGGGTGCATAGATCCTGAGAAACCAGT
This sequence comes from Schistocerca gregaria, assembly GCF_023897955.1. NCBI lineage: Eukaryota > Metazoa > Arthropoda > Insecta > Orthoptera > Acrididae > Schistocerca > Schistocerca gregaria. The sequence continues at coordinate 514,690,251 of NC_064925.1, read as the reverse complement.
ACCCAGAAAAACCGCCTCTGGCCGTAATAACGACCTTGATACGCCTGGGCATTGACTCAAATAGAGCTTGGATGGCGTGTACAGGTACAGCAGTCCACGCAGCTTCAACACGATACCACAGTTCATCAAGAGTAGTGACAGGCGTATTCTGACGAGCCAGTTGCTCGGCCACCATTGTCCAGAGGTTTTGAACTGGTGAGAGATCTGGAGAATGTGATGGACAGGGCAACAGTAGAACATTTTATGTATCCAGAAAGGCCCGTACAGGACCTGCAACATGCGGTCGTGCATTATCCTGCTGAAATGTAGGCTTTCGCAGGGATCGAATGAGGGGTAGAGGCACGGGTCGTAACACATCTGAAATGTAACGTCCACTGTTCAAAGTGCCGTCAGTGCGAACAAGAGGTGACCGAGACGTGTAACCAATGGCACCCCATACCATCACACCGGGTGATATGCCACCATGGCGATGACGAATAGACGCTTCCAATGTGCGTTAACCGCGATGTCGCCAAACACGGATGCGATTATCACGATGCTGTAAAGAGAACCTGGATTCATCCGAAAAAATGACGTTTTGCCATTCGTGCACGCAGGTTCGTCGTTGAGTACACCATCGCAGGCGCTCCTGTCTGTGATACAGAGTCAAGGGTAACTGCAGCCACGGTCTCTGAGCCGTCAGTCCACGCTGCTGCAAACGTCGTCGAACTGTTCGTGCAGATGGTTGTTGTCTTGCAAACGTCCCCATCTGTTGACTCAGTGATCGAGACGTGGCAGCACGATCCGGTACAGCCAAGCAGATAAGATGCCCGTCGTCTAGACTGCTAGATTGGATCCAGCACGGCGTTCCGTATTACCCACCTGAACCCACCGATTCCATATTCTGCTAATTGGATCTCGACCAACGCGAGCAGCAATGTCGCTATACGATAAACCGCAATCGCGATAGGCTACAATCGGAGATCTATCAAAGTCGGAAACGTGATGATACGCATTTCTCCTCCTTACACGAGGTTCAAAATGGTTCAAATGGCTCTGCGCACTATGGGACTCAACTGCTGAGGTCATTAGTCCCCTAGAACTTAGAAGTACTTAAACCTAACTAACCTAAGGACATGACACACATCTCTGCCCGAGGCAGGATTCGAACCTGCGACCGTAGCAGTCGCACGGCTCCGGACTGCGCGCCTAGAACCGCGAGACCACCGCGGCCGGCCTTACACGAGGCATCACAGCAACGTCTCACCAGGCAACGCCGGTCAACTGCTATTTGTGTATGAGAAATCGGTTGGAAACTTTCCTCATGTCAGCAGGATGTAGGTGTCGCCACCGGCGGCACCCTGTTGTGAATGCTCTGAAAAGCTAATCATTTGCATATCACAGCATCTTCTTCCTGTCGGTTGAATTTCGCGTCTGTAGGATGACATCTTCGTGGCGTAGCAATTTTAATGGCCAGTAGTGTACACTGAATAGAAGACCTCGAAGTGACACTGATGATGGACGCCAGTTCCCAATGGAATGCAAGTTTAATCATTTAATACAGTTTGATAAATACCACTGTCAGTGTAATTTGGTTGCGAGTGTTGCGCTTGAGGGCGACGAAGCCCGCACTGTTCGGGAATACCCGCGCGCGACCGCAATCGCTGATGGGGGAACGCGAGGCTCCCGCCCCGAGCCCGGCAAAACAAAACGCGGCATGCGGGCGGCGGCACAGCGGGCGAAGCGACGGCCGCCGAACTGGAGCGCGCGACCGGCGCGTCAGCGCGCAGATTGCCATTCCTGGCTGCGGCGACAGCTCGCGCTGTCCGCGGCAGGTGAACACGTCCCGGCCGCCCGGGCGCATTGCACGCATACTTGCAGCCGCTGCCACCGGCGACGGCCGGTCCGGAGGAGGGCAGCGGCGGAACACGGCGAAGGCATCTACATCTGCATCTACATGACTACAACGCAATTCTCACTGGAGTGCTTGGCAGAGGATTCATCGAACCACAATCACACTATCTCTCTACCATTCCACTCCCGAACAGCCCGCGGGAAAAACGAACACCTAAACCTTTCTGTTCGAGCTCTGATTTCTCTTATTTTATTTTGATGATCATTCCTACCTATGTAGGTTGGGCTCAACCAAATATTTTCGCTTTCGGAAAAGAAAGTTGCTGACTGAAATTTCGTAAATAGATCTCGCCGCTACGAAAAACGTCTTTGCTTTAATGACTTCCATCGCAACTCGCGTATCATATCTGCCACGCTCTCTCCCCTATTACGTGATAATGCAGAACGAGCTGCCCTTTTTTGCACCCTTTCGATGTCCTCCGTCAATCCCACCTGGTAAGGATCCCACACTGCGCAGCAAAACAGAGGACGAACGAGTGTAGTGTAAGCTGTCTCTTTAGTGGACTTGCTGCATCTTCTAAGTGTCCTGTCAATGAAATGCAACCTTTGGCTCGCCTTCTCCACAATATTATCTATGTGGTCTTTCAGACTGCAGTTGTTCGTAATTTTTACACCCAGGTACTTAGTTGAGTTGACAGCCTTGAGAATTGTACTATTTATCGAGTAATCGAATTCCAGTGGATTTCTTTTGGAACTTTTCGTTATTTAGCGTCAACTGCCACCTGCCACACCATACAGCAACCTTTTCTAAATCGCTTTGCAACTGATGACCTTACTAAACGGTAAATTACAGCATCATCTGCGAACAACCTAAGAGAACTGCTCACATTGTCACCCAGGTCATTTATATAGCTGGCCGTGGTGGTCTCGCGGTTCTAGGCGCGCAGTCCGGAACTGTGCGACTGCTACGGTCGCAGGTTCGAATCCTGCCTCGGGCATGGATGTGTGTGATGTCCTTAGGTTAGTTAGGTTTAAGTAGTTCTAAGTTCTAGGGGACTGATGACCACAGCAGTTGAGTCCCATAGTGCTCAGAGCCATTTCAACCATTTTCATTTATATAGATCAGGAACAGCAGAGGTCCCAAGACGCTTCCCTGGGGAACACCGGATATCACTTCAGTTTTACTCCATGATTTGCCGTCTGTTATTACGAACTGCGACCTTCCTGACAGGAAATCACGAATCCAGTCGCACAACTCAGACGATATCCGATAGGCCCGCAGCTTGATTAGACGTCGCTTGTGAGGAACGGTGTCAAAAGCCTTCCGGAAATCCAGAAATACGGAATCAACTTGAGATCCCCTGTCGATAGCGGCCATTACTTCGTGCGAATAAAGAGCTAGCTGCGTTGCACAAGAACTATGTTTTCAGAAACCATCAGAAGATCGTTGCCTTCGAGGTGATTCGCAATGTTTGAATACAGTATATGCTCCAAAACACTACTGCAAACCGACGTCAATGATATAGGTCTGTAGTTCGATGGATTACTCCTACTACCCTTCTTAAACACTGGTGTGACCTGCGTAATTTTCCAATCTGCAGGTATAGAACTATCGGTGAGCGAGCTGTTGTATATGATTGCTAAGTAGGGAGCTATTGTATCAGCGTAATCTGAAAGGAACCTAATCGGTATACTATGTGGACCTGAAGACTTGCCTGTATCAAGCGATTTAAGTTGCTTCGCAAACCCTAAGGTATCTACTTCGCCGGCGGCGACAAGTCAGGAATGCAGCACTCCTCGTATACACGGCAGCACCGGATGGTAAAAATTAGGTCCGCCAGCTAAATACCAGACTACGTCCACGTTTCGTAAAGTTCAAAATCGATTGATCGGCTCTTTCAAAATCCCGATGGGCTACATTCTAACATTCTGCGTGGTTTCTGTTTGTTCTAAGTCGTGTCTTCCTACCACTTTCGGGCAACGACGCTCTGTGGTGGGCGTACTGTAAGACCTACGGTACACACACCATCAGATTATTTGACTTGTCGCTCTAACGAAGTAGGCGAGTGTCAGCAATATGTCTCGTGGTCTCATCGTGGCGTGTTTATCTTCTGCCGTTAGGTCAGACGAGACGATAGAAATGTCACTTACACGCTTAGAATAGCAGATTGACGGTGACCAACATTAAACAGAACTTGATTAATTTTCACAGACATTTATTAAAATAATAACAAGCATAAACATTATTTAACTTGATTCTGGATGCTGTTTACAATTGACAACCTGAAGTTCCTTTGGTCTTGGTACGTTAATCTTATTCTCATATATCTCTGACACTTGACAAAGTGTCTATACATTTATCTTCATGGCTATGTACAGGAATACGATAATCTTCTTAGGTGCAGACTGAAACTTGACTATAGACTGGCACAGACTAATGCAGACTGGTACAGACTGGTGCAGACAAATGCAGACTGGTGCAGACTAGTGCAGACAATCGAAGGTCTGTACACTAGTTGCAATACCTCGCGCGTTCATGTATCACTGCGCGAGTGTGATCCGCGAGGAGAAAAGGTTCTACGTTAGCAGCAATCTCATTGGCTGCGTTACATATTAATAGGCGGATCGGCTTAAGCAGAATTTGGTCCGTCTGTATGACAGCGCCATCTCGTAGTGCGGAGACGGACGAGCGCTGCGCCTGTGCTGTTGGGCTTAGCGGAGTGCACTCTAGTGGGACAGTTGTGTACGCACTGACTACGCTGAACTATGTACACAACACGCTGTGAGCGTGTTTTTTAGGGAATTGAGTAGTTTGAACCTGGGACATGTTGCTGGTAAGGAGACGCCAGACCACACATAACATGTAGAGTTCAGAAGAGTTCAGTGAGACTAGGGATGATATAACCAAATACTTAATGATTTCAGCGTCAGCTCCACTGCACTCCCTGTAAAATAACCTTAACACTAACTGAATTTAGTGGAAGGTTTTCAAGGCTTTCCTATTTTTAGTTAGCTGGTAAAATAACGTCGAAAAAGCAGTTAAGTTTACAATTTGAAATTTTGTTCTACTCACAAAACGTTGTTTATAAATTGCGCTATTGATGAAAGGAAATACTGTGATACAGGATGATAAAAACCAAATACGTTCAACAAAAATGTGAACGAATATTCCCTGAATGGGTTTCCAAGTTCTACAATGGATTGAAGGATGACCTATGCCATATCACATTTATAATCTAGGTTTAACTTAAGTTTCATAAAAGAGAAAACTATCAAAATGGTCTACAGTGACCCTAGATTATCTTTAATTACTTATTTAACTTGTCGTCAATTACAGTGGCTGATGTGGCTTCTCAATAATTATATAACAGGAAAATCATCGCGTTTCAGATTTTAACTTCCAGTAACAAACGTGAATACCACAAAGTTTAATTAACGATCGACACTAGTATTACGTAAAAATGGGATGTAGCAGAAGAGGCTTCTGCAGTTCTGAATGAAGCCTTATGCGCTGTTATGCGGCATCGCGTGCGTTCACTACCTTGTCGGTGTTTAGGCAGCGTCAGGGGGCGGCAGGCGGCGCAGCTCCACATACCTCGCCGTCTCGGAAGCAACTCTCTCTAACTTTTCCTTATTACAATTTTCCGAAGTTGGTTTATGACAAAGGTATCTGGCTTTGTTTTCAACTGACCAATCAGTGTCTCAATGTTAACCTTAAGCTCCGCCTACAAAAATTCTGTCTATCCAATGAGAAATGTTATACTTTTCGTGGTGGGGCAATGTTTTTAATGACTGCAACGTAACAGAGACGTGTATAGTCTCACGCTGAAAGTTGCAGCTGGTGTGGACCTTTTAGTGTCATCGTAAGATCTATACTGTTGTTCTGGAGGTCTCTATCTTTTCTATTTCATGGTGGGAAGGTATGACATGCATTTAGCGGTTCTTGTGTTAGTCTGCGGTATTCCATTTACTCACTCTTTGATCGTATTACTTCGGTTAATTTAATGTCAGGATTTATTCGGAGCCATGTGACATACTGCCGGATTTGCAAAATGTCAGGGTTTTCATGGGTGTTGTTGGATTTGCCTGACACAGATGTAGCCGCCCTTCGTCTGCATGGCGGACTCAACCCTGATGAGAACACTTTCATGAGGCGTTGGGGAGGGATTGAAGTGTTATTCCTTTCGGCACATCGAAATGAAACACATAACCAATTTGTATTTGCCATGCACTTCTTTATTACAAACACACGCTGTTAATGAAACCAAGAGTAACAATGATTGTAATAAAAGGCACCTGGCCTACAGAACCAGCAGCCATACTCAGATTAGACATTAATTCATTAAGCCGGTCGGGGTGGCCGAGCAGTTATAGAGGCTACAGTCTGGAACCGCGTGACCGCTACGGTCGCAGGTTCGAATCCTGCCTCGGGCATGGATGTGTGTGATGTCCTTAGGTTAGTTAGGTTTAACTAGTTCTAAGTTCTAGGGGACTGATGACCTCAGAAGTTAAGTCCCATAGTGCTCAGAGGCATTTGAACCATTTTTTGCACTTAACTAGGATAGACACAGATAATTGAAAATTTACTTAACCAATTTTCACCAGTTAAAATATTGTTCATAAAGCCACCATTAATTACATTTAACTGACATAAGTGAATGCTTCATGACTTAGAAACTCGCTTTCACATAACCACATCAAATTCTGAATCTGCTTCCAAACACTAAGACTCCACAAGCATTATAATAAAAGGCAGCTTCCCTACACAACCAGGAGCAGGACATGATGTTAATTATGATTAGAAGATTAATTCATGTAAGTGCGATAGAAGCAGATCTTTCAAAATTCACTCAAACAATTTTTCACTAATTAAAACAATGTTCATAAAACCACCATTAATCAAATTTAACTGATACAACTCAATGCTTTATGACTTATATAGAAACTGGCTTTCACCGAACTCGTACCAAATTCTAAACCTGCTGCCAACGGTTAAGACATCTTCCATGTACTGATCTTAACCAACTGTAACAAATTCAAAGTATTATCAGATTAATACACTCAACTAAGCTTCTCTATAGTATTACTTACAGGTACGATTTTCATACGCATTTCATGTCCAGAATATAAAAATAACATATTAAATAGTCTTAAAATGGAAAATTAGTGATGGACGTGAGCAGACCGAAAGTTTCTACCAGATACATGAGATCCACGAACCAAAATGTAAAGTACAACTACACTCAATTTTGAGTCACTAAGCTTCTACATCTACATCCATACTCCGCAAGCCACCTGAAGGTGTGTGGCGGAGGGAACCTTGAGTACCTCTATCGGTTCTCCCTTCTATTCCAGTCTCGTATTGTTTGTGGAAGGAAGGATTGTCGGTATGCCTTTGTGTGGGCTCTAACCTCTCTGATTTTATCCTCATGGTCTCTTCGGGAGATATACGTAGGAAGGAGCAATATACTGCTTGACTCCTCGGTGAAGGTATGTTATCGAAACATCAACAGAAGCTCGTACCGAGCTACTGAGCGTCTCTCCTGCAGAGTCTTCCACTGGAGTTTATCTGTCATCCCCGTAACGCTATCGTGATTACTAAATGATCCTGTAACGAAGCGCATTGCTCTCCGTTGGATCTTCTCTATCTCTTCTGTCAACCCTACCTGGTACGGATCCCACACTGGTTAGCAGTATTCAAGCAGTGGGCGAACAAGTGTACTGTAACCTACTTCCTTTGTTTTCGGATTGCATTTCCTTCGGATTCTTCCAGTGAATCTCAGTCTAGCATCTGCTTTACCGACGATCAACTTTATATGATCATTCCATTTTAAATCACTTCTAATGCCTACTGCCAGATAATTTATGGAATTAACTGCTTCCAGTTGCTGACCTGCTGTATTGTAGCTAAATGATAAGGGATCTTCCTTTCTATGTATTCGCAGCACATTACACTTGTCTTAATTGAGATTCAGTTGCCATTCCCTGCACCATGCGTCAATTCGCTGCAAATGCTTCCGAAAATCACAACGCTTCACGGAAAGATGGAATTGCAGGACACTAACAACCTAACCATAGACACTGATCCAAGTACTTAAATTTCTCTCTTCCACCGTGATACCCCAATTGGTGTTTGCTCTCTTCCACCACTACCAATTATCTGAAATATAAACACATCAGGGGCAGAAAATATTCTGGAGCATCAGATATGCAATACATATCTGCGCAACTGGTTGTAAATAAACTTCTAATTATACACTGCCCAAATGAACCCAAGCAGAACTAACCTACGTGACAACTTGTCCAGCGGTTCTAGGCGCTACAGTGTGGAACCTCGCGGCCTCTACGGTCGCAGGTTCGAATCCTGCCTCGAGCATGGTTGTATGTGATGTCCTTAGCTTAGTTAGGTTTAAGTAGTTCTACGTTCTAGGGGACTGATGACGTCAGATGTTAAGTCCCACAGTGCTCAGAGCCATTTGAACCAATGGCTCTTAAAATTTGATTAGCCAGTTCTCTAGACGAACGAATGAGATAATAACATAGGAAAAGGAAATAGGAAAATTATTTCGGCCCTGTCTTGAACGTCAGACACAGACTTACGTACTACTCGGGATGACCTCTAGCTGCGCATTAAGCACGGCTTCATGTCTATTTGATGTGCGTAGCTAGCACTCCCTTAAATATCATCAACATATCAGGCGGCCAGACCAAATACAGTCACAGTCAACTGAAACAATCAAGATAGTTTTCAGTGCACTCGGGTATTCAATTAACATGAACAGAACCCACCAAGGAACAATTCGACGACTCCCGTTCATTCACTTTGAGTAACATGGGACAGATGCGAAGTAAATCTGTTCTTCAAATCTCAAGGAAATCCCAATCACCGTCGGCAGCGGACCTGCATTCAAACGGCTAAACACGCCGCAGCACCTGCCCACGCTCCTCTTTAGTACCGAATCGGCCATTCGCCAGCGCCACACGTCACTGTCGCTCACACAGCTGATACCCGAACGCAAGCCCCTGCAGAGCGCGCGCACCGCAGCTGAATAGCCTCCGCCAAAGATGCGAAGAAGACAAGCAGGCATCGAGAATCGACTCACAACGACCGGGATTACAATCGGTGGAGACTGGCGCCAGCAGCGCACCAACTGAGGGATGGCAGCCCACTCTTCCTCAAGAGCCGAAACCATAAAACGTAGTGATACTGGACGCCAATCTGGAGTGAATTCGACGTGATTACATAGGTAACTTCATGGAGGACTAAAACTGTGAGCAGAACAGAGACTCGAAATCGCGACGTTTGCTTCTTGCGGGTAAGTGCTCTACCGACTGAACTACCCAAGCACGACACACGCCCAGTCCTCACAGCTGCCTGTACCTAGTCTCCTACCTTCGCGTTTCCACTTCTGTCAAGTATGGAAAGGAGGAGACGAGATACCGGCAGAATCGAAACTGTGAGGACTGTGCATCAGTCGTGGTTGGGTAGTTCAGGCGGTAGAGCACTTGCCCCCGAAAAGCAACGGTCCCGAGTTCGAGTTTCAGTCCAGCACACAGTTCTAATTTGCCAGGAAGTTTCATATCAGCTCACATTCCGCTGCAGAGTGAAAATTTCATTTCTGGATTCCATAGGTGTTCCATTGGGCTTAGGTTAGGAGTCTGGGTTGCAGGACAGTCCATTCCAGAAATATTACACAGGCCAACGAAAATTTTTTTTTAAAATCTTTTTTTACTTTGATAGTTGATATTTATAGGTTTTTATGAGCTGAATTCAAATTTAGCCTTAGTTTTTTCTTGTATCACCCATAATTTTTTAGCAATATGCTTTTTATTATATAGTATAAAAATCCTATGCTATATGATAAACGGGGAAATTAATGAAACGCTTTGTTACAACATAAGCATTGTTTGTATTTACAGTAAGCTACTTAAAACAATGATATGTATTAATAGAATTTTCACTTGTCAGCTGGAATTGGTTTGTATTTTCTTTGAAGCTTCTTGTGTAGCTTTTTCTACAATGAGTCGCTTGCTCAACTTCTCAGTGAAATGGCCTACAATAGTCCCCCATCATGCTGGAGTTCCAGCGGCGTTGGTAGCTTTCTTCCATCACTTTAATGTCTTGGTGAAAACGCTCTCCTTCCTCCTCACTAACATTCAATACCAAGCTCTTTCATCAGACCAGGAATGTATGAGCAGTACACTAAATCACCTTCTTATTGAAAAAATTTGGAAAACTGGTGCTATCTCTTTCTATACATGTATATGCTGGTTCCAGATACCAACAAGTTCTTTTATTTTACTCTAGAGCCAAGCAATTCAGCTTTTTCTTTCTTTAAGCCCAGATCCCTAACTAAATCGTTAAGCTCGGTCTGAGTAAACAATTTGGGCTCCAGACTTTCTGTATTACAATGGAATTCATCATAATCCGGTTCATCTAAATCAGATTGTACATCAGAAAATACTTCTGTTGGAATAGAATTTAAATCATCTGGTGGTTCATGAACCGGTAAATCTACACCATACCCTACTGGTACGATGGCGGACGGAAGGTTAGGGTAGCCTATTACCTTCTTGTTTGTCGTATTATGACCAGTAATATCAACGCTGCAGAAGCAGCAATCATCATTGGAACGACTTCTTGGCTCCATCCATATAATAGAAACACGAAATCTTAAGGCTTTTTTTCTCATTTTTGGACTATTTTCTCAGATCTCCAACACACACATAACATACCTTACGTGGCGCCCAAGATTTATCTTGATCACCAAATTTAGATCCAAAGTATGATAGATAAACCTTTTTCAAAAAGTGTGTACTGTTTTTTTGGTGTTTTTTAATCACAAATTCACCACATATATAAGAAAAACTACCAGCAGAGTTTTTACAACCACGATTAGAGATTGTTCTGAACACATGTACAGGAAATGGAAAAGTGAGGTTGACAGTAAACAAAACACCATCTGTTAACACAAAACAGAATCGCCTGTCTTCTACCAGCAAATGTTTTTCAGCAGATCTACCAATGTCATCTACATTCATTACACCTCCTTTTTAAATTATTTTAATTGTATAAAAGCTATTAAATTCTTTAAATATCTCTTAATCTAATAAATTGAACTGTGAAATGCGAGGAAATGGTGGGTGAAACAGTTTTTTAAGTACCATATTTAGATTTCCCAACCTAAAACATAATAATAAAGTATTTTCAACAAAAAAGTTTTTCCATCGTTGTCATGTGTTATCCACAAATGATTACCTCATAGATGCTGCTTTATTGTAGCATACATTATGACACTGGTACAATCATTGTCTGTGAACTGTTTCTGTACTGCATGCAGCACATAGTGCTGCAAAATGTATTCATATCCTTCCACATTTATCGTTTTCTAACCACGAAAATCACACTATACCGTAACACAATCTCCTTTGTACTTCACTATTGACACTACACGTAATGGAAAAAATTGAAAAAGTGTGGTAAGTCCTATGGGACCAAACAGCTTAGGTCATCGGTCCCCATGCTTACGCACTAAAGTAACTATGCTTAAAGTAACTTACGCCAAGGACAACACGCACACACCCATGCCCGAGGGAGCACTCGAACCTCCGACGACGGGATACACGTAATGGATGGCAGACAACATTTCGCAGGAATTCACCAAATCCAAACCCTTCCATGGGATTGTGTAGCGTGGCTTTTCATCACTCCAAACCACCCGACGCCAGTCATCCACTGTACCGTGACGTATCTCTTCACACCACCCCCAGCTTCGCTTAGAAATGACTACAGAAATGTGTTTAAAATTTTGTATTTGTGTGGCTCCACAGCCTCCAGATGCTTAATAAGCGAAAAGATGGAACGTAGTGGGCCGTAAAGCGATGTTTATTTAATCGTGGCCCTCATCTCGTGGTCGTGCGGTAGCGTTCTCGGTTCCAACGCCCGAGTTCCCGGGTTCGATTCCCGGCGGGGTCAGGGATTTTCTCTGCCTCGTGATGGCTGGGTGTTGTGTGATGTCCTTAGGTTAGTTAGGTTTAAGTAGTTCTGAGTTCTAGGGGACTGATGACCTAAGATGTTATGTGCCATAGTGCTCAGAGCCATTTAATCGTGACCACGCAGGGTAGCCACGGTTCGCCCGGGTACCTCCGTCAAAGGTTCGAGTCCTTCCCCGTGCGTGGGTGTGCGTGTTGTCCTTGGCGTAAGTTAGTTGAAGTTAGATTAAATATCTTGTAAGTCTAGGGACTGGAGACCTCAGCGGTTTGGTCCCATAGGAACTTACCACCACCACCATTTAATCGTGCGATTAGCTAATTTCGACTAACCGCCATTGTTAGCCATATTTGTAACATCTGTATTTCATGTCATTTTCAAATCATTCTTTATTACAAGTACATGGCTGCTATTTACCTTGCACTTATAATTAAGAACGATTTGAAAATGACATGAAATGCAGATGTTACAAATGTGCTTGACAATGGGGCTTAGTTGAAATTGTACGATTAAATAAACATTCTTCTGCAGCCTACTACGGGAGATGTTTGTGCTTATACAGAAATGTGAGGCTTGCGAGGACCTGATCGACTTCTGCACTCCATTCTTTTTAACCCAGCACGCACAGTTATTGTGCTACCAGAACTGCTGCTAACATTTTGGAACTCACGAGTAATTCCTTCCACCGATTTCACGCGATTTCTTTACAGACATCCGCCACAATGGTTGACTGTCCCTGTCTGTCAGAAGATGAGGTCTGCCTGGTCTTGAGCTAGCTCGCGTTTCCACTTCACAATCTCCTCACCAACAGTCGAACTTTGACATCTTTATAATTGTTGAATGTCTTACTCAGATAAATGGAAAACGGAAATGATCCTATGGCGTCAGTGGTCGGGAGTTCCCAGGCGGGACGTTCGGCCGCCAAGTGCAAGTCTTATTGAGTGCGACGCCACACTGGGCGACTTGCGCGTCGAGAATGGGGATGAAATGATGATGAGAATAGCACAACACCCAGTCCCTTAGTGGAGAAAATCTCCCACCCCAGCCTGGAATCGAACGCGGGACCCCGTGCGTGGCATTCCAACGCGCTGACCGTGCAGCTATAGGGGCGGACAGGTCTTACTCAGGTTGTAACACCATAGCTCTAATGCTGTACTGATTTAGTTTGCTTGTATTTTATTTAATGTTACATCATTGAGCTTCTGTAAATGTGTTTGTTTGAATCGATAACATAAAACTGTATACTAGTTTCTTTGTAAGAATTTTGATGTCATGATTTGATTCTATGCAAAGTAGTGTATCTGTCATTGAAATTGTTTGTCCCATTTGGAGGGAACAAAACTTACTGTATGTAATTGTATTTCTGTGTGAATAATTTTTTGTAGAAATGTTAATATGTGCAAATGTTCTGTTTTATTTATTGTATTTGTTTGCTGTTATGTAAACTGATGATCCTCACTTAGGGTTCTTAGTTAGTTTGTATGTAAAAAGTGTAGTGGTTCCCCTCGGGAACGGAACTGTGTAGCGCGCGCAAATTGTGGTTGGCCTAGGTAGAGAAGGTGGAACAAGAGTCAGTCGGGGACGAGCCACCAGTCGGGGACGAGCTACCAAACTGTGCTCTGCCATGTAAATGTTGCATATTGTGCTGGTCCCGAGAGAGAAATTTTCAGCCACTTTCCAATGCCTCGGATGGATGGACAAATAGCTGGAACTATTCTGGAATTTGTATCTAACATCTCCACCAAGAAATGACTGAGTCCAGCAATTCTGCCTGTAATTGCACCTACCGACATACAATCTCCACCACATTGCGCAATCACTGTAATGGAGCACTATAGCAATGTGCAGTGAAGGATCAGCTTAATGGATGTGTTAGTGTGCTCAAATATAAGGTAATTTATAACTGCCTTTATGTACCTACCTTGATTTTTCTCCTTATCATAACACCTCTCAGGTTCCTCTCCGTTTAAACTAAAGTGATTTCCGAGTGTCCCTACTGAAAGAACATTAAAGACCAGTGTTTTTGCTAATTAATGCCTCTTGAACATAATAAAAAAAGAAAGTTAATGAGAGTAATTTTCCTAATAAAACTGCTTATTGATGTATCGTTGCCAACTTCTAATTAAGAGTTCGTAAGACTGAGACTTATAAAGTTTTGCTTCATAAATGATCTCATTACTGCCTGTTGTAAATCACAGAAGGTGAGTCAGTATCTTACATATATGTTAATTTTGTCTCTCAATGTAGTAAGAGTGGAAAACTGCAGTATGAAAGGTTATATACTCATGTTCGCTAAGTGTTTGTCTCTCTTGTGTATTAGAAGTGCATATGAATAGTATACCAGGATCCACAGTCTGTCTATTGTGTTAATGCTCGGTAACAAGTAACGGAAAGACCAATAATTATGAAAACCATAATTTCTTTATTGAAATGATAGTGAGAAGCAACCTGTTATTGGATTCCAATTAACTTACTTTTTAAATAGTAAAGTATTTAACTGAGAGAGACTCAACCTATATCCAATTAATGATTCTGCACTGAACAGTAATAATAACGTTATAAAGACCATCCAGTTTGTGTAAGCCCTTAAAGTAATAGTGTGTTTCGGTATCTATTATAAATTTGCAAATAGTTTGTGCTGCTCCAGTTGTTAGCTTCAATCTTAAAACATACGTATGTGTCAAGAGTTCACTGCTCTCGCGTGTGACAAAGTATAGGTTGTGTTTATCCATTAAAATTACTAATAACTATTTTCTTGAACGAGAATGTTAATCATTCTCTTGCCTAGTTAGGCTGGCGACCGTTTTCTTTACCCGTTAAACAGTACAGATAGTCAAAATTTTGTTTGTTACTGTTCAAATATTTCCGTAATTCTGACTTTCACTTCCGATAAGCCACCTCCGTTACGTACAACACGGTCAAGAGAACAAAATTCCTCTCAGAGGGTAACACTGCTCTGTTGCGTTATACCATAATTGCTTTAATAATATTGTTTTATTTCACAACCTGCTTTAAGGTTATGGTACAACAGCACTAGCAAATTGCAGCAGACGGTAGTGTTATAAGGTGACATTCAGTGATTAGTCCACGTCCGAAGTCACAGAGCGCTCCTGACCGCCCAGTTTTGCTGTATTATTCTTCTTCTTTCTTTTTTTTTAATTTCTTTTACTGAGTCATGAGTCTTCTGACTGACGAATTCCTCTCCAGTGCCAAACCTTTCCTCTGAGAACAGCTATTGGAACCCAACTCTACATTATTTGCTGGATGAACCCCACTCTCTGTCTTCCTCTGCAGTTGTTACCCTCTGAAGCTCCCCATAGGGCCATGGAAGTTAGTCCGCGATGTCTTAACAGATGTCCTGTCATTTGTCTCCTCTTCTTGTCAGTGTTTTCTACACGTTCCTTTTTCCTCCGATTCTGAGGAGAACCTCCTCATTCCTTACCATGCCAGTCTACATTATTTTCAACATTCGTCTGTTTCGGTTTTACCGAAGTCTATGTTTCACTAACACGCAATACTGTCCTTCAAAGATGCATCCTCAGAAATCTCTTTCCCAGATGAAGGCCTATGCTTGATACTAGTAGAATTCCCTTGGCCAGCAACCATCCTTTTGCCAGTCGTAGTCGGCTTTTCATGTACTCCTTGCTCCGTCCGTCATGAATTATTTTGCTCTTCAGGTAGCAGAATACCTTCACTTCATCTACTTCGTGAACCCCATCTCTGATGATAAGAATTTCTGCTACTTCTTATTACTTTCATCTTTCTTCGATTTGTTCTCAGTCCATATTCTGTACTCGTTAGACTCTTCGTTCCATTCAGCAGATCCTGTAATTCTTCTTCTCTTTCACTGAGGATAGCAATGTTATCAGCGATTATTATCACTGATACCCTTTCCCTTTGAATTTTAATTCCACTCTTGAACCTTTTTTTATTTCCGACATTTTCTTCGATGTATAGATCAGCCAGAGGTTTCAAATAGCGGGGGTACCTTAAACTGTTTTTTCACGCGTTTCGACCGGGTCACCTGTCCACACCACGTACATGATAATCCCGCGGCGGTCGTATTCTTCCGCTCCACACCAGTGCTGGCTTGCCTGAATTTGTGAATCTAAATGTGCAAGCGGGTTTAGGGGAGCCACTCAACGTCAAACACAACACTGTCCTTCATCTGGTATTATAACACCCCCCTGCTTCCCGGTATTTGCGAAATTACTAGTTGACAGTGACCGTGAATTATGAATTTTGACCCGCGTCGGGATAAGGCGTCCGAATCCGAAGTAAATAATGATTATTCCCCGGTTTAGCAGCAGACATTATAACTTGATCGTTACTGAATGAGTAATTTCATTCAATAACGATCGGTAAATGAAATAATGGAAATAATTTGGAAATAAATTTTGCCAGTGGAAATTTTGCCGGAAGAAATGATTAAGTTGTAAAAGCAATTAAAAAATCTGTCGCCAGCTAAACTGATGAGCGACAGTACTGTTAAGTACGTGAATAATTGTGTCAAAAATAAAGTTTACCTGTTTGTAGCGCAGCAGGTGTGTGTCAGGCTCAGTAGTGATATAAAACAATGTCATAACAATCTAGCTACACTTAAGCGTTAATGGTTAACTTTCAATAAGTATTTTGATAATTATTTTGTTCATAATTTGTCACCTAAGTGCAATGCTGACAACACAGATAATTATCTATCGAGATTTTGAATAATGGATTGTCATTCTATCTTTAAAATTAGGTACTTTGCACGCTTTAATCTACTGATAATGAAATATATTGCCAATAATTGATTAACTATGTTTTGAATGATAATAATTCATTAATTGGGGGAGTGTCAGGTGGAATAAGCTTTATAGTTTCATGAAATATCCTTGAACTAACTTCAGCTGAATATGCATTGAAATAAATCTTAATAATCAAATTTTATTTTTTCAGTCTATTATTAAGTTACTACGGTTGGCGTAAGCTTTTTAAGTGCAACAATTAACTACGATAACCAGTCTGAAATTTACTCTTCACCGTCTATGCAAATAATTTGATAATTAACATATTTTCTCTTGATAATGGCGTGACACACTCGGTTCAATAAGGTAAGGATCGGAAGGAACCTACTCGGTGTTATTGTCGGGTGGAATGTAACTGCAACACTTCGATTAGAAAGTGCTTGTTATTAATTGTTCAACTTCAGAGAAAAGCACAGTCGCTGGCAAGCCTTCTACAATTTTATCCTAGGAAAATTACGTAGATTTTACTTCCCTCGTTGTCGGTGGATCGACGGAAGTCCACGGCAGCGACACAATGTGACTGCGGACTTTTACTGTTGCGACTTGGGACCACAGCGCGCTTCACATTTAAGTCCTCGTTTCTTCAGCACTATGGCCATCAATCCATAATAACTTGCCCGGCCATGCTTCAAGATATGTCGACCATTACTTTCCCGTCGTACTCAGATCCACACACTAACCGTTAGATGTAACACAGCCAGGATCAGCAGCACTCGACTGTACTTCTTACTCCGAGCACGGCTTCACTGCTACTACTGCCCGCTGGCGCGCTCCCGCGCCCAGAGGCGCGACAAAACAATCTCTCTCATTTCAACGTTAACTAAATATGCTCTGACTTGCCAATGTTAAAAATTACATAATTTAAACAAAGTAATTACAGTACAAATTTACACTAGCAAATTCATCGTATACAAACAGTTTCATGTGTTAAGAAAGCGAAAAAATTCATAGCAAGGGCTGCGTTGTAGCGTCACAGTATGAACAACTATATTCTGACGATAAGAAGAATAGCAGGTTGCAGTGTTTACACTCTAAGTCGTAAGTTTTGATGCCAACTTCTAGATGATTGTCTGTCCACAATATCACTTGGACGAGCGCACGCGTAACCGACGCGACGCAGGTAATTGTTGCAGATGCAGAAGCCGACTGATCGAACGAAAGTTCTTACGCTCATCACGAATACACAGATATTTTGTACCAGTCTTCTTTGACACTAATAATGACACAACACTTTTCATAAAGTTAATTTTTCAGTTCACAGTTCTCACTCGTACGATCCTGCGCGGAACCGTCGCGACGCGGCTGCTTGCTGATAATGCGGAAACGCGATGATCGATGGCACGTTCTCACGCTCGCTACAAGAGACTGGCACTTGATTGCACTCTTTTATGGTAACTAATTTGTTACTGATTACATTATTTCATTCTGGGAGACCGAACACGGCTTAGATGATTGATGCTGTACGGTACGACACACAACGAGTGATACACAAATACGTTATCGGCGGCACTGTTCATTTTTAATTACATCTTCACGCACTTTCCTCTAAATCACTTCCATATTTCTTCACTTTACTTTAATAGCACTTGTAGCAACACTTTAACTTCCATAACAGTGCCTTTCACATGTAGAGCTACCCACAGTACAACATAACAGTTCCGGGTGCCGTGATCGATCTACTCAGCAAAAGGCGACTGCTCGCAAAGATACTACGTAACGATGCCAGCGATATGGCAGTACGCTTACAAGACTACATTCTTGTGTTACACCCTTCTTAATCCGTGCATTTCGTTATTGGTCTTCCACTCTAATTATTTCCTCTTGGCTATAACTTACTCCTACTTTCCTCAGAATTGCGAACATCTTGCACCATTTGACAGTGTCGAACTCTTTTTCCTGGAGACAAATCCTACGACCGTCTTTGATTTTTCTTCAGTTTGGCTTCCATTATCAACCGCAACGTCAGAAGTGCCTTTATTGTGCCTTTACCTTTCCTAAAGCCAAACTGATCGTCATGTAACACATCCTCATTTATCTTTTCCATTCTTCTGTAAATTATTCTTGTCAGTAACTGTTAATCTTGCTGTGCGATAATTCTCGCACTTGTCAACTCTTGCAGTCTTCGAAATTGTGTGGATGATATTTTCCCGAAAGTAAGATGATACATCTCCAGACACATACATTCTGTACACTAACGTGAACACTTGTTTTGTGGCCAAAAGTTCTTTTAAATTCCGATTCTACTACTGGATTCCCTATCTCTTCTATATCTACTCCTGTTTCTTCTTGTATCACGTCATCAGACAAGTTTTCCCCCTCATAGCCGGCTTCAGTGTACTCTTCCCACGTCTCCGCTCTCTCCTTTGCATTTGACAGTAGAGTTTCCATTCCACTCTTATTGTTACCACCCTTGCTTTTAATTTCACGGTAGGTGCTTCTAACTTTTCTGTATGCTGAGTCAGTTCTTCCGACAGTCATTCCTTTTTCGATTTCTTCACTTATTTCAAGAAGCCATTTCGTGTCAGCTTCCTCTTCAGGCTCGCATTTGCCATGCATTTCATTACTCAGTGGCTTGTATTCCTGTATTTCTTAATTTCCCTGAAGATTTTAGTACTTCCTTCTTACATCGATTAGCTGAAGTATTTCTTCTGTTACCCATGGATTGCTAGCAGTTATCTTCTTTGTACGTATGTTTCTCTTTCCAACTTTTGCTGTTGCTCTTTTAGAGATGTCCATTTCATTACAGTTAAAGTTTCTATATTGACAACTCAGTACTCCCCTACTCACTGGCGGGTTCACAGCTTGTGACGTCTAGTGGTCAGTCCCCCTGTGTCTGCTTTAAGAATACACGGTCGTGATGGATCGGTCGTGGGGGATACAGTGGTAACCTATTTGTAATAAAAATATTTACTTTAATACATAGTTGCACTGTTATTTCATCAGACCACTACCAAGTATCATCACCAGGCCACACACCTATCAGGGATGGCTTGACGACGGTACTTTGGACTGGGACAGTTAGTCACTACACAAAATGAATGCACGAATTTTATTTCTGATTGTGTTGCTCTCTGTTCCACCGATAGTATACAGTAAATACGTAACACAAACTGTGTAGAATCTACAGTACCTCCAACTTCCATAAAATCTGCAGTAATGTTGGTCGTAGAAGTTCTACCTAAATTATAGAAAAATTTTAGGTCTTCATCTCACAGAGACTGAAAGAAACAAATATCAATTTGACCCCACTTCATTGTTACGTTATCACAAACGCAATTTAAAGTTGAACACAAATATGAGTAGAACAGAGTGCGAGCCTAATGTAATTAAAACTGACAATAAGACCTCAGTCCCTTACATTCGCATCTACGTGGCTACTCTGCAAATCACACTTAAGTGCATGAGAGAGGGTTCATCGAAACACCTTCCTTCTAAATCTCTATTATTTCACTCTTCAACGGCGCGCGGAAAAAATATCTTTCCGACAAACACCTGTATCTTATGACAATATAGCTCAAGATCGCCCGTCCATTTGGACATGCTCTTTCGTTAAACATACAATTACTAAATAAGTGCAACATCCACTACAATTTCTAACAATTCTGATTTGGCAATAAGTGAGAAAAATTTGAAGATATTAACATGTTTTTTAAGCGATAAAAGCTCTCGGTAGCTATTTTCAGCAGTAATGAAAGCCATTATTGAAACCATGTCCTCTTAGTAAGGGGTATTACCAAAATTCATCAATATTTTGGTAATATATTTTCTAGTGTAAATTTCTAGTTGCAGTGATAATAGTACTTGGAAACATTAATAACTTCACATAGGGATGACAAATTAAGCAAAGTCATTTACATATACAATTAAATAAAATTTTAGTAACATGTGTTTCATGTATCATAATATCGTCTGAAGCTACTAGATTCTTTTAGAAATTGAAATTATGGTCTACACGAAAAATCGGCAGAGTTAAAACAATAATTAAATCTCGTCATTCCCATTTGAAATGACCAAGTATGATGTTTAAAATGTTTACTTAGCTCTCATTTCCTTGAGTAAACATGAATTAATTTTGTGGCAGAAGGAAATTTTGCATTATTGGTCATTTTTTTACTGTCATGGGTAAAGGCTGTCAACACTGAAGATGCCATATTTTGATCCTAGAGAAGCCGTTGTGTTTACATAAATGTCATTTGTTGGGCTTAGAGAAAAACTGATTGCTTTTCTTTGTCAGTAATTTTCTGAGTTTGACATTAAATTTTCACACCGAAATAAGAAATCAAGCGCAAACCTCTGTTTATCTTCAAGAGTTCGAAAGACATATTCGAAATTAAATTTTTTAAATCAGATTTATTTTGTTTACATTTCACATTAATTCAAAGGTAGCACAAGGACAAGAGCGTAACCAGTTGTGTACGTAACATGAGATGACACACCACTGTGCTACCTTTGCACTTGGGTTTCTGACAAAGGGAAATAATCCATGATCAATAAAGTCATTTTCAGCTGCTGTATGGCTTGTAATGCGACCTAGCCAGCTTAAATACAGATCTACGCATATTTAATAAAGGTTCATTTACCAACTGTTGCTGCTCTTCATTTATCAAGATGTATTGTGTTTGTGTTTCATCGGTCGCTAGACTTACACACTACATACACTAACTTAAAAACCAACTTATGCTAAGAACAACACACACACTCATGCCCGAAGAAGGAATCGAACCTCCGGCGGGACGGGCCACGCAGTCCGTGACATGGCTCCTCAAACAGCGCAACCACTCCACGCGGCCTCAAGATGTATGTCCACAGCTGTAGCCGCCCAGAATATGAAGTGTTAAGTGTCACTACTGTATTATTACTACATACTTTCGAACATTCAGCCTTCCTTCAACAATTACCAATCAGTCCTGCTCTCATATCACCTGCACCTTCTATTCTTGACACATTCCCCATCTTTTACCACTTGTCCGTAAGTTACACAACACCCAGCTGAGTGTGCGACCTGTTGGTTGATGTTCCTATGCCACTCATGCAACTGATTCGACGATCTATCTCGAAGCCTAAAAGATCTGAACCTGCCAAGTTCCTTTAAGATTTTTTCCTTCTGAGCCATAAGACTTCTCAATGGTTTAATGCGACCCGCCACGAATCTCTCTCCAGTGTCGAACTCTTCACCTCAGAGTAGTATTTGCAACCAGCGTCCTCAGTTATCTGTTGGATGTATTCCAATCTCTATCTCCCCCTAAAGATCCCTCATCTATCACGGAAGTCATTCTTTGATATCTTGACACGTGTCCGTCATTTTATGCTTCTAAATATTTTTCACATATTCCTGCCAACGCTGATTCTTCGGAGAACATTCCTATTTTTAATCAGTCAACCTAAATTTCAACATAGAACCAGTTCTCAAACTCTTCGATTGGTTTCTTTTCCGGTTTCTTACAGTCCATGTCTCACTGTCATGTAAAACACTGTTATCAGAGAATCTTGTTGATTTCTTTTCGTCATGAATTTCAGCTGCGCTTCTGAACCTTTCCTGTATTTCCACCATTTCTCGTTCGATGTAAAGCTTGAACAAAAGGGCGAAAGACTATCATGTCATTTACACTTTATAAAACGAGCAGTATGTTTTTGATCCTCCATTCTCCCTATTGTTCTTGTACAAATTCAATGTTGCCTGTCTTTTCCTACCACTTACATGTACTTTCCTGAGTATATCAAACATTTTCTGCCATTTTACATTATCGAATGCTTATCCTAGGTCGACAAAAACTATGACCATGTGTTGATTTTTCGTAAGTCGTACTTCCATTATTAAGCTCAACGTCAGTACTCGTATCTGTTGCCTTTGCCTTTCGTAAAGTCAAAATGATCGTCATCGAGCATAACCTCAGTTTCCTTTTCCATTATTCTGTAATTATTCTGGGCAACAAATTACATACATTACATGCGAAGTTGATTGTGGAGTAGTTTCCGCACTTATCTGGCATTGTTGTCTTTAGGATTAGATGGATGATATGTCTCCAGACTCATAGACTCTGCACACTATGTTGAATAATCGCTTTGTTCCGACTTCGCACAATGATTTCAGAATTTCTCAATTCGTAAACAGCGTTACCAATCTCTTCCACCTCATCTGGTGCCGAGTTTTCCAAAACTCTGTGAAACACTTGTTCTATTATGTTACCGGACAATTTGTCCGCCTCGTAAGTGTCTTGAATGTACTCCTTTAACGTATCCGCTCTCTTCTCTGCATTTAACAATGGAATTCCCATTGCACTCTTAATACAAACACAGTTGCTTTTAATTTCACCGAAGGTCATTTTGACTTTCCCATATACTGAATCTGTCCTTCGGACGACTATTTCTTTTTCGATTTCACGCATCTTTCCTGCAGATATTTCGCCTTGAGTTCCCTGCGCTTCTCATTTAATTCATCCTAAGTTAACTGCAGGGTGCCCCTGGAAGAATGGCCGGTATTCAGGGATCTTTCGAAGCAGAGAAGCAAGTAAACAGTTTCTAAAATGTGCATCTTACCAGCTATGAGAACTTCTTCAGTAGAAGGGAACAGTTCTGCAGTAGCGAAGATGTACAAGTGCACATAGATATACATTTCAGAGCCCATGTTTACGAAGCCTTTTTGGTTTTGAATGATAGTTCCTGTCATATCCCTCGACAATGAACTTTCCTCCTGGGACACCCTATCAACTGCTTTCTTGCTTTTTCTGAACATTTTTGTCCTTTCTTTTTTCGTCGGTCAACCGAAGTATTTCTTATATTTCTCGTGGTTTTTTCGCAATTACTTTACCTGTACCTATATTTATCTGTAAAAATTCTGTGATTACCCTTTTGAAGCTGTCCGTTCCTCTTGAGCTTTACTGCCTGTTGTTGTATTCATTGTCGCAGTATCTACAGCGTTGCAAATCTTCGAACGCATCTGACCATTCTTCTAGTGCACTATTCTACTTCTTTCCGCAATGAGACGATTTCTATTAAACTTCAGTCTGCTCTTTATCCTTACTAATCTGTGATCTGAGTCTGCATCTACTCTTCAATTCGCCATAAATACAGCACGTGGTTTCTGAAGCTGTCTGATCGTCATATAATCTAGTTGGAATCTTTCCTTTTGTAACGACGATGATTTCGAGGGGTTGCAAATGAAGCTCCTACTGAGTTGCTCTGTTACGGTTTCTCTGTAAGCAGATACAACACTCTTCCTTGCACTAAAGGAGCAGTTGCGTTCCAGGTTCCGCTGCCGGCACGCCATGTCATGTACGTAAAAGATTTCCTGCTGTGGTCGCTGACCTGGCGCCATGACAGGTTTCCAAATCATAAAGCAATGAGGTCTGATCGCCTAGTCAACCCTAGGCCGCTGAAATTGACTTCACTCCAACCCGGGCTGAAACTGGTAACAGGAAGTACATTCTCCTGGAGTAGCACACTGCAGTAATGTGTCTGAGTCTGTGAAACCACTGAGAGATGCTCTCCGAGCTCCCATTCGTTCGTGGACCTGAGACTGGCACTCATTCTGTTGCAGGTCTTACAAAATATCACTTCGCATATTGCCGCCATATCTATTTGACATGTGCTGGCTACCATCGCATTGGAAGCAGTCTTGTGTAAATTCAGATTAGCATTTAGGTCGTGTCGCGATAGCATGCTCGCATCCACTCCGCCCAACTTTATTCCACGCTGCCAGTATTACGCAGTCAACGATGATAACAAGGTACGAACTGTCCCTCTTCCCTCATTTGCGTCCGTAAATGACGTTTCTAGTGGCAAAAGACATCCTGTATTGATATTTACGTCAAACAGTTCATCTCATTTCGATAAAGACAACTCTCTAGAAATGAGATTTTCACTCTGCAGCGGAGTGTGCGCTGATATGAAATTCTCTAGGAACTGCATGATCTCCCATTTTTGTTTTATAGTATTTAATATGTTATCAAATTTTCCTACATAATGACGGCACACTTGTTTTTGTTGAATTCCAACACACAGAAAGCTCTTTCCGCATCTGAACTTACCATGTTTGCAACTATCGTTGACTATCGGCAAATTACCAAATTATGCTCTGGCTGTATACATGAAAAAAAAATTCAGAGTTTCTCTTCAAAATGAGATCTGTACAATGTTTGGTTCTTGTGCAATAAATATTTTTAAAGTGTTCCCGGACTTTATGTACTAACAAACATTTGTGGGTATTTCTTGTATTTTGCTACAATTATCATACATATTTCTAGTACGAAACATGTGCTGTATCCATAACATTGTGCAGTAGGTACTGGAAAATGGTCTCTGACCGAAACTGATTGTACAGCTAAATTATACACCAACTTGATGTGTTTATAATGTTCTGTGAATACCCTTATGTGTCTTCAATACAGTCATTTCCATTGCCTTCTGCTGCCACCTGCCTACGGATCAGTGCTGATTTTTCCGCGATTCAGGGGCCCTTTCTCTCCCAAGGGCAAGAGAGAGCTCTGAACTTCTGTCTGCTCCTCCGTCCTCTTTGACAAGGCCATTGGCAGAACGCGGATGATTTCTTTGTGCCGGAAGTCTTCGGCAGCCATCGCTGATGATTTTTATGCAAAATTTAAGAGTTGCCCGCCGTGTAACCCTCGACCTATGGGCTTTTGATTACTAATAAGAGACTATGTTCTTAGACCACGGATCCTGATTTACGAAACGTTGTTGGCAAACATAGTGCCGGTCGGGGTGGCCGAGCGGTTCTAGGCGCTTCAGTCTGGAACCGCGCGACCGCTACGTTTCCAGGTTCGAATCCTGCCCCGGGCATGGATGTGTGTGATGTTCTTACGTTAATTAGGTTTAATTAGTTCTAAGTTCGAGGGGAAAGATGTTAAGTCCCATAGTGCTCAGAGCCGTTTGAACCTTTTTTTAATTTTTTTATTTTTGTAAACATAGTGAAGCACTCACAACATTACTGCTCCTGTGTATCACACTGTACTCCTTCTGAGGTATCATTCCACTTCAGCTGTTGAAGCGTGAAACGGAGGGTTAATATCATCAAGATATAAAGCTTTATCATTGTTTCTTTTAGCCGGGAAACAACACTAAGGAAGAAGAAATATATTTACGTGAAGATGAAAAGTTCACAATCACATTTCTAAATGCAATGATCTGCATCTTCTGAGAAGCTATAATAATAATTTCCTGACCTAGCATCATTTGACTGAAAAGTTACCGAAGATTACCTTCCGCCTCCTCCAGTTTACTAATCCGGCATTTAGTGGAACGGTAATACTAATCTGCATGTGGCGTGTTATTAGGCCGATGCTCCTCATTGATTGACTGGCATTGCCTTTACAGCATCTGGAAGTAACATCTAGTCACAGAGTGCCGTTTGGCATGAAGACACTATCAAAAATTTTTTGACTAATCGGTAATAGAAATATCAGCGGATCCATTATGCTAAGTACAAGAAAATACGTGAAAAGAAACAATATTTCTTACATATGGAATGCTCAGAACAGACAAGACTTTTTCTCAATGGAATATATTACGTGGAGAGATGGATAGAACTATTCTGGATATACTGGAAGGAAAGAGATCAGGCACTTGCAGCCCTAGCTAACGGTTATAAATGATTCAGGAACTCGGAGAGGTAGAAATAGATGGCTGTCGGAAGGAGAAACGTGGCATCCCTCGAGAAGCCGAAGAAATGACGTATGGTTCGCTCTGAGTGGATGAGAAGGCCGTTGGATACGCTACAAGAAAATGTAAGCCTTAAAAATGAGTCGTGACAGGAAACAAGAAGAAAAAGTGTAATTCGACTAATGGATGTGTCTTAGAGACACTGCAGCGCAACCAGTATCTATTTTCGCTGCTTTTTGGACGAAATTGTGCTGTATGTGCAAGGCGCTAGAGAGGTAAGAATTTCTTATCCCAAATAACACATTTTTATGTGCGCATCACATTGTTAAAATAGTCACGTTTTAGGCGATTAAATAGTTCCTTAGTGCCGATTTTTAGTAAATGGGTCGTTTTACTGCTTTTTATTCAGTTACAGTGTAAATTAGCCTCTGAAAAAATGGATCATACTTAGTTGGACATTACAGAGTATGCTGGCAGTAAGGTCAAATAGAATATTGAACTCTCCGTGAACATAGGTCGTCTTAGAAACACAGTATACCCTTAGCAACCCTTATTGTTTTAAATGTTCTATCCAGAGAGGTGTTCTCCATTTTTATTGATACAACAATTACTTTCTGGGATGGCTGAATCAGGAGAGATAGAATTTGGTCACAGCATGATTCGCTTACGTTTTAAATTCCTTTAAAATTTTTTTGTGATTGTTTATGTTCTCTGTAGGAAGATAAACAAGAATTTTTGCAGCCAAGATTGCATGTTAAAATATTTTGATATCCTCAACAACCGGTTTCGAGAGGACTAGCTGTAATGTTCGGATCTACTGGAAAGAGCTGGAGAAGAAATAAAAACTTTGAGGTTCGCCGATGACATTGTAATTCTGTCACAGACAGCAAAGGACTTGGAAGAGCAGTTGAAGGGAATGGACAGTGTCATGAAAGGAGGGTATAAGATGAACATCAACAAAACCAAAACGAGGATAACGGAATGTAGTCGAATTAAGTCGGGTGATGCTGAGCGAATTAGATTAGGAAATGAGACACTTAAAGTAGTAAAGGCGTTTTGCTATTTGGGGAGCAAAATAACTGCTGATGGTCGAAGTAGAGAGGATATAAAATATAGACTGGCAATGGCAAGGAAAGCGTTTCTGAAGAAGAGAAATTTGTTAACATCGAGTATAGATTTAAGTCTCAGGAAGTCGTTTCTGAAAGTATTTGTATGGAGTGTAGCCATGTATGGAGGTGAAACATGGACGATAACTAGTTTGGACAAGACGAGAATAGAAGCTTTCGAAATATGGTGCTACAGAAGAATGCTGAAGATTAGATGTGTAGATCATATAACTAATGAGGAGAAGTTTGTGGCACAATTTAACTAGAAGAAGGGATCGGTTGGTAGGACATGTTCTGAGGCATCAAGGGATCACCAATTTAGTATTGGAGGGCAGTGTGGAGAGTGAAAATCGTAGAGGGAGACCAAGAGATGAATACACTAAACACATTCAGAAGGATGTAGGTTGCAGTAGGTACTGGGAGATGAAGAAGCTTGCACAGGATAGAGTAGCATGGAGAGCTGCATCAAACCAGTCTTAGGACTGAAGACAACAACAACAACTTACAGTATACTACCAACGCTAATAAATGTGACGAATAGTGAGAGCAAGCGAGATGCCACATAGAGCGTGGAGAGCTGCATCAAACCAGTCTCAGGACTGAAGATCACAACAACACTAATCAGACAACCAAGACAGCAATAGTATTTCCAGAAGATCCGAAGATAACAGCTATACCTGTCAAACCGGTCATAGAGGAAATAAAAATACTCCAACGCACGATCTTGGCTGCAAAAATTCTTATTTTTCAATAAAGATCAGATAGCATCCGGTAACATGTATAACTTATCTGTAGGAAGAGAACAAAATTTTGAGAGTAATGATATTAGGTAGTTTTGTATTTGTGCTTTTATATTCCCCAGAAAGTTCAAGGCGTTAGGGTTTACTGTCCAGTCGACATCAAGGTCACTGGAGACGGAGCACAAATTCCTCTTAAAGAAATCATCTCGGTATTCGTC
This sequence comes from Schistocerca gregaria, assembly GCF_023897955.1. Taxonomy (NCBI): domain Eukaryota; kingdom Metazoa; phylum Arthropoda; class Insecta; order Orthoptera; family Acrididae; genus Schistocerca; species Schistocerca gregaria. Next base: position 514,661,961 of record NC_064925.1, on the reverse strand, counting down.
TCAAGTGATTTAAGGAAATCATGGGACACCCGAATCGGATCTCCTGTAAGCAGATTAAGGCCACAATCCTCCGTGATGCCTGTGCTATCTTTTAAAAGTGTGCCACCTCAATCGTAAGAGGTTTACAAGCTACACTGCATCCCAGTCCTGTAGACACTAGTTTAGTTGATCCTAGGTGTCAGCGTGTTTCGTGGATCGTATTCGCGACAACACGTTACGATGTGCACCAGGGGCGTAACTTTTCTGGGGCAACCTGAGCTATGCCCCGGACGCCCCGAGAGCAAATAGTCCACTGATTTTTAAAAAAAAAAAAAACTAAATAAATAAAAATATAAAATGGGGCTAGTGCCGGTATTATTATTATTTCGCGTGGCTTACTGGCCTGGTGCAAATCTTAATATCAGACGCCACTTTGGCGATTTGCGCCTCCCTAACCCACACCAGTTATCCGACGGTGGAAAGAAGATTCGAACCACGTGGTTCTGTCGATTCCTCACATCGGCTGAAACGTCCTCTTAGAGAAATTTATGAATTACTGTGCTGGAAAACCGGTTACGTTATTTGCTTTTCAAACAGCTGACAAAACTGCACGTACTCAGACATTACTCTCTTTACTTATTCTGATCATCACTAAACTGCCACACAATATTTTTAGCCCAACGCAATCTGACTTTTAATAATCCCTACAAAAGAATGGCCCTGACTAACAATAACCTATACGTTCATGAATCACTTACCTCACAAAAATCTTCGTTACTCGAACTACTGCAATACAGCGAGCGCCAATACTGCCAGCTAAATAAAAGATTCTAACTTCTGAAGGCACTAACTACTGATAGGCATAGTTAGCAAATGAAAGATTTGGTAGATAACAAACAATGTATTTATTTACCTTAATAATGTTCAAAAGTCATAATATATACATATCAGTTCATGACATCCAGTCTTACAAATTTACTGTCTCTGATGGACACACGTCCAGATCATCCACTCTCAAAACTCCGCTATCTCTCTCCCCACATCCACGACTGCTGGCGGCTCACCTCCAACTGCGCAACGCTACGCGCTGTTCACATCCAGCTGCCCAACACTACAATAGCAAACAACAATGCAAACCAGCCACAGACTGCACACAGCACAGCCAGTGATTTTCATACAGAGCGTTACGTGGCGTTGCCTACAAAAAAACCTAAACAGCCTACTTACACGGCGAGAGGTGAAGGATAGGTTAAAATGAAAACAGAAAAATTTGGTGTGCAAGTCAATCCCACTACTCTCGGCTTCCAGGAACGTCCTTGCCGCTGACCACCAGGTACGACGAGTGTATACACAGATCGTCTGTAGGATGAGTGAGTTGGCGAGTATCAATATATGTACATATATGGCCATACCTTTTGACTATATTGACTCAGTATCTCAAATTACTAACACCACAAGGAAACTTTGACCTCAGTATTTGACATACATTGCAGCATGATATCTGCACTCGTTTCTGAGAAAAAGGGATCCTAACAGACAACTATACCTTTTGACTGAATTGACTTAGAAGCTTAAATTTTTGACAACGCCAAGGGACTGTAGACCTTTGTATGTGACATAAATTTCAACTTGATGTAGCCGTATGTGGAACAGAAACATGGACGATAAGCAGTTTAGACAAGAAGAGAACAGAAGATTCTGAAATGTGGTGCTGCAAAAGATGCTGAAGATTACATAGATAGGTCGCGTAACCAATGAGGCGGTACTTAATGGAATTGGGAAACAAATTTTTGGTATGATCTGATAAACAGAAGCAATCAGTAGATAGGACTCATTGTGAGACATCAAGAGGTCATCAGTTTAGTACTGGTGGAAGTGTTGGGGGGGGGGGGGGGGTAAAATGGTAGAGGGAGACCATAAGCGAATTCAGATGGATGTAGGTTGCAGCAATAATTCAGAGATGAAGAGACTTGCGTAGGTTAGAGTAGCATGAAGACCGGCGCCAAACCAGTCTTCGCACTGAAGTCCACAGCAACAGTAATTGTCCTTACCGGTTTCTGAGAAAATGAGGTCTTAACTTTAGGAGAGACAGACATCGTAATATCGATGTCCTGCTGCCCACAACTAGGTACTCTATAGAACGATGCTTCTACATCTACATACATACTCCGCAAGCCACCATTCGGTGTGTGGTGGAGGATACCGTGCTTATCATTTACTTTCCTATTCCACTTCGAAATAGTGACGACTGTCCATATGCCTTAGTATGAGTCCCAATTTCTCGTATCTTATCATCTTGGTCCTTACGCGCAATGTACACTCCTGGAAATTGAAATAAGAACACCGTGAATTCATTGTCCCAGGAAGGGAAACTTTATTGACACATTCCTGGGGTCAGATACATCACATGATCACATTGACAGAACCACAGGCACATAGACACAGGCAACAGAGCATGCACAATGTCGGCACTAGTACAGTGTATATCCACCTTTCGCAGCAATGCAGGCTGCTATTCTCCCATGGAGACGATCGTAGAGATGCTGGATGTAGTCCTGTGGAACGGCTTGCCATGCCATTTCCACCTGGCGCTTCAGTTGGACCAGCGTTCGTGCTGGACGTGCAGACCGCGTGAGACGACGCTTCATCCAGTCCCAAACATGCTCAATGGGGGACAGATCCGGAGATCTTGCTGGCCAGGGTAGTTGACTTACACCTTCTAGAGCACGTTGGGTGTCACGGGATACATGCGGACGTGCATTGTGCTGTTGGAACAGCTAGTTCCCTTGCCGGTCTAGGAATGGTAGAACGATGGGTTCGATGACGGTTTGGATGTACCGTGCACTATTCAGTGACCCCTCGACGATCACCAGAGGTGTACAGCCAGTGTAGGAGATCGCTCCCCACACCATGATGCCGGGTGTTGGCCCTGTGTGCCTCAGTCGTATGCAGTCCTGATTGTGGCGCTCACCTGCACGGCGCCAAACACGCATACGACCATCATTGGCACCAAGGCAGAAGCGACTCTCATCGCTGAAGACGACACGTCTCCATTTGTCCCTCCATTCACGCCTGTCGCGACACCACTGAAGGCGGGCTGCACGATGTTGGGGCGTGAGCGGAAGACGGCCTAACGGTGTGCGGGACCGTAGCCCAGCTTCATGGAGACCGTTGCGAATGGTCCTCGCTGATACCCGAGGAGCAACAGTGTCCCTAATTTGCTGGGAAGTGGCGGTGCGGTCCCCTACGGCACTGCGTAGGATTCTACGGTCTTGGCGTGCATCCGTGCGTCGCTGCGGTCCGGTCCCAGGTCGACGGGCACGTGCACCTTCCGCCGACCACTGGCGACAACATCGATGTACTGTGGAGACCTCACGCCCCACGTGTTGAGCAATTCGGCGGTACGTCCACCCGGCCTCCCGCATGCCCACTATACGCCCTCGCTCAAAGTCCGTCAACTGCACATACGGTTCACGTCCACGCTGTCGCGGCATGCTACCAGTGTTAAAGACTGCGATGGAGCTCCGTATGCCACGGCAAACTGGCAGACACTGACGGCGGCGGTGCACAAATGCTGCGCAGCTAGCGCCATTCGACGGCCAACACCGCGGTTCCTGGTGTGTCCGCTGTGCCGTGCGTGTGATCATTGCTTGTACAGCCCTCTGGCAGTGTCCGGAGCAAGTATGGTGGGTCTGACACACCGGTGTCAATGTGTTCTTTTTTCCGTTTCCAGGAGTGTATGTTGGCAGCATTAGCATCGTTCGGCAGTCAGATTCAAATGCCGATTCTCTAAATATTCTCAACACTCTTTCTCGAAAAGAACGTCGCCCGCACTCCAGGGATTCCCATTTGGGTTCCCGAAGCCTCTCGGTAACACTTAAGTGTTGTCCGAACCTACCAGTAACAAATCTAGAAGCCCGCCTCTGAATTGCTTCGATGTCTTTCTTCAATCCCACTTGCTACGGATCCCAAACACACGAGCAGCACTCAAGAATTGGTAGCACCAGTCTCTCGTACGCGGTCTCCTTTACAGGTGAACCACTCTTTTCTAAAACCGAAGTCGACCATTCGCCTTTCCTTCCACAGTTCTCACATGCTCGTTCCACCTCATATCACTTTGCAACGTTACGCCCAATTATTTAAATGACTTAACTCTGTCAAGTAGGACACTAGTACTACTGTATCCGAACATTACAGATTTGATCTTCCTACCCATCCGCATTAAGTTACATTTTCCCACATTTAGGACTAGCTGCCATTCATCAAATCAACTGGAAATTTTATCTTTCTACAGTCTCCCTACAGTCACTCTTCTTCGAACGATTGGTGAACGATTGGTGAGAATTCTCAACTAACAGACATACCTGTAGCATATCTGGATAAATGAATTATATGAACTGGAAACAGAACGGTGGGGAAACGAACAGCGGAATATAATGGCAGCTGTTAAGAGTGGATATCAATAAATCAATTGTTAAGAGACACGCGTTGTATCGGGAAACCGCAACATTCTTTCTGATAAGACTCAGGCCCTGACAACCACTTGCAGATACTACGGTAATTACTAGCTATTAGTTAATAGTTACTAATACTTCTTAATGACAACTCAGCAGCAGACTGCCTATCCATCAAAGTGAATTTCAGTCATATAGTTCAAATGGTTCAAATGACTCTGAGCACTATGGGACTTAACTTCTGAGGTTCAAAAATGGTTCAAATGGCTCTCAGCACTATGGGACTCAACATCTTAGGTCATAAGTCCCCTAGAACTTAGAACTACTTAAACCTAACTAACCTAAGGACATCACACACACCCATGCCCGAGGCAGGATTCGAACCTGCGACCGTAGCAGCCCCGCGGTTCCGGACTGCAGCGCCAGAACCGCACTGCCACCGCGGCCGGCTTAACTTCTGAGGTCATCAGTGCCCTAGAACTTAGAACTACTTAAACCTAACTAACCTAAGGACATCACGCACATCCATGCCCGAGGCAGGATCGAACCTGCGACCATAGCGGATGCGCCGCTCCAGCACTGTAGCGCCTAGAACCGCTCGGCCACTCTGGCTAGCAGTCATATAGTTGGCAGACGTAAAAAACAAGATGGCCGCCATACTATGTGGGACAGATCCCAAGCACTGAATAAAAAAAAAGTCTAGATATTTTGAAATAAATCCGAAATGATTTGAATAAAGAGTTCCATTATCTCAACACACAATGAAGCATATTTGCATACTAGCTTAGACATTCAACCTGCAATATTCAGATTGTCGAAGACCAACAACGGCTGTCTTCCTCTTGACGTCAGTGCATAATAGAATCGTCGCTTTAGAGCACAGCGCAAACCAGAATCGAAACAGAAGCGAGTTTGCAGACCCGCATCTTTTGTCATCCACGAACGAGTCGAACTGAAATAAACAGAATCGCCACGGACGTAAAACGGCCACGTAACTACGAAAATACCTTGATCAAGTGCTCATATCGATGAATCGACACTGATGAAAACAGGAGCCCACAAACTAGAGCAAAGATAGCTATTGCGACTGTACAGAATCAGCCTACTCAGGCCGTATAAAATTCACAGCAGTGTTTTCATTGTGTTCCAGCCTAGTCCGCTGTAACTAGCTCTGACGTCATAAATGTTGCGCAATACTTTAAAAATCAAGTAAATAACCTGAAACGTTTCTAGCATGTCAGGAGTAATACTAAATCAATATGTGTTGAATATCAGTTCAATAACTTTAACCACTTTCGAAATTTGGACGGTTTTTCTGTAAAAATCACTGGCACAACAGAAAAGAGCTAGAAACTTAAAAATTTATATTTAGATTCCTTTTGCATAATAATTTAGTAGAAACAGTATTCTGGATGTCACAAATTAAAATTTTAGTTGAAATTCATGATTTTCTGGTTTTTGTCTTAAAAATTAAGGAAGCAAGATGGATTAAGTAGGTGAATAAATAAAGCTAGGATGTTTAAATTTAAGTAGAAGGGAGATCTGCTATATTCATAAAGATGTGAGAAGTTTCCACTGATTAACTAATAAACTATAGCGATAGTGTATCTCACGGCAAGTTCAGAGCTCGTCTACTGCGTATAGTGTAATTAAATTAATTCTCTCGTCCAAAATATTGGACTTAGCCACGTCAGACTTTTATTATGACTACTTACCTGTGTGCTGATTGCACATTTAAATTGAGAGCTTCATTGGCCATCAGCAAAGGAAGCAATGATTTATTTAATAACTTAAAGTGGTGCATTACTAGCCCAGCGGCTAGTCGGGAGAGCCGATTTAATCAGGCGTTCCCTTAGCCGTCCGCACCGCGGCTTTATATGTAAGAACGCTGCGCGAAGGAAGGAAGGCCCCAGTTCTCTCCAGACGCTGATCAGCACACCGCCTGTGCCGGGAGTCGCGTCGCGTCGGTATCATTGCTATAAACAGCCTCGGATGCTGTAATAAGTTACTCGGGATACGCGTAGCCAAGAAATCGTTTTCGAGTGAAGTGTTAATTCTGGGAGGACTTTAATGATATATCTTCAGTTCGCGTATGTTGTCTTTTCACGTGCCGCCGCGGGACAGACATTCTACCATTATTTAGCGTGGCGCTTGATGAACATTATCATCAAATTATGGCGAGCATTCACTTAAGCATTTAATTTGACCAGTTATAGTTCCATCAGCGCATTAGACTCTGAACTGCTCTGGTAGTTGGAATGTGTGGATTATTTTGGTCTGTGAATTTGAGAATATAGTGAACATTTTAGAAAGAATCGTTTTTAATTATGAATCCCAGACAATCTCCTAATTCCTCAGAGCTATAAGCTGTAGCTATAAGTGTATTTCTCAGTTGAAGTGGGCACTAGGAATTCTAATTACAGGCTTCACGTTTTGCTAATCACTTTCTGGTTGCCAATATTGTAGTTAGAAGGCCAGTGTTGAGAACGGCAAACAACACCATTAATTAAATCATAGGAACATTTCAATAACAATAAATTCCACGCGCCGCCCCACATATGGTGCATGTGTCGGGAAATGCATCTTTTCTACATGGCAGTCCACGTTCAATCATATAAAATTTCCACCCACCGCCCCACATATGGTGCATCGGCTGGGAAATAACGAAAAGAAACTGAGTAAAAGTGAAAATGATTTTTAAATATTCGGATTCGGGAGTGGAATGGGACACGCAACTGAGTAGTAGAACAATGAGAGTGTTACGTGTGCATGTGGACGACGCAACTGGATTAACATCGCATCTGTATTGATGGAGCTGGCACTGAGTCTAGCGCACTGCAGGCATCTCGAGAAGCCAGTTTCGCCACACCGCAGCAACCGGAGCCGCGCCTGCAGTTGCGGGCCACGCAAACACACAGCAGCCGTCGAAGCGCCGCCTGCAGTTCAACGCGCCGCGTCGTATCAGTAATCCTGGTACGCCGTCCCGGCAACGCCATACGTCATGCAGAAGGAACTAAGTTAAGTGAAAAGCTGTTAAAACTGTTACTAACCTGCACTAAAAGACTGTCGGCAATGGAACTGCCAGAAGAAACCGAGGTTAAACTTAAATCAGAACCCATGTCTGTTGAGGGAACTGTAAATCCAGACAACGGTTCAAGTGTAGATATGTATGAAAATAGTAATGTTAGAGTGAAATACACTCCTGGAAATGGAAAAAAGAACACATTGACACCGGTGTGTCAGACCCATCATACTTGCACCGGACACTGCGTGAGGGCTGTACAAGCAATGATCACACACACGGCACAGCGGACACACCAGGAACCGCGGTGTTGGCCGTCGAATGGCGCTAGCTGCGCAGCATTTGTGCACCGCCGCCGTCAGTGTCTGCCAGTTTGCCGTGGCATACGGAGCTCCATCGCAGTCTTTAACACTGGTAGCATGCCGCGACAGCGTGGACGTGAACCGTATGTGCAGTTGACGGACTTTGAGCGAGGGCGTATAGTGGGCATGTGGGATGCCGGGTGGACGTACCGCCGAATTGCTCAACACGTGGGGCGTGAGGTCTCCACAGTACATCGATGTTGTCGCCAGTGGTCGGCGGAAGGTTCACGTGCCCGTCGACTTGGGACCGGACCGCAGCGACGCACGGATGCACGCCAAGATCGTAGGATCCTACGCAGTGCCGTAGGGGACCGCACCACCACTTCCCAGCAAATTAGGGACACTGTTGCTACTGGGGTATCGGCGAGGACCATTCGCAACCGTCTCCATGAAGCTGGGCTACGGTCCCGCACACCGTTAGGCCGTCTTCCGCTCACGCCCCAACATCGTGCAGCCCGCCTCCAGTGGTGTCGCGACAGGCGTGAATGGAGGGACGAATGGAGACGTGTCGTCTTCAGCGATGAGAGTCGCTTCTACCTTGGTGCCAATGATGGTCGTATGCGTGTTTGGCGCCGTGCAGGTGAGTGCCACAATCAGGACTGCATACGACCGAGGCACACAGGGCCAACACCCGGCATCATGGTGTGGGGAGCGATCTCCTACACTGGCCGTACACCTCTGGTGATCGTCGAGGGGTCACTGAATAGTGCACGGTACATCCAAACCGTCATCGAACCCATCGTTCTACCATTCCTAGACCGGCAAGGGAACTTGCTCTTCCAACAGGACAATGCACGTCCGCATGTATCCCGTGCCACCCAACGTGCTCTAGAAGGTGTAAGTCAACTACCCTGGCCAGCAAGATCTCCGGATCTGTCCCCCATTGAGCATGTTTGGGACTGGATGAAGCGTCGTCTCACGCGGTCTGCACGTCCAGTACGGGCGCTGGTCCAACTGAGGCGCCAGGTGGAAATGGCATGGCAAGCCGTTCCACAGGACTACATCCAGCATCTCTACGCTCGTCTCCATGGGAGAATAGCAGCCAGCATTGCTGTGAAAGGTGGATATACACTGTACTAGTGCCGACATTGTGCATGCTCTGTTGCCTGTGTCTATGTGCCTGTGGTTCTGTCAGTGTGATCATATGATGTATCTGACCCCAGGAATGTGTCAATAAAGTTTCCCCTTCCTGGGACAATGAATTCACGGTGTTCTTATTTCAATTTCCAGGAGCGTATGAAGTATTGTCTCCTGACGGTAGTGTGAAAAGGGGCAATGATTCAATAATACAGACCCCTGTAGTAAAGCAGAAATCCGAAATTGTTAATTTATTGGATGATAGTTTATCTGATGAGTTAAAAACGAAACAGTCATCAGAGGTGGGAGAGTTTAAACAGGAAAAGTTAGATATGACTGATCAATCAGAAGTTTTATTTAGTTTTGGTGATTCTGGTGTTGGAGCTAGTTTTTTGGTCACCTGAGTGTGATAAAAAGCCAGCTAGTGAGCAACCCAAAGATACTGGGGCTACGGATTTAAATGTAATATTACAAGCAATAGCTGCCAGTAATGCTAGAATGACAGCTGAATTAAAGTCTGAAATAACTCCGGTCAAAATCAGTAGTGCTGAGTTAAAATCTGATATAATTGAGGTAAATAAAGGATTGTGGCCAGCCAAACCAATTTTAATAAACGGTTTGAGACAATGGACAATAAATTAGAATCCAATAAAGCTGAATTAGAAACTTTCTTCAAGGCTGGTTGCAATATTTTGAAAGAGGATCTGGACAGTTTGAATTATAAAATTGATTATAATCATGAGGATATTAAGAAAAAGGTTGGTCAACAAGTTTCTGAAATGTATAAAAGAGTAAAATACGAAGTTGCTGATGTTCGCAAAGACTTCCAAATGGAAGATGCGAAGCTGGAGCACAAGTTAGCAGCAAAGAGAGACGGAGTCTGAACTGTGCTCAGATAGGTTTAAAGATGTTAATATAAAAGTAAACATATGTCAAGCAGAAGTAGACGCATCAAAACTGATGCTACTCATATTGTGCAAAGAGTAGATAATGTTGAAATGAGAGTAGAAAATATTAGTATTAACATTGCTAACATTGAGAGCAAAGTAGCTTCAGTAACTTCCGGTAATGGTAGTATGCAACAAATTGTAGCTGCAAACGCCGCTTTTATCGGTTGTCGGCAGTTATTGCGGTTCGATCCCGATAAAAATATCCACCCGCTAGATTTCTGGAACGATTTTGAAGATGTTATTCCACCAACTTGGTCTGAACAAGAGAAAATCTCATTTATTAGAAGCCATTTAGCAGGTGACGCCATGCGTTGCTCAGCTGATGTGATGTTGAAGTGTAAAACATTAGCGGGATTTAAAACAGTTATCATTAATGAGTATTGGTCTAGTAATAAGCAAAATGAAGTGTTGAGAGAATTTTGGAATGGAAAACGCGTCAATGTAGGCAAGGAATCTATTAAAGAATTTGCTAGGTCATGGATCTCACGTTTGTCACATTTGGCCGGAAACCTAAAACCTGAAATGATAATACTAGGTCTTGAAGCCAGACTGCCATGGTATTGGCAAACTCGAATTATATCTGCTCCTAGAGACAATCTGGATCGTTTCATTGAATATTTGGAACGTGTAGAGCGTGTGGCAGCCCATGAGGAGCAAGCACGTAATAACAGAAATGGTAATTTTAAGAACGAGCAGAATGGCAATGTAAACATCCTAGGAGAGGTAGAAGTTGGAGAAATAATTATCAGAACCAACAATGGCATCCAAATGATTTAATTTTGTTCCAAACAAAATTATGCAGGTAAGCAACAGTGCGGAAAGCACTGCTGTGCCAGTTAATTATAATGGAAATAAAGGAAATAGTAGTAGGCCGATGCAGGAAAACTAGTTCCCGTCTATGAGGACACTGGCGCTCACCAGGCGGTTACTTTTCCTAAACCAGTAATTACAGTGATTGGTAAGACAGATCAGAATACTCAGACCGAACATGCGAATGAGGGGTGGGTAGCATCTAAGGATACAACAGAAATATTAGATCACTCACAGTTTTTGATAGATACCGTGTTAGAGATGCTTTCTAAGTGGGAAGAGAAAGAGAAGGAGCAGCAGTGTAACGGTAGAGAAGAGCTACAAAGTATTGAATTGTCAGGTGAAGAAGGAGAAGAAATGCATGCTTATATTTACGATGAGAATGATGTGCTCTTATCTAAAGTGCCTGTGCAGGATGTTGATACTGTACTAATAGATTAGGACAGGAGGTAAGTGAGAATGTAGAGGATAGCCTTTTGGAGGTCGATGAACCCAGTAGCTGCGACCAGTTGTCACTTGAGAAGGAACCCAAATATAATTGTGAAAGTGGTTTAGCTGTAACTAGTGTTATTCACGGTCTGGAGACGCAGAATCGCTTAGACTACAGTAATTTGGGTTATGTTCAGCAAACTAAATGTAATGAAGTCGTGCTGTGTTTCGATTTAAAATTAATAGACCGACTTGAAAAGGCAGCTGAAAATGTAATTGAGGAAACCCCTACACACTTTGACCTAAATGTAATGAAGACAGATGTCGATCACTTTAGTTGGAGACAAATCCAAAAGGAACTATAGGATGAGTTTGAGGAACCACCTGTACAAACTAGGATAAGCCACCCTATAATAATAGTGAATATGTTGGGTATCAATGTACGTTGTCTCTTAGACAGTGGAAGTGAGGTGAGTGCAATATCTCAGTCCTTCTTTGATGCATTACCTGGTAAAGACAAGCTTACAGTAATGAGGGTATCAGGACTAAGAATAATTGGTGCTACTGGCAAGGTGTCAAAAACGGTAAAGCAAGAAGCTTTGCTGCCCTTTGATCATCCATGCTTAATTGTAAACAATCTCTGTATTGAGATTTTAATTGGCATAGATTTCTTGTCGAAATATCAGAGTGTTGTTGACTTTGGAAGAAGCCAGTTAAAAATGCTCTTGCAAATAACTGGAGTAATTACGGTACCTTTTATTGATAAACATGTAGTAACTAATGATGAAACTTCGGAGTTGCCTATACGAGTTCTGAAAAATAGGAGATATTGTGACAAAGGTGTTAATCTTAGTAAATACCAAGGACATTTCAATTTCATAATAAAACCACGTGCCAATGCATATAGGCTAGAGTACCTTAAAAGTAAAAATATATTAGGTCTCAGGAACTTCATCGACCTAAAGACGTTCATAGGTAGTGTATGAATTCAGTAGGGAGGAGGTTGTTCTGTAAACTCTACATAGTGTGGCAACTGTGCAGTCCCAGTTGTTTGAGATCTTCTTTCCTTTTTCAGGTCTCACTCATTTTTCATCTTTCCTATCCACCAAAGTTTCGGCTCTTACTCTCAAATACTAAATTTTCCGGCATGGCTATCAAGCCATGAGTTCTTTAACCATTCTATCCACCGATTAGTGAAGAAAATACCTAAGGTGACAAACCTAACAGTAACATAAACAACAGAGACGTATGATGTAATTAAGATACAAATGTATTTGAGTAACAAGTATGTATAGAACCCTGGTAATATTGTAAGTACAAAGTGTTGTTTTATTGGAAATGGTCTACCAACAATAATTCAAAAAGATATACAAATTCGTGTACAAGCACGATCTGAAGTGGCAGTGAAACCTATTGTATGCCGTAGAGCTAACTAAAAAATAGTAAGAGAGAGTGCTTAGTGTTATGAAAAATATGCAGATAAGTTGTAAGAATGAACTCACCTTGTGTAGCAAGGAATGGCAATGTAATAGAATTGAACAGTGTTTGTGGTTGCGACGTGAAGGACACGTCCCTGAAGTACTTATAAGGTAAGAGCTGGCCATTATTTTGATGTAGTGTGTGTCAGGACACACCTACACGTATTGAGGTTATGAGTTGGAGGCGTGAATGCGACCATAGGTACCCTTATGCTAGATGAAGCATAGCAGATCATGGTGTCCTATAGGTTTAAGGAATTTAGCATTACGCTCGCCCATAATTATTTATTGCACTTTATTGGTAGGTCGAGGGAGACTACATGTGGTTTCAGCGTCCGATCGAGTGAAAATGGATTGCCACGTGGCCAAAATGATCAGCTGCAATACACTATAGATATGAAATAAATGTGCTATCCTATGCTTTAAATGTTAGTAGAGTGAGTGTTAAATAAGTACATACACTAGCAACATAAATGAGTAACATAATGACAGACGTGAAACATTATTTATAGCTCAACATAAATACACTTCGATGAAGTAAGTACATAATTGTAGATGTGGAACTGACACAGCAGCAAAGGACCAATAAGTGGATTTAGTAGTCAACTAAACGTAGTGTGTTTTGACCACTCAGAACTGTACTATTTCCAGAAGTTACTCACATGCACAAAGAAGCTCAGAAGACAACTACTAATCAAATATACTCATACTATCTCTAAGAATAAGGTAATCGAAGATGAGTCAGCTAAGTAAATAAAATAGATTTGTCAGGAATGTACCGAGCATTGATTCAGGGTTCCGTCCCAGAAATAATAAACTGAAATTAAATAGGATTTATGATTGTATGCCTTGAGCATAAATTTTCTCTAGTACTTGACTAACAGCGTTTTGAGCCATTTGTTTATCGATTTTATGACAGTTAAGTAACCAAGAGAGTAACATTGAATAAGTTCTGTTAACTTTGTTCCAGTAACATATTGAAAGATAAAATGAATATATCCCCATTTCATTGTGACCCACCCTTAGATATTAAGTGAACAGAGTCTGAGGCAATCTTTTTGTTTGTTCTACAGGACAAACCAGATAATGGCAGCCTGGTAGCTGCGTGAAAGCGTGGAATGAGTTGGACACAACTCACAGTGACCCCTCTCCTTTCCCCATGTAATTAAGAGTGAACGAGAAGGACGCACACCATAGCAACTTCCCCTCCTCTACCCTTGTGGATGGAAGTGTAGAACGCCAGCCAAAGCGGCTACAACCACATGTGTAAAAATGAAACTGTCTTGATTTGTGAAAATTTCTTTCAGGTTTAGAAAAGACTGCTAAGATATAATTATCTGTTATGTATTATAATTAACTGTGTTATTTTCTTTGAATTTGTGTATGTAAAGATGTATTTAAGATTTTCATGGTTTTACATATTTTATGTGTTTGTCTGTCTAAGGCAATATGTATGCCAAAGTGTTTCATTGATTTTGCTTAAATTTTAAGTGATAATGTTGCTTAAGAGGCAGTGAACATACCAGCAATTTAAATAATTGAAGTAGGTAATAAGTTTTCTTTTAGGATTTCTACATGTTTACATTTAAATTTTAATTTTCATAGGGAGTTAAGCTGGTTAAGCTGTACTCTTGCCCTTTTTGTAATTAATTTTTTTCATTTACATTCAAAAAAGAAATTAAGTAGAGGGTGATGTAGGGAAGCAGCCTACACACGCCGTATAAAATTCACAGCAGTCTTTCCATTGTGTTCCAGCCTAGTCCGCTCTAACTAGCTCTGACGTCATAAATGTTGCGCAATACTTTAAAAATCAAGTAAATAATCGGAAACGTTTCTAGCATGTCAGAAGTAATACTAAATCAATATGTGTTGAATATCAGTTCAATAACTTTAACCACTTTCGAAATTTGGACGGTTTTTCTGTAAAAATCATTGGCCCAACAGAAAAGAGCTAGAAACTTAAAAATTTATATTTAGATTCCTTTTGCATAATAATTTAGTAGAAACAGTATTCTGGATGTCACAAATTAAAATTTTAGTTGAAATTCATGACTTTCTGGTTTTTGTCTTAAAAATTAAGGAAGCAAGATGGATTAAGTAGGTGAATAAATAAAGCTAGGATGTTTAAATTTAAGTAGAAGGGAGATCTGCTATATTCATAAAGATGTGAGAAGTTTCCACTGATTAACTAATAAACTATAGCGATAGTGTATCTCACGGCAAGTTCAGAATTCGTCTACTGCGTATAGTGTAATTAAATTAATTCTCTCGTCCAAAATATTGGACTTAGCCACGTCAGACTTTTATTATGACTACTTACCTGTGTGCTGATTGCACATTTAAATTGAGAGCTTCATTGGCCATCAGCAAAGGAAGCAATGATTTATTTAATAACTTAAAGTGGTGCATTACTAGCCCAGCGGCTAGTCGGGAGAGCCGATTTAATCAGGCGTTCCCTTAGCCGTCCGCACCGCGGCTTTATATGTAAGAACGCTGCGCGAAGGAAGGAAGGCCCCAGTTCTCTCCAGACGCTGATCAGCACACCGCCTGTGCCGGGAGTCGCGTCGCGTCGGTATCATTGCTATAAACAGCCTCGGATGCTGTAATAAGTTACTCGGGATACGCGTAGCCAAGAAATCGTTTTCGAGTGAAGTGTTAATTCTGGGAGGACTTTAATGATATATCTTCAGTTCGCGTATGTTGTCTTTTCACGTGCCGCCGCGGGACAGACATTCTACCATTATTTAGCGTGGCGCTTGATGAACATTATCATCAAATTATGGCGAGCATTCACTTAAGCATTTAATTTGACCAGTTATAGTTCCATCAGCGCATTAGACTCTGAACTGCTCTGGTAGTTGGAATGTGTGGATTATTTTGGTCTGTGAATTTGAGAATATAGTGAACATTTTAGAAAGAATCGTTTTTAATTATGAATCCCAGACAATCTCCTAATTCCTCAGAGCTATAAGCTGTAGCTATAAGTGTATTTCTCAGTTGAAGTGGGCACTAGGAATTCTAATTACAGGCTTCACGTTTTGCTAATCACTTTCTGGTTGCCAATATTGTAGTTAGAGAGCCAGTGTTGAGAACGGCAAACAACACCATTAATTAAATCATAGGAACATTTCAATAACAATAAATTCCATACGCCGCCCCACGTGCCGGGAAATGCACCGTTGGGAAAGACGTTCTACAAAACATTTAATATACAAAAATTTCCACCCGCCCTCCCACATATGGTGCATGTGCCGGGAAATGCATCTTTTCTACATGAAAGTCCACAATCAATCATATAAAATTTCGACTCGCCGCCCCACATTACCTGCTAAATAGGAAATACAATTGGAGGTAATGCAAGTGCCAAATGAACAGACAACTTTCAACATTGTTCGAGAATGGGCACTCGATATTTCGTATAGTAATAATATCACTTCCAAGGCAACTATAATAATAACAATAATACGATATAAAATCTGGAACCATTTGACCACGCCGTGCACCCAGCTAGCAGGATCCCGTCTCTGCTATTCGATATCTCTACACTCACCGCTAGTGCCCGAAGCGATCATCAATGTCTCTTACAGCTAGTCTAATGTCTGTCTTCACCATAATTATTTCCAGCTAATTCACTGCCTCCTCTTTACTCGACCTTGTACTTTGCATTATTCCGTCAAACACAAACATGTTTTATATAATTGATTCTCTTGTATTTAGTCTTTATCAATCGTATGTTTAGACAACGCCTAGATTGTCTTTGACTTTTGTAAATTATAAATACATAATTTCGGAAACCCGTGCATTGGGCCTATTAATTTTAAAAATGTTAGCGCTAACGTTAGTGCCCACATGAGTAAAATTGAAATGCAAGCTGACTTGCAATAGGGTCAGGGCAGGAAATTGGAAATGGTAATGGAAGAAAAAGTAAGCGAAGATGCAGGAAAAAAGAGGATAAAATAGAGAGAAATGTTAAGGATGAGGGAGAGATGCAGTGATATTATTAGCCAAGATGGCTTGTGCTTAGATGTACACAGAAGACAACACGAAAGACTTCACCCCTGAACGGAGATCGTAGATAGATCATTTGGAAGCAGCTGCAGAGAAGTGAGGCTACAGTGGAGAAGTTAAAATATTTAGATTTACGGTCATAATCAATAAGGACACTACAGTTATGTTATAGTTATTATAGAGTATCCGGCATGTGAATAGAGGTACTCGGAAATCTACGTAGTAAGAAACTGGGGAAGAAGACGTAGAATGTGAGATTTAACTCCTTCCTGAAATGTAGTTCAATCGTTTATTTTTTGAGTGTAAAAGATGGTCAGATTATCAGTCGTTGTATGCATATCTTATAAGACTAATGATTAACCTGAGACGTTTATAATTTTCAGTGTTTCTGCACTGTTGAACTAAATCACACTCTTAGAGATTTGATAGAACTAATGACTACCTAGTTTTATACGTATACCTAAAGTTCTTCTAACTTCTGTGTGGTATTTACCGCGATGGTTATACGAGAGAAGTGAAAACTACGTTTCGTACTGAGACTTTATGCCACAACTCGATTCGAAGCGAACGGCAGCTTTGGTGGGCAGTGAGCAATACTACTAACATGCAACATACCTCGCAGCACGTTTCAGGCCTTATGTCGCGTCCGAAGGAATGCAGAGAAGCTATGACAAGATTAATGTTAACGTCCCTTCAACACCGAAGCTCGTATTAGGGAAGGATATCGGCCGAACCCTTCCTCGGAGGAGCTATCACAGCATTTACCAGAAGCGATTTAAGGGAAGCACGGGAAACCTACATCAGGATGGGCGGGTGCGGGATTGATGTGTCATCCTCCCAAATGCGAGTCCAGTGTGATAACCACTGCGCCACCTGTCTCGATGACAAGTTGTAGCTGTTCGTGTACACGTAGGTGGAAATGTGTCAACTGCTGGGGTAATCTTGTCGTGTGGAGCAGAGAATGCCGGGTACTTGCGGAGCATCGGATACTTCAGGGGGTTTTGCAGTTTTCTTTCTCACAGTCTGAAAAAACGGCAAAGTGAAAACGAAGCACCTGCACAGCCAGATGCCAACGAAATCGGCACAAATACCTGTACCTGCAAGGTAATAAATATTATCTTGTCTATAGCTGTTCCCAACTTGATGGTTGGTACACCAGGCAGCGGGGTAATATTTCTGCAGAATTAAAGGAACGTAGAGGAAAATCAATCTTGTCTGCGGAGGCAATTAGAAACCCACAGGAAAGAGCAAAGGGAAGATCAAAGACAGTCGGTTCAAAGCCGTCGAATCACAGATCACTCACTGCCGGCGCTAAAAATAAATTTCTAGACATCGATGTTTATACTGACTAACCTGAAAGCCCTGTAGCGCTCGCGAGCAAGAGAGAAGAGGGGAATGAAATTCCTCGCCGATAAATACGGCCTTTGAAACTAATGATTTTAAAATTACAACTTTCCAGTTCCAACCACTTAGGAGTTACCAGAAACCTATTGATTTTGAAATTGGTTCCACTTATGTCGTGAAGTACAGTGAGACCTGCGGAAGACGAAAGCAGAACATGAGAAGTATCCGAATGCTGAATAAGGATTCGTTACAGCTGAAAGTATGTGCTTCATCACAGGTACAACGACGCTAAAAGTAATGAGAGTTCTGTAAATCGGACAGCACGCTACGTGACAGGTTGCTCACTGTCGCTTTAAAACAACACACTTGACACATGTATCCCACTGTTATTTTCGTCTCTTACAGGAAAGACTTCGATCTTTTATTCATTGTTGACAGCCACATGAAAACACAAAAACTGAATGTAAAATGAAACTTCCTGCAGATTAAAACAGTGTGCCGGACCGAGACACGAATGCGGAACCTTTGCCTTTCAAGGGCAAGTGCTCCGCCATATGAGCTACCCAAGCACTACTCACGCCCCATCCTCAGAGCTTTACTTCCGCCAGTACCTTGTCTCCTACCTTCCAAACTTCACAGAAACTCTCCTGCGAAATTTGCAGACGTAGCACTCCTAGAAGAAAGGATATTGCGGAGACACGGCTTTGCCACAGCCTGGGAGGATGTTTCCAGAATGTCATCCTGAATGTAAAATCTCTGTACTTCATTTTCCTATACAGGCGTGTACAGGTACAGCTGCCAATGCTGCTTCAGCACGATACCACAGTTCATCAAGAGTAGTGACTGGCGTATTGTGATGAGCCAGTTGCTTGGCCACCACTGACCAGACATTTTCAATTGGTGAGAGATCTGGAGAATGTGCTGGCCAGGACAGCAGTCGAACATTTTCTGTATCCAGAAAGGCCCGGACAGGACCTGCAACATGCGGTAGTGCATTATCCTGCTGAAATGTAGGGTTTCGCAGGGATCGAATAAAGCGTAGAGCCATTGGTCATAACACATCTGAAACGTAACGTCCACTGTTCAAAGTGCCGTCAATGAGAACAAGAGGTGACCGAGACGTGTAACCAATGGCACCCCTTACCATCACCGGGTGATACGCCAGTATGGCGATGACGAATACACGTTTCCAATGTGAGTTCACCACTATGTAGCCAAACACGGATGCGACCATTATGATGCGCTAAACAGAACCTGGATTCATCCAAAAAATGACTTTTTGCCATTTGTGCACCCAGGATTGTCGTTGAGTACACCATCGCAGGCGCTCCTGTCTGTGTTGCAGCGTCAAGGGTAACCACAGCCATGGTGTCCGAGCTGATAGTCCATCCTACTGCAAACTTCGTCGAACTGTTCGTCCAGATGGTTGTTGTCTTGTGAACGTCCCCATCTGTTGACCCAGGGATAGAGACGCGGCTGCACGATCCGTTAGAGCCATGGGATAAGATCCCTGTCATCTCGACTGCTAGTGATACGAGGCCGTTGGGATCAAGCACGGCGTTCGGTATTACCCTCACCCACCGATTCCATATTCTGCTAACAGTAATTGGATCTCGACCAACGCGAGCAGCAGTGTCGCGATACAATAAACCGCAATCGCGATAGGCTACAATCCGACCTTTATCAAAGTCGGAAACGTGATGGTAAGCATTTCTCCTCCTTACACGAGGCATCACAACAACGTTTCACCAGGCAACGCCAGTCAACTGCTGTTTGTGTATGAGAAATCGGTTGGCAACTTTCCTCATTTCTTCACGTTGTAGTGGTCTCCACCGCCGCCAACCTTGTGTGAATGCTCTGAGAAGCTAATCATTTGCATATCACAGCATCTTCTTCCTGTCGGTTAAATTTCGCGTCAGTAGCACGTCATCTTGGTGGTGTATCAGTTTGAATGGCCACTAGTGTATGATCTTTTTTCCTACATTTCCAGTCAGGAATCCGTCACAGCAGTATGTCGGTTTTATTAATGTTCACCCTGTACATTGCCACATACTCGTATTACATGAACAGACGAGTTCAGGCAAAAACGCAGAACCAATGTGGACACGTAAACGTGTTACGGTTTCCGTGTTTGAAACACACTGCACTCGCCATTTCTCTCCCGTTAACTGTTAGCAATGGAACGTACTCAAGCCAGGCACGAGTGAAACCCATCCTGGACGATCCTGTTACCGAGTCACGGCTTCAGAACGGAACAGCTGCGTGCCAACGTTCCCAAGGAAGGAGTAGGTTGCAGGCACGCGGATAACACTATGACAGCATGGAGCTGTCTGTGTCTGTAAAACGAAGCGAGACAGGAACTTGTGGCTGCCTATTACAGTAACAAAGCGCAGATGGCATTGGTTTGTTTGAAATTATTCAAATTTAGTTAGAAAAAATGAAATGAGTTTAGCAACAACTTGCTTTTCTGTTGGTGAATCTTACCCAATTAAAATTTAATATGTAAAATTTAATATGTAAGATATGTAACATTGTTATTTTAATACACTCCTGGAAATGGAAAAAAAGAACACATTGACACCGGTGTGTCAGACCCACCATACTTGCTCCGGACACTGCGAGAGGGCTGTACAAGCAATGATCACACGCACGGCACAGCGGACACACCAGGAACCGCGGTGTTGGCCGTCGAATGGCGCTAGCTGCGCAGCATTTGTGCACCGCCGCCGTCAGTGTCAGCCAGTTTGCCGTGGCGTACGGAGCTCCATCGCAGTCTGTAACACTGGTAGCATGCCGCGACAGCGTGGACGTGAACCGTATGTGCAGTTGACGGACTTTGAGCGAGGGCGTATAGTGGGCATGCGGGAGGCCGGGTGGACGTACCGCCGAATTGCTCAACACGTGGGGCGTGAGGCCTCCACAGCACATCGATGTTGTCGCCAGTGGTCGGGGGAAGGTGCACGTGCCCGTCGACCTGGGACCGGACCGCAGCGACGCACGGATGCACGCCAAGACCGTAGGATCCTACGCAGTGCCGTAGGGGACCGCACCGCCACTTCCCAGCAAATTAGGGACACTGTTGCTCCTGGGGTATCGGCGAGGACCATTCGCAACCGTCTCCATGAAGCTGGGCTACGGTCCCGCACACCGTTAGACCGTCTTCCGCTCACGCCCCAACATCGTAGCAGCCCGCCTCCAGTGGTGTCGCGACAGGCGTGAATGGAGGGACGAATGGAGACGTGTCGTCTTCAGCGATGAGAGTCGCTTCTGCCTTGGTGCCAATGATGGTCGTATGCGTGTTTGGCGCCGTGCACGTGAGCGCCACAATCAGGACTGCATACGACCGAGGCACACAGGGCCAACACCTGTCATAATGGTGTGGGGAGCGATCTCCTACACTGGCCGTACACCTCTGGTGATCGTCGAGGGGACACTGAATAGTGCACGGTACATCCAAACCGTCATCGAACCCATCGTTCTACCATTCCTAGACCGGCAAGGGAACTTGCTGTTCCAACAGGACAATGCACGTCCGCATGTATCCCGTGCCACCCACCGTGCTCTAGAAGGTGTACGGCAACTACCCTGGCCAGCAAGATCTCCGGATCTGTCCCCCATTGAGCATGTTTGGGAATGGATGAAGCGTCGTCTCACGCGGTCTGCACGTCCAGCACGAACGCTGGTCCAACTGAGGCGCCAGGTGGAAATGGCATGGCAAGCCGTTCCACAGGACTACATCCAGCATATCTACGATCGTCTCCGTGGGAGAATAGCAGCCTGCATTGCGGCGAAAGGTGGATATACACTGTACTAGTGCCGACATTGTGCATGCTCTGTTGCCTGTGTCTATGTGCCTGTGGTTTTGTCAGTGTGATCATGTGATGTATCTGACCCCAGGAATGTGTCAATAAAGTTTCCCCTTCCTGGGACAATGAATTCACGGTGTTCTTATTTCAATTTCCAGGAGTGTAGTTAATTAAATATCGCTCGTCTCTACAATATGAAGAGATTCGGAGCTCAGGTGGAAGTGGTGAGACTCTTAATACGTGACAGATTGTTAACCATGTTCCTACGAGAATCGCATTTCACAGATTATCTATCCCTTAGTGCAAGGCTTCCTATAGTGTGTTCCGGGGAACACCGGTGTTCCGAAGGAATTGAATAAGTTCTCCGTGAAAATCTACTAATAACGTGGCGTTTGCCCCGACATTTTGACTGAACTGGGCATAGGTATCCTAAAGCAGCTTAATACGATGTTGGGCTGTAAGGCTGGGCCAAGAGGGAAGAAAGCAGCGTTCACAGTTGAAAACATGGATAATATTTTATTTAATACAAGTCAGCTAGTTATGACGTCAGTAAAAAAGCTTTTAAAAACAAGAGCGGCACGTATTTCATTATATTACCATTTAAGAGCCAAACGTAAATAAATAAACGAACATCTACCGAATGAACGAATATGGTGATAAGCAACAAAGGACTTACTGGCTAACACTCTGCTTACGGAAATGAGCAAACTAATAAAGCTTACGTGCCCCCAAAATTAATTATCAAACAATTACTTGTACTAATTATGCAGTAGGAACAGTCATTAAACCTATTTTGAAATGGAAGAAAATGCAGCCATAAGTAACGAATCGTGCAGCTCTTGCTAACGTAAACTCCACTATTTCAAATAACTAAGCAACCGAATCTCAGATGTCAAACTCTGTCTACCAGGCTGCCCGTAACAACTACAGCGGAAAAGTTCATTCTTGTTGTGGCAGAATTTACCACTGTAAATCTCAGGGCGTGTCAACTAACGACCTCGCCAAAATGTTTTACAAACACTTAAGTAAAATGATAACAGTGAAAAGGCACTCGCATTAAATTAGACTAACCCCGCTAAAATGTCTTGCAAAAGCGTAACTAAAATGATTTCAGTGAAAGGTACTCTGATAAAGTTATAATTCGCCGGCCGTAGTGGCCGAGCGGTTCCAGGCGCTTCAGTAGTTCTAAGCTCTAGGGGACTGATGACCTCAGATGTTAAGTCTCACAGTACTCAGAACCATTTGAATCATTTTAAAAGTTAGACTTCACTCTACTGAAAAGAAAGAACAACACTCAGTTCAGCCCCCACCATGTTCCTCGGTACGCCACTCGAAATACGACCAACTTAAACAGGCAGTTCTGATTAATATATCTCCACTAACTCTGTAAGACAGACCATGCATCGTTCACACATTACACGAACAGTTGCGACCAACGTCCGTAATGAAACAGAGTTGCTTCCATTAAGGTAAACTTTAGTTCTTTCGGAGCGAACGCCCATAAAAAGCAAACACAGCAGATCTTGTGAAGGAGAAACTAGTGAATGTACTATGATTTTAACAAACAAGGCGCAGAAGCCACAGAAAGGGTCTCACCAAAATATTTGTTGAATCGGTAGCGCAGTGGCACTCAAAAGCTCCACACGCTAGGCGCAGGCAAATTTCCAGAGTCCCCTTGCCATCACAGTCAGACCAAAACACCGCCTTCGCGGGCTGAGGCGGGTGCTCTGCAAAAGTTGTTTACTGTTGGCTCCAGGCGGAGGAGATACACGGTCTTCGCGCCCCGCAAATGCTCCTTCCAATTCAGCCCGCCAATTCTGTCAACCCTCGTGCCGGTCAAAGCTCCTCGAGAACCACCAAAGATCGTGCCCCGCTATCGTGATGTAGCGATCGATTGACCGATGCAAGTTGGCACGGCCCATTGACGACACTAATTTTTCAAAAATTTGGTTATGGTTTCTCTGTTATTAGTTACGAAAAAGAGGGAGAGCTGTACGAAAAGACGGCTAATATAAAATGCGCACAAGAACCAAGCGGGAACAATAGAAATGGAAGACAATAACGAAATGAATGGAATAAAAAGGGTGTAAGCCAGGAATATAGTCTTTCGCCCATGCTGTTAAACTTGTATGTCGTAGAAGTAATGACGGAAATAAAAGAAAGATTCAATAGCGAGATTAAAATTTAAGGTGAAAGAATGACTGTTGAGATTCGCCAATGACACTGCTATCCATAGTGAAAGTGAGGCAGAATTGCATTATCTGGTGAATGGAATTAACAGTCTAATGAGTACAGAATATGCATTGAGGGTAAATCAAAGGTAGAGAAGTAGCAGAAATGAGAACGGCGATAAACATCAGAATTGGTGATGACGAAGTAGATGAAGTTAAGGAATACTGCTACCTAGGCAGTAAAATTACCAGTGACGGACGGAGCAAGGAAGACATCAGAAGCAGACTAACACTGGTAAAAAGGGAATTACTGGCCAAGAGAAGTCTACTGGTATCAAAAATAGGTCTTAATTTGAGGAAATTATATCTGAGAATGTACATTTGGAGCACAGCGGGTCATGCTCTGAGATAGAAAGGTTGAGGCAGAAGAGGAATTATCATTTTTAAAATTTCATTAACCTTGAAAATAAACAAGGCGTTACGTTGAGGTACCACGATTCTCATATTGTTCATCAAAGGAAAAGTTTGAGAGTGGTGAGAGAGGAAAAGACGGCATATCTGTGTTCATCAACTAGACATACCATTCCAATTTAGGCACCACAAACATCCTCGTACAACCAGTTATTGTGATTATTAATGCATCGCTAATGACCACCTTCCGTAAAACCTATCTTTTACCTTCCTGATGGAATGGCTCGCACGGAGTTACGCAAGGAGGTACTTGGTCTCTAATTTCTTTTTGGAGCTAATACTACCCACCACACCCTTTCGGGTTCAAATTGGTTCAGATGGCTCTAAGCACTATGGGGCTTAACATTTGAGGTCATCAGTCCCCTAGACTTAGAAACTTAAACCTAACTAAGGACGCCACACACATCCATGGCTGAGGCAGGATTCGAACCTGCGACTATAGAAGCTGCACGGTTCCAGACTGAAGCGCCTAGAACCGCTCGACCACAGCGGCCGGCTTTCAGGTTCAATGAATATGTGCACTAGCACACAGCATAGAATACCGTATACCGGCTGTGTTCTGAATAGAGTTCACAAATAAACTTGAACTTGACAGTGATGTCCTCTTTGTAATAGACCTTTCTTTTCACGCCCGGCTTTCACAGTTGAGTTTGAGACTGTTGTACGGTGTGGCAGTTGTGCAGAGATGGAATTTGTTGACATTTCTGTGGAGCCCAAGACACTTCAAGTAGTTTCTGGCTTTTACATTCGTTGGCTTCGCCAGATCACAATCAAACTGTCAGAGTTCAACTTAACCTAGAGATCGAATTAAACTATAGGACAGTCTGTCAACACAAGCAGGTTTCTCACTTGCACATGCATTGACTTCGTTAACTGTGCTAGACGCTAGATGGGGAACAAATTTTTTGTGTGCATTTGAGCGACCTGCACAAACCCTCTTACTCCAGTCTTTCTGCAAAACAGTCACTTCGTACGAGTGTCCCAACCCCTCGTAGACACTGCTCAGTGGAGATATGATGCTTCCCAGAAAGGACAGTTCCTGTAAGGAAACAGCCATAGTGGATGCTCGGGAGAGCAGGCTGAAAGCTGTGCTTCCGGCTGGCGATGCGATGCTTGAACTTCGAGTCGGCTTACGGGAGCGGGTACACCCCACCACAAATGTGATCCACCAAGGTGTCGAAGCATACAGAGACTCCAGGACAGCAAAAGAGACAGTTTGTATCCTACTGGAACAACAGGCGCCGTAACAGGGTCAGGTAGGCGGCACTGCGAAGATTCAACTTCAGACAGCCACTAGAGGGCTTAGCAGCCTCTCTGATGACGAAGGCAGAGACGAAATGTTAAATAATACGGAAATATTCCAAAAATTGTTCGATTCTAATCATGTCCGAAAGAACAGATACCATCTGTGACCAAGCAGCTCGTTAGAATGAAATTACATTTAAATGAACACCCTTAGCTGCTTACAGGCGTTGGCATACGTCAACGGGTACAGATGAAAATGTGTGCCCCGACCGGGACTCGAAACCGGGATCTCCTGCTTACAAACAGTGCCGAAATTTTACGGGAATCGGCAACGCTCGGCGAGTAATGAGTATAATGGGCAGGGGCACTACGAATGTAGTGCGGGACAATACGTTGAGAATGTGGGTTTCGCAGGAGGCGTGCCAGAGATAAATCCCTGCAGTCGCGCTATCCTCTGTGTCCTCGGTGGCTCAGATGGATAGAGCGTGTGCCACGTCAGCAGGAAATGTAAAATTGTCTTACGCCACAGAATGAAATGGCGTTCTATTGATGTTAACAGCGTTATATTGCATTCAACGTAACAACTCCATCGGGAACCCGTAGAGAAACTATTCGTTCACTACTACAGAGACGAACAGGGGTTGGGCGAAAATATGGAAACACGCGAGAAATGTGCTATTGAGCACAAATGCAAATGCTAGTCAAACCTGCTGGATGACTGTTGTATTTCACCACGAATGCCAGCTGCACAATGTTTTCAGTACAGAACGTCGTAAGCGTTCTATGCTGTTAAGAGTACGTTACGTCGCAGCTGAGTATATTCGGGGGTGGACAAGTTGTTGATTCTCGTATGGTGCGTGCTTTCGTAACCATGGTAGCCGAAGTGTATGGTATTTGAACAGGCAGAGTATCCAAGGTTTACATCTCATAAAGGGACGACATCAAAAGTATCCTATGGTGTGTCACAACGCCAACGAAAATGTGTGTCTAGTGATATAGATGGTAATTGAAGAGCACAGTGAAGAAAAATAAGAGGATGGACAGCTGCAAATGCCATTGCAGAACTGGATGTACAACACAAAGATAGCTCCATGAGCTGGAAATCGCAGGGCGAGGTGGACTTTCAAAACGATGTATCAGTGATACAAATGTGTGGAACAGGAAAATGTCGTGGCGAAGCCATAAAACCTGGATGTGGAGCAAGAGAAGGAAGTCATTTGGTCGGAGGAGTTTTGTTTTACACTGTTTCCAACATCTGGTCGAGTTTAGGTCCCATAACCCTGCAGGGTCACGTTTCCGCCATAGGGACTGATCTTGTCCATCCCATGACAGGATATTCGTTTCCCAACGAGGACGGGAAATTCCAAAAAGACATTCCTTGTCCACACCACTCGCATCGTCTGGAATTGGTTTTGTGAACACAAGGATGAACTGTCGCATCACTCATTACTACTACAGTCACCACATCGCGATGTTACTGAGCCTTTGTGGTCTACTTTGGAGAGAAACTTACTTGATCAGCCGGCCGGTGTGGCCGATTGGTTCTAGGCGCTTCAGTCTGGAACCACGCGACTTCTACGGTCGCAGGTTCGAATACTGGCTTGGGCATGGATGTGTGTGATGTCCTTAGGTTAGTTAGGCTTAAGTAGTTGTAAGTTCTAGGGGAATGATGGCCTCAGATGGTAACAGGCCGGTGTGGCCGAACGGTTCTAGGAGCTACAGTCTGGAACCGTGCGACCCCTACGGTCGCAGGTTCAAATCCTGCCTCGGGCATGGATGTGTGTGATGTCCTTAGGTTTAAGTAGTTCTAAGTTCTAGGGTACTGATGACCTCAGATGTGAAGTCCCATACTGATCAGAGCCATTTGAACCTCAGCTGTTAAGTCCCCTAGTGCTCAGAGCCATTTCAACCATTTTTTCACTTGATCTGTATCTACCTCCATCATTGTCACCTCGATGTGCCCCTATGTTGCAGGAAGAACGGTATAAGATTCCGTTGTAAACCATACACGACCTGTATTTATCTAGTTCGAGACGCCTGAAAGCTGTTTTCCAGCCATGGGGTTTCCTACACCGTACTAGGGGTGGTAATGTGTTTTTGGTATTTCAACATTTTTGTCAGCCCATTGTATACCTATCAGGTCTCCAAATGGGACAACGTACCTTGTTATAGCAAATATCTGCAACTGAAGCCTATCCCAAGAAACTGCCGTTGTTACTAATACGGCCTCTTTAGAATGGCAGCCACGTCTCCTGAAGGGAAGGTCTCCGGAATTCATTGGTGAAATATGAGTACAATTAGATGGAGCCTTACCTGAGAAATACGTATTTGAAATACACATGTACTTAAGTTCATTATTTCATGTTGAAGTCAGGGGCGACTCGCAACCACACGTTTGTAACTACCTCGCATACTGCTCGCATGCGCATCTTTTTATGCCGCCGGATGGTTTTTGCTTCCATTGTCTTGCACTTGCATCGTATTTCGCAATTAATTATGATAACATGCTACACTCGAAAGCATCGAAAATGCAGAGAAATGAAGTTGTCAGGAAGAACCGCTCAGTAATGGTGACGTTAGGAACACGTCGCGACTCATTTCAGCCATTTATACTGTGATTTGCATTTTTAATATAATCACTGTGAGTGCATCATCTCAGAGAGATAGTATCTCATCATCTTTATGTAATCACTCACGTCAACAAATCCATTTCACTTGTAAAATCTCTGTCTACGAAAAGAGACGGATATTTGTCAGTCTTGTCATCTCAGAGCGGTGACGTGAACGTCTGCCACATAACTATAATGTCGAGCGTGGCAGTTTAAAAGAGTAAAAAAGTCAGAAGCAATATCAACATGCTTTGGAAAGAGTGGAGATAAATTCTTCTTAGCGAAACAGCTTAATGGAATCCAGTCGTTGAAGAGTAAACCTCTTAACGAAGCAAAGGGAGCTCTACACGCCAGCAATTTCAAGGCTGATGTATTTGGAACGAACATCAAGGATGACGAAAGAATTATACTGCGTAATGTAGAGACGACCTTAAAAGATCGCTTTCCCTCTCCCTCTTACACATACACGCAAACACACCCACCCACCCACACTCACACACACACACACACACACACACACACACACACACACACATGCACACACAGGTACACTCACGAACATACCCTACGTCAATGTAGATACATGCACACACAGGGTGTCTGGGGAGGACATGGACTCTAAAATGCAAACGTTAAATGCGATGAACGCTTGTTCAGAGGAAGAGATGTGTTTCACTCTATCGAAGGTAAACAAGTAATCGCAGCTCTTGTCATATCCCTTATCATTGATCGTTCCTCGTGGGACACCCTGTACATCAACTCACGAATCTTGTTTTACAGCTATCTGAAAACAGTGTTAAAGTATACGCTAAGTCTTGCATATTTATTTCCTTATTCGTTTGTACAACGCTCCAGAAAAATGAGTATTAGGACGGCAACAGCGGACTAAATTTTGTACTCGAATTGAATTTAGCACTTTATTGGGAGCTCAGGTGGAGCAGCCTATCGACCAACTGGTGTAATATTTTCTCCTCTGATATTTATGGAAGTAATTATTTTCCCTGGCTTTTTATCCGGCGAAGCGCGTAATTTTTATACATGGTGGTCTTGGATTCCTCGCGGCCCATTTTTCACGCAGCCTATTAAACAAATATAGTTAAACTGAATGAAATAAATTGGAGAAAGGAGAAGTGAAAAATTTGAGATATGCACGCTCCACTAGGGACTGGCGGACCGCCCAAACGCACTTGTCTGGCATGAACGAATTCTTGCGGTAACTATTTGAGAAGTGTGCGTCAGACATACTCTTCTGCGATTCAGCTCAATGACAGATGCTAGCACAGTAGCAAGGTGGCCTCATGCGATTTTGGTGTAGTCATTGTAGAGCAGATCGAGGGGAGCAAAAAGTTAAATAAGTTCGCAAACTTTGCAAAAACAGACATAATGTCTTTTGGGACAACAGCAATCAGTGAAATTATAATGTTATTTAAAAACCGTCCTGATTGCAAATATTTTTATTCATATGACCGGTTTCGGTTCATTCAGAACCATCTTCAGATCTGATATTTCAGTTACAGGAGTAACCCGTCCAAATCCAGCAGTTTTCACATGCTACGTCACATGGTACGTCACATGTGCTGGATTTGGACGGGTTACTCCTGTAACTGAAATATCAGATCTGAAGGTGGTACTGAATGAACAGAAACCGGTCATATGAATTAAAATATTTGCAATCAAGACGGTTTTTAAGTAACATTATAAGTTCGCAAATTCCATATAAATGAGACTGTAGATATTATTAATATTTATTTCCTTTACCTTTATTTCTTTTTAATTTTCTTTTGCTATTTTAATAAAGCTTTAAGTTTTTTTGATTTTATTTAATATTCTTTTAGATTTACGTTTACATTAGGTCACAATTTACTAGACACAGTCGTATTACTAATCATTTCACTGGCTGACACTGCCTAGCACCACATACTGACAATTTCTGTAGTACTACATGTCTGAGAGTTAATTAGGGCCGAGCACTCATAGAAAGGGGAAAGTGGACCACTTGTTCCTCACAGGGGAAACTCCCAGTCGCACCCCCTTCAGATTTAGTGGTAAGATGGCAAAGGGGATCGACAGTCAAAAACTATACACCGATCAAGTATGAAAACAGGAAGAAGATATAGTGGAAAAATAAGAAAACTCGAAACATCGAACGGTACAAGCTCAAGTTGTGCAACATCCAGTGAATGTAACTAGCTGCGGTGTTGTAGTTATGTATTGAACTGCGCCGCGGGAGGTCCGTGAACAAATATCCCTCCAGCCCAATATTTTTTTTTCCAGAAAATTATTAACTGTCCATCCGGTCATTGACGTGCTTGTTCGCTATATTCAGATTTGTGTCTGTGCGGTGATGTAATGTCCGTTCGCAACAGCGACGTGTAAGGAAGGGACATAGAGATGTACGTACCCCCTTTTTCTTCTACACAGATGTACGACACTTGCATTCCGTTTTGTACGTTTTAGCTCCTGAATTGCTTTGTTGTAACATTGTTCACATCCGATTATTTGTTGTTTTCGTTTCTGTGAGAGGTCTATGTGGCATCTCGCTTGCTCTCACTATTCGTCACATTTATTAGCGTTGGTAGTATACTGTAAGTTGTTGTTGTTGTCTTCCGTCCTAAGACTGGTTTGATGCAGCTCTCCATGCTACTCTACCCTGTGCAAGCTTCTTCATCTCCCAGTACTTACTGCAACCTACATCCTTCTGAATCTGCTTAGTGTATTCATCTCTTGGTGTCACTCTACGATTTTTACCCTCCATGCTGCCCTCCAATGCTAAATTTGTGACCCCTTGATGCCTCAGAACATGTCCTACCAACCGGTCCTTTCTTCTTGTCAAGTTGTGCCATAAACTCCTTTTCTCCCCAATTCTATTCAATACCTCCTCATTAGTTACGTGATCTACCCATCTAATCTTCAGCATTCTTCTGTAGCACCACATTTCGAAAGCTTCTTTTCTCTTCTTGTCCAAACTATTTATCGTCCATGTTTCATTTCCATACATGGCTACACTCCATACAAATACTTTCAGAAACGACTTCCTGACACTTAAATCTATATTCGATGTTAACAAATTTCTCTTCTTCAGAAATGCTTTCCTTGCCATTGCCAGTCTACATTCTATATACTCCCTACTTCGACCATCATCAGTTATTTTTCTCCCCAAATAGCAAAACTCCTTTACTACTTTAAGTGTCTCATTTCCTAATCTAATTCCCTCAGCACCACACCACTTAATTCGACTACATTCCATTATCCTGGTTTTGCTTTTGTTGATGTTCATCTTATATCCTCCTTTCAAGACACTGTCCATTCCGTTCAATTGCTCTTCGAAGTCCTTTGCTGTCTCTGACAGAATTACAATGTCATCGGCGAACTTCAACACTTTTATTTCTTCTCCATGAATTTTAATACCTACTCCAAATTTTTCTTTTGTTTCCTTTACTACTTGCTCAATATACTCCCTTCCCAACCGCTGCTTCTCTTTCATGCCCCTCGACTCTTATAACTGCCATTTGGTTTCTGCACAAATTGTAAATATCCTTTCGCTCCCTGTATTTTACTCCTGCCATCTTTAGAATTTGAAAGAGAGTATTCCAGTCAACATTGTCGAAAGCTTTCACTAAGTCTACAAATGCTAGAAACGTAGGTTTGCCTTTCCTTAATCTATTTTCTAAGATAAGTCGTAGGGTCAGTATTGCCTCACGTGTTCCAACATTTCTGCGGAATCCAAACTGATCTTCCCCAAGGTCGGCTTCTACCAATTTTTCCATTCATCTGTAAAGAATTCGCGTTAGTATTTTGCAGCAGTGACTTATTAAACTGATTGTTCGGTAATTTTCACATCTGTCAACACCTGCTTTCTTTGGGATTGGAATTATTATATCCTTCTTGAAGTCTGAGGGTACTTCAGCTGTCTCATACATCTTGCTCACCAGATGGTAGAGTTTTGTCAGGACTGGCTCTCCCAAGGCCGTCAGTAGTTCCAATGGAATGTTATCTACTCTCGGGGCCTTTTTTCAACTCAGGTCTTTCAGTGCTCTGTCAAACTCTTCATGCAGTATCGTATCCTCCGTTTCATCTTCATCTACATCCTCTTCCATTTCCATAATATTGTCCTCAAGTACATCGCCCTTGTATAGACACTCTATGTACTCCTTCCACCTTTCTGCTTTCCCTTATTTGCTTAGAACTGGGTTTCCATCTGAGCTCTTGATATACAAGTGGCTCTCTTTCCTTCAAAGTTCTCTTTAATTTTCCTGTAGGAGTGTGAGTAGCGTGAGTAAAATGTCGCTATGTGTAAGAAGCCTGAAGCGCATTTTGAATGTATCCTGATGGCTAGAAGAGCCACGCGAACTTTGAATAAGAAAATGCTATATGACATGGGAATCAATGTAAAAGATTGGGTCGCCACCAACTCTAGCGACACGACAAATAAGAGGTTGCAGTGAGTCTAAAAATTACTAAATTTATTGATAAGAAAAACTCAGAAAAGAATATTCATTGTAAAGTCACTGATAAAGAATGGGATGTAATTATCAATATGATCCAGACATTGTTCAAGTGAATTAAATAGTGAATAAAGTGAAGAGTGCGTGAACACTGTGCATATCCGCAGCTTGCAGCAACATTCCTGAAAACAAGATCTATTCCAAGGCATTTGTTTTAAATAAAATGGGACAGTAATTATTAGACCTGTGCGCATGGAAACGCTATGGATGGGCTAACAAGAAAAACTGCAAGGTAAATGGCGTAGGTAACGGAGACGTAACATCGGTACACAAGATAAGATTGGAGGCGAAATTATTTATTCCTTAAAACATTGATGTGATGCATCTATACAATTGCTGTTGCCTGGTAACTAAGTACAATTGCTTGTGAAACGCTATACGTTTTACAACAGACTCGTGTGCCCATGTGGTTCGAGGGGACACAATTTCTACGTACCGTGGCCAAATTTCGGTAATATCAAAGCTTGCGGTCACGAACATTTAACAATTTTACACATGACAAATTTGAATAGACAAAGGATAATGCTGTAATATTAACCCACGTGGATGGCTTCCAACAGACATAAGTAATGCGACAAGAAAATCCACAAAGAGGAAAAAATTATGAAGGTTAGGAAAATATTAGAATGTATACAGACGCAGTTGCAGGCACACAAACATTTACACTGAACCGAGAGCGCTTCATCATTTGCAACAACTTTGTGCTGCGTTCTTCTTACGGATCGAAGTCTGCATTAGGAATCAAACTGAACGTCTGTAAAAACCTTGCACTCCTTGCTGCGACCCAGCAAAACAATCTTTATAAGATGAAAAGCGAGGCCAAAAACTAACAGCTCCCCTGTCTCTATGAGATAGCGCGCCACGTGGTTAAGTCAACTCACCCTTCTTCGAAGAGACCTCGGGTGCAGACCCTCGGCGAACTGGAACCAGACTGACCGTCTCACACACTCCAACGTCTCATACGCGACCCCGCGACCAGAAAACCCAGAGATGAAGCTTCCGCCACCAACCTAGCACCGGTAGCTTTCACACAAAGGGAGCAAACCACTTTGCCTACCTGAAAACTACAAGGTTTGGCCATTCTGTACCCCTACCGGTGATTCTCTGCAGCACACTAAACCACAATATAGCGAAATGAGACACACCCACATTCATTCACTCACGCATGCCATAGAGTTCTGTATCACTGGAAAGCAAATAAAATGATAATGAAAGGGGACTGCAGGACCCTTTCAATATTCTTACCACATACCTTATTCTATAACCAGTGTCCAGTATGACAGTTGACAAAACTATAGAAGAAGAACAGACACCTCAGGGACTGGACGGAAAGTTCAAAATTTTGCGGGTAAAGTGCAGCATGAGGTAGATTTGAATACGAATTTCCCACTTCGCAGTCCAACACCGTAACCACACAACCACGACGCCGTGATTTTTACTACACACTTCAGCTTAGACTGTTTACTGTTTCTATTTTGCTTCTTCTTTCACCGTTCAATATAGCTTCTTCCTGTTTTTATGCGAGACCGGTGTTCAGTTTTTGACGGGATATCCACGGGGTCATTTTACCACCAAATCTGAGGGGGGTGCCATGAAATTTCTCTTGTCAGAAGCCGCTATCGGCTGCAGAGGGTCGGGGAAGAGCCTTGATGTGTTCTCAAGGAGCGGACATTTACTGCCCTGGCAGAGAGCAAAGTGTGGTAGCTGCAGCTTGTAATACTGGAAGCTACAAAACCCCAGTAGCTCGAAAAGAGCTGGTGAGAGGTTGGTCTCTGGTGGGACGTAAAAACCTCCAGAACAGCGTGCCTGGGGAAACAGCGTCGGGAACGGAACAAGGCGAAAAGACATTCTTTTAGTGCGAAGGAATCACATGGTTCAAATGGCCCTGGCCCTAGAACTTATAACTACTTAAACCTAACTAACCTAAGGACATCACACACATCCATGCCCGAGGCAGGATTCGAACCTGCGACCTTTGCGGCCGTGCGGTTCCGGACTGAAGTGCCTAGAACCGCTCGGCCACATTGGCCGGCAGTGCGAGGGAATCAGCGGGGTCACAGACGACGGTTGCAATCTGACCTGCGAGATATCTCCTCACGAAAAGCGCCGGCTTCACTTCCAGCCGAAAAGCAGAAATGCGTTTTTGATTGGCGGAGTGCTAAGGATGTAGGAGGGCAAATGGAAACTTCCAGAAGATCTTCTGAAAGGAGTATGAACAATACTTCAGGTGAATGGTTGGCAGAGACATGACCCCATGTGGTAATGTTTTTGTCACAGCAGTCAGGATACGTTGAGTTCAGTTCGTTTGCCTACAGAGCATTTTTCGAAAGTACTAATCAGGGTGCAGGACTTCTGTTTCTCTCCACTAATCAGTATCAGCCAGTATGAAAAGAAAATCAAACATACGTTCTGTAAATTTCTAAATTACATGTAGGGATGAATCAGACATTGTGCACTTCATACGTATACAATCTTTTGGCACTCTCCATAATTTTGAAAATAAATAATTTAGAGTATCCATATTGTGATTCATTCTAGCAACATTCTGACAGTAATGACTGGATTGATGTGCTAAACTGAAGTGAAATAAAACCGCAAAACAATACTTTGCTTTATGGAAATCCCTAACTGTAGGTTGTCAATGGTAGGATCATCTTAATCATTTGCACGCATGAGAATTCCATTGTGAAGAGAACATTAGGCAACCACAACGTTCAGTTTGAAAGTTTCGGTAACAGACAGCATTTATTTTGACCACTGTAGTTACTGTTGTGTTATTTGTTACAAACACTAGGGGGTTTACAGCTTAAGTATGAAACGTTGGACGTTTTTTTTATTGTATTGCGAAAATTAAGCAGATGAGGAAAGATGTGATAATAATGGCTCATCAAGCATCGTGTGTAAAAAGTTTGTTGATTTGTAAAGAAAGCTTCGAAATTTATGTGCTTATTAAGACGTGTCTACATGCAAATTTCAGAACAAAATTTCTAATATCGGAGGCTTGACATCTATGAATAAAAATACCTTAGCTAATTCACATCAATTGAAGACATAAAGTCTAAAATGAGTCCATGATCGTATTTTTAGCACTTTATTTTACCGGACCGTCTTGACCACATAAATTTTTACATTTCACTGTGACCGGTTTTGGCTACTGCCCTCTTAAGATTATTAAATATTCTGATGTAGTATGAACGTCAAACTAAACATGTAGTCACATAATAAGTGCTCACTATCTGAAGATGGCAATAGCCGAAACTGGTCATAGTGAATGTAAAAATTTATTTGATAAAAAAAGACGTGTAAAAAGAAGTAGCAAGGACTAAGACTCTAAGTATTTAGCGTGTTGTGAATAATTTCAAAGAAGCATAAAGTTAGAACATGTGACTGTGTCGAATGTGGAACCCCTGAATTTTCAAAGGGATACATATTTCCTATAATACAAAACCATGCTTCGTCAGATATCCTGAAGAATTAACAATCAGCAAAGCGGAAAACCGAAGATACGCGAGTGACTTTGAACAACAATTCAAGTGAAAAATATGGCATCTGACGTTATAATATTATAGAAAGCAAAACTGTTTCTTCAGCCAGAGCGGTAAAGTAAACTTAAAATGTCAGAATACGGCAAAAAGTATGAAAGTATTAATTAACGTATTACCAAGAACAGAAAGGGATCTCTGCAAGCCGGCTGTTGTAGGCGCTACAGTCTGGAATCGCGCGACCGCTATTGTCGCAGGTTCGAATCCTGCCTCGGGCATGGATGTGTGTAATGTCCTTAGGTTAGTTAGGTTTAAGTTGTTCTAAGTTCTAGGGGACTGATGACCTCAGAAGTCCTATAGTGCTAGGAGCCATTTGAACCATTTTGATCCTCTGCAAACATTTTGACCAAATTAGAGTTCATTGCAACAGTCTCGAGGCTGTAATCAGACGATGGCTGGCGTTACCGACAGGGAAAGTAGGAGGAGTATCCACAGGAAACCGCTGTAGTTGTAATCCGAAGTGTAGTTGTAATCAAGTGCATCTTGTAGCCGACTTGTAAGACGTCGAGAATGCAACAACTAAGGAAGCTACTGAAGGCATCTGACGAAATGACAACTCAACAGGGAATAAAGTTCTGCCGACATCAGCAAACTAAACGTTACAAATGATTACGCAGAAATGTCTCTAGACAGATTCATCTCTGGAAGTTGCGTTTTCCTTGCAGCTTGTTTCAAGAGGGCGTTGTGCACCAACGTCAAGCTGACATTTCTGGAAAATGTGTTTTTTGTTTAGCGTGTAGAAAGAGGGCATTGTGAGTTATGCAGCAGCGTCAAGTTGACTACATTGTTTTCTTTTTGTCACAGAGACAAAATTACAGTTTGCCGGTTATATTCACTTATGTGCGAAACTTAAGGACGAAAGTAGCTTTCGTGTCATGTATGTGTCACTGCCAAGTAACGAAGCTTGATGAAACTTGGGCCATACATAGGAGGAACTGCTACAGTAGAGGGAAGAAGGTAACTGAAAGAAATACGCAATGAGACGAACAGAAATGACACTTTTATTCAAAGACAGTAATTAACCTGAAGCCACCGCAATTCACGATGGTCTCCTGGACATTACAAACGGCAGGCCGTGGCACTTAATTGGGTGTTCGACCACTAGGACTCTTACGTGTGCTCTGCGGAGTGTTGGCGAGCTGGTCACAAGGTTGCTAAGGGTTTCTTGTGGTAGGGCGTTCCACTCCACCACCACCGCGGCTGGCCGCTGCTGTAAAATGAGGCAGGGGCCGGGTCCTGGGTGGTAGCACACTGGGCCATAATTTTACTAACGAATTTAATAAAAGGTAAACCACTTTATTGCCACATCAAAAAATCTCAGCAACCACCACCAGAGTTTGATTTACTACATCTACATCTACATCCATGCTCCGCAATCCACCTGACGGTGTGTGGGGGACGGTACTTTGAGTACCTCTGGTAGAATAATTTATGTTCTGAGTAGAGTTCAACAATGAACTTGAAATTGACAATGATGTAATAATTCTTCCTTTTCACTCCCGGCTTTCACAGTTGAATTTGTGACAGTTGCGCGGTGTGGCAGTTCTACATCTACATCCATGCTCCGCAAGCCACCTGACGGTGGTTCGTATTGTTTGTGGAAAGAAGGATTGTCGGTATGCTTCTGTGTGGGCTCTAATCTCTCTGATTTTATCCTCATGGTCTCTTCGCGAGATATACGTAGGAGGGAGCAATATACTGCTTGACTCCTTGGTGAAGGTATGTTCTCGAATCTTCAACAAAAGCTACTGAGCGTCTCTCCTGCACGGTCTTCCACTGGAGTTTATCTGTCATCTCCGTAACGCTTTCGCTATTACTAAATGATCCTGTAACGAAGCGCGCTGCTCTCCGTTGGATATTTTCTATTTCTATCAACCCTATCTGGTACGGATCCCACACTGGTGAGCAATATCCAAGCAGTGGGCGAACAAGTGTACTGTAACCTACTTCCTTTGTTTTCGGGTTGCATTTCCTTAAGATTCTTCCAATGAATCTCAGTATGGCATATGGATTACCGACGATTAATTTTATAAGGTCATTCCATTTTAAATCACTCCTAATGCCTACTCCCAGATATTTTATGGAATTAACTGCTTCCAGTGCTGACCTGCTATATTCTTTCTATGTATTCGCAGCTCATTACACTTGTCTACATTGAGATTCAATTGCCGTTCCCTGCACCATGCGTCAATTCGTTGCAGATCCTCCTGTATTTCAGTACTATTTTCCATTGTTACAACCTCTCGATATACTACAGCATCATCCGCAAAAAGCCTCAGTGAACTTCCGATGTCATCCACCAGGTCATTTATGTATATTGTGAATAGCAATGGTCCTACCACACGGCACACCTGAAATCACTCTTACTTCGGAAGACTTCTGTCCATTGAGAATGACATGCTGCCTTCTGTTGTCTAGGAACTCTTCAATCCAATCACACAGCTGGTCTGATAGTCCATATGCCCTTACTTTTTTCATTAAACGACTGTGGGGAACTGAATCGAACGCCTTGCGGAAGTCGAGAAACACGGCATCTACCTGGGAACCCGTGTCTATGGCCCTCTGGAGGAATAGCGCGAGCTGCGTTTCACACGATCGTCTTTTTCGAAACCCATGCTGATTCGTACAGAGTAGATTGCTAG
Source organism: Schistocerca gregaria (assembly GCF_023897955.1). Classification (NCBI taxonomy): domain Eukaryota; kingdom Metazoa; phylum Arthropoda; class Insecta; order Orthoptera; family Acrididae; genus Schistocerca; species Schistocerca gregaria. Next base: position 514,623,057 of record NC_064925.1, on the reverse strand, counting down.
TCTCCAGAAAATTCACTATATTCGAACATAATACGGGGTCCAAAATTTTGCAACTGATCGACTTTAGAGATATAGGTCTATAGTCCTGTACATCTTTTCGACGTCCCTTCTTGAAAACGGGGATGACCTGTGCCCTTTTCCAATCCTTTGCAATTCTACGCTCTTCTAGAGACCTACGGTACACCGCTGCAAGAAGGGGGGCAAGTTCCTTCGCGTACACTGTATAAAATCGAACTGGTATCCCATCAGGTTCAGCAGCCTTTCCGCTTTTCAGCGATTTTAATTGTTTTTCTATCCCTCTGTCACCTGTTTATATATCTACCGTTTTGTCATTTGTGCGACGATCTAGAGAAGGACGCTCAAATGGTTCAAATGGCTCTGAGCACTATGGGACTTAACTGCTGTGGTCATCGGTCCCCTAAAACTTAGAACTACTTAAACCTAACTAACCTAAGGACATCACACACATCCATGCCCGAGGCAGGATTCGAGCCTGCGACCGTAGCAGTCCCGCGGTTCCGGACTGCGCGCCTAGAACCACTAGACCACCGCGACCGGCTAGAGAAGGACGCAAGGCAATTAGTGGTAAAATTTAGAAACCTCTAAAATTGCATTAAAGAAAACATTTTGAGAAAAGAATCTTAATATAAATTTTCTGAATATTTGAAATTTAATCCAAGACTTAACACAGATGTTTAATAAGATAAACAAGGTGGAGTTTAACAACACATTCCAAAATTTAAGCTTTAGAAACCTGCACAAATTGTTAACAGGCATGTAAAACCGATCCCATGCAATTACGAAAAACTAACAACCCAAGTAGATAGGCTGATGCCAAGTTTACATAAAATAAAGTCAGATGGTCGTGCAGATGAGGGGCTTGTATAGGATAAAAACAACCCTGAACTTGACTGGGCAGGTGAGTTTTTAGGCCCTCGTTATGGTACGGTTAACACAGAGAGCAACCATTTTAGGATTAAACATTGCTTTTGCTCAAAAGCCTTTTAGCGGAAGTCACAACGTAAAACACGTGTGTACTGAAGCTATCCTGTAACACATAACTTACTAGTCAACATGTCCAGATAAGAAGTTGCAGCCGCGCGAGATTAGCCGTGCGGTCTGAGTCGCTACAGTCATGGACTGTGCGGCTGGTCCCGGCGGAGGTTCGAGTCCTCGCTCCGGGATGGATATGTGTGTTTGTCCTTAGGATAATTTACGTTAAGTAGTGTGTCAGCTTAGAGACTGATAACCTTTGCAGTTACGTCCCATAGGATTTATCACACATTTGAACATTTGAATAAGAAATTGCACCACCAGAAGACCCTGGAGAAAATCTGGCGAAAGCGAGTAGTGCGCTGAAATCATGTTATGTACTGCTTAATTCAAATGCCAGTTGTAGTAAAAAATACGCAGTAAAATGACTTCAACGGTAACACTTGAACAGTTCACGGAAACTGCTTTACAGACGGCTATGGATAACCGGGATGGTAAGTAAGAGAATAGCCTTTTCACACATCAAGTACGACGGTCGGGACTCTAACTGAACACTGAGCATATTTCTTCAACAACCACCCAATCAATGGCTGCAGCTGGTTGAGCATATCCACCAGCCCTCGTGTTTAATCCCTTGGAACTGGCTGAGCCGGCCGGTGTGGCCGAGTGGTTCTAGGCGCTTCAGCCTGGAACAGCGTTACCGCTACGGTCGCTGGTTCGAATCCTGCCTCGGGCATGGCTGTATGTGATGTCCTTAGGTTAGTTAGGTTTAAGTAGTTCTAAGTCTAGATGACTGATGACCTCAGATGTTAAGTCCCATAGTGCTCAGAGCATTTGAACTGGCTGACAGGAAACCAACCTGGTACCGAAGTGGACACAAGCTTCTTCTGAATAATCCAAACCCAAATGCAAGTAGTTGCCAAGCAAAATACCGAAAAAAATTCTACATTGGCAATCTCCACTGATCCGGCCGATAGAGGACATCACGTAACACGCTCTGGCTAACATTCTAAACGCAGCACAGAGCCAACGGTCTTTCCGGTCATGACGTCACGGTACTTACTATTTACTTATATGGATACCTGCTTACGTGGCAGACGCTCTATCCATCTGAGCCACCGAGAACACAGAGGATATTGCAACTGTAGGGACTATCTCGCGCACGCCTCCCGCGAGACCCACATTCTCACCTTGTATGTCCACACACGACATTCGTAGTGTCCCTACCCAACATACTCATTACTCGTGGAAGACGTTCTTACCAAGTCCCGTAAGAGTACGGGTAATATGTGTGCATCCGCACAGAAGAAGAAAGTCATGGCTCGTATTGCCAGAACTATATCCTTACATGGATATGGTGTCTGTTCTTTCGGAAATGTCCGGGAGACGTGCGCGAGATAGTCCATGCAGTTGCACTATCCTCTGTGCCCTCAGTGACTCAGATGGATAGACGGTCTGCCATGTAAGCAAGAGATCCGGGGTTCGAGTCCCGGTTGGGGCCGTTTTTGTCACCTGTCCCTGTTGATATATATCAGCGCCCATCAGCAGCCGGAGGTATTAATATAATTCTAATTTCACACTTACTATTCGTCGTAGCGAAACAGACTGTTTGACACCCGATCGCTGAGAGGGAGTAACCGTTCCCGCGGTCGCTCTTATATCGACCTCGTCGTCACTGAGTTTCCCTCTGGCGGAGAGTGATGGTTTCAGCAAGACTGTCTGTAGTATCAACCCATTCCTGTTAGTTTTCCTCATCTAACGCAGGTGTTTATTTGTAATTGCGCAAATGGTCTATGTGGATCAAAGACTCATTACGACTGCGGGATATATATATATATATATATATATATATATATATATATATATATATATATATATATATATAGAGAGAGAGAGAGAGAGAGAGAGAGAGAGAGAGAAGAAGAGGTAGATTATCTTTGCCTCATGATATAAAAGCTCTGTGGATGTAATGTGGAACATTACGTGTACTATGTACTTATTTCTAATTTAGCAACTTCTGACAGTAATCCGATGGTAGGATCGCAGCCGAACTGTAATTAGCGGCATTGTTGGAAGCTGCCATTTTGAACACAGAATGTAAATTTGTTAATTATGATAATATTTCGTCTCATAAAAGAGGATGATGTATCCTGAAACATAGTTATGAAGATCATTTATGGAAAAATATAATTTCGTGAATGGAAAAGGTGCATTTAATTCTTTGCTTATTTTAGCTTCTACTTTGGCTGTGGCTCGGAACATTATGTGGTGTTTCGTAACTGGTAGGGAAGTTTTAATCCTGGGAAATCAGTGAAGCCTGCTCCACGGTCGTTTATGCTCTATTTTGAGAGACTGATTTCTGGACTTTTATCGAAATTAATACACAAGTTGGACACTGATTCCCAATGTGATGTCATAACACCCAAGACGGCTTCCTCAAGCTTATGACTGTGCCCCAGACTATTTTAAGAATTTTCAGAGTCGACAATCGCCGGAACTCTGCAGAGCCACAGAAATTTCATTCCAGGTGCTGACTTCAACACCGAGAGGCAGATAGAGTATGATTACGAACTGTAACTATCTAAGCATTTTGTTTTATAGACTTTAGAATTCAAACAGTGGGGGGAAGAAAAAGAGGGCTTCTGCGTGTGAAGAGCAGCACTGAGTGCGTGATTTAGGAGCTGACGGTTGGTGGCTCAATTATACAGTATAGTCTTTAGTGCTGAGTAAAAGTGGAGCACTAAGTGTATTGTATGCTAAATATACTACGAACGGAAGTCTGGTTATCCCGTAACAAGTTATGGTTGTTGCTTGATGACATGCTGTCGTGGGAATGTGTCCCCTGAAGAGTGAGAGCCATTTTGATTTTACTAAATTAAGCGTAATGAGGTTGACAGATCTGTATCTTTCCTCGGACTCTTCCGCGACGGCTTACATGAATAAAACGTTCTCGGTTTTGCAGCCACGTCAATTCGAATAAAATCCTCGAGCTTTCGATGGCCATCTCCGCCATCGTCGTCAGGAGTTCACTGGCTGACTGACTGAACTCAGTGAACGCCTGGCGACGATGGCGGAGATGGTCATCGAAAGGTCGAGGATTTTATTCGAATTGACGCGGCTGCAAAACCGAGAACGTTTTATTCAGATTTATATGTTTTATTATACAGAAAGAGATCTTGTTTGTATGACAATGAGACCATTACTGATGCCAATTGTTACTCGCACAGCGTGTGTTTTAATGCACAGGCGTTTACTAAAGCCGGCAGTTGTGGCTGAGCGGTTCCCTGCGCTTGAGTCCGGAACCGCGCTGCTGCTACGGTCGCAGGTTCGCATCCTGCCTCGGGCATGGATGTATGTGATGCCCTTGGGTTACTTAGGTTTAAGCAGTTCTAACTCTAGGGGGGTGATGACCTCAGACGTTAAGTCCCATAGTGCTCAAAACCATTTGAACGATTTTGTTTACTGAAATACAAGCACGAATGGTTCTGTAGTGTGTTGACAATAGCTTGTCGTAGTGACTACACCCCCTCAACTCCGTCCGAACAGGCCTGGGAAGGCCCAACGGTACTGACCGGCCGCCGTGTCATCCTCAGGCCACAGATGTCCCTGGATGCGGACATGGGGGGCATGTGTCGTCAGCACACCGCTCTCCCTGCCGTATGTCAGTTTACGAGACCGGAGCCGCTGCTTCTCAATGAAGCAGCTCCTCAGTTTGCCTCACAAGCGCTGAGAGCACCCTGCTTGCCACCAGTGCTCGATAGACCGGACGGTCACCCATCCAAGTGCTAGCCCAGACCGACAGCGCCTAACTTCGGTGATATGACGGGAACCGGTGGTGCCACTGCGGCAAAGTCGTTGGCACAGACCTCAACAAAGGTTTGAAATATCATAGAGATTACCACAATGACTTCTTACAGTACACCCATTACGGTTTGAGCAATACCTTATTACCAAAATAAAGATATTCCTTCTGAAAATAAAAAAGTTTGGTTAGTTTCAAAAAAAAAAAAAAAAAAAAAAAAAAAAGATTACAAAACAAAGCAGGCTTTTTCCTAAGTGTACATCTTGAAAACAAAAACAGTCAAAATCTTTACCTCATGATGATGATTAACAGTCAGTACTATGTATGTCCTCCCCGCACGTGGGTGAGTTCTCCCACTCTGCGAGGCATACCGTGGTTGAGACCATCAAATCTATGGCACGAGGTTCGACTACTCAGTGGCAAACTCAGCGAAATCCTGAAGATTGGCAGGTGGTTTCGGACTCTGTGCGATGGCCACCTTCAACAGGTCCCATGCACGCTCATTTGCATTCATGTCTGAGAGCTGCGCTGGCCAGTGCATAAGGTTGTTATTGGGTTTTTGAAGATACCGAGACACTGCTAGAGTACGGCGCGTTCTTGCATCGTCAGCGATAGATGAAGTCATCGACTTGTCTGTAAGGCCTTACAATCATTTATTGGATTTCTGTAGCTACTGGGGACAAGTTAAATTGCTGTAGATTGGAATTGGAGTGATCCGCTGTCCCATCGTAGGGCCGTTAAAAACATTAGACTCCCACGTCTAAACGGATGGACTTCTTATACATATTGGCGTTTCTGCTGTCGACTAGCTTTTCTCCAAGCCATAACACGTCTAGTGTCTGGTCTTGCCGACAAACATGATGTTGCTGTATTCTACAATGGTCCGATGTTGATTTGCGAGAGCGCGCGTCCTTCGACTGCGTCGTTTCCGTTGCTTCAATGCAAAATTGTCAATGGTATTTTGCAAGGAAGACCACCCTGATGCTACCTTCTGCTGTTTGGTCAGAGATACGAATCCCTGTTGTCCGGGAGAAGTCATTTCCAGTATTTGTGGCAACTGATCCTGGGCGCCCGCGAACCGACAGTTGGAGGAAACGCTGTCATACGGGGACTACCAATGCGAGGTCTGCGGTTCATATTCCCCATGTCTCTGTACTTTCTCCACAGATTAGACACTCCAATTTGAGTGACATGTAACCGAGTGGCAACATCTTGCTGTGTGTCTTGCTGAAAGTAAAGCCATTATCCTGACTCCATCAAAGTGCTGTATGCATCTACATGGTTATTACTGTACTACTAAATACAAACTGAATGAAGCTGTTGCTGAGTCTGGTCTGTTCGCGATGTGCTGCCGCGACAGCGGTGTGTTTACATGACTGGGAAACGGCTGCAAAGCATGCCAGTAGTAAACACCGTCCAGTACATGGGTTGCCACTGGATAATGCATGAGTTGCCTAGGTCAGTGAGACTTCTGGTATCGTGGACTATATTTTACAATATGAGGCGCCCTGCTAAACCTGCAGGACAGGACAGGTAGTTTAAATTTTGGAAAGGGGCAAAAAAAGGGGCTGTCAGTTACACTCGAACGTACAACATTATTTTTTTATCAAACATTACAAGAGCCAAAAAAAAAAATTTAAACTCAGCCGGCCGAAGTGGCCGAGCGGTTCTAGGAACTACAGTCTGGATCCGCGCGACTGCTACGGTCGCAGGTTCGAATCCTGCCTCGGGCATGGATGTGTTTGATGTCCTTAGGTTAGTTAGGTTTAAGTAGTTCTAAGTTCTAGGGGACTGATGACCTGAGAAGTTCAGTTCCATAGTGCTCAGAGCCATTTGAACCACAGCTTTAATCTTTGGGACTTAATTACCGGCTGAAAGCAACTTTAATTTAAAAACGGCTGAAGGCCAATTACTTAAAACCCAAGCATAATCAGACATTTAAAACGCAAGCCTTATCTTACAACTCTTCTATTTAGGCTGAAAGTCCAAAGAATCTGAAAATTTCAGAGTAATCAATTTGAATTTAAAATCGGCTGAAAGCCCAACACTTAAGGCTGAACAACATTAATTAAAAAAAACAGGGCCTTACGTAAAACAGTTCTTTAATTTAGGCTGAAAACCTCAAGAGCAAAACAACTGAAACTTACAATCGGCTGAAGGTCTAGGCCCAAGGGCTCTCAGAAGTTCCGAGGATTGGTCTGCAATTCAAACACTAACGCTCACTTAGGTGAGACAGGCAGTCGGCAGTACAATTCTCAATCCGACGGCAACCTAACCGACAGTCAACGGACCAAGCGACGGGATAACTCAACTTTCGTGTCGGAGACCTGTGAGCCACGGACCTCGTAGCAATGGGAACAGAACCTCACACTCCGACCGCGCATGGACGCCGGGAGCGGCCCCGGCCAAACTACTCGCCAGCCGACTAACTGCCCAGGCCCGGAAAAGGACAAGGACCAGGTATACATCGGTCGATGAGACGACCAACCGAACGACCAACCGAACGACCAACCAACGGTCTTCCCGCTCCAATCTCCCTCCCACGGACAGTTCATGTGTGTCGCCAGCGGTCGGCGAGCACTGGCTGTCGGCGCTCCTTCATTGCTGCTGCGTCCCGAATGCACTGCTGGTCCGTCTTCAACTGACTGCCAGACACACGACCCGGAAATACTATCGGTTGCTCCAGAGACGGTACAACAGTACAGTTCTCGATACGCGCTGTTGATGCCACTCGCGGGCAAGTAAGGCAGGAAGTTAGTGACGCCAGTAAATGGAATAAGAAAACGAGGCGCCAGTAGCGTAATAGAAAATGACAAACAATAAATGGGATAAACGCGAGCCGTGCACGGCTCACAATAGTATTCCAAACTTTTATTGAGCAGTGTAGTTGGTGACGACAGTCACTTCAGACCAATATTTATATATGAGCTATGTACATGGTATTAATTACATCTGATAGTTGTTTTAGTATCGTATAGATAATTGCAGAAGTTATATCCACTATGTGTCCTGTTTTCATGCAGCGGCCACGTATTCTAACTGCTAATGTTCATTCAGATTCTCTTTGCTGGGGCAGACATTTGATTTTAATTCAGTCTGAGAGTGTAGTGTCCTTCTAGATCACTTTATAACCTAGATCGTGAATTTTGTTACGCAGTTTCAGCCAGTTCAGTGGCCATCTTCAGATCTACACACATCAAAACAGTTTTGCATCACCCCGGTTCCCAGAGGTCGTGAAGACAGACGTTGACTGTGGATATTGTATCACAGACACAGGCCCTTCGACTGTTCAGAGATGTCACTAAACCAACCCAAAGATCTAAACAACCATGCATCAGCAGCGCCTATTAGACGCAGATGATCCGACAGTTAATCAGGTCCAGCCATTCCACCAGGAAGGAGGTACACGGCTCCTGTTGTCTGTAGTTCAACCATGCCTAGACGGTCAATACTGCGGTCCGATCGCGTCCGCATTGTTACTTTGTGCCAGGAAGGGCTCTCAAAAAGGGAAGTGTCCAGGCGTCTCGGAGTGAACCAAAGCGATGTTGTTCGGACATGGAGGAGACACAGAGAGACAGGAACTGTCGATGATATGCCTCGCTGAGGCCGCCCAAGGGCTACTACTGCAGTGGATGACCGTTACCTACGGATTGTGGCCTGCCAGTGTGGCCGAGCGGTTCTAGGCGCTTCAGTCTGGAACCGCACGACCACTACGGTCGCAGGTTCGAATCCTACCTCGAGCATGGATGTGTGTGATGTTCTTAGGTTGGTTAGGTTTTAAGTAATTCTAAGTTCTAGGGGACTGATGACCTCAGATGTTGAGTCCCATAGTGCTCAGAGCCATTTATGGATTATGGTTCGGAGGAATCTGACAGCAACGCCATGATGTTGAATAATCCTTTTTTGTGCAGCCACAGGACGTCGTGTTACGACTCAAACTGTGCGCAATAGGCTGCATGATGCGCAACTTCACTCCCGATTTCCATGGCGAGATCCATCTTTGCAACCACGACACCATGCAGCAAGGTACAGACGGACCGAACAACATGCTGAATGGACTGCTCAATATTGGCTCACGTTCTCTTCACCGATGATGTATCGTATATGCCTTCAACCAGACAATCGTCGGAGACGTGTTTGGAGGCAACCCGGTTAGGGAGGACTTCTTAGACACACTGTCCAGCGACTGCAGCAAGGTAGTGGTTTCCTGCTGTGTTGAGGTGTCACTATGTGGGACCGAAGTACGCCGCTGGTAGTCATGGAAGGCCCCGTAACGGCTGTACGATACGTGAGTGCCATCCTCCGACCGATAGTGCAACCATATCGGCAGCATATTGGCGACGCATTCGTCTTCATGGACGACGATTCGCGCTCCCATCGTGCACATCTTGTGAATGACTTCCTTCAGGATAACGTCATCGCTCGAGTAGAGTGGCCAGAATGTTCTCCAGACATGAACGCTATGGAACGTGCCTGGGATAGACTGAAAAGGGCTGTTTATAGACGAGGGATCTACGTCGAATAGCCGTTGACAAGTGGGACAATCTGGACCAACAGTGCCTTGATGAACTTGTGGATACTAATCCACGACGAATACAGGCATGCATCAGTGCCAGAGGACGTGCTGCTGGGTATTTAGAAGTACTAGTGTGTACAGCAATCTGGACCACCACCTCTGCAGGTCTCGCTGTCTGGTGGTACAGCATGCAATGTGTGGTTTTCATGAGCAATAAAAAGAGCGGAAATGATGTTTATGTTGATCTCTATTCCAGTTTTCTGTACAGGTTCCGGAACTCTCGGAACCGAGAAGATGAAAACTCCTTTTGATGTGTGTGTATTCACAGAACTTGCAACATATTAGGCTACTATACAAAGGTGTGGTGCCTGTTCTTTCGGACATGCCCGATGCCAGCTGCATCGGGACTTCATGCAGAGTTAGCGGCAATGACGGAAAATGTGTGCCTGATCAGGATCCGAACCCCAACCGAGAGGGTGCGTACGTCAAGGCCGGATGGGGTGGAACGCCGCAATTACTAGTAGGCTTATAATGCCTAGCTCTTTGTAAATTTGACTCTGTTTTGTGATCATTAAAACAACGTTACATTCCTTCAACGTGTCAAGTTGCAGTTTGTTTCCTGATTTCCTTCTGCGTAGTTCACCTTTTCTGGCAGGCAGCGCTTTAAAAGAAGTTACTTTAATGCCATTACTGGTTTAGAACTATCACGCCCTTTTTCAGAATACCAACTTTTCCAATTAATATACTGTATTTATCAATAACATACTATCCACTCCTGTCATACTCCACGCTGCGGTGTTGCCGGCCGGTGTGGCCGAGCGGCTCTAGGCGCTTCAGTCTGGAACCGCGCGACCGCTACGGCCGAAGGTTCGAATCCTGCCTCGGGCATGGATGTGTTTTATGTCCTTAGGTTAGTTAGGTTGAACTAGTTCTACGTGTAGGGGACTGATTACCTGTGATGTTAAGTTCCATAGTGCTCAGAGCCATTTGAACAATTTGTTTTTTGGGACGGTATTTCGTATTGCTGTGGTCATTGCACCTTTTTGTTTAGAAAATACTGAATGAAAAGCACATGTTTGGAGCTACAACTAAGATGGTTTGTTTAGAGTAAATGTACTGTTTACACTGCAACACTTTGCTCATCGTCTTGAAGACCCAAGGCAAGACGGAACCCCGTCCACTGGAAGATACAGTGTCAGCCAGTGGTTCCAACGTTTCTTAAACCATTACCCCTGAGTGTAATCAGACATAGCTGATATCCCAGCCTTCCCCCACCCCTACCATTTGTTTCCCCCTCCCCCACCCACATTATCACCAACATTAGCACCTAACTGAACTGTAGAATGGAAGACTTTTCTTAGAACACTTTTATTTCTAAAATGATGAAAGATAAATGATACATTGTGTGTGTGTGTGTGTGTGTGTGTGTGTGTGTGTCTGTGTGTGTGTGTCTGTGGGAGAGAGGGAGAGAGAGTTGTAACGAATGATGGAAGCAATTTGCGGTGCATCTCAAGTGCTACCCACAACTCCTTCTCGGATAAGGAAGCTAAGTATCCACCTTGATGACAGACACTTGTGACAGAACATACATACCCTGCACTATTCCTCTTCATTGCGGCATTTGCTTGCTGTGCACACTGTAACCTCATTTAAAATCAAACAAGTTTAAATGTGTGCGCTATACTTACTGTTTGTGAATAACTTGATTGCCGCACTCCGTACTAGTAAACTGGCGCGACGTGGACGACTTCAAACTGTTAATCCTTTGTATCTAAGGAGTATAATAACACTAATAATAATAATAATACTGCATACAGACTTATGTAGTTAATGCTGTGTCGTGCTGTAAATTAAGTCATTTATCTGTTTCGAAGCGAGTAACTAAGCAATTTCTGGGCGACTGCAGGTACTATCTATAACTTGGAGAGGACATTTTCTTGAGATATTTAGCGTTGGTCACGTGTGTCCCTCTTTTATCATGAGCAATGTCCGGGACAAAGCACACCGTATGTATGTAGCGGGTGGACTACGCGAGGAACCTGTAACGTCCACCGCATTAAAGCTTTTAACTGAGGAAAAGTAATTATTGATCACTTATATAACCAGTATCAGAGTATCACAAAATTGTGATATTGTAATGATCTTTCGAAAATAGTTTAGTTTTGGAACTCAAAAATGCCTCTGAGCACTATGGGGCTTAACTTCTGAGGTCATCAGTCCCCTAGAACTTAGAACTACTTAAATTTAACTAACCTAAGGACATCACACACATCCATGCCCGAGGCAGGATAAGAACCTGCGACCGCAGCTGTCGCGCTGTTCCAGATTGTAGCGCGTAGAACCGCTCGGCCACTCCGGCCGGCCGGTGTTTCGGCACTAAAACATAATCAAATCTCTTAGTTTTTACCCTTCAGAAAATTTCATTTTACCCCGCACGGGGTAATTACCCCCGGGGTACCATTGGTTCAAGCAGACGGCATACTGCTGACGCAATGATTGGAAAAGGCAGCCGCGATGGACGTGATAGAATAAAACACATAATGGCATTAAAATAAAGCTTTTTTAAATTATTTGCTGCTCGCTGCAATGTGGATAAAATGACACAGACATTTCTGAAAATGACATAAAGATGTAAAAAATTTGACGAATAGAATGGTTCCCGGACTTCTTATGTCTTTCAGTTGTCAACTTCTGCGAATACTTTCGCCGCTTCACCCACCGAGGCCATCAACCTTCCGCAGGCAACTGCGCGCTTTTAATGTTTCAGCGGTCCAGGGCCTGCGCGCTCCCCGTGAGCGATGTCTGGCGGGCCGCCATTTGGATTCAGCTGCGGCGCTACAGGCCATTACAAAGGACCGAGATATCTGTTTGTAGCGGGTGCCGGCAACGCGCATTTTAATGGCGCGGCCCGCGGATTTCCATAATATGGTAATTGCGACGGTTACCTCGGGACGTTTTTGCGCCGCCGGTTGTTTGTGCGGCAGAAGGCCCGCCGGGGAAGCGCGCGCCTGCCGAACGCAATCGATAGCCGAGGATAAATCTGTGCAGGCTCTCCCGCCGCCCGGCCACGAGATATTAGCCAGCCGGCTCTAGCGGGTCGGCTAGGTACCGCTGCAGGGACGAGGGCCCGGAACTCCGACCCGTACAGTGGCACAGATACTGCGTCTCCTGCCCGCAGGGGTCGATATCTGCACGAGGTCGAAGACTGGCCGACTGGCGCTGATAATGAAATCTTCAGCCCGCTTACCTGAAATATCTGTTTACTTCTACATAAATACTGTGCGAGCCATCATATGGTGCGTGGTCGAGGATACATTATACCACAACAAGCCATATCCTCTCACACAATTTTGTGTTGCCAAGATCGGGTTCAAGACTATTTTTTATTGGCCGGTATCGACAGGTGTGTATCTCGTCTTCAGACCTGTAACATTATAGATTTACGTGTACCACATCTACCGTCATTGTTTCCGTTTGGCCCTGCAAATGACGAAATTGCAATTATACATTTACAATAAAATGTGAGTCAAATCTTATGGACCTTAACTGCTAAGGTCATCAGTCCCTAAGCTTACACACTACTTAACCTAAATTAGACAAACACACACACCCATGCCCGAGGGAGGACTCGAACCTCCGCCGGGACCAGACGCACAGTCCATGACTGCAGCGTCCTAGAGCGCTCGGGTAATCCCACTCGGCTATACATTTACATACAGGTAGACTTCGATATACGTGGATTCGTTACCTGCGTTTTAGCATGTGCACGATCTTAGTTTTAAATTCAAGTGCTGCGGTTTGTTAACAACAGGCGGAAGCAGTTAGCCTCAAAGAGCATATTCTTTTGTGTTCGTCGACACGAGAATCGTCAGTTCACGACAGCAGACCACTCGACAAAGTCTGTATTTACACTGAAGCGCCAAAGAAACTAGTATAGACATACGTATTCAAAGCCGGCCGGAGTGGACGAGCGGTTCTAGGCGCTACAGCCTTGAGCCGCGCGACCGCTACGGTCGCAGGTTCGAATCCTGCCTCGGGCATGGATATGTGTGATGTCTTCAGGTTAGTTAGGTTTGAGTAGTTCTAAGTTCTAGGGGACTGATGACCTCAGAAGACAAGTCCCATAGTGCTCAGAGCCATTTGAACCATTTGAATGTGTTCAAATACAGAGATATGTAACCAAGCAGAAGACGGTGCAGAGGTCGGCAATGCCTATATAAGACAACAAATGTTACGCACAGTTGTTAGATCACTTACTCCTGCTACAATGGTAGGTTAACAAGATTTAAGTGAGTTTGGACATGGTGCTATAGTCGGCTCACAAGTCATAGAACACATCATCTCCGAGATAGCGATTAAGTGGGGATTCTGCCGTATGATAATTTCAAGGGTGTACCGTGAATATCAGGAAGCCGATAAATCAAATCTCCGACATCGCTGCGCAGGAAAAATATCGTGCAAGAACGGGACCAACGATGGCTGAAGATAATCGTTCAACGTAACAGAAGTGTAACCCTTCCGCAAATTGCTGCAGATTTCAATGCTGGGCCTTCAACAAGGGTGAGCGTGCGAACCATTTAACGAAACAGAATCGATATTGGCTTTCGGAGCCGAAGGCCCACTCGTGTAACCTTGATGACTGCACGACACGAAGCTTTACATCTCGCCTGCGCCCGACAACAGTGATATTGGACTGTTGATGACTGGAAACATGTAGCTTGATCGGACGAGTCTCGTTTCAAATTGTATCGAGTGGATTGACGTGCACGGCTGTGGACTCAACCTCATGAACCTATGGACCCTGCATATCACCAGGGGCCTGTTCAAGCTGGTGGAGGCTCTCTAACGGTGTGGCTGTGTGCATTTGGAGTGATATGAGACCCCGATACACCTAGGTACGACCCTGATATGTGACGTGGACGTAAGCAACGAGTCTGATCACTTGCATCCATCCATGTCCATTGTGCATTCCGACTGACTTGGGCAATTCCAGCAGGACAATGCGACCACCCTGCACGTCCAGAATTGCTACCGAGTGGCTCCAGGAACACTCTTCTGAGTTTAAACATTTCCGCTGGTCACCAAACGCCCCAGACATAAACATTATTGAGAATATCTGGGATGTCTTATAACATGCTGTTCAGAAGAGAAGTGCATCCCTCGCACTCTTACGGAATTATGGGCAGACCAGCATGATTCATTGTGTCAGTTACCTCCCGCACTACTTTAGACATTAGTCGAGTCCATGCCACGTCGTGTTGGGGCTCGCAGGGGCCCTACACGATATTAGGCAGGTGTACCAGTTTCTTTGGATCCTCAGTGTACAATGTCGGGTAAAAGGCAAGAATGTGTCCCCGTCGAGGGAAATCAATGTCTACGGAGGTCTTTTTTCGATAGAAACAAAGAACTTTTGAATTGCTAAACATTCAACGTGCTTTTGTGCTTACTGAATGCACTGTCGAGTACTATTCATGACAATGACGACCCAGTTTGAAAAATTGTTCAGTCTTCAACAAACGTAAGTGCGCCTAGAGTGACCAAATGGCCGTAGATGGAATGGAAAAGATGCTAAGTAACTGGATTGGGTACCACATCCAACTGTTCATGTCTCTACCCGGAACAGCTACTCAGGCTATAGCCAAGACATTGTACTCAGTTTTAATGAAAGGAGAGTACGATCCAGCACTTATCTTGGCCATCTTTGGTTGGTGTGATTACTTCAAGGATCGTTTTGGGTGTCGTAACATTAAAATAGCGGGAGAGGCAGCTGGGGCGACTGAAGTTGAATCCGAGGAATTTAAAAAGGCGTCTAAAGAATTTTGACGGTAAATGACTATACTGCGAATCACGCTTTCAGCCTTAATGAAACGGGTTTATTTCGAAACGAATGCCTGGCCGTATATACGTATACACGGTTATACAGGGACAAGATTTAACGCTGCGTTCTTTCCGAAGGAATTGCTGCTGGGGAATCCAAATTAAAATCCCATATGATTTAGTACTCTCAAAATCGTACAGCATTAAAGGGCTGTGACAAGGAGAAGGTGGGAGTTCACTGGAGGCAGAGTAAAACGGTTAGATGTATTATTTTCAGTGACTACTCCAATTAAATAAATAGATCTACATCTACATCTACATCCGTACTCCGCAAGCCACCTGACGGTGTGTGGCGGAGGGTACCCTGAGTACCTCTATCGGTTCTCCCTTCTATTCCAGTCTCGTATTGTACGTGGAAAGAAGGATTGTCGGTATGCTTCTGTGTGGGCTCTAATCTCTCTGATTTTATCCTCATGGTCTCTTCGCGAGATATACGTAGGAGGGAGCAATATACTGCTTGACTCTTCGGTGAAGGTATGTTCTCGAAACTTCAACAAAAGCCCGTACCGAGCTACTGAGCGTCTCTCCTGCAGAGTCTTCCACTGGAGTTTATCTATCATCTCCGTAACGCTTTCACAATTACTAAATGATCCTGTAACGAAGCGCGCTGCTCTCCGTTGGATCTTCTCTATCTCTTCTATCAATCCTACCTGGTGCGGATCCCACACTGCTGAGCAGTATTCAAGCATTGGGCGAACAAGCGTACTGTAACCTACTTCCTTTGTTGTCGGATTGCATTTCCTTAGGATTCTTCCAATGAATCTCAGTCTGGCATCTGCTTTACCGACGATCAACTTAATATGATCATTCCATTTTAAATCACTCCTAATGCGTACTCCCAGATAATTTATGGAATTAACTGCTTCCAGTTGCTGACCTGCTATTTTGTAGCTAAATGATAAGGGACCTATCTTTCTATGTATTCGCATCACATTACACTTCGCTACATTGAGATTCAATTGCCATTCCGTGCACCATGCGTCAATTCGCTGGAGATCCTCCTGCATTTCAGTACAATTTTCCATTGTTGCAACCTCTCGATACACCACAGCATCATCTGCAAAAAGCCTCAGTGAACTTCCGATGTCATCCACCAGGTCATTTATGTATATTGTGAATAGCAACGGTCCTATGACACTCCCCTGCGGCACACCTGAAATCACTCTTACTTCGGAAGACTTCTCTCCATTGAGAATGACGTGATGCGTTCTGTTATCTAGGAACTCCTCAATCCAATCACACAATTGATCTGATAGTCCGTATGCTCTTACTTTGCTCATTAAACGACTATGGGGAACTGTGTCAAACGCCTTGCGGAAGTCAAGAAACACGGCATCTACCTGTGAACCCGTGTGTAAGGCCCTCTGAGTCTCGTGGACGAATAGCGCGAGCTGGGTTTCACACGATCGTCTTTTTCGAAACCCATGCTGATTCCTACAGAGTAGATTTCTAGTCTCCAGAAAAGACATTATACTCGAACATAATACGTGTTCCAAAATTCTACAACTGATCGACGTTAGAGATATAGGTCTATAGTTCTGCACATCTGTTCGACGTCCCTTCTTGAGAACGGGGATGACCTGTGCCCTTTTCCAATCCTTTGGAACGCTTCGCTCTTCTAGAGACCTACGGTACACCGCTGCAAGAAGGGGGGCAAGTTCCTTCGCGTACTCTGTGTAAAATCGAACTGGTATCCCATCAGGACCAGCGGCCTTTCCTCTTTTGAGCGATTTTAATTGTTTCTCTATCCCTCTGTCGTCTACTTCGATATCTACCATTTTGTCAACTGTGCGACAATCTAGAGAAGGAAGCACAGTGCAGTCTTCCTCTGTGAAACAGCTTTGGAAGAAGACATTTAGTAATTCGGCCTTTAGTCTGTCATCCTCTGTTTCAGTACCATTTTGGTCACAGAGTGTCTGGACATTTTGTTTTGATCCACCTACCGCTTTGACATAGGACCAAAATTTCTTAGGATTTTCTGCCAAGTCAGTACATAGAACGTTACTTTCGAATTCATTGAAAGCCTCTCGCATAGCCCTCCTCACACTACATTTCGCTTCGCGTAATTTTTGTTTGTCTGCAAGGCTTTGGCTATGTTTATGTTTGCTGTGAAGTTCCCTTTGCTTCCGCAGCAGTTTTCTAACTCGGTTGTTGTACCACGGTGGCTCTTTTCCATCTCTTACGATCTTGCTTGGCACATACTCATCTAACGCATATTGTACCATGGTTTTGAACTTTGTCCACTGATCCTCAACACTATCTGCACTTGAGACAAAACTTTTGTGTTGAGCCGTCAGGTACTCTGTAATCTGCTTTTTGTCACTTTTGCTAAACAGAAAAATCTTCCTACCTTTTTTAATATTTCTATTCACGGCTGAAATCATCGACGCAGTAACCGCTTTATGATCGCTGATTCCCTGTTCTGCATAAACTGATTCAAATAGTTCGGGTCTGTTTGTCACCAGAAGGTCTAATATATTATCGCCACGAGTCGGTTTTCTGTTTAACTGCTCAAGGTAGTTTTCAGATAAAGCACTTAAAAATATTTCACTGGATTCTTTGTCCCTGCCACCCGTTATGAACGTTTGAGTCTCCCAGTCTATATCCGGCAAATTAAATTCTCCACCCAGAACTATAACATGGTGGGGAAATCTACTCGAAATATTTTCCAAATTATTCTTCAGGTGCTGAGCCACAACAGCTGCTGAGCCCGGGGGCCTATAGAGACATCCAATTACCATGTCTGAGCCTGCTTTAACCGTGACCTTCACCCAAATCATTTCACAATTCGAATCTCCGTCAATTTCCTTCGATACTATTGCACTTCTTATCGCTATAAACACGCCTCCCCCTGCACTGTCCAGCCTATCTCTGCGGTATACATTCCAATCAGAGTTTAGGATTTCATTACTGTTTACGTCTGGTTTCAGCCAACTTTCTGTTCCTAGTACTATATGGGCGTTGTGACCGTTTATTAATGAGAGCAGTTCTGGGACCTTTCTATAGACGCTTCTGCAGTTTACTATTAGCACATTAATATTGTTATTCCTTGTTGCATTTTGCCTACTCCTGCCTTGCCGCGTCTCAGGAGGCGTCTTGTCGGGCCTAGGGAGGGAATTCTCTAACCTAAAAAAACCCCATGTGCACTCCACACGTACTCCGCTACCCTCGTAGCCGCTTCCGGCGTGTAGTGCACGCCTGACCTATTCAGGGGGACCCTACATTTCTCAACCCGATAGCGGAGGTCGAGAAATTTGCACCCCAGCTCTCCGCAGAATCGTCTGAGCCTCTGGTTTAAGCCTTCCACTCGGCTCCAAACCAGAGGACCGCGATCGGTTCTCGGAACGATACTACAAATAGTTAGCTCTGATTCCACCCCGCGAGCGAGGCTTTCCACCTTCACCAACTCCGCCAACCGCCTGTACGAACTGAGGATGACCTCTGAACCCAGACGGCAAGAGTCATTGGTGCCGACATGAGCAACAATTTGCAGTCGGGTGCACCCAGTGCTCTCTATCGCCGCCGGTAGGGCCTCCTCCACATCTCGGATGAGACCCCCCGGCAAGCAGACAGAGTGAACACTGGCCTTCTTCCCCGACCTTTCCGCTATTTCCCTAAGGGGCTCCATCACCCGCCTAACGTTGGAGCTCCCAATAACTAATAAACCCCTCCCCCCGTGTGCCTGCTCGGACCTTGCTGAAGGAGCAGCCACATGTCCACTCACAGGCAGAGCGGGCGATGCCACACGGCCAGCCTCCACATTGACCCTCCGCCTCGTGCGCCGCGAACGCCGCTGAACCCGCCACTCCCCTTGGGGAGAGGGTGGCCCAACCGCGCCCGGTACCCGCGAAGATGTCTCGACAGCAGGGACAGTGGGTGAAGCATCTAACACCTGGGGTGCACCATGCGACGCACCAGACTCCCCACTGCCGCTACACTCCGAGGCAGCAGCCTGAAGACGGCTGACCGCGGCCATCAACACGCTCAGCTGTTTGCGAAGAGTGGCCAGCTCCTCCTGCGTCCGTACACAGCAGCCACACATCCTAGCCATCCTAAGAAATCAATTTACTATAGAGTGTTAATCAGCTTTTAACTAGACTGCTAATTCACTAAAGGCGGTTGATTATTGACTAAACTGTGATTGCTAACCACTTCTTGTAGAAAAAAGGAAAATAGCACTACCTGTCTCTGGACGGTATTGAAAACAAACACTAGCACTACGAGCACTATGGCTGACTAAAGGGACTCTCTGACTGTATTCGAAACACACACGAGATCTATGGAACACTTAATAGCACTCTACTATTAAAGCTTCCTAAAAGCAAAAACACGCAGAAGAAGAAGTGACAAGAAAAATACAGATAATACTTAAATTAAGGTAGCTCGCTGCACAGCAGACGTGAAGCAGACGGCGGTTAGGGCGACACTGACACTACTGGCACTATGGCTGACTAAAGGGACTCTCTCTGACTGTATTCAAAACAAACACGAGATCTATGGAACACTTAATAGCACTCTACTATTAAAGCTTCCTAAAAGCAAAAACACGCAGAAGAAGAAGTGACAAGTAAGAAAAATACAGATAATACTTAAATTAAGGTAGCTCGCTGCACAGCAGACGTGAAGCAGACGGCGGTTAGGGCGACACTGACACTACTGGCGCTATGGCTGACTAAAGGGACTCTCTCTGACTGTATTCAAAACAGAAGAAGCTTTGGAAGAAGACATTAAGTAATTCGGCCTTTAGTCTGTCATCCTCTGTTTCAGTACCATTTTGGTCACAGAGTGTCTGGACATTTTGTTTTGATCCACCTACCGCTTTGACATAGGACGTCTGTTGGAAGTAACAGCAAAAAATTAAATGTTTGTGCTCAAGACATAAAATGATTCACGATGTTCATACAACAGAAACTTTGCCTGTATAAAAATAGCCCTTGTTATAAAGGAGTTAAATGATAAAACTTGCCAAGAGAAAGAAAATACAGGCAACACTTTTTCACTGTGCTAGACGAATGTACTTGTTCTAAGTGCTTTCTGGATGTATTTTGCGAATATTACATATGTGCAAGCGTAGGTTTCGTGTTGTTGTTGTTGTTCTGATCTTCAGTCCTGAGACTGGTTTGTTGCAGCTCTGCATGCTAATCTATCCTGTGCAAGCTCCTTCATCTCCCAGTACTTACTGCAACCTACATCCTTCTGAATCTGCTTAGTGTATTCATCTCTTGGTCTCCCTCTACGATTTTTACCCTCCACGCTGTCCTCCAATGCTAAATTTGTGATGACTTGATGCCTCAGGACATGTCCTACCAACCGATCCCTTCTTCTAGTCAAGTTGTGCCACAAACTTCTCATCAACCCTATTCAGTACCTCCTCATTAGTTACGTGATCTACCCACCTAATCTTCAACATTCTTCTGTAGCACCACATTTAGAAAGCTTCTATTCTCTTCCTGTCCAAACTATTTATTGTCCATGTTGCACTTCCATACGTGGCTACACTCCATACAAATACTTTCAGAAACGACTTTCTGACACTTAAATCTATACTCGATGTTAACAAATTTATATTCTTCAGAAACGCTTTCCTTCCCATTGGTAGTCTACATTTTATATCCTCTCTACTTCGACCATCATAAGTTATTTTGCTCAACAAAGAGGAAAACTCCATTACTACTTTAAGTGTCTCATTTCCTAATCTAATTCCCTCAGCATCACCCGACTTAATTCGACTACATTCCATTATCCTTGTTTTGCTTTTGTTGATGTTAATCTTATATCCTCCTTTCAAGACACTGTCCATTCCGTTCAACTGCTCTTCCAAGTCTTTTGCTGTCTCTGACAGAATTACAATGTCATCGGCGAAGCTCAAAGTTTTTATTTCTTCGCCCTGGATTTCAACACCTACTTCAAATATTTATTTTGTTTCCTTTACTGCTTGCTCTATATGCAGATTGAATAACATCGGTGAGAGGCTACAACCCTGTCTCACTCCCTTCCCAACCGCTGCTTCCCTTTCATGCCCCTCGACTCTTATGACTGCCATCTGGTTTCTGTACAAATTGTAAATAGCTTTCTGCTTCCGGTATTTTACCCCTGCCATCTTTAGAATTTGAAAGAGAGTATTCCTGTCAACATTGTCAAAAGCTTTCTCTAAGTCTACAAATGCTAGAAACGTAGGTTTGCCTTTCCTTAATCTTTCTTCTAAGATAAGTCTTAAAGTGATTATTGCCTCACGTGTTCCGATATTTCTACGGAATCCAAACTGATCTTCCCTGAGGTCGGCTTCTACCAATTTTTCCATTCGTCTGTAAATAATTCGTGTTAATATTTTGCAGCTGTGACTTATTAAACTGATAGTTCGGTAATTTTCACATCTGTCAACACCTGCTTTCTTTGGGATTGGAGTTATTATATTCTTCTTGAAGTCTGAGGGTATTTCGCCTGTCTCGTACATCTTGCTCATCAGATGGTAGAGTTTTGTCAGGACTGGCTCTCCCAAGGCCGTCAGTAGTTCTAATGGAATATTACTTTCCATGTTAGAGCTCATTTTAGTTCGGTCAGTATATACTGTACTTCCTCGATTCACCGCCCAATTGAAGGAAAGTAATGTTGACTTCGGTGCTTGCGTTGACATGCGACTCATTGCTCTACAGTACTAGCATCAAGCACATCACTATGTAGCATCATCACGAACGTGGTTTTGCAGTGCAATATTTACAAATGCGGAGTTGGCAGATGCCCATTTGATGTATGGACTAGCACGGGCCAATAGCCGTGGCGCGGTACGTTTGTATCGAGACAGATTTCCAGAATTAAAGCGTCCCGACAGGAAGACGTTCGAAGCAATTGATCGGCGTCTTAGGGAGCAAGTAACATTCCAGCCTATGACTCGCGACTGGGGAAGACCTAGAACGACGAGGACACTTGCAATGGACGAGGCAATTCTTCGTGCAGTTGACGATAACCCTAATGTCAGCGTCAAAGAAGTTGCTGCTGTACAAGGTAACGTCGACCACGTCACTGTATGGAGAGTGCTACGGGAGTACCAGTTGTTTCCGTACCATGTACAGCGTGTGCAGGCACTATCAGCAGCTGATTGGCCTCCACGGGTACACTTCTCCGAATGGTTCATCCAACAATGTGTCAATCCTCATTTCAGTGCAAATGTTCTCTTTACGGATGAGGCTTCATTCCAAATTGTAAATTTTCACAATCAACATGTGTGGGCTGACGAGAATCCGCACGCAATTGTGAAATCACGTCATCAACACAGATTTTCTGTTAACATTTGGGCAGGCATTGTTGGTGATGTCTTGATTGGGCCCCATGTTCTTCCACCTATGCTCAATGGAGCACGTTATCATGATTTCATAC
Organism: Schistocerca gregaria; assembly: GCF_023897955.1. Classification (NCBI taxonomy): domain Eukaryota; kingdom Metazoa; phylum Arthropoda; class Insecta; order Orthoptera; family Acrididae; genus Schistocerca; species Schistocerca gregaria. Next base: position 514,600,495 of record NC_064925.1, on the reverse strand, counting down.
GGGATAATCTACCTGTGCTGCTAGAACATGTACCTTTACAAGTACGACACAACATTTGGTTCATGCACGATGGAGCTCCTGCAGATTTCAGTCGAAGTGATCGTATGCTTCTCAACAACAGATTCGGTGACCGATGGATTGATAGAGACGGACCAATTCCATGGCCTCCACGCTCTCCTGACCTCAACCCTCTTGACTTTCATTTATGGGGCCATTTGAAAGCTCTTGTCTACGCAACCCCGGTACCAGAGACTCTTTGCGCTCGTATTGTGGACGGCTGTGATACAATACGCCATTCTCCAGGGCTGCATCAGCGTATCAGGGATTCCATGCGACGGAGGGTGGATGCATGTATCCTCGCTAACGGAGGACATTTACGCTGGTACGTTCTGTTGCTGCGTGTTTCCATTCCATGATTAACGTGATTTGAAGAGAAGTAATAAAATGAGCTCTAACATGGAAAGTAAGCGTCTCCGGACACATATCCACATAACATATTTTCTTTCTTTGTGTGTGAGGAATGTTTCCTGAAAGTTTGGCCGTATCTTTTTGTGACACCCTGAATATTCGGGAACCCATGAACCAGGTAGTTCTTTCTACATTCAAGGAATTCTACCTGCATACATCTTTCTCCCATCTTGTAGGAGAATGTAATTCGAGTGATGAACTTACCTTCAAGATATTCTGGCTACAGTTTAATATTAAGATAACGATTGATGTTATTAGAGACGCACGGATCGACATCACTCCAAAATCTATGACTGGTGTATGGAGGAAACTGTGTCCAGACGCTGTGCCAGTGGTAAAAGATGAAGGCATCACTGACATCACCGCCTCGACGAGAGATTGGATTGGATTGTTTGAGAGAGGAGACCAGACAGCGAGGTCATCAGTCCCCCTCCTTAGAGAAGGAGGGGGAAGGAACTCGGCCGTGCCCTTTCAAAGGAACCATTCCGGCATTTGCCCGGAGCGATTTAGGGAAATCACGGATGATCGGACGCGGGATTGAACCGTCGTCCTCCCGAATGCGAGTCCAGTGTGCTAGCCACTGCGCTCAACGAGAGAGATTGTGGATGTTGAATATTCACATTGCATCCAATGATGTCGATGAAGAGCCGGCCAGAGTGGCCGAGCGGTTTTAGGCGCTACAGCTTGAAACCGTGCGACCGCTACGGTCGCAGGTTCGAATCCTACCTCGGGCATGAAAGTGTGTGATGTCCTTAGGTTGGTTAGGTTTAAGTAGTTCTAAGTTCTAGGGGACAGATGACCTCAGAAGTTAAGTCCCATTGTGCTCAAAGCCATCTGAACCATTTTGATGTCGATGAAGAGAATGTGTGACTTCCTCATCCCGAGGATCTGACTAATGAAGATTTGATAATTTTCATTGATGACAGTAATACACAAGAAACAGCAAACGAGGTAGTTCAGCCTGTTAGAAAGCTGACAACGAAAAATGTGGAAGATTCCTTCAGAACGATGGATGTTGAAGTGAAATTTTTTAAGGAACATGATCCTGAAGAAGTAAGGAGTCGAATAGGAAGAGACACGTCGAGTTCTTCGTTAAATGTACATAGAGTTGTATAATCAATTGGTAAAGAAGACTTACGTAGCTGGCAAAGGTTCATTAGCATAATACAGTGTGGCACTTGAAATGAACGACAAGAGCCTAGCGAGAACGTTTCAACTACAGAGGGTTTGAAGTAAGGAAATCTGTCACGGAAACAAAACTTACCGGACTGTAAGACCATAAAATCTTCCGATATAGATAATACAGAGGCTTTTTAGGATGCAGACCTAATGTACGAGCTCTGTTCAAAAACTTTCAGAACATTCGTAATTTCGTGCCGGTGGTGTCTAGGAGAGAGATGCGGTTGGCATCCCTGCTCACTCCTGTGTTCACTGCCGGATGTTTCATTATTGTATGTCAATTATTGTTCAGTGCTGTATTGAGCTGAAAGTTGTGTCGCACAGTTTGCGAATTTCGAGATGGAAGAATTAGAGGAGCAACGCATCTGCGTAAAAATTTTGCGTGAAATTCGAGAAAACCTGTACAGAGACATACCAAATGATGTAGGAAGTCTACAATGATGTGTGATTAAGCTGTAATTGATGTTACGAATGGCCGGACGGAAGTTAAAGATGATCCTCGTTCATTAAGCATTTCGATGTCTACCAACGACGCTTATGTCAGGAAGGTCAACGAAATTGTGCGTGCTAGTCGAAGACGGACTCTCCGAGAGATTGCTGAGGAATGTAACGTTTCAGTTGGATCATATCGTGAAATCCTGACACAGCATCTTGGAATGCATCGTGTTGTCCCTACGTTCGTCCAATGTCTCTTGAATCAAGACCAGAAAGACCTTCGCCTCACAATATGTAAAGAGCTTTTGGGTCGTACAAATGAGAACGAGATGTTTCTTAGGAGAATCATAACTGGTAATCAGAGGTGGGTCTACGAATATGATGTTGAGACCAAGGTTCGATCTTCAGAAAGGGTGGTGAAAGATTCTCCACGACCAGGAAAAGCTTGTCAGGTCAGGTCAAATATCGAAACCATGCTGATTGTTTTCTTTGATTTTGGAGAAACAGTTCATGATGAATTAGAGCTACAGGGAGAAACTGTTTTGACTCTGAGCACTATGGGACTTAACATCTGAGGTCATTAGTCCCCTAGACTTAGAACTACTTAAGCCTAACCAACCTAAGGACATCGCACACATCTATTCCCGAGCAGGATTCGAACCTGTGACCGTAGGAGCAGCGCGGTTCCAGACTGAAGCACCTAGAACGGCTCGGTCACAACGGCCGCCGAAACTGTTTTAGCTGGCCGCTGTGACCGAGCGGTTCTTGGCACTTCAGTCCGGAACCACACGGCAGCTACGGTGTCAGGTTCCAATCCTGCCTCGGGCATGGATGTGTGTGATGTCCCTAGGTTGGTTAGGTTTAAGCAGTTCTAAGTCTAGGGGACTGATGACCTCAGATGGTAAGTTCCATAGTCCTCAGAGCCATTTTTTTTGACAAACTGTTAATCGATGGTACTACCAGGACTTGGTGCGATGCCTGTGATAAAATATGAGACGAAAACGACCTGAGATGTGGCGAGCCAATTCAGGGCTCCTACATCACCATAACGCAACCGCACATTCATCCCTCTTGGTGCGTGACTATTACACAAAAAACCAATCACTCTGCTGTTTCGTCCTCCGTAATCTCCAGACCTGGTCCATGCGGAACTTCCTTTTATTTACGAAGTTGAAAACCCCGTTGAAAGGACAAAGATTTGCAACCACAGACGAGATAAAAGAAAATTTGCAGAGAGCGCTTCAGTGCAATCCACCAAGAGGGTAGGTACCATGAATGTTCCCGGAAGTGGAAATGTCGTTAAGAACGGTGTTTCATTTGTGGAGGAGAGTATTTCGAAGGAGGCCATGTACAATAAGTAAAAGGTAAGAGTAGAAAAATTTTGTGGACGAAGATCGGGAATTTTTTGAGTAGACCTCGTAAATGATATTTGTGTGTTATTGTGTATCTCAGAGTTAAATTTTTAAGTGTAAAATTTTTGCATTAAAATGCATTTGAGAAATATGATAATGATTATTTTTGGCAAAAATGCTTAGAAACTCTGCCACTTTAAACGAGAAATTAAATCCAGTATTCTATGTATAAAATGACTCCCGATTGACGCGAATTCGGTATGCGCTACTATTCGCGGAACGTAACTGCGGCGTGTAACGAGAGTCTCCTGTACTTTCTAAAACATTTCTGTCACATTCCATTGTGTGTTCATTCTCATGCCACATTACTATTTTGGTGGTGAGTGCATTGCACACTCCACACAGATATGTCAAAAAATAAAATTACAAACAGGTTTGTCACAAGTAAACATATACGCAGCTAAGCTGCTCGTTGTGGAACTTGGCACGTCTACATATGTAGCATTCCTTTGATGTTTGTCAGTTGTCAAAATCCACAATACACAGGAAAAGTGCACAGTGAGGCCAGTGCTTACATTTACATGACGAATGAAGCACGTCTTGTTAGCTTATCGCTCGAAATACATAATGCAACTGAATGCCACTGATCCAAAGATAAGTCATTTAAGTAACTATAGCCACTAGAGGGCTCTCACGTAGGTATTCAAAACTTGTTCATAATTATTTTGCTTTTTCGTATAAAATTACAGTTTAAAAATATAAATATTTCTTTAACAGTATAATATTTGAGATGTATATTTATTTTAGTGTGATAATTGTTTTAATATTTTCGTTATTTACTTCAAGAAATTCTTATTCACCAGATTTATTATAAGTCGGATATTGGTATTTTATGGTATATTACACTACGCAATACATACAGTCGGCACTCGGTGTGTACACTACCCTTTTGTCATAATTTTTTTTAAATTCCTTACAATATACGAGTACACAGGCTGTTTAATATCACCATTACAACCATTGCAAGATAATGAACACTTGATATTAGTCTTGGAAGATGGGATGATCGGGAGGTGACACCATACTGAAACTGAGAGTTGGCTATGCAGGCTGCAGTTATTTACGTGCCTTACATCTGAGTCAATGTCATTCATTTGCAGTACGTATTTCTAGTGACAAGGCTTCGAAGGTGTACTTCACTCGTCATGTAACTGTAAACATTGGCAAAATTGTGCATTTTTAGTATATATTGTGTTTTTTAACAACTGACAAGTACCGAAGGCGTGCCACATATGTAGTTGTGCCAGGCTCCACAGGGTGCGTTTCAGCTGTGTATATTTTTGCTTGTGTCAAACCTGTTTTTTATTTAATTTGGTGACAAACCTGTGTGGAATGTGCAATATACTCTCCACTAAAACGTTAACATGGCATGAGTAACGAATGCACATTGACGGTAAATAAAGGTATAATTCCCATTTCTTCATTCGTAGTGTCCAGCAAAAATAATGATAGATGGTATTGTGGTAGCGAGTAGGTGGTTAGTCTGTCATTGGGCGGCAGCAATAGATAACATATTCGGGATAATTACTCATACTGTGTTCTTGGTTAAGGTTTCAGTATGAAGCAGCGAATGTTATACTGGGGCTTACGGGGCGTTGCTGAAACTGGGTGTAGTTACACCTCATAATTCAGTAATAAATTGTACTTTATGTAATGCGTCTGGGATGGATCTTTTATAGTCCGCTTCCTGAAAACTGTAAGCAACTGAAAGTATACAATTAGTTCTTTCGAATGAAGAGGGATAATGCAGCATCTCTTTATATGTCCCACCAGACAGATGTGTTATGAAAGGAAGACCAAGAACGAAGTGCTCTCAGTAGAAAGAATGTAAGATGAGGACGTAACTTTTCGCTCTGTACATCGAACAAGCAATAACGGAATTAAAGATTCAATACTGTCATTAAAATTAGGGTGAATGTCCACTGATCAGCCAGAAGATTATGACCACTGACCTACTACCGTCCAGGCGAAAGCCTCAGCTGCTGGTCAGGCATACGCAAGGTGCATGTAGCGTCCGTGAGCATACTGTCCGTGTGTAGAATCGGAAGGCGCGCGAGCTATCTCAGTTTGAAGGAAACCAGATGTTGGTGGCCGGGAAGCTCACTACGAGCTTTTTGGGAACTGCACGACTTGTAGGGTGCTCGAAGAGTGTTGTGGTGAGTGTTTCAACGCGTGACGAAACCGAGGTGAAACCACGTCCAGACATGGTGGGTTTGGTAACCATCCCTCATTACAGATGTCGGACGTCAAAGGCTGGGCAGGCTGGCAAAACAGGACAGGCGGCGGACTGTGGGGCAACTAACGGACCCATCCATATGCCAATGTTAACACCATGACATTGGCAAATATGACTGAAATGGGAACGTGATCATCGGTATTGGACGTTGGGGTAGTGGCAGGACCTGATAAATCCCGATATCTTCTTCATCAAGCCGCCGCAAAGGCGCGTATCATTCGTCTTCCAGGGCAACAGCTCTTTGACACCTGTACTGCGGAACGGAGACAAGCTGGGGAAGGCTCCATTATGCTCTGGGGAACATCCGCTTGGGCATTCATGGGTCCAGTGGAGCTCGTGCAAGGCACCATGACGGCTAGGGAATATCGTACTGTGATTGCAGACCACGTACATCCCTTGATGAAGATCATGTTTCCCGCCAGCGGTGACATTTTCCAGCAAGATAATGTCCCATGTCACAAGGCCGGGAATGTGATGGAATGGTTCGAGGAACACAGCGGCGAGTTCCAATTGATGTGCTGTCCCCCTCTCCCCCTTATTTCCAAGAACTCGCCAGATCTGAATCCGATCCAATACATTGAATGTGGCGTTAGGGCTCGTTGCATCCATGTCACGACGTGTAGCCTTTGTTATTCGTGCCAAAAGCTGATATCGGCTATTAGGTAGGTTGTCATATGTTGTAACTAATATGTATAAAAACGATGACATTTACTCATGACACAATCATCCTCTTTGAAAGTGAGGAACATTTGCAGTACCTACTGAATAAAATGAGAGCACTGAGAGTAAACTGAAGAAAAACAGAAGTAGTTAGGAATGTCGTAAATGAGATTAGCGGTAAATGTGGGCACCATGAAGTAGACAAAGTAAAGGAATTATTCTAGCTTCGAAGCATAAAGAAAAATGACAGACGATGGAAGAAGGACTTACATAGCAGAGGACCACTGGTATATGAAGTCTACTGATATGAAAAATCGGTCTCAAACTGAGGAAGAAATTTGTGAGAACGTACGTTTAGAGCACAGAATTGTATGGAAGAATCTTGGATTGTGGAGAAACCGGAAAAGAAGCGAATCGAAGCGTTTTTCATGTGGTATTATAGAATGATGTTGAAATTTAAGTGGACCGATAAAAACTGAGGACTTTCCCGATAGGTGGGAATCTCTGACAAGAAGAAGTGACAGGATAATGTTACGACATCAGCGAATGACTTGTATGGTAATTGATGAAACTGTAAACGAAGAAAACTGCATGGAAAGACAGAGATTGAAATATATCCAACAAATAATTGAGGACGTTGGGTGTAAGAACTACTCTGAGGTGAAGAGAGTGGCACAGGAGAAAACTTCGTGGCTGACAGCATGGAACCAGTCAGAACACTTAAGGAAAAAAGATGTACGGTCACAGTGTGTGATTTATATTCCATAATGTGAAAGTACACCTTATTTAAGAGTTATTGGAGGTACTAAAACTGGCAAAACCGAGCAGCTGCGTTAGTATACCAATAGAGAACAGACATAATTAAACCCTCGTTACATACCGTGATGAAGTTTCTAGCACAACAAAAAATTATGATCTCATGATTCTGAAGTTTTGGAAATGAAACAGGCACTACTGCTAGCTAGTGTTAATTTTTTTACGTTGTCACAAAATTGTCGGAACATGGTATGTGGGAGGAACAAACTTTGATACATAAAAGCTAATGTAGCATAATTGGAAAACATATACACCAGTTTTTCATCATTAGTTCAGATGTAAGTGCAGCACACTTCACACACAATTTCGAAAAAGCGTCAGCAATCGTGTAGGTAGCACAATCAGACACGAGCTCCCTCACTGTCGAAAGAACTACCGAATGATCCCATAGACTATGGCGGCTAATAATAGAATGTTGCACCGCAGAGATGTAGTATCTGTCTCTTCGTTGTTGTGTACTTTGTCTGGGCCAGTTTAAAGCCCGTTTTACAAGAATGACTTTTTGGTAAAATGGACTGCTTGTGACTTGCTTCCGTACAAATCAACATGCAGTGACGTCAGTGATCAGTTGGCTGTGGCGACTGTGGTGCTGTAAAATCTTGACTATGCTGCAGACTGCGCATGCGCAGCAGCAGGTGAGTCTGACGTGGCCTTCTAGCATCGGAAATTAACTCATACTCGCCGAGCTGGCCCCTGTTGTAGTGATAGATTTTGTACTTATGTTTCTTCTCGGTCATTATTTTTCTATTTTTTATTTTTATTTTATTTTAGTTTTTTAACAAGAGAAAAATCAGTAGTGGCTGAGGCATGAATTGGAGTCAGTGTTATGAAGTTTGTGTTAGGGAGGGCACTGGTCTAGGTGAATCCGTGCAAGTGTGTAAACCACAATGCCAGGGTAGTATAGTGGATAACACATCTGCCTTCGTAAGCAGAAGACCCAGGTTGAAACACTGGAATTAGCACAAATTTTAATGCATTACTTGAGCTTCTATCATTATCTAAGATGAAGGAAAATATATATCCATGAGATCCTCATTTTTTTTTGTTTACTTTGTTTTCGTCACACATGCACAGCATGCACAAAAATTTGGTATTGTTTCTACTAATATTCTCCCAAAAGACAAACAAAGTATTTGAGAGCAAAAATATATCTACATCTTACAGTTTTGCACAAATTATGGTCTACACTATGCATACACAAGAACGTAATTAGAGTGAATGAATCTGATCTATTTAGTGAGCAAAATAGTGTTGGATGTTATTTGTAACTTACAAAGAAAACAAGAAACAAAGGGTAAAGTAAAAAGGTGCTATTTACTGTTTTCTAAATACAGGTTCATTCATCTGTACCTCTGGGGTTTCAAAAGGTCGCCGTGAGGGCAAAGAAGGGCCGCGACACGACTTGGCTTGGATTCGACTAGAATCATAAGTGGTGCTGGAGGGAACTGACACCATGAATCCTGCAGAGCTGTCCATAAATCCGTAAGAGCACGACGGGGTGCAGACCTCTTCTGAACAGCGACTCTGCAAGGCAACCCAGATATGCTTAATAATGTTCATGTCTGAGGAGTTTGGTGTCCAGCGAAAATGTTTGAACTCATAAGAGTGTTTCTGGAGCCACTGTGTTGGAATTCCCGACGTATGGGGTGTCGCTCTGCCCATCTGCAATGGCCCAAGTCTGTCTGAATGCACAATGACCATGAATGGATCTAGGGAATCAGACAGGATGCTTACGTACGTGCCATCTGTCGGAGTCGTATCTAGACATATCAGGGTTCCCATATCACTCCAACTCCACATGGCCACATCATTAGAGAGCCTCCATCAGGTTGAACAGTCCCCTGCTGATATTTAGGGTCAATGGATTCATGACGTTGTCTCCATTCGCTTGATTCAATTCGAAACGAGACTCGGCCGATCAGTCTACATATTTCCAGTCATCAACAGTCCAATGTCGGTGTTAACGGCACCAGGCGAGGCGTAAAGCTTTATGTCCTGCAGTCATCAAGGGTACAAGAGTGGGCCTTCGGAATCGAAAGAACATATCGATGATGTTCCGTTGAATCGTTCGCAAATGACACTTGTTGATCAAACGCTGAAATCTGCAGGAATTTTCGGAAGGGTTGCACTTCTGTCACGTTGAACGATTCTCTTCAGTCATTGTTGGTCTCGTTGTTGCAGGATCTTTTGCCCATAGCAGTGTCGGAGATTGGATGTTTTATCGGATTTCTGACATTCACGGTACACTTATGAAATAGTCGTACTGGAAAATTCCCACTTCGTCGCTACCTCGGAGATCCTGTGTCCCATCGCTCGTGCACCGATTATAACACCACACTGAAACTCACTTAAATGTTGATAACATGCCATTGTAGCAGCAGTAAGCGATTTAACAACTGCGCCAAACACTTATTGCTTTATATAGGCGTCGCCGTCAGCAGTGCCATATTCAGCCTGTTTACATAACTCTGTATTTGAATAAGGATGCCTATACCAGTGTCTTTGGAGCTTCAGTACATTTTCTAGAGTAGATAAGTGTATGAGGGTTATTCGCAAAGTATGGAACGGTCGGTCGCAAAATGGAAACCACAGTCTAAATCCGGTGACGCTTTTCACAGATGTGTTGGGCAGTGTCTCTAGTATGCGCATCTATAGCGCCACGTCGCTCTTTTCTGTTCTGAGCGTACAATTTATTTATTTAATCTTGTCAGAAGCATCGTACATAAAATCAGAATAGTTAACACATACATATCGAGTATTTAAAAATACAAAAAGAGTATAAAGGTATAGAGATATATAAGCAGGTTCAAGTAGTTTTTTATTTTATGAAGTCTTGGATCAGAACCTGGCCACGTCCAGTGCTTTCGGGGTGGTGTTCATCAAATCCTTCATGGTGCAGGTGCTTGGGCACAGCACACACTGCGTGAGGTAGGTGGTAGTTCGAGTGTGTCCACAGTCACACAGCGCCGGTTCATTTGAGAGGCCCTATTTGCGCATATTCTCGTTGGATCGTGTAACACCAGAGCGCAACCTATTAAGAGATCTCCATGTCGTCCATCCTTCCATATGGCCGGAAGGGAGTTCTTCGTTTGGAACTAACCATTCCCCAAGGTACGCGTTTTCTTCTCGCCACATTGACAGCCTCACTTGCTGCGGTGCCCCGAAGATGTTTTCTGCTGTGTACTGGAAGCTTGTTCTAGATTTTAGTCGACGGTGGGCTGGCTGGTGTTTGTACAGCGGGTGAGCAGGTGAGCTCAACGCCTTTGTCTTTTCCTTCCCGGCTGCTACTTTCCTTCTAATATCTGGTAGGGCTGCCAGACAGTGCAATTTATCAATCGGGGTTGGTCTCAGACAGGCTGTGATCATGCGGCAGGATTCATTAAGCGGTATGTCCACTTGCTTGGCGTGGCTAGAATTGTACCACACTGGGCGCGCGTACTCCGCTGTTGAATAGCACAAAGCAAGGACTGTAGTTCTCACTATTCTAGGCTGTGCTCCCCATGTAGTGCCCGTTAGCTTGCGCACAACGTTGTTTCTCACGGCTACTTTGTATTTAGTGTTCATGCAGTGTTATTTTATAGGTGAGTGCTCTATCCAAGGTGACGCCTAAGTATTTTGGTATTTCGCAATGTTCCAGGGGCACTCCTTCCCATTTGAGTTGTAGTCTTCTTGCAGATTATCTGTTCTTTAGGTGGAAGACGCAGCGTACAATGAGCGCATAAAAATGCCTGTAACTAGAGTCTCCTCCCAGGTACAGGCGCCTGCCATGAGATTTCGCCTGATTACATGCAACCCTGCAAAACGTAACTGTCATGCAGTTCCTTCATCATGATAGTTCTCGGACGCACATTGCTGGACCAATGAGAAAGCTCCTGCTACGTGTTCAAATGAAAGTGTGTGATCACCCACCATACAGCCTGGAATTGGCCCCACCTGCTTTTCATCGCTGCTCAAATGAACCGCTGGCTATGACGACATCTTGGCATAGACTACGAGCTGCAGTCCAGATAGAGAAATGCCGAAAATCACAGGAGGCCATCTACTATGGCGACGGTATGGAAATGGCTAAGTCGGAGTGGCGACTATGCAGAGAATCAAGTTTTTCTGCGTGGCCATCCTCCGCAGCAAACATAGAAATATTTGTTTTGTAAATAAAACCTCCTTTCCCTGCTGTAACTTATTTTATTTATCCCAGACGCGTTTCGCCTTTTCCTTGTTCTAAGGCATCATCAATGGGATGTATAACGATACAGTTTGAAAAGGAGGTCTTATTTACAAAACAAGTATATGTAGAGAAGCATTCGGATGGTGTAAAGTACGGATAGGGAAAAAAATTGAACAGTGGTTGTAATCTGATGGTTGTGATTAACAAGCGGCATGACGCAGTCAATACCTTCGCTGCGCAGTGCCGAGGGTACTGTTACCGACGACTGTGTCGCGAAAGCGGAGTTATTGAACGCAGTTTTCCGATATTCCTTCACCAGGGAAGACGAATGGAATATTCCAGAATTTGAAAAACGAACAGCTGCTAGGATGAGTTTCTTTGAATAGATACCTTAGCGGTTGCGAAGCAACTCAAATCGCTTGATACGGGCAAGTCTTCAGGTCCACATTTTATACCGATTATGCTCATTTCAGGTTACGCATATACAATAGCTCCCTACTTAGCAAATCATATACAACCGCTCGCTCACCGATAGAGGTGTACCTACAGATTGGAAAATTACGCAGGTCACACCACTGTTTAAGAAGAGTAGTAGGAGTAATCCATCGAACTACAGACCTATATCACGGACGTCGGTTTGCAGTGGTGTTTTGGAGCATATACTGTATTCAAACATTGCTAATCACCTCGAAGGCAACGATCTATTGATACCCAATCAGCATGGCTTCAGAAAACATCGTTCTTGTGCAACGCACCTAGCTCTTTATTCGCACGAAGTAATTGCCGCTATCGACAGGGGATCTCAAGTTGATTCCATATTTCTTTATTTCCAGAAAGGTTTTGACACCGTTCCTCACAAGCGACTTCTAATCAAGCTGCGGGCCTATGGGGTATCGTCTCAGTTGTGCCACTGGATTCGTGATTTCCTGTCGGGAAGGTCGCAGTTCGTAGTAATAGACGGTAAATCATCGAGTAAAACTGAAGTGATATCAGGTGTTCCCCAGGGAAGCGTCCTGGGACCTCTGACGTTCCTGATCTATATAAATGACGTGGGTGACAATCTGAGCAGTTCTCTTAGGTTGTTCGCAGATGATGCTGTAATTTACCTTCTAGTAAGGCATCCGAAGACTAGTATCAGTTGCAAAGCGGTTTAGAAAAGATTGCTGTATGGTGTGGCAGGTGGAAGCTGACGCTAAATAACGAAAAGTGTGAGATAATCCACAAGAGTTCCAAAAGAAATCCGTTGGAATTCGATTACTCGATAAATAGTACAATTCTCAGGGCTGTCAATTCAACCAAGTACCTGGGTGTTAAAATTACGAACAACTTCAGTTGGAAAGATCATGTAGATAATATTGTGGGGAAGGCGAGCCAAAGGTTGCGTTTCATTGGCAGGACACTTGAAAGATGCAACTACTCCACTAAAGAGACAGCTTACACTACACTCGTTCGTCCTCTGTTAGAATACTGCTGCGCGGTGTGGGATCCTTACCAGGTGGGATTGACGGAGGACATCGAGTGGGTGCAAAGAAGGGCAGCTCGTTTTGTATTATCACGTAATAGGAGAGAGAGTGTAGCAGATATGATACGCGAGTTGGGATGGAAGTCTTTAAAGCAAAGACGTTTTTCGTCACGTCGAGATCTATTTACGAAATTTCAGTCACCAACTTTCTCTTCCGAATGCGAAAATATTTTGTTGAGCCCAGCCTACATAGGTAGGAATGATCATCAAAATAAAATAAGAGAAATCAGAGCTCGAGCAGAATGGTTTAGGTGTTCGTTTTTCCCGCGCGCTATTAGGGAGTGGAATGGTAGGGAGATGGTATGATTGTGGTTCGATGAACCCTCTGCCAAGCACTTAAATGTGAATTGCAGAGTAGTAGATGTAGATGTAGATGTAGACGGTCAACAATGCAAGTAAGGCACGTGTCGCACTGGGCTGTGCGTGTTCAGTACGGACTGGGCATCAGTTCACCTTGTTTACGAGTAGTGCACACTTCAGATTTGCGTTCAGAGGCCAAGGTCGACGTGCAATGAAAGATCCAACAATGTTTCAAAGAGGGCAGATTGTGGGGGCCAAATCAGCTGGAGCTTCAGTAACCAAGACAGCCAACTTATTGAATTTTTCAAGAGCCACTGTTTCAATAGTCATGACAGCCTGCACAAAACACGGAGAGACATCATCGCGTAAAGGTAGTAGATGGTTCAAACCAAAACTAAATTACAGAGATCGTCGTATGCTAACACGAATTGTGGCAAAACAACATAAAACTACGGTGGCTTAAATGACTGCAGAGCCATCCTCGAGACCCCTTATCTATCGACACTGTCCGCCGAGAACTCCGTAAAGCGAATATTCATGGACGACCTGCTGTACCGTAACCAATAGTGGCGACAACTAACGCAAAGAAGCGTAAAACATGGCGTCAGGAGCATCAATCTAGACGGATTATCTGTGGAAACACGTCATATGGTCCGACGGGAGACGGTTTTCGTTATTTCAAACATCGGGACTGCTTACGTCTGGAGAACGCCAAAAGAAGCCTACAGTCCTGATTGCTTGATTCCAAAGGTTAAGCATGGAGGTGGAAGTGTGATAGTGTGGGCAGCCATATCCTGGTATTCTGCTGGTCCCATCATTGCTCCCAAAGGCCGTGTTACAGCCAACGAGTATGTGAACACTTTGGGTGATCAGGTGCACCCCAGGATTCAAATCTTGTTCCCCAGCGATGATGCCATATTTCAGGAAGATAATGCACCCATTGACACAGCCAGGATAGTACAATCGTGGTATGATGAGCATGCAACAGAATTGCACCGTGTTCCCTGGCCAGCACAATCCCCGGACTTGAACATTATCGAACACTTGTGGGTAGCATTGGAGTGCAGACTCCGGAGCAGATTTACGACTGCCCCGTCACTACAGGAATTAGATGTTCTGATCGAAGAGTGGCATAACATTCCACTGGAGACTATACAATCATTATATTCCAGTATTCCAAGAAGAATCGCAGCTGTGTTATGGGCAAATGAGGGTCCAACCTCTTATTAGTAAACCATCCTCAAGTAAGTACAGGTGTTCACATTATTTTGCCGATCCCCTGTAACTAATTGTTGCAAATTACGCAGTTGAATTTCCCAGTGGGTTCCATTTCGTGACCGATCGTTCCTTACTTTAAGAAAAGCCCTCGTAGATGTTTTGAAATGTATGAACGACACAGTCATTTAGTTCTAAGGGGTACGAGGTGTTTAATCCGCAGCTCGTGGTCTTGCTGTGGCGTTCTCGCTTTTTCGCGCCCGGGTTCCCGGGTTCGATTCCCGGCGGGGTCAGGGATTTTCCCTGCCTCGTGATGACTGGGTGTTGTGTGATGTCCTTAGGTTAGTTAGGTTTAAGTAGTTCTAAGTTCTAGGGAACTGACGACCATGGATGTTAAGTCCCATAGTGCTCAGTGCCATTTGAACCATTTTGTTAAGTGTTTACCATGTAACCTATGTCGAAAACATCTTATATTAGTTTTGCTTTTTCTATTAACAAACTATTATCATTGCTTATTCCTGTATTATATTGGTATATTTCGATCTTCGCATACAAGAGATTGTGCGTCATAATCTGAGTTTCACGGTTTACGTGGAAAACTGCACCGCAGACAGCCCTCACGACACACGCAATTTTGGAGCTGACACGTGTGCGAGAACGACCACTTGCGGCAGGCGAGACGCAGCGCAGGAATAAAACTCCAGTGGTGCTGCAGTCGACTCACTTGACACGAGTGGTCGACTCATCTAAGACAGCAACTCGCTTAAAAGCGTCTGGCAGCTTCTCTGTCATCTGATCCCAGAAATGCGCTGCCGACTATATCTCGTGAATGTCACAGCAAAAGAATCTCGAATTGCCCTCGTGGCGGGCATACACAAAGGGGTGGGACCGCACATCCGATGGGTTCCCTCAGTCACGCAGCCGGCCAGACGTTCGCTGAGTGTTTCTCCCACGCGGACAGCCTGTCCGCCTTTGTGCACCTCGGGCCATTGTCGGCGCGGCGTCTTGTTTCCTCCACTGTGCACCTTTTCCGGCCCTCTCTTCCCTCAGTGGGTCTCGGCCCAAGTTTCCACTCCGTGGCACTGTTCTCTGCTTAAAAGAGATTTATCGCCGCTGCCGTCAGATAACGTGCCTTCTTTCTCCACCGACGCGCGATTCCATTCCGTCGGTGAATGAGTGCATGGGCTAATATCGATCCGGCCCGCTGCATCCTTAGCGCACAATGCTGCACCGACGTATCTGGGGCGCCAGCAAGTCTCATCCCGTTTTGTTGTTGTTGTGTTCAGTCTAAAGACTTACCTGATGCAGCCCTCTGCTCTAGTGTACCGTGCGCAAGCCTCTTCATCCTTGCATAAGTACTGCAAACTGCAACCATTTGAATCGTGTTACTGTTGTCAACCACTGGCTTCCCTCTGTAATTTAGACATGCGCACTTCTGTCCATTACTAAACTAATTATTGTTTGATTCTTCAGAATGTGCGCTACCAAACTAACACTTCGTTTATTGAGTTACTGTCGTAGGTTTTGTTTTTTGATCAAATTCTGTAGCTTTTCGTTAATTATCCAATCTACGCATCTAATCTTCAAGATTATTCTGTGCACACCATTTCAAAGCTTCTGTTCACATCTTGTCTCAGCTGATTATCATCCACGCTTCACTTCCGTACAAAGCTACATATCAGAGAAATGGCTTTGGAAAAAGACTTACCACATTAACTCTGAGGTAACAAAAGTCGTAGGATACCTCCAAATCCGTGTAGGATCTCCTTTTATCCGACGTAGTACAGCAACCAACTCAACAAGTCCTAGAAATATTGATCCATGCTGCCTCTAAAGCCGCCCGTAACTGCTAAGGCGTTGCCGGTGCAGGATTTTGTCTCTCGATAATGTCTCATAAATGTTTGATGGGATTAATGTCGGGCGATCTGGGCGGGAAAATCATTCGCTCTGTAACGTTCTCTGGCAGCAGGCATCCTAAGTGAAAGTTAAAAGAACATTTCGATGCATAATGCTCACTGAAACAAATAATTTATATGTATTTCTGTTAACTGAATTTCAAAAGGACCCTTAATTTTGTGAGGAAAAATATAATTACAAATTCTGCTATTATAAATGATTATTCCGAGAGTGTGAAATACTATCTGTGGCCGAGGATATGAAAACCGCCGCTGACGAAACGATATGTAATGACAAAGACTGTACAAGAATTAGTTAAGGTATAAGCAGGCAATAAATTGTAATAGAATCGCTTATCTTCTGCATGGACTGAATGGGAGAGGAACCCGTGACGTTACAATAGGCTCTTTCGTAGTTTTTATTTGTCATAAGTCGATGATCGACGCCATTTGTAGCTGGGATTGTAAAAGGTGTGTAAAGTTTTAATTGTTTCTGTTAAAATATATTTATCTAGTAAAATCTGTTTGTAACAGTTACTACAAAGTTCCCACCGGACATTACCCATTTTAGTTAAGAAATTTCAGCATTTTATTGGATATCGCTGTTGGTGCGGAGTTGCGCCGCGAGCGAGCAGTCTGCAGCAGCGTCAGATTTAAATGTACGATCGCAATAACGACCACATCCTAAAAAGGGTACAGGAAGGAAAATAATAAATTGTTTCTTTTCACAGCATTCCAGACGCAAAATAAAAAGAGATAGTAGATTTTATCTTGTGCATTCACAGGTGGATACAAGCTGCAGCTTTTGTAAATTGTAAAGTTTCATTCAAAAAAGTGATAAATTCTTAACATATCGTAAAGTGTGCTTAAAACTGAATAATTTTCATGAGAGATTACCAATATAAAAAAGAAAACATTTTCAGGTAGTAAAGATAGTCTTATGCTTCAAAGCTAGTCGGGGTATATAGAGTTAAACAAAAATCCACTGCAGCGTGGAAATGTTTGCTAAGTTCGATGGACAATAATATTTTCATTCTTGCAGAAACAGCTTTAGTACTTGAATAAAAGTAAAATTGAATAATTATTTTGGAATATTCAAAGAAATTCATTTTTATTAATCTGCAACAGAATATTTCATACATAAAGTAATAATCGCAGATGAAAAATTTATTGCAACTATTCATTTCTTACGTCCATCCATGTATATGTTAAGTTCAATCTCAAAGGTTTCCCAATCAAATTAAACGCAAAAAGCAAAGAAAGTTTAAAACCAAACGGTCAACTCCCGAAAAATTAAAAGAGACAGAATCGCATTAAAGCTCGTATTATCCAGGATGTTCTACAAACCAACCACGAACTATTGTTAGCCGATGACATGGCGAATCGTCATCCATAAAAGTTCCATCGTTTTTAGGGAACATGTATGGCTGCAAGTGGTCTCCAGACAGCCGAAAATAACCGGTTCAGTAGGAGCAGAGGGCTCAGTCCATTCCATATAAACACAGCACACATCTTTGCAGAGCCACCATCAGCTTGCCTTGTTGACAACTTAGGTCCATGGCTTCGTGGGGTCGGCGCCATACTCGACACCTCTTACCAGCTCAAATCGGGACTCATCCGACCTCGGCACGGTTGTCTAATCGTTTTGGTCCCATCCGGTATGGTCACGAACCCAGGAGAGGCGCTGCAGGCGATGTCGTGCTGTTAGCAAACGCCCTCGTGTCGGTCGTGTGCTGCCATAGCCATTAACTACATATTGCGCTGCACTGTCATAATGAATAGTTCGTCGTATGTCACTCATTCATTTCTGCGGTTATTCCGCACACTGTAGCTTGTCTGTTAGCACTGACATCTCTACGCAAGGGCCGCTGCTGTCGGTCGTTAAGTGAAAGCCGTCGGCCACTGCGTTGACCATGGTCAGAGATAATGGTAGAAATTTGGCACTCTCGGCGCACTTTTGACACTGTGCATCTTGGAATTCTGAATTCCCTAACTATTTCTGAAATGGAATGTTCGATGCATCTAGCACCAACTACCATTCCGTGTTCAAAGTCTGTTGATTCCCGTCGTGCAGCCAGAATCACGTGACAGCTCCGTCATTGCATTAACCTTTTATACCTTTTGTGCGCGATACTACCGCCATCTGTAGTGTAGGAAGTTCCACGCGGCCCTTCGCGGATGATGCTGTAGTATACAGAGAAGTTGCAGCATTAGAAAACTCCAGCGGATAGGCACTTGGTGCAGGGAGTGGCAACTGACCCTTAACATAGACAAATGTAATATATTGCGAATACATAGAAAAAAGGATCCTTCATTCTATAATTATATGGTAGTGGAACAAACACTGGTAGCAGTTACTTCTGTAAAATATATGGGAGTATGCGTACGGAACGATTTGAAGTGGAATAATCATATAAAATTAATTCTTGGTAAAGCGGGTGCCAGGTTGAGATTCATTGGGAGAGTCCTTAGAAAATGTAGGCCATCAACAAAGGAGGTGGCTTACAAAACACTCGTTCGACCTGTACTTTAGTATTGCTCATCAGTGTGGCATCCATACCAGTTGGGGTTGGCAGAGAAGATAGAGAAGATCAAAAGAAGAGCGGCGCGTTTCGTCACAGGGTTGTTTGGTAAGCGTGATAGCGTTACGGAGATGTTTAGAAAACTCAAGCGGCACACTGCAAGAGAGGTTCTCTTCATCGCGGGACCTTTGTCTTTCGCGGGCAAGTGCTCTACCAAGTGCTCTACGACTCACGGCCCTTCCTCACAGCTTTAATTCCGCCAGTACCTCTTCTCCTACCTTCCAAACTTCATAGTAGCTCTCCTGCGAACCTTGCAGAACTAGCACTTCCGGAAGAAAGGATATTGCGGAGACATGGCTTATCCACAGCCTGGGGGGAACTTTCTAGAATGAAATTTTCACTCTACTGCAAGGTTCGCAGGAGAGCTTCTGTGAAGTCTGGAAGGTAGGAGACGAGGTACTGGCGGAATTAAAGCTATGACGACGGGCTGTGAGTCGTGCGTGGGTAGCTCAGCTGGTAGAGCACTTGCCCGCGAAAGGCAAAGGTTCCGAGTTCGAATCTCGGTTCGGCACACCGTTTTAATTTGCCGGTTACAGTGGTGTTTCTTGCTCGGAGAATTAGGAAGACTCAACATCGAATCAGATGCGCGTCCCTTAGGAACGATTCACGTCTATCGCCCTAACATTCTATCATAACTATTCTGTACCATCCAGCAGAGAAAAATTACGAACTATAAAAGCTCCGTTAATTTCATCCGACAGATTTTTATCGCGTCTCTCTCTTCCGATATATCGAAAACGAATACCGTCTACGTGCCAGCATCGAGCATATGCGGCGATCCTTTTAAATATACAGGAGTTTATCCATTGAAGCAGATGGCCGGTGATCGACGTCGCTTGTACAGACTGATGTAAAGTTTCATCAGCTATACTGTATGAGAATTTCTCCCACATGTTATCAGTTGCAGGAGAGGGACACTGTTTCATTCACTGTTCCATTCTTTGATACACCGCTTTTTCTGCTGTAACACGCTTTGTACACTGCCATACATTTTTTTTCGCCATGACTTCAACGTCTGTGTCGGATTCTAAACTGACATTAACATGTTTGGTCCATTGACTCCTCCAGGAAACTAGACGCTGCACAGTGTAAATCACATTATGTGGTAATCAACAGCACTCCTGGACTGTTGGGGTGGAAAAGGCACCGTCGATGCACCGTAATAATAAGTATCATAGTCGATAGTGCGATCAATTTCAGCAATTTTGTCGTAATTTCAACACCGGCCAATGATGCGGCAGCATGCTTACCAATTTCTGTATCATCGCTAAACAGCCCCCCCCTCCCCCCCTACTTCGTGAGTACCATCGAGAATGTACAGGGTGTTTCAAAAATGACCGGTATATTTGAAAGGGCAATAAAAAACTAAACGAGCAGCGATAGAAATACACCGTTTGTTGCAATATGCTTGGGACAACAGCACATTTTCAGGCGGACAAACTTTCGAAATTACAGTAGTTACAATTTTCAACAACAGATGGCGCTGCAAGTGATGTGAAAGATATAGAAGACAACACTGTCTGTGGGTGCGCCATTCTGTACGTCGTCTTTCTGCTCTAAGCGTGTGCTGTTCCAAATGTGCAAGTGTGCTGTGGACAACATGGTTTATTCCTTAGAACAGAGGATTTTTCTGGTGTTGGAATTCCACCGCCTAGAACACAGTGTTGTTGCAACAAGACGAAGTTTTCAACGGAGGTTTAATGTAACCAAAGGACCGAAAAGCGATACAATAAAGGATCTGTTTGAAAAATTTCAACGGACTGGGAACGTGACAGATGAACGTGCTGGAAAGGTAGGGCGACTGGGTACGGCAACCACAGAGGGCAACGCGCAGCTAGTGCAGCAGGTGATCCAACAGCGGCCTCGGGTTTCCGTTCGCCGTGTTGCAGCTGCGGTCCAAATGACGCCAACGTCCACGTATCGTCTCATGCGCCAGAGTTTACACCTCTATCCATACAAAATTCAAATGCGGCAACCCCTCAGCGCCACTACCATTGCTGCATGAGAGACATTCGCTAACGATATAGTGCACAGGATTGATGACGGCGATATGCATGTGGGCAACATTTGGTTTACTGACGAAGCTTATTTTTACCTGGACGGCTTCGTCAATAAACAGAACTGGCGCATATGGGGAACCGAAAAGCCCCATGTTGCAGTCCCATCGTACCTGCATCCTCAAAAAGTACTGGTCTGGGCCGCCATTTCTTCCAAAGGAATCATTAGCCCATTTTTCAGATCTGATACGATTACTGCATCACGCTATCTGGACAATCTTCGGGAATTTGTGGCGGTACAAACTGCCTTAGACGACACTGCGAACACCTCGTGGTTTATGCAAGATGGTGCCCGGCCACATCACACGGCCGACGTCTTTAATTTCCTGAATGAATATTTCGATGATCGTGTGATTCCTTTGTACTATCCGAAACATACAGGAGGCGGCGTGAATTGGCTTCCCTATTCGCCGGACATGAAGCCCTGTGACTTCTTTGTGTGGGGACACTTGAAAGACCAGGTGTACCGCCAGAATCCAGAAACAATTGAACAGCTGAAGCCGTACATCTCATCTGCATGTGAAGCCATTCCGCCAGACACGTTGTCAAAGGTTTCGGGTAATTTCATTCAGAGACTACGCCATATTATTGCTACGCATGGCGGATATGTGGAAAATATCGTACTATAGAGTTTCCCAGACCGCAGCGCCATCTGTTGTTGACCATTGTAACTACTGTAATTTCGAAAGTTTGTCTGCCTGAAAATGTACTGTTGTCCCAAGCATATTGCAACAAACGGTGTATTTCTATTGCTGCTTGTTTAGTTTGTATTGCCGTTTCAAATATACCGGTTATTTTTGAAACACCCTGTAGCTAGATGACTGTGCAGTATGTTAATTGATTGTTAATTCTCGAACATGTACACCAAAGTATACCAGACAGCAACCTACATATCTCTAGCTCTTCGATCATAGCGCGTAACATACTATCTTTCTCTATGTCGATTAGAGTCACAGGGGATTCCTGAATTCACAGGATAAAGTTAGAGACCGAAAGAACAGCTAACCAGAAGTAGACCACTACATCCCACGTTTCGTATAGGAACAGTGCGAACACAGGCTGTAACTGCTGTCCCACACCATCCAAGAGCCCTAGATTTCTCCAGAAGCTCGAAAGTCGAGGAGGTTAGCACCCCTTATCGCTATACAGTAGATATGAAACTGTTGTGATGATATAACAGACGGTTAAGAACAAGAAACAGGTGGCTTTTACGCGTGATGGAGCTCCAGAAGGAGTTTTTTGTGTTTTACGTAAATCAACTGCCTTTGCAATTCTAAAGCATTGTTCTAGTGCCGGGGGCAGTACCAAGAAGGTATTGGTAAGAGAAATAAATAAATGCACTCCTAAGGCTACAATGTTCTGCACTTAAAGCACGCTGTAATGGCAGATCGTTGCAGTTTCCGACCTATTGGTGGTATGGAATGCAACGCTGTTACTGAAAAAAAAAAAAATCTCGCCTTACAAAGCGACTCTCATGATCAATTTAATTAATGAGCCTATCATATTGATATCAATGATGTGCCACCAGACAGGTGGAAGATATGGCTAGGGCACCGCGGAATGATTCTTGACAAGAGTTTCTTTTTTTTCATTGTGGCGATATCTTTTAACGAAATTTCAATCTCCACAGGGCGAGAAAGGCTACCACGAAAAAAAAAGATTGTAAGGTGTCAGGCAAATCCAACACCTTCCATGAAAACCCTGACATGATAAGCAAATCCGGCAGTATGTCACATAGCTCCGAATGAACCGTGACATTAAATTAACCAAAGTAATGCGATACACGAGTGAGCAAATGGAATACCACAGACTAACACAAGAATGTTTAAATGCATGTCATACCTTCCCACCGTGAAACAAACGCAGTTCCGAGGGGAGAAACGAGAACAGAAGCCGAGAGCAGAGTCGTGTAAGCTAGAAGGCCCTACGATAAGGGAAGGACACCCACGTCTCCAGCCAACCGCCAGGACCACCCCCCAGCCCATGTTAAAAGATAGAGCCCTCCAGAAGAACAGTATAGATATTACGATGACACTAAAGGGGCCATACCAGCTGCAACACAGCCAGATAGTTTTTTTAAACCAACTTTGGTAAATTGCAGTAAGGAGAAGTTAGGAGAGAGTTGCTTCCGAGATGGCGAGCTGTAAGAAGCTGCGCCACCCGCCGCTCCCCGTCGCCGCCTAACCAATTACAAGGTAATGAATGCACGTGATGCCGCATAACAGCGCATAAAGCTTCACTCAGAACTGCAGAAGTCTCATCTGTTACACCCCAGTTTTGCGTAATACTAGTGTCGATCGTCAGTTAAATCTAATGGTGTTCACATTTCCTACGTGACGTTGCAATCTGAAATGCGATGATTTTTCTGTTATATAATTACTGAGAAGCCACATCAGCCACTGTAATTTACGACAAGTTAGATAAGTAATTAAAGATAATTGAGGGTCACTGTAGACCATTTTGAAAGTTTTCTTTTTTGTGAAGCTTAAATTAAACCTAGATTATAGATCTGATATGGCATAGGTAATCCTTCGATCCATTGTAGAACCTGGAAACCCCTTTCAGGGAATATTCGTTCACTTTTTTGTTGAACGCAGTTGGTTTTTATCATCCTGTATTAAAACATTTCCTTTTATCAATAGTGCAATTTATAAACAATGTTTTGTGAGTAGAATAAAATTTCCAGTGGTAAATGTAGCTGCTTTTTCGACGTTATTTTACCAGCTAACTAAAAATGGGAAAGCCTTGAACCCCTTCCACTAAATTTAGTTAGTATTAAGATTATTTTGCAGTTAGTGTAGTGGAGCTGGCGGACAGAGAATAGAGGACAGTACAACAGTCGATGCATTATCGCGAGAAATAGGACAGATAACGCACCATAACGTGGATAATGTACGCCAAGGCACAGATTACCTAGGTCAGCATACGACAGAGGAGCAGGAAAATAGAGAGAGAGCCGATGAGGATTCTTACTTACGTCTTGAATACGAAGAACCCATAGTAGAAGTAATCAGAGCTCCCTCACCACAGAGTACAAGGAATTCGAGCAGAAACGTGTCACCGCACAGTTCAATGCAATCGGTTGCGAACTAACACTTGGCGAAAACACAGAGCGTAGGACGTCGGAAGAAAATGCAATAGGACCCACCAATCTAGCAGAATTATTACAACAAATTATGGAAACCATGACAAGGCAAAATAAAGAAATAGCGAATCAAATTAAAATTCACAATGCAGAAACCACGAGACAAATGCGTGAGATTAAAGAACAAAACAAATAAATTTAGTTACACCTAAGTCATATTGAACACGAGGCAAAAGAATCTCAAGAAGTGATAGGAAACTTAGTAACAGGTCGCAATCTATTGAGAACAGACACTGAAAAGGTACAAGCGTACAAACATTGCGTAATGACACTCAGCACGAGATCAAAACATTATGTAACAACACCCAGGGAGAAGTCAAGAAACTAGAGAAACAGATAAACGTAATTACTAGACAAGCAGCAGGTACAGTGCGTGAAATTGTTGAAAACAGTGTGTTACACAAACGTATCACAAAAGCAGCGCTGAAAATATATGATAATCGCTTAGTCAAAATATAAGTGCAAACGAAGCAACTATTTCAGAAATTGCGAACAGAGTTGTTGCAAACTATTGAAGAGCCTAGTGAACAGGATCGAACAAGCACTGAGTCTTTAACCACATCAGTATCTGTAATAGCACCGGAAAAATAAGCAATTAACGAAGATATCATGCATTTGCGATTCCAATCACAGGCAGAAAGTAACATACCTACAATCAGACAGCCTGCACAGCAACAAACACGTTTCGAAATTCATGATGAACAAACGGCACCACAAACACATGCGGAACCACAAATGTATGTTTCTAGACAGTCCGGATCGTGCAATGAAGCGGCAAGGTTAGCCAGACAAAATACCCAACCAATACGTGACAATGGAAAGCCAGGTCGCGAAGAGTACAATGCAATGCATTCAGCTACACGTTCACAATCGATGGAAGAAAATTATTGCCTACCATTTTAACGATATTACACAAGGGTAGGCGAAAGTTACGGTGGACAATATCCAATGGATCTACCACAACCGGAAAGAACGACGGGAGAAATGATCAGAAACAAAAGTGGCGAAGAATTGCGAATTTCATATGGAACTATGACGAAGTATGACGACGATCATTTCCTCATAGTCAGAAAATTTCAACACTTTCGAGAAGCAAACTCATTACATCCACAAACTTTTATTCACCAATTTCGAGTAGGATTACCAGAATACTGGACGATAGCACACAAATTAGGCTTAATATGTGCAAACATGTCAGGAACAGTCACAGAAACCATGCAGAATGTTGTAGCGACTTGCCGATCGTGCGAAGATTTCAGAGAGAAGTTTCTCTCATGATATTCGTCCAGCGAAGCACAGAACAGGGTGAAGTACTAATTATTACAGAACCCATATTTTGAAAATTCAGGAGAGAAGAGTCCCGTGAAATTTTTCGAAGTAATGGCAAAGAAAAATCAATGTTTTGATGTATCATACAGTGACGGAGAGTTGATTAAATTATGCTCTATGAAGTTACCACTGAAATACCAGCAATAATTAGTAGGTCGCGGAGGCAATGACGTCGAAACATTTAAAGGAATTCTAAGGGAACTAGAGTTCATATTTTCGGAAGATGACGCAAGAAAGAGACAAAGCGCACGTGAAAATGAAAGCAGAAAGCAGTGGAATCCACAAGACCCGGTACGAAGAAACAATAACTATGAACCACGTGATAACTTTGCACCAAGAAACGACAACAGATTTCAACAAAAGAAGGGTTATGGGTTTAGAAGACAATAACTATAATTCACCCAGGAACGGCAACAACTATTACAGAGGGAATAACGACAACCGGAATGGGTACCGGAGAACCAATAGACCGACAAATTATCAACAAAGAAACCAATATCAACAAGCGGAGCAAGAAAAGAGAACACAGATAGAAGAGGTGGAGGTAAGAACACCAAACTCCGAAAAACGCTCGAATTGACAGCTAAGCGCCCATACCAAAAAGAATGACTCACCGACCCATAACAATTGCAGCACCTTGAACAGAGTAGTAAATACCTTCCATCACGAGAAGAGAAGAAGGAAGTAACAAATCCGCAGGGACCAAATGAAAACGAAGACAGGAAAATAACAATATCGTGTTGGGACGTAATTAATTGGGAGAATATTGACGAGGAAGATGAATTACCAGAGACATGCAGAACGAATGTAGGAGGAACGGACGAAGTAATGAGTATTGCAGATCTATTTGAGATGGAAATCAGGGAAAGCGAATTCAATGACGATAATGCACAGACGACAGAAGTTGAAAATAAGTTACTAGTGGGCACACAACCCAACGTATATAA
Organism: Schistocerca gregaria; assembly: GCF_023897955.1. NCBI lineage: Eukaryota > Metazoa > Arthropoda > Insecta > Orthoptera > Acrididae > Schistocerca > Schistocerca gregaria. Next base: position 514,574,132 of record NC_064925.1, on the reverse strand, counting down.
TGAAGGAAGTTATCAAGCAATAATTAGAGCATTTAGATGCGATTATGTGGAAGTAGCGACGAAGAAGGAGAAGATAGAGAGAGAAGTAGCAGTCGAAGCTTATCCTACAGAAAGTTCGAATTCACAGTCCTGGAAAGACTCATGTATGATTCAGTGGAGGATTCGTTGATGCAAAAAAAAGAAGAACAGAACCAACCCTTTCAAATTCAACCAATTGTGACGGCCATGGTGAAACATATCCCAGTCATATTGTAATTGATAGCGGAAGTGAACTGACTGCGATCTCAGAAAATTTATTCGTGCAGTGTAATGCCAATGAGGAATTGCCAGTTCTGAAAACACGCAAGATTAAAGTAAGAGGTCCTATTAAAAACAATGCTGCGGAAGTTACGAGACAAACAAGCTTAACTCTTTCGTGCCAAGGTAAAAAGATCGAAGCCAACTTCGTGATTATACCTAAACTAACTGTAAATTTGATTATAGGTGCAGATTTTTTAAATGAGAGACGAGCGAAAATAGAATTGGGGAAAGGTAGTGTAACATTCGGGAATGTCACACTTCTCTTTGAGCAAAATCTAAAATTAGAAGAAATACCAGTTATAAACAAACAATTAGGAATGACGCCACATAAAGAGGATGAAGACTTAGAATGGTATGCACAAAAGGAGGAGTCGACTCAACTCATATTAGAACTCCATAAAGAAATCGACGAAAAATTGCAAGAAGTTCAAGGTATTTCAGAACACAGTAAAAGAGAATTAGAGGGTATTTTACGCGATAAAGCAGAGGTATTTTTACCTAAGACTGGTAGTATTAAACACTTTCAGTACAAGTTTGAGGTAAAACAGCACAAACCATTTAGAGTGCCACCCTATACAATATCATTAAGCTACAGGAATAAAGTATTCCAGGAGATATCTAAAATGTTAGATGATGATATTATTGAACCAGCTACCTACACATATGACAGCCCACTCCATATTGTACAAAAACAAGATGGGAGCATCAGGCTAGTGCTTGATTCCAGACAGATCAACACAATCATAATCACTGAGACAGATCGCCCAGAAAAGAGGAATTGATACAAAACTTCTACATTGCCAAGATATTTTCATCAATTGATTTACAGAGTAGTTTCTGGCAAATAGAATTGGCCCCAGAATGCAGAAAATTTACAGCAATTATCGTATTCTGTAGAGCTTTCCAATTTAAAAGATTGCTATTTGGTTTAAACATATCATCAGCAGCGTTTATTAGGGGATTTAATACTATACTCAGTCCCGAAATTTTACAAAAAATTACTTGTTATGCTGATGATGTGATTATAGCAGAACCCTCTTGGGAACATCACAACGACACATGAAATCAGTTTTTACAGAGCAGAGGTTTTTATCATCCTGTATCAAATCATTTCCGTTTATCAACAGTGCCATTTATAAACTATGTATTGTGAGTAGAATAAAATTTACAGTGGTAAACTTAGCTGCTTTTTCGACGTTATTTTACCCGTTTACTAAAAATAGGAAAGCCTTGAATCCCTTCCACTAAATTTAGTTAGTATTAAGATTCTTTTACAGGGAGTGCAGTGGAACTGACAATGAAATAATTAAGTATTTGGTTATATCATCGCTAATCTCACTGAACTCTTCTGAACTCTACATGTCATGTGTGGTCTGGCGTCTCCTTACCAGCAACAGGTCCCAGGTTCAAACTAGTCAATTCCCTAAAAAACACGCTCAGAGTATCGTTGCGCGAAAGTGGTAGGGAGACACGAATTAGAACAAACAGACACCAAGCAGAATGTTAGAATGTGCTGCACTATGAGCCGTTCATTTCGAGTGCTGGTTTGTTCACGACAATTTAGAAATGTAATTAGAGCTGTGACACTTATTTTTGCATGAGTTGTGGTAGCGTGTATTGGCTTCGAGTACCTGGGCTGCAGGATGGTTTTTTAGCAGGCATCTGTAGTGAACTCTGAGGTCAAAAAGCGATAGATACTGTTCGCTTACAAGTAATACACTTTTTAAACTCCTCTCTGTCCAACACCAGCATCTAGTCAGTTGAGCGTATTTCCCAGCGAAAAGAATAAAGATTGCCTCTTTCGCCCCTAGCGTGTAGTTGTAAGGTGGAGTTTGAGTGTTTCTGTTGCCGGTTTCCAGTGGTATTGCTAACTTTTTTCCCAGCAGTATAACACCCATTATATGGTATCGTTTTTGAGCTGTTTTGCGCGTTTATGCCGTCCTTGTGCATATAGTTACGTAATTAGACTCAATGATTGTGATTAATTACATAATTAGAATCGATCTTTGCGTCAGTTTCCCGACCAAATATGTATATAGTATACCAACCTCTCCCGCGTCTGGAGAGTTTCCATGTGTTAGGGGAGCACTTGGGCTTTGTATCCAGTAGAATTCTGGTTCAAGTCCCAGAAAGGGCACAGCCATTTTTAATTTCCATCCAATTCCTGGATGGGGTGTGGGGTGTATTGTCAGCATAGCCATATAACTAAGAAATACCTACCAAAATTCGAAATTCCCACCAATAGAATAGGCTTGGGGGAGGAGGGTGGGGGGAGGGGTGGGAGAGGGGGGGAGATCGGATGGGTGAGGTGGAGGAGTAGACTGGGGCACTCACGCAGCTGAGAAAACATGTGATGTCATCCGTGGGCAGGGGTGGGTGGGGTGTCCTACAAATGCTGTTGTACTACTATTCTTATTATGGAACATCAATTGATGAAATATAATCTTCTCTCTCTTACTGAAATTGTCTGCAAATATTTCAAAAATAGTAACTTGTATCTGACAAAACTGTATATTTTGAAAAAAGAATTACATTTGTCTTAAATTAAAATTTCCATACTTGATTTTCCCATGAATGACCTTTTGGAGAGTAGAATGGAAGTATCTAAATTAACACTGTAACCTATTGTCATTTGATCTCATTGAAATATTTTATGAGATCATTGTTCTTTTATCAGTAGCTGTTTTTAAATGAAGTCCAATTATATAGTTTTGTATTAATATGTTGTTAGAAGAATTATACACGACTGTGCTTAAACTGACACACAATAGTTTTTAGTGCAACGCGATCTGACTTTCAATAATCCCTACAAGAGAATGGCCCTGACTAACATTAACCTATATGTTTCACAAATCACTTACCTCACAAAAATCTTCGTTACTCGAACTACTGCAATACAGCAAGCGCCACTACTGCCTGCTAACTTTATAGTCATAATATACACTTCTGGAAATTGAAATAAGAACACCGTGAATTCATTGTCCCAGGAAGGGGAAACTTTATTGACACATTCCTGGGGTCAGATACATCACATGATCACACTGCCAGAACCACAGGCACATAGACACAGGCAACAGAGCATGCACAATGTCGGCACTAGTACAGTGTATATCCAACTTTCGCAGCAATGCAGGCTGCTATTCTCCCACGGAGACGATCGTAGAGATGCTGGATGTAGTCCTGTGGAACGGCTTGCCATGCCATTTCCACCTGGCGCCTCATTTGGACCAGCGTTCGTGCTGGACGTGCAGACCGCGTGAGACGACGCTTCATCCAGTCCCAAACATGCTCAATGGGGGACAGATCCGGAGATCTTGCTGGCCAGGGTAGTTGACTTACACCTTTTAGAGCACGTTGGGTGGCACGGGATACATGCGGACGTGCATTGTCCTGTTGGAACAATAAGTTCCCTTGCCGGTCTAGGAATGGTAGAACGATGGGTTCGATGACGGTTTGGATGTACCGTGCACTATTCAGTGTCACCTCGACGATCACCAGAGGTGTACGGCCAGTGTAGGAGATCGCTCCCCACACCATGATGCCGGGTGTTGGCCCTGTGTGCCTTGGTCGTATGCAGTCCTGATTGTGGCGCTCACCTGCACGGCGCCAAACATGCATACGACCATCATTGGCACCAAGGCAGAAGCGACTCTCATCGCTGAAGACGACACGTCTCCATTCGTCCCTCCATTCACGCCTGTCGCGACACCAATGGAGATGGGCTGCACGATGTTGGGGCGTGAGCGGAAGACGGCCTAACGGTGTGCGGGACCGTAGCCCAGCTTCATGGAGACGGTTGCGAATGATCCTCGCCGATACCCCAGGAGCAACAGTGTCCCTAATTTGCTGGGAAGTGGCGGTGCGGTCCCCTACAGCACTGCGTAGGATCCTACGGTCTTGGCGTGCATCTGTGCGTCGCTGTGGTCCGGTCGCAGGTCGACGGGCACGTGCACTTTCCGCCGACCACTGGCGACAACATCGATGTACTGTGGAGACCTCACGCCCCACGGGTTGAGCAATTCGGCGGTACGTCCACCCGGCCTCCCGCATGCCCACTATACGCCCTCGCTCAAAGTCCGTCAACTGCACATACGGTTCACGTCCACGCTGTCGCGGCATGCTACCAGTGTTAAAGACTGCGATGGAGCTCCGTATACCCCGGCAAACTGGCTGACACTGACGGCGGCGGTGCACAAATGCTGCGCAGCTAGCGCCATTCGACGGCCAACACCGCGGTTCCTGGTGTGTCCGCTGTGCCGTGCGTGTGATCATTGCTTGTACAGCCCTCTCGCAGTGTCCGGAGCAAGTATAGTGGGTCTGACACACCGGTGTCAATGTGTTCTTTTTTCCATTTCCAGGAGTGTATATATCAGTTCATGACACTAATTCTTACAAATTTCAAAACTCTCTCCCCACGTCCACCACCGCTGGCGGCTCACCTCCAACTGCGAAACGCTACGCGCTATTAGCATCCAGCTGCCGCTACCCAACACTACAATGGCGAGTATTACAACAATGCAAACCAGCCACAGACTGCACACGGCACAGCCAGTGATTTTTCATACAGGGATTTTTGAAAGTCAGCTTGCGTTGCGCTAAAAATATTGTGTGTCAGTTTAAGCACAGTCTTGTATAGTTTTTCTAAGGGGACGTTTCATATGTCGACCCTTAGCTGAGGATACCTCACTAGAATCTTCTGATTTTTTTTCTTGTAGTTTGTGTAATTAATGTAGGTTTTGTTTATTGCTAGCAAGTAATTGTAGAGAGAATCTCCTTTGTAGTTGTAGTCTTTCATTCTTGTACAGTACAACAGTTGTGGCATGCTGGTAGATTTGCACCAAGTACTTCGCAGCTGCGCTTGCAATTAACGAGATATTATTTTCAATGCTATGTTAATGTGTTTTCTTATTTTGCTTTTCAAATTGTGCTTTTCTGTGTTGTCTTGTGAAATATTGTGACAATAATGGCGTGTGAAAAACGTAATACTAGGCTCCAAAGTAAACTGAGAAATGACAGTGAAGACGAAAACAGTGTGTTAGCGCCACCGAGTAATGAATTAACTAATGTTCAAAGTAGTAATTTGGTAATTGTACATAGGGAAATGGAGCAGGCTGCAAACAATGGTGTAGACAGTGAAACAGTTAGTGAACAGGGAAGCATTATCGATCGATCGGTCGGCAACAGCTCGCGTCAGGAATCCGAAATGATAGGACACAATCTTGCAAATACTGTACATTCAGGTTTTGCGTCCTCACCATTTTCTCAAATAAGTCAAGACAAAATGTGAATGTTGCCAGTGCAAATGCACTGCCGAAAAGCAAAGAGGAACAGATTCCAGACACTAATACATTATTATTGCAATTAATGCAGCAAATGAAACAAAATCAGAGACAAACACAGCAACAGTTAGACACAATGGAACAAAATCTTCAAAAGTTAGACACAATGGAACAAAATCAGAGACAAACACAGCAAAATCTTCAAAAGTTAGACACAATGGAACAAAATCTTCGAAAGTTAGACACAATGGAACAACACCAGAGACAAACACAGCAACAGTTGGACACAATGGAACATAATCTTCAAAAGTTAGACACAATGGAATAAAATCTTCGGAAGTTAGACACCACACTTGAACAAACACGTGAAGATTTAACTACTGAGTTACATGAAATTGAATCGAAATGTCAAAAAATCTGTAATGACGTAAAAAACACAAATTTGTGGGCATTTCCAACCTATTTTTTCGCGGCATGAAAACGCATTACAGAATCACGAAGCAGCCATAAAAGAATTGCAAACTATTGTTCGTGAAAATCACGACCCTTGCAAGCTAAAATGGAATCAGTTGCATCCACCGATTCGGTTACGCAACTTGCAAGAACTCAGGAAAACTTAAAGGACACAGTAGTTTCGATTTCAACACAAATGGACACTCTGAAACTTGGTTAAGAAAAACATACTGAGGAAATGTGTTCACTATCGGAGAAAGTAGCCGAACTTTCGGATCAGTTCACTAATTTATCTGCAAAGGTAAATGATGATCTGAATGACACAAGACCTGTAGCCATCACTGACACAGAAGAGTATGAACAAATTAAGAAATTCAAACAAAATCAGAATCAAATTAATACGCAATACAAAAGAGAAATCCGGAAAGTACAAGATCAGTTGACGCAGGTAATACAAAATTTACATATTTCAGAGGACACTTGCGCTCCAACACGGGAAGAGGAACTTAGAAATACGGAAAAGCCACAAAATAATAACACAGGGCATTTCGAAAATCATGAAAGAAATTGGCAAGGTGCACCGAATTTTGAGAGGGAACCGCCGACACGACGTAACAATGACCGATATGCTACTCGCCGACACGATGATTTTTGACTATAAGCTGTTCATTACTGCACGTAAATTCAAAACATTTAAGAATTCTGGCAACGACATTCATCCACAAGCGTGGCTCCATCAATTCTCTCATTGTTTTCCTCCCAACTGGTCATTAGAGCACAGATTAGAATTTATGTGTGGTTACTTGGAGAATGAGCCAGCGGTAAGAATGCGATCGGTCATTCACGATTGTCACAGTGAAGGAGAATTTTATCATGCCTTCCTCTCAGCATATTGGTCTGAAGCTACACAAGACCGAGTAAAACATAGCATCATGATGATGAAACACTTTGAACAATCTGAATTTTTCAGTTTCGTCAAATATTTTGAAGACTTGTTGCATAAGAATCAATATCTTTCAAACCCATATAGCCCTTCAGAACTCATCCGCATTTGCATAATGAAATTGCCTGAACATTTAAGGAATATTATTTTGGCAGGGCGTTGCAAAGACGACATTGAAGCTTTTCAGGGACTCTTACAAGAATTAGAAATTGATACAGACAGTCGCGGGATGCGAAAACAGGAAAACAATCACTACAGTTCACATTCGTCACAATTCCGTGAGGACAGAAACAATAACTGGACACGACAAGTCTATTCTTATAACGCAAATCGTGACCAAAAGAGACACCAACCGTATGACAACTACTGGCAGAGTAATAGTTACAGAGAAAGATCGCATTTCCGTAGTAATGACTATCACAGAGACAATCAGAGAAACAGACAATATGGAATCCAAAATAAGTATTATCAAGGGAGACAGAATAACTTAAGACGCAACGGTCCAGCGCGCAGTTACGATTCAGGGAGAAATTCTCCACCACGTGACCGACAAGAAAGAAACTATGGAATCTACCGACATGACGACAGACGATATGATCGTAACGACACACCTGAATTGTAGCAGAACTGGCGGGATTCAAACAGAGCAGGGCCCTCTCGACAAGGTGAATTTGTAGAAGTTAGGTCTCCAAATCCCAATAACGACGCGCGCCAACAAAGACACAATAGGCAATGACTCATACCGCTGGTGCAGCCACAAAACGTACGCATGAAACTGACGACTCAGCTGCCGTAGCTAGTAATTACGTAAAAATGGAAGACATTAGGGACATCTTACTCCAGAAACACGACGTAAAACAAAACAACATTGCATATCCTGTGATTCACATTACTGTAAATGACGTAAAATTTACGGCAGTACTTGACTCAGGCAGTCCCATTACAGTAATTAGTGAAACAGCTTTTAGCATATGCAACAAATCGAACGATTGCCCCACGCTTCCGTTACGCAAGATTAATTTACAAGGTGCAGTCATTGGAAAAAGTGTAGATGTGCGTCAACAAACCAACTTAGAATTCTTCTGTCAAAGCAACAGCTTCTCTATGAACTTATTGTCGACGGAGATTATACTGGGAGTAGACTTTTTGAATGAATACAAAGCAATCTTAAACTTTCACGATGCTGAAATAAGTTTAGAGAAAGAAGGTAAGTCAATAGCTTTGAAATTTGAAGATTGGCTCTCAAACCATGACGAGGAAATTAATCGGCTTTACCTTCTGTTAAACAACAGTTCGGAATTTTCTACGGAACTAGACACTAACAATCACTCTGCAAGTACTGACAGAGATGATATCGACGGCATATTTGAAACTAATGAGTTAATTCAGAATAAAATTCAAACAATTGAAAATTGTAATGACACTGATAGGCAGGACCTTTTTGAGATTTTACAAGCACATTCCACAGTTTTTACACACAATAGAGGAACAATCAAGGGATTTCAGTACCAATTTCGTGTTCGTGAGCGTACTAAATTTTATGTTAGACCATACGTAATTCCAGCACATTATAGGGACCGTGTTAGAACAGAAATACAATCTATGCTTGACGAGGGCATTATTGAGCCTGTAGTAAGCTCATACAATAATCCATTACATGTTGTTGAGAAGAAAAATGGGTCGATCAGGCTTGTCTTAGATTCGAGACAAATCAATACTATCAGTATTCCTGAAACAGACAGGTCGCAAACGTTGGAAGAACTTCTTCATAATTTTAATGGTGTAAAAGTGTTGTCTTCCATTGATCTCAGATCCAGCTTTTATCAGATCGAACTTCATCCAGAATGTAGAAAATAGACAGCTTTCCTTTGTTTCGGCGTTTATCAGTTTCGGAAACTTCCTTTTGGCTTGAACATTTCTTCGGCAACATTCATTCGCGGGCTAAATTCCAAATTACCTGAGTTCTTAAAACGTCACATCACCTTATATGTGGACGATATTCTGATAGCAGAAGCCTCATGGGAACAACATAATAGCATCCTCAACAGCGTGTTACATATATTTGCAGAATCTGGAATTACAGTTAACTTGGAAAAGTCTGAATTCGGTAGGACAATAGTGAAGTTTTTGGGACATATTATTTCTTCTGAAGGTATTCAGCCGGATCCTGGAAAGTTAGAAGCAATCAGAGCCATTCCAGTTCCATCCACAAAAAAACAAGTCCGCAGTTTTCTAGGCCACGTAAATTTTTACCGTCGTTTTCTGAATATGCAAATTCTAGTTACACCAAAACTTTGTTCTCTCACTGGAAAAAATGCTATTTGGTACTGGGACGAACAAGCACAGTTGGAATTCAATTCTTTGAAAGAATCGTTACTTAACGCGCCAATACTAGCTCATCCAGATCTCTCACAAGATTTTGGCCTTAGCACAGATTCTTCTAAAGTCGGTCTTGGTGCCCATTTATTTCAAGAAGCCACAGAAAATGACATTACTGTTCAGAAAACCATTGCTTTTGCTAGCCGAGTGCTAACAAAATCTGAAAAAAAAAATTATTCCGTTACTGAATTAGAAGCTTTAGCTATCGTTTGGGCATTTCACAAATTCCCTTTCTTTCTTTATGGTAAGCACGTAAAAGTATACAGTGACCATCGTGCATTACAATTTCTTATGTCTTCAAAATTAAATCATGACAGGTTAAAACGTTGGGCAGTGTTTCTGCAAGAATTCCACTTCACAATAGTCTACATTCCCGGCAAGGAGAACATTGTTGCGGACGCACTGTCACGTGCACCGGCTGGGCTTGAGAAAAGTAACACTGAAAGCAACCTCGAGAGAAATTTCAGTATTCTTTACATCCAGAAAGTCGCCTTTGAAAACTTCATAACCACATCTTTAAAGGACATTGCTCATGAACAAGATAAAGATCCGATTTGGAAAGACATCAAAAGTAAATGGCATGAAAAGACACACACACCGATTCGGCATTATTATCTGGTTAGAAACAACATACTGTTCAAACGATGCACTGTTGATGACAAGATATGGGCACTTTGCATTCCAGACGATTTTGTTAATAAGCTCATTTGGTACATTCATTTCAGCTATGCACATTTTGGTCCACGAAAATGTGATCATATTCTTCGAACGACTTGTTATTTTAACAATATGGAAAAGAGAATTCGAAGAGTCTTGTCTATTTGTAAACTTTGTCAAAAGGCGAAACCATCTACTGTCTCTCATCGTGCTCCATTGTTTCCTATCATTCCTTCTAAATTAAAAGAATTTGCTGGTGTTGATCTCTTGGGACCGCTTGTCAGAACATCTAATGCATTTTCGTACGTTCTAGTCGCTGTTGAACTTACTTCAAAATTTGTTTCTTTCACTCCGTTACGTAAAGCCACTGGACGGTCTATATCCAACGCCTTTGTTAGACATTTCTTACGTGAAGTTGGACACGTTAGTAAAGTAATTTCAGATGACGGACCGCAATTCAGATCTGCTGTTTGGTCACGCATGCTTCGTAACCATAAAATCAAATCTGTTTTATTTCATTGTACTCACCACATTGTAACCAGTCTGAACGGGTTATGAAAGAAACCAATAAGCTTTGCAGACTTTATTGTCACAGAAAGCATCAGCATTGGGACAGATATTTACACTTATTTCAAAACGTGCTGAATGAAATGCCTCATGACTCCACTGCTTTACCACCTGTTCTTGTACTGAAGAATAAAGAACCACCGAACAGAATCAGAGAGCTTGTACCTTTTCCGAATACACGTAAACTTCGACACAAAGACATAATTGAATTAGCTATTAAAAATATAAATTCTGCTGCAGACAAAAGGAGAAAATTACACGGTAAAGCAAATGCACAGAAATTATATATTGGTCATAAAGTTCTCATTAAAGCTCATTCATTGTCACATAAGAAGAAACACTTGAGTCACAAGTTCTTTCTAGCTTACAATGGACCTTACAGAATCCGACGTATACCAAATGATAATTGCGTTGAAGTTGAAACTCTGCTTACTAGGAAGAGTAAAGGTTTACACCACATTTCACATGTAAAACCGTTTATTGAAATATAATCTGCTTTTTAACTTTGTCTTTGCCATAAAACATTTCACTTCACATTTCTAGTATGCTTTGTCACACTGAGAAACTGTTAACATGCAACAATGTTTTGAAGTTAACTATCCAGTCTAGAACCTAGGGAACATTTTTAAACAGAAATTACGAATGCATTGTTATAGTGAACAGACGACACAGTGTTATTATTTGTACATTCTTGCTTGTTAGTTGCACGATTACGTGACGACTATAAGGCTTACATACTTAGAACATATACTGTTAATGAGGTTTTAATGCACCATTTTGGTTCAGTTGAAAAGACATTCTTTATTTGAAGTACTTTCTGTGAGATTAAAGATGACTTAGCGTTTGGTTTCTTTGATAGCTATACGATTTTATCATCACGCTACTAATGAGTGACAATTTACAATGTTGCTTTTGCACTGTATCTGTTTTATATTTGCACAGTTTTTCTGTATTATTTTGGAAAGTGAAACATGTTTTAGTAGTAACTTTGTGGTATAGCTACAATGAGACAGCCTTTTTTGTAGCACAACAATACGTTACAGTACAGTACTTACTTCATCACAGCAATAAGCATAGTAACTATGATATCTATACGCAAAGCATTTCACTTTTGTTTATCATGAGGTGAGTACATTGACTTCTGCAGAACTTAGCTTTCGGAGGACGATAACTACGACACTTCCACAGAGATTATCTTACAACACGACGCATAGTTTAGCGCAACAGTACGTGTAGTTGAGTGATTAATTTTGTACTGAAAACATTTATTTTTAAAGATATTTGAAGTACAATGATACAAAGGTTTTCCGTGATACATTTCATTCCATTGCTGTAACCTGCAACACCTGAGGATATATTTATTATTAATGCTCAGGGGGGTACACGCTTACTTTGTGTACCATGTGTTTGGCAAGTTCAAGGAGCCCTAGCTAATATGGTATTTGCCTATACAACTTTACACATCGGTACCATATTTCTCTAACACAGAATTACACAGCTATCTGATTATTTAACTAAGAAACAATTTTTTTTCTACATCAGTGACACATGTTTATGCAATTATACATCTGGATAACTTCACACTTATGAAATTGTATTTTGTCTGTACTCTGTGAAATGTTCATATTGTTTCGGAATCATTGTCATACTATGAGAGCTTTGAATGATTTATTTGGTATGGGATCACGATTTTTAAAGTACGTTTGAGGCAGATGACACTTTTGACATGAGCAGAGAATTTTTTTAGGTTTTGAAATTATTGAAGGAAGCTATGACGTTTTTGAGATTTGACTGAGGTGTTATGATGTTTATTCCGACGACGATGTGAATTATGCTGCTGAGGTATATTTAAGCTGATGCTATATGAGTTATTTGGTTATGCTACGTATCTGTTATGATGAAATATTGAAGAAGTGTCTACGAATATGTATATGTGTAATAAGGTAAGGAATAATGAGTAGTGGTTAGGGACTCTGGTTTGTGAAAAAGGATGTTGGAAACCGAGAATCGTACTTTAAGAGTTATGAAATGTGTGTATATGCGTGAATGTATCAGTATGCTGGCGAAAATTTTTTGGACACTATTATATTTAAAGGCTTTGGTTTCTACAGATTTGTAACGCAAATTCTCAACCTGTGAAAATATTTTTATATGAGACTGTCACTGTAGTGGAACCTGCTCTTGTAAATTTTTCAGTAAGAAAGGTAAGTGACTACCTGCACGTAATGCGTCGTGGGCACCCAGCTGTGCGACAGTTGCCTGAAAAAAAAGCCATTAGTGTGTGCCTTTCAGAGGCACAGGTAAAAAAAAAGGAAGCCATTATCTTCGCTATTGACATTCCTTTGTAGAAAGCATCGTAAATACGACACCCTCAATTTATGACATTTACTGAAATGAAATGCTGAGAAACATTTTTTATCTATTGTTTTTCTAGCTCAGAGATTGCTCATTTTGTTTAATATCTAGTTTCTATCTGCACTACAGCATTGTTTAAAATAAAATTTAATAGATGTACTAAAATCACTATTTTCTGTCTACAGACCCAGTAAAGAATCATTTTATGATGTAGTTTCTTGGAAAAGAGAGCACAAATAGACATTTCCCTTCACAGGAATTGCCAAAATATTTTTTTTACGATTTGGTAACTTATCTGCTAGCGTATGTTTTTGTGATGCATCACTCTAGTGTTAAGATGTGACATAGGTATTAAACATTTTTACTGTAAAATTTTTTCTGCTTGAGCTTTGTCATGTTTAGGTATAAGTTATAGCACTTGCTGCTGCTGTTTGCCATGCATAGTGCTACTGAATGTCACTTTGTATTACTAGGTTAAGCCAATTTTATAAATGATTTGTTTTTCTTGTTTGCTGCGCATTGCCTTATATTAGTTGTAATATTGCTGCCTTTTTTTGCCAATTTCCATTTTTTTATCATTGCTGTTTGTGTTAATTGTTTTGTGCTGCTGCATTGCCTCGTCCCTTAGTTTAGCATCTGAGCTCAGTAGATTTAAGTTAGCTTAAGAGGGGGTGCCTATATAAAAGAATGAGTTGTGATGAATTGGAAGAAATGCATTGAGAGGTTATATGAAAAATGTACAGAAAGCAGGTATATGTAGGATTCTCTTGGAAATAAATGATGAGGTAAGATACTGGAAAATAAATGATGAGGTAAGAAATATGTAAACATATAAATACAGAAAGCATGCTTTGATAGGATTTTTTTGGTGGAAACAAATGTTGAGATATGACGAAAGATTTATAGAATAAAGTTTTGGGTTGGACTGCAGTACCAAATGTTACACTGAAAACAAACTCTGTCCTTTCCTTGTGTTATCCCACTATGTGTTTGTGTATTTATGTTCTACCGGTCTTTATATGTTTATCTGATAAGACTTATGTTGCAGAATTTTTGTAATACTAAGCTACATTCACTATGATGAGGAATACTGTTATCCTCAAATATAATTTGCATTAATAACATGTTATTTACTTTGTAAAGATGCTTACACACTATTTATTCTGTTTTGTTCTAATGCTCATGTGTGAAGTTGATGTTTCAAAAGTTATTCTGATCTTTTATGTATGTACTTATGTCGTAATTTTTGTAACACTGATGTATTTGCTATTTCGATTCTTTTGTAAAGCCTGTACTGCTACAAATGTTATCTGTATTGTTATGTTCTTTAAAGATGTATTTTGTACCTTTGCTATTGTATTCTTATGTTATAAAATTGTAATTGACACCAGTTCATCAAATTAAGTAACTTGTAAATTACATTTCACTGCACACGTTTCTGTTGGTCATGGTATATGGACGATATGTGAGAAGTAGGGACTGATAGTGTTTGCACGTGTGTTAATAATTCAGTAAGGGACTGGATAACAGCATTGCTGGTTCTAAGGACATTTCAAAAACAATTTTTGTGAGTGCACAAGTGGTGCTTATGGACTTGCTATATTATACGCAAGACTCTTCAATGGTGATTGTGCGCCTTCACAGTCAAACAGATGGCTGCTGGCCATCTCTACAAGGACTGCAGTGGGTCTGCACCTGTGATGACCCACCACTACAATAATCTCTACTAGGACTATAGTGGGTCTACTCTGTGGCGACCTACCTACCAATATTCTTCAAAACTTCGACTGACTCTGCTGTGGGTTTGCTCTGTTGTGGCCCATTACCAGTCTGCATGTCAAGAGTCAGCACTGTCTTTCCGTTGGAAGGACAACACTACTTCTTCAAGACTGCTTAGAAATCCACTACTTCCAAGTGCAATTTTTTTTATTGCTCAGACTTTGAGAAAAACACTGCAATTTTACTGTGATGAACGATCAGGACTGTCTTTATGGACTCTGAGAAAATTTTAGCTTTTGACCAACACTGTATCAATAAGTGTGTGTATTTGATATCTTTGTTATTGTAATTATGAAAAATTTTATTAAATCATTATTGACCAGTGCCCAAAACAATTTGTAAAATTTTTTGTGGGGAGCATGGGGGCTATGTAAGTAGGCTGTTTAGGTTTTTTTTATTGGTAACGCCGCCGGCACGTAGCGCTCTGTATAAAAATCACTGGCTGTGCCTTGTGGAGTCTGTGGCTGGTTTGCATTGTTGTCTGCCATTGTAGTGTTTGTTCTCTATTAATATCTTTCATTTGCTAACTATACCTATCAGTAGTTAGTGCCTTCCGTAGTTTGAATCTTTTATTTAGCTGGCAGTAGTGGCGCTCGCGGTATTGCTGTAGCTTGAGTAACGCAGATTTGTGAAACATTTAGGTTAATGTTAGTCAGGGCCATTCTTTTGTAGGGATTTTTGAAAGTCAGATTGCGTTGCGCTAAAAATATTGTGTGTCAGTTTAAGCACAGTCTTGTATAAATTTCTCTAAGGGGACGTTTCTTCTTCTGTTGACTCCCCCTCCCAGATGATGCCCTCTCTCCCCCCATTTATACCTCCTATCGACTCTGATCCTCACCTTCCCTTCCTTCCTCTGTCCTTTTCCCAGGCTCACTCTACCCCCTTCCATCCTGTTTTTCCCCCCTACCCCCTCTACGCCTCCCTTCTCTCCCCCGAGTCCTTTGGTATTCCCCTCCTCTACCTTTCCCCACTCTGTCTCGTGTCTGTCCTGCCCTCCCACCCCTTATGAGTCCTGTCCCTCCATCAATTCCTCCCTCCTCCCACTTCGTTTTTCCTCTCCTCCCCCCTTTTCTTCCCCTCATCTGTCCACTTCTCCCCCCCCCCCATCTACCCTTGGCTATGGTGGGTCATCTTCATGCCAACTTTTTAGTGCAGTGTTTCAAGTGAGTGTTAAGTGTTGTGCATCTTTTCCGAACGGAAATCATACTGTCGCTGGGCGTGATTTTTGTATCTCTTGGGAACAGAAACCAGACTGTCACCGTGTTTTTTAATTGTCTGTCAATTGTTTTACCTGTCTGCTTCCTGTGTATTTTATTAGCATCGCCAACCCTTTGTTTTATGTTTTCACCTCCACAATTTTCCACCATTTTACAATTTAACTCACCGTTTTTATCGCCTGCTTTTATTGTTTATTATAGTCTTCTTATATTTTAAAAATTCTGTAGGCTGAAGAGCGAGGTACTAAGCTGATGCCAGCCCGCCCCCTTTGGGGAGAATCGAAACTCAATAAAGGAAAAAAAAGGTGTTACCTCGTTCCTCCTGGGTCAAACCTTTCACAGTTTCCCATCAACAAATCTTCGAACATTTCCCAGAACCGCGCATTTTTCATTACAACCTGATCATTAATCAGGTTGCTGCCGCTATGTTTGTGATGGGAGAAGAGCTCGAGATCTTGAATATTATATACGGGGCAAATGAAACTCACAAGGCTATTTTGATTGTTAGAACAGGAGCTGTTCTGTCTTTATCACCTGTTTTCTTTTAGGTACTAGTACAAGTCAGATTTGATTTTACGTGTGCTGGCCAACAAAACAAACCCCTTTAAGTGGAATAGTAGAAAGAATTTAAACTAAAAACCTGGGTGTCACCGCCAATTTTAAAGTGCTTGAACTTTAAAACCGACACAAAAATAATCCCACTTACGGTGTTTCACCTCCGCGGACCCACTATTACTGAAATCATTTAAAACACAGCACTCGCACGATAGGAGACAAAATTAAGGTCTCCTCAGTAACAATTGTTCTTGGTTGGCCATTTAGGCTTTTATAATAAAAACTACTAAATTAGAGATCGCGCGTGAAAGGGTGCTTACTAACTTAAACTGGTTCTCGCTATATCACATACAATTGCAGGGCATTTGTTCTCCTATTTACCAAGATAACACAGTCCATGTCTCAGTATAAGAATTTCCGAACTTTAACCAAATATATCGACCTTCACGCTGAAGTCGCAGAAAACCCCTGCACAGTATCGCAAAGAGACCGTTTCCTAAGTACTTGCGTTTACTTTTCATTCCACTAATACACTAATGGAAAGGCAATATTTCTTTAGTGCGTGCTTTGATTTTTTTCTCTGCAGCCATTCCCCCCACCATGAACCATGGACCTTGCCATTGATGGGGAGACTTGTGTGCCTCAGCGATACAGATAGTCGCACCGTAGGTACAACCTCACAGGAGTGGTATCTGTTGAGAGGCCAGACAAACGTGTGGTTCCTGAAGAGGGGCAGCAGTCTTTTCAGTAGTTGCAAGGGCAAAAGTCTGGATGATTGACTGATCTGGTCTTGTAACAATAACCAAAATGGCCTTGCTGTGCTGGTACTGCGAACGGCTGAAAGCAAGGGGAAACTGCAGCCGTAATATTTCCCGTGGGCATGCAGCTTTATTGTATGATTAAATGATGATGGCGTCCTCTTGGGTAAAATATTCCGGAGGTAAAATAGTCCCCCATTCGGATCTCCGGGCAGGGACTACTCAAGAGGATGTCCTTATCAGGAGAAACAAAACTTGCGTTCTACAGATCAGAGCGTGGAATGTCAGATCCCTTAATCGGGCAGGTAGGTTAGAAAATTTAAAAAGGGAAATGAATAGGTTAAAGTTAGATACAGTGAGTATTAGTGAAGTTCGGTGGCAGGAGGAACACCACTTCTGGTCAGGTGACTACAGGGTTAGAAACACAAAATCAAATAGGGGTAATGCAGGAGTATGTTTAATAACGAATAGGAAAATAGGAATGTGGGTAAGCTACTACAAACATCATAGTGAACGCATTATTATGGCCAATATAGATACAAAGCCCAAATCTTCTAAAGTAGTACAAGTTTATATACCAACTAGCTCTGGAGATGACGAAGAAATTGAAGAAATGTATGATGAAATATAAGAAATTATTCAGATAGTGAAGGGAGACGAAAATTTAATAGTCATGGGTGACTGGAAATCGAGAGTAGGAAAAGGGAGAGAAGGAAACGTAGTAGGTGAATATGGATTAGGGCTAGGAAATGAAAGAGGAAGCCACCTGGTAGAAGTTTGCACAGAGCACAACTTAATCATAGCTAACACTTGCTTTAAGAATCATGAAAGAAGGTTGTATACATGGAAGAACCCAGGAGATAATAAAAGGTATCAGATACATTATATAATGGTAAGACAGACATTTAGGAACCAGGTTTTAAATTGTAAGACATTTCCAGGGGCAGATGTGGACTCTGACCACAATCTATTGGTTATGACCTGCAGATTAAAACTGAAGAAACTGCAAAAAGGTGCGAATTTAAGGAGATAGGACCTGGATAAACTGAAAGAACCAGAGGTTGTACAGAGTTTCAGGCTGAGCATATAGGAACAATTGACAGGAGTGGGAGAAAGAAATACAGTAGAAGAAGAATGGAAACTTTAAGGGATGAAATAGTGAAGGCAGCAGAGGATCAAGTAGGTAAAAAGATGAAGGCTAGTAGAAATCGTTGGGTAACAGAAGAAATATTGAATTTAACTGATGAAAGGAGAAAATATAAAAATGCAGTAAATGAAGCAGGCAAAAAGGAATACAAACGTCTCAAAAATGAGATCGACAGGAAGTGCAAAATGGCTAAGCAGGGATGGCTAGAGGACAAATGTAAGGATGTACAAGCTTATCTCACTAGGGGTAAGATAGATACTGCCTACAGGAAAATTAAAGAGACCTTTGGAGATAAGAGAACCACTTGTATGAACATCAAGAGCTGAGATGGAAACCCAGTTCTAAGCAAAGAAGAGAAAGCAGAAAGCTGGAAGGAGTATATAGAGGGTCTATACAAGGGCGATGTACTTGAGGACAATATTATGGAAGTGGAAGAGGATGTAGATGAAGATGAAATGGGAGATACGATACTGCGTGAAGAGTTTGACAGGGCACTGAAAGACCTGAGTCAAACAAGGCCCCCGGAGTAGACAACATTCCATTGGAGCTACTGGCGGCCTTGGGAGAGCCAGTCCTGACAAAACTCTACCATCTGGTGAACAAGGTGTATGAAACAGGCGAAATAACCTCAGACTTGAAGAAGGATATAATAATTCCAATCCCAAAGAAAGCAGGTTTTGACCGATGTGAAAATTACCGAACAATCAGTTTAATAAGCCACAGCTGCAAAATACTAACACGAATTCTTTACAGACGAATGGACAAACTAGTAGAAGTCGACGTCGGGGGAGATCAGTATGGATTCCGTAGAAATACTGGAACATGTGAGGCAATACTAACCTTACGACTTATCATAGAAGAAAGATTAAGGAAAAGCAAACATACGTTTCCAACATTTGTAGACTTAGAGAAAGCTTTTGACAATGTTGACTGGAATACTCTCTTTCAAATTCTAAGGGTGGCAGCGGTAAAATGCAGGGAGCGAAATGCTATTTACAATTTGTACAGAAACCAGCTTGCAGTTATAAGAGTCGAGGGACATGAAAGGGAAGCAGTGGTTGGGAAGGGAGTAATACAGGGTTGTAGCCTGTCCCCGATGTTATTCAATCTATATATTGAGCAAGCAGTAAAGGAAACAAAAGAAAAATTCGGAGTAGGTATTAAAATCCATGGAGAAGAAATAAAAACCTTGAGGTTCGCCGATGACACTGTAATTCTGTCAGAGACAGCAAAGTACTTGGAAGAACAGTTGAATGGAATGGACAGTGAATTGAAAAGAGGATATAAGATGAACATCTACAAAAGCAAAACCAGGATAATGGAATGTAGTCGAATTAAGTCGGGTGATGCTGAGGGAATTAGATTAGGAAAGGAGTTTTACTATTTGGGGAGCAAAATAACTGATGATGGTCGAAGTAGAGAGGATACAAAAAGTAGACTGGCAATGGCAAGGAAAGCGTGTCTGAAGAAGAGAAATTTGTTAACATCGAGTATAGATTTAAGTGTTAGCGTGTCATTTCTGGAAGTATTTGTATGGAGTGTAGCCATGTATGGAAGTGAAACATGGACGATAAATAGTTTGGACAAGAAGGGAATAGAAGCTTTCGAAATGTAGTGCTACAGAAGAATGTTGAAGATTAGATGGGTAGATCACATAACTAATGAGGAAGTATTGAATAGGATTGGGGAGAAGAGAAGTTTGTGGCACAACTTGACAAGAAGAAGGGATCGGTTGGTAGGACATGTTCTGAGGCTTGAGGGGTTCACCAATTTAGTATTGGAGGGCAGCGGCCGCGGTGGTCTCGCGGTTCTAGGCGCAAAGTCCGGAACCGTGCGACTGCTACGGTCGCAGGTTCGAATCCTGCCTCGGGCATGGATGTGTGTGATGTCCTTAGGTTAGTTAGGTTTAAGTAGTTCTAAGTTCTAGGGGACTAATGACCTCGGCAGTTGAGTCCCGTAGTGCTCAGAGCCATTTGAACCATTTGGAGGGTAAAAATCGTAGAGGGCGACCAAGAGATGAATACACTAAGCAGATTCAGAAATATGTAGGTTGCGGTATGTACTGGGAGATGATGTAACTTGCAGAGGATAGTGTAGCATAGAGAGCTGCATAAAACCAGTCTCAGGACTGAAGACCACAACAACATCGTTATAGCATTATGGTGGCCAGCTGCCCCGCAAGCCACAAGTCAGCAATCTGTTGTGCTTAGTAAACTCGCTGACTGACCAAATTCTGCTGCTCAGATATTTTCAGGCGACAATCTCTACAACATTTTACAAAAATACATATAAGGACACTTACCTAACAACTACACTGAAGAGCCAAAGAAATTTGTACAGCTGTCTAATAACGTGTAGGGCCCCAGCGAGCAAGCAGAAGTGCCACAGTATGACGTGGCATGGATTCGACTAATGTCTGAAGTAGTGCTGGAGGGAATCGACACCATGAATCATGGACGACTGTCCATCAGTCCTTAAGAGTATGAGACGAGGGAAATCACTTCTGAACATCACGTTGCAAGGCATCCCAGATATGCTTAATAATGTTCATGTCTGGGGAGTTTGGTGGACAGCAGAGGTGTTTAATCTCAGAAGAGTTTTCCTGGAGCCACTCCGTAGCACTTCTGGGCGTGTGGGTTGTCGCAAGGTCCTGTTGGAATCGCCGAAGCCCTTCGGAATGCACAACGGACACGAATGGATGCAGGTGTTCAGGCAGGATGCTTACGTGCGTGTCTCCTGTCAGAGTCGTATCTAGACGTACCAGGGTTCCTATATCACTACAAAAGAATACGCCCCACACCATTACAGAGCCTCCATTAGCTTGAACAGTCCCCTGTTGACATGGATTCATGAGGTTGTCTCCATACTCGTACACATCCATCCGCTCGTCACAATTTAAAATGAGACTCGTTCGACAAGGTAACATCTTTCCAGTTATCAACAGTTACATGTCGGTGTTGACAGGCCCAGGCGAGGCGTAAAACTTTGTGTCATGCAGCCATCAAGGGTACACGCGTTCGGCTCCGAAAGCCTATGTCGATGACGTTCCGTCGAATGGTTCACACGCTGTCACTTGTTTGTGGCTCAGCTTTGAAATCTGCAGCAGTTTGCAAAGGGTTGCACTTCTGTCACGTTGAACGTTTCTCTTCAGTCGTCGTTTGTCCCATTCGTGTAGGATCTTTTTCCGGGCGCAGCAACATTTCCAGTTCATGGTAAACTCGTGAAATGGTCGTAGGGGAATGTTCCCGCTTCATCACTACCTCGGAGATTCTGTGTCCCATTGCTTGTGTGCCTTCTACACCACCAAGTTCAGGCTCAGTTAAATCTTGATAACTTGCCATTGTAGCAGCAATAACCGATCTAACAACTGCGACAGGCACTTGTCGTCTTACATAGCCGTATTCCGCCTGTTTACGCATCTTCGTATTTGAAAACGCATGCCTAAACCTATTTCTTTGGCACTTTAGTGTAATTAAACCATCGTTTCTTTTCATAACAGCAAATTGTGATAATAGTATGAGGCGACACCTACTATTAATGCGAATTTAACGCAATACAAATTTTGGTGCATTAGAGGCACCAAGTCTATTCCACATTACCTTTCTTCATGTTTCTTAAACCAAGTGTTATCAATGATTAAATTATGCTTTGTGCAAGATTTTATCAGGCAGTCTCTATTTCATTCCTTTCCCCCCAATCCATATTCACCTACTATTCTTCCTTCATTTCTTTTTCCTGCTATCGAGTTGTAATTTTCCATCACAATTAAATTTTGATCTCCATTAACGATCTCAATAATTTCTTCATACGTTTCATCAATCTCTTCATCTGCGGAGCTAGTTGCCAGATTTCTTTGTGTTGCCTACGATAATGCTTTCACCTTGCTGTTCATAGTAGTTTACGTGCATTCCTGTTTTCATTATTAAACGCACTACTGCCTTACCTTTATTCGATTTTATATTTATAGCCCTTTATTTACCTGACCGGAAGTCCTTTTCCTCCTTCAGCCTAACTTCACTGATTCCCACTGTATCTACTTTCAACCTGCCCATTTCCACATTTCCATTTTTAAATTTTCTAACCTACCTTCACTGCTAAGGGATCTAATATTCCACGCTTCGTTTTATAGAACACAAGTTTTGTTTTTCCTGATGACGACATCCTCCAGAGTAGTCCCTGCCTGGAGATCCGAATGGGGGACTATTTTACCTCCTGAATATTTTACCCAAAAGGATGCCATCATCATCATCTAATCTTAGAGCACAACTGCATGCCATCGGGAAAAATTACGGTTGTAGTTTCCCTTTGCTTTCAGCCATTCCCAGTACCATCAAGATCGTTTTCGTTGATGCTACAAGGCCAGGTCAGTCAATTATTCAGATCGTTGCCTCAGCAGTTGCTGAAAATGCTGCTGCTCCTTTTCAGGAACCACACGTTTGTCTGGCCTCTTAACAGATACCCCTCCATTGTGGTTGCACCTACGGTACGGTGAGCAAGCAAGCAAGCTACTCCATCACCGGCAATTCCGAGCCTACTAACTTGCACTAGCTAAAACTTTTTAATGAATTATTGGTCTTACAAACTGTCGATAGAAAAAGTTGTTTAGCTGTATATATGAAATCCCTGGGCAAGCAGGAAAGAGCGCGTGCGGTTATATTTGTGGAAAGGGTCCAAAATAAGTTACTGTCAGTTGCACATATAAACTTTATTTCTTAAAACACAAATTGACACGAGAAAGAATCCAAACTCTCAAGGTTTTAACGACAGACCTCTTTTGACTTAATTTAGATCGGGTGAAGGCCACATCGAAAATTCAAGGCACAAGGGCTAAGCAAGAAATTGAGATACAGGAGTTCTTCTGGACGTTTCACTTCTTTAGAAAGAATTTTTTATCTTCAATATAAATAGGCTGAGAGCCTTGGCTTAAATTTTTCCCATAGAACTCAGCTGAAGGCCACACGTTAGGCAAGAACAGTGTTACGTCTTGAGGCCGAGACAAAGATATTCAGTGTTTAAATAGGCTGAAACTCGGCTGAAGGCTGCATATCAACAAAATTTAACGGCTTAAGGCCTAGGAAGAAGAGCTTTCAATTTGGAAAGGCTGAAGGCCTTATCATAAAATATTTCGTGTAAAACTCGGCTGAAGGCCTCATACTACAGAATAACAGTCTGAAGACTTAAGGGAAAGAAAACGGTTTTTAATTTTTAATTTAAGAGAATTAAAACTCGGCTGAAGGCCATACACCATGCAGAAAACAATTTTACGGCTTAACGCCTAAAGGGAAGAGCTTCTAAATTTCAACGAAAATAGGCTAAAGGCTTATCCCAAAATGTTTGACATAAAACTCGGCTGAAGGCCACATATGAAACCCAAACAATCTCACAGCTTAAAGCCCAGACAAAGAAATTTCCCATTTTTAATTTAAGCTGGAAAAGGCCGAGACTAAAAGGAAATCACTATGTAAAACACAGGGAGCAGCGCTCAGAAGGTTCCAAGGATCGGCCTGGGAAGGTGATACTAACTCACGTTTAGGTGAGACAGGCAGCCAGACCGATAACCTCTTATTCGGAAGGCAACCCAACTGAAAGGCGGCCGACGAACCAACCATCAAAATCAGTTCTGCTGTGCTCGACCAGCAAAACGACAACAAGATGTCAATAACACGACGATCTGGATACTGGTACCCAATACAGCCAAGTCTGAATAAACGCCCAAAACTATCAACAACACCTCAGCTGTCAAACTACACGCAGTGCTGGACAGCATCTACACGATGAGGGAAATACACTGCCAAAAACTACGTCAATGACCAGGCAGCTAACCGGAACGTCCACGGCCACAAGGCAGAAGATACCGCTGGTATACTTAATTAATGAAGGTATGAATTAAATTAAGTTAAACACCACACAGGAGGATGGTTGCAATTCTAGCCGACTTCAATGCATACACGTTGATGCTCGCGGGAACCTTCCAGAAAGCGACAACCAGGATCAAACAATGAGATGTGACAGCAGTTGAGACTTGACAGTAGGTTAAGTGAGCACTTAACTTTAGGGCCCAGGACGTGTGGGCGACGAACTTCGTAACCCTCGCAAGAAGCGCCCCACAATTCCAACCGCGCGTGCACGCCACCAGCGATTCCGACCTCACTACTCGCCACTGAGAATTACTCGCTGCTCTGCCGCAACCGACCGACTGCCACGCACGGCAACAGTCAAAGGACCAGACCGACATCGGCTGGTGGGACGACTGACCGAAAGATCAACCAGCGGTCGTTGCCGCTTTAGTCTTCTTCAGTCGCGTGGTTCATGTGTGTCACCAGCGGTCGGCAAGTATTGGTTGCCCGCACCTCACTGATGCTCTGTCCCCGACGCTCCTTCGTCGCCGACCGCTGTTCCGTCCTCGACTGCACTGTTAGCCCGTCTCCAGCTGAGCTCCCAACACACGACGGCCCGAAAATACACTCCTGGAAATTGAAATAAGAACACCGTGAATTCATTGTCCCAGGAAGGGGAAACTTTATTGACACATTCCTGGGGTCAGATACATCACATGATCACACTGACAGAACCACAGGCACATAGACACAGGCAACAGAGCATGCACAATGTCGGCACTAGTACAGTGTATATCCACCTTTCGCAGCAATGCAGGCTGCTATTCTCCCATGGAGACGATCCCCGAGATGCTGGATGTAGTCCTGTGGAACGGCTTGCCATGCCATTTCCACCCGGCGCCTCAGTTGGACCAGCGTTCGTGCTGGACGTGAGTCGACGCTTCATCCAGTCCCAAACATGCTCAATGGGGGACAGATCCGGAGATCTTGCTGGCCAGGGTAGTTGACTTACACCTTCTAGAGCACGTTGGGTGGCACGGGATACATGCGGACGTGCATTGTCCTGTTGGAACAGCAAGTTCCCTTGCCGGTCTAGGAATGGTAGAACGATGGGTTCGATGACGGTTTGGATGTACCGTGCACTATTCAGTGTACCCTCGACGATCACCAGAGGTGTACGGCCAGTGTAGGAGATCGCTCCCCACACCATGATGCCGGGTGTTGGCCCTGTGTGCCTCAGTCGTATGCAGTCCTGATTGTGGCGCTCACCTGCACGGCGCCAAACACGCATACGACCATCATTGGCACCAAGGCAGAAGCGACTCTCATCGCTGAAGACGACACGTCTCCATTCGTCCCTCCATTCACGCCTGTCGCGACACCACTGGAGGCGGGCTGCACGATGTTGGGGCGTGAGCGGAAGAGATCATTGCTTGTACAGCCCTCTCGCAGTGTCCGGAGCAAGTATGGTGGGTCTGACACACCGGTGTCAATGTGTTCTTTTTTCCATTTCCAGGAATGTACTATCGGTCGCTCCCGAGATGGTACCGCGGTGCACTATCTATACGCGCTGCTGCTGCCACTCACGGGCAAATAAGGAAGGAAGTTAGTAACTGAGCATTGTCACGGTTCAGCTCAGTTGATTTACCCGCGAGATTATTCACTTGTTTTCGCCGCAGCGATAGGTGGCGTGATCGCTGAGCGCTGTTGGCGCTGGTGCGCGAAGCGTGAGTTTTGGAGGACGGCTCGGTCGGGATGGCGAGAGGAGCAGCCAGTGAGTCTCGGCGAGTCTGGTCAGTCGGTTAGTCGCTCAGTCTGGGAGTCGGTGCAGTGAGGCGACAGAGTCAGTGAGAAGCCAGACACTCGCATGTTAGTCGGTCGGCTCTAAGTCTCAGTCGCTGTTGGATTGTGCACAGAGTCGGGTTCGTCGTTACTCCGCTGTTGGACGCGTCGGCAGTCAGCAGCAGGCAGATCGGCACTGTGCAAGTACGCGCCGGGGCCGTGGTCGACGCAGACGGAAGGCCGTTGGTCGATCGGTCGGCTGGTCGTCGGATGGCGAGAGGACGGAAGCGGCTGGGAGTCAACTGGTGCCTGCCGTTTAAGGACTGCGATAAGATGGCTGTTTGCGAGCATGTAGGGAGGACGGAATGCTCGCTTGCTTAGCGTGGTTCTCCATGACCAGCTGTTGTTTGTTGGGCCTAGCACTCGAGTGTAACAGGAAACTGCGTTGGTGTGGTTCTCGCCACCTAGCTAAGGCCGAAATTCTCATATACTTTTATGTTTCATGATCATTACTTATTGTGGGGTTGGTACTTGTAGCCAACATTTTGTGATTTGGATTAATTCATAACATCATCACGTGCCAGGTGTCTACTGTGAATAATTCTTAATTTGTTTCATAGTGAAACTTCCTGGCAGATTAAAACTGTGTGCCCGACCGAGACTCGAACTCGGGACCTTTGCCTTTCGCGGGCAAGTGCTCTACCAACTGAGCTACCGAAGCACGACTCACGACCGGTAATCACAGTAGAGCACTTGCCCGCGAAAGGCAAAGGTCCCGAGTTCGAGTCTCGGTCGGGCACACAGTTTTAATCTGCCAGGAAGTTTCATATCAGCGCACACTCCGCTGCAGAGTGAAAATCCCATTCTGGAAACATCCCCCAGGCTGTGGCTAAGCCATGTCTCCACAGTATCCTTTCTTTCAGGAGTGCTAGTTCTGCATGTTTCGCAGAAGAGCTTCTGTAAAGTTTGGAAGGTAGGAGACGGATACTGGCAGAAGTAAAGCTGTGAGTACCGGTCGTGAGTTGTGCTTCGGTAGCTCAGTTGGTAGAGCACTTGCCCGCGAAAGGCAAAGGTCCCGAGTTCGAGTCTCGGTCGGGCACACAGTTTTAATCTGCCAGGAAGTTTCATATCAGCGCACACTCCGCTGCTGAGTGAAAATCTCATTCTTGTTTCATAGTGTATGGCACGTTATCCACTATCATCGATCATTTTATGAAAGTTCTGTCCAAATCATTATTACATTAGATCTTGTTAAACTTGGTGCGTTTAAATTGCAAATTCCCTAATTCTACTAATACTGCTTGGGATATAGATTTTGAGCTGTGTTGTGTATGCACTTGAAAGGACTGTTGTGCGTGAGAAGCACACTTGAGTGTGTAATGTTTTTCAGTTCCATTGTTACGAACTGACCATTATTTATATTGCGTTGTTTGTTGGATTTAGTAGTGAGCGTAACTTTAATTTGTGTGATTATGTTTTGTAGAATGCTTTTCGTGGCAGCATTTGAGAATCAATTGTTACAATAAGTTGCTAGCTCTGAATTGCCACCTCGTTAATCAATCATTTATTGACAGATGTGTTTGTCTGTAGCAAGTAAGAGGCAGCAACTGTAGCTTCTTATTCCAAACCTGTTATGGAGAAATTTGAATGAAAAAAAGGACAGTCATCTTTTATTATAAAGTTGTTTTATAGTATGTTGGAACATCATTCTTCTGGGCTGGGTTTATTCTGTATCAATCAAATTTGGGTATCACACAGCGGGCAGAAATGACTGTTGAGCTCGTAATAGACTGTGAAATAATTCGTGTAGTTTTGTGAGTTATGTGTTAAATTGTTTACTTGTAAGTTGTTTTGAAGATCTACATTTTAGGTATTTTCACTTTATGTTGAATCAAAACAGTATTCTTGAGGACTCCATGACTGCACATACTATATAATATATCTTTTACTAACAGTACCTTTATGTAATGTTTCAGAGTGGGGCTGCATGTTCTTCTGGAGAATGTTAAAAAAAGGATTTTTCTATTGCTAAAATTTCCTTTAAACTGTTAATTGTATTAACTTGTTAAATAATAAATTTGTGTCAACAAGGCTTGGACCAAATAAATGTGCCTACACCTTCCCCATCCTGGCTCTGCTACCGTCCGTAAATCACAGTAACGCCAGAAAATAGAATAAGAAAACGAGGCGGCAGTACCGTAATAGAAGATGACAAACAATAAATGGCATGAAAACGAGCCGCGCACGTCTCAGTACTATTCAAATAATATGCAATGAAACGAACGCCACTAATAATAACACTATTGCATTGTA
Source organism: Schistocerca gregaria (assembly GCF_023897955.1). Classification (NCBI taxonomy): domain Eukaryota; kingdom Metazoa; phylum Arthropoda; class Insecta; order Orthoptera; family Acrididae; genus Schistocerca; species Schistocerca gregaria. Next base: position 514,545,811 of record NC_064925.1, on the reverse strand, counting down.
AATATTAAAGAAATAGACTTATGTTTATAATAGACGTTTGTTTATTATGTCAAATATTTGAAAAAATAAAAATATTTAAACGTTCATACTTGAAGAAAGGCACTATAATAATTACAAAAATTTAGAACAAACAGCAGTAAAACTAAGGCGCATCGCGCTTCGCGTGCATGCTTTTTCCCTCAGCGTTGCTGAGCGTCTGATTGACAAAAAATTACATTCGAATTTTTTTTGTATAATAAGATGATGAGAAACGAAGCAAAAGTGAGAAATTTCAAGAAGTATAAAATGGTTACACCTCGTTCATTATTTGACACCTCTACAACTTTGCTGGCAGCATTTAGTCCCTGTTAAGTGTAATGCTGACTTTTTATACTAACAATTTACATTCTGAGTGATCGATAAAAAAAGTTTTGTCTCATATGAGGTAGTTTCCGAACATTACATTTTGCGATACATTTGAAAGTGCATAAGCGTCACATGTCTCAGAAGCCAAACTTTTTATAATAAGCTTTTGTCAACAACAACATATTGAAACAGCAAGTAGTGTTTGTATCCAGCGGAAAGCAAAAGTTCGGTAATATTAAACTGTTCTTAAAGTTTGGGAGTACTTCACCTGTCTCCGTTTATGAGCCATAGTTTCGTTAACAGGGAGAGTAAACACAGAAAACACGTTTTCGAAGGAGTATCAGAGCTATTATTGGTACATTTCAACAGTTTTTCAAACGCAGGAAAACTATGTGGAACTGGTAAAGCTGTCATAAACACATAATCTGACTTCACTGATTTGCTCGGTATGTTCTCACTGGAGGGTGTTCGCCGTTCTCTTCATTGACCTAGGAACTGTGTTACCCAGTCAGCGACAACGAGATGTACAAAGTGACGTGCACTCCAGACGACGCAGTAAATCGATACATTTCACATTAATGAACATTACCAGAACTAAAAGAAGTTTTATGTCACACATAGAAAGTATAGAACTGAATTGCGGGCGAACCCCTGCCCTTTGAATCGGTAATCTGACACTGGGCCACTGAGCCACTGACCCACAACACAATATTTTGCAGGATGGTCATTACATGATTCTTTTTTAAAGTAAATTTTTCTTGGATTTCCACAGGGATTACCTCCATTCCATATAAAAATGACCTAAATAAATTTTAGCTCTGGCGAACAAGGGGAAAAGACGCGCCTAGGTTATCAAAATCAGGCTATCCATTAACTGAAGATGGATGTTGAAAGCTATTTATTGCTTGAAAACAAACAAAAAATTGGAGTTGAACATGAGTGATAAAAAATGAAATTTGTGGTACTTGTATTTTCCTTGTCAGAGTGTAAGCCGAAACATGATTATGTGCCCCTTCTGCGACCAAAGCACAATGTTTTGATTTCAATACTGTATCAGAACTTTCAAAATAATAGTCTCTATCATGACAAAAACTGAAAGCCTTAACGTCACTTGCCTTCTGTAAGTGTCACGTTCATATTCTTAGACTCTAATTTTCCTTATGCATAGAAAATGAGAATGGTCATTTAACTGGATCGTGAGACAAACCGATCAAATGAAAATATTAAAAGAGGTCAAAAAATCGATCGAATCCCAGAAATTACCAGTAACAGGATAGGGCTATCTGTTTGTAATAAAACAAGGTCATTTTACCAGATTTGGTATGAGTTACGCGTATATTAGCATAGATCCTTTGTAAGCGGCGTGAATGTGGTCAATACCCTACAGGAAGACTTCTGGCTGAGGGAGTCTTCCACCTTATCAAAGGATAATAATCAGTTATTCGCGACAAACGAGAAACGGAATCTGTACGTCCCTGAGGTCGTATCACAAGTATCTCAATTCATTATCAGGGCATAAAAAAGGGACTTCCCAGAAAAAGGATTTTTTGGAGTTAATGTGATTTTAAACGTAACATTTGTTTCACATGTTAGTGCTACAGTTTGTACTGTTCAAGATCGTAAATCAACAATAACAATTAAGTTGAAAGTAATGAAATTATTGGTTAATCAGCGCATGCAATACATACTTGAATCATGACTAGTTTACCTTCTTACTATTTATTATCTGTTGGATGCACCCCACGTTTTTGGATTTGTTTCTTACAGAAATTTTAATAGCTATCAAAAATTCAGAATCAAACATTTTCAGGACTTACCTATGTGGAACGGAGAAAAACTAATTTATACTTTTAGTTTGATTAAAAAGGCGTTCTATATTAAAATCTGATATTTATTTAAATAATGATTTTTTGCTTTCTATCCCTCTGTCTGTGGTATTATTCGATAGATGTCAGACATTTAGATGAGATTACAACAGAGACATGTGGTTTATTTCATTTTCTCTTCACTTTAACTGAGTCACCAATATATTCCATCCACCTACGTATGTCTCACGAAAACCATGTGAAGGTACAAATTAAATTAGAGATACTCTGTCTCACACGGAAGCTTATCAGATATCGTTCTGCCCGCTAACCATTCAGGAACGAAATACCCTCCGCGACAGAACACACAAAACAGAGAGTTAATATTGCGCAATCATCCAATTCTGACCTATGTTGAAAGTTTAAATCCTCTAGCTCATCGATAAGTCAGTTTGAAACAAAATCTAAAAATTTGTACCGACCAGATAGACAGACAGACAAGAGAGGAACATAATTGGAAAACTGGAAATTTGTGGTAAGTTGCTATGGGACCAAATTGCTGAGGTCAGTGGTCTCTAGGCTTACACATAACTTAATCTAACTTAAACTGACTTACTCTAACGACAACATACACAGCCATGCCCGAGGGAGGGCTCGAACCTCCGACGGAAGGAACATAATAGGAAGAAGTTAAAATAGACCGTGTTCGATAATTTTTCTATTCAACAGCCACACTGTTCTTATGCTTTCAGTATTCTGGTTAAAATTTATTATCTCAGCAGCCTCGTACCTTTCGTCATTGCTCACTCTTAGCCCTCCACTTTCAACGCCTTCGGCTGTTCTCCATAGGCGTTGTTGTGAAACCCCCTTGGCGTGAGTCCCTGCGGTTTAGGGTCCACGAATGACACGCAGCTTTTTTCAGCTGTAGCACCACATGGCTTCACACGATTTGTCGATGAGTTCAGACTCTTCCAGACAGTTTCCTTTGTTACCAGTGCTCCCTCTTATCAAACATCTAAATAAAATTGTGGCTGAGTAGAGGCAGAATTTAATTATTCATTTACCTACAGAGAAGCATTAATTTTTTTCAGTAAATAACATATGAATTGACATTGAAGGTTTCCGAAAGTATGGTCAAGGTACAGTGTTCTTTATAAAAAGACGGATAATGTAATACGTCTACAAGAACCAAGCGAGATCCATAAATGTGAAATATCAAGAAACACAAATTCTTGTTAAGATAGAAAAGCAACCAAAGTCGCTAAAGAGAGGAAAAGCCACTGGACCTCACGTGATGCCAATACGATTCTATACAGAGAATGCGAAAGAGCTTGACCTTCTTCTAGCAGCAGTATAACTAGGTCTCCGGAGTAGCGAAGCGTTCATAATGACAAGAAGAAAAGGACATGCCATATCCGTTTTCAAGAACGGTTGTCGAACAGACGAACAAAACTATAGGCCTGTATCTGCGACGTCAGTCAGAATTCTGGGACATGTTTTACGCCCGCGTATTATGACACTTCTGGAGGCCGAAAATCTCCTCTATAGGAACCAGAATGGGTTCCGAAAACAAAGATCGCGTGAAACACTGTTCCCTTTGTTCCTCCACGAGACATAAGTAATGCATGTTCCTTGACTTCCTGAAGGCGTTCGATATAATTTCTCACTGCCGGATAATAAACAAATTACGAGCCTACTGAATATCAGACCAACTGTATGATTGGCCAGAAGAGTTTCTAACAAAAAGCATGTCATTCTCAACGGAGACCTCAGACGTAAATGTAACTTTGGGTGTCCCTCGAGAGAATGTTACAGATTCACAAAGCTTAATAGACAACGCCGGGAGTCCCGTATATAGAGCAGGCGCTACGTTCAAAAATTGTTACGATATCGTGGAAGATAGGCTATGTAGAAATGAAGTTGGAGTGTATTGTATATTCTCAGACATTGTGCTATAAACGTGTGCCTTTTTCTGGCCCGCACTGCTATCTTGACGTGCTAGTAATTACAGCATTACAGAAAATTAGCGAGCACCTTCTACTTTGGAACGATACGTTTGTGGCTTTGTGAGGTGGGCTAACTTCGAAGCATGGTAAAGGATCGGATTTATATTAATGTATCGGAATAGTAGAGCTTTTGAACAGATCACATTTCTATTGCGCGAGCTTCTTCTCGTACGTTATAGATTTTCTTTTTTCCAGATACTTTCATTTGTTTTACGCACGGGTGTTGTGTGCGAGATGGAGATGTTTTCTTATCCAAAGATTCAAAAGTATTTTCTTGACCTATTGCCATTACTTTATATTTCTGTGATCTTTTTGTCCGAGCTGTGGACAGTAATTGGCCATCAAGTAGCTTGTGTAATGTCGTATCTGACTTCAGTAGAGATGAAATCCCTGTAGCTAGAAGCAATGTTTATGTTTGAAAACCACAAAGAGGTACCACTTTGTGTACTTTTCTCCTTGCGTATTTAAAGAACTGGAGGTAAGTCAGCCTTTTGGTTAGCGAGGAAGCTTGCAGTTGATCGTTTTATATGAAACGTGATTGTTTTACGTCACAGATTTTCAGATTTCCACTCAGGATGGTTACGCTAACAGACTGGGCTGAATATGATCAGTGCATGTAATTTGGCTACACGCTCGGTTTTAACGTTGTATTTGAGTAGCGATATTATGTGGGTGTAAATGTTGCATGGAAGAGGGCATTTTATTAAGGGAATGTTTCATGATCAAATTTCCATGCAATGCCAGGTGGTGAAAGGGAGCAGGTAGCTTTCAAAGCTTATTGAAGACCCTTACCAGAAAAAGAGACAGTTAGTGTAACTTGCTCTACAGCAACCAGGGTTAGTTAACTAAGCTTTCGAAGGAAAAGTAGATAGTAAAATAGCGGGGAAGAATAAAGACTAGAATGAGCAGAAAAGATTGTAGAGGATGATTGACTGTAGTAGTTTCGCACAGCACAGGACAGAAAAAAGGAAATACAGAATTAAACAAGTTGAAAGACTGATGGAAAAGAAAGCAAAGCTGTATATAGATGACGTAAGAGCAATGAAGATTTCATAAACCTGTGATCGGCCACGACCGAAATTCAGGTATCGCGCGTTAGACGATAGTTGGAAGCAGAGCTGGAACGGTCTTTGTTTTGCTACGTCAAATAAATATCTTCAGGTAGAAATGACGTTTCTAATTGGGAAGGCTGACACATTAAAATTACTCAACATAGTAACACACAATATAGCTAGGTATGAACTAAACAATTTCAGGAAAACACGTCTAAGAGACCCTAACACAAGAGTTGGAGGACGAATGAGAGGAAATATGCGAATGTTGAGCTATGAATGGAGAAGCTCACAAGTAGACTAAAAATACTATGTGATATGTGAGGTTTTCTGTTGTGGTGGTTAGTAAATCACATGTAACTGTAATTGAGTGTAATATAAATAGAATAGTTATTAGTAATGCTATGGTATTGTTATTTACAAATAACTGTAAAGACACGATCTTTTTGCCGAGTCTCTCAAGAACAGGAGAATAAATTATAATTAAATTTTGAATCTGTAAAACTAGATGTGGGGTGTAGTATACGTAGGAAATGACGAAGTCGCTGAAATGTCAATCAGTGCCCACTCAGCGCAGGCAAAACTCGTAGATGGATCGAGGCAGCAACAAACCAAAGGTTAAACAGAAAATTTACGTAAGAATTTACCTAACACACTACTTAATTTTATATTCCTTGAAGTTACTTATGCTTTCTTTGTGTATGTATTTATTTTTAATTAACATTGAACCTATTAGTGTCTTAATATTGCATTATTAGAGTCAAGGAAAAACGTATCCTGTTATGTAGAGAATTTTCAGAGCACAGAAGTCCGGCTCTGGTAGCTGAGTGGTCAGCGTGACAGACTGTCAAACTTCGGGTCCCCGATTCGATTCCCGGCAGGGTCGGAGATTTTCTCCGCTCAGGGACCGGGTGTTGTGTTGTCCTAATCATCATTATTTCATCCTCATCGACACGCAGGTCGCCGAAGTGGCGTCAACTCGAAAGACTTGCACCAGGCGAACGGTCTACCCGACAGGAAGCCATAGCCACACGATATTTCATTTCATTTCAGTGCACAGAATATATTTCACTACTTTCTTTAGATACATAGTAGTAAATAAATAAACTTTATAAAAATGCTTAGTACTGTTAAAAATTTCTGGTTGACCATTCTGAGTGAAAATATTTTCTATAAATAGAGCTGTACAGCTCAAGCGTACTTAAAGAGTGGCATCACAAAACCACGAAAAGCCGCTGTTAGGTGTACTTCTTAATGGACAGCAATTTTCACCCAAGCGACCATCTTCAAGTTACCTACATGATAACAGAAATATATAAGAAACAAAACCTTTCAAGATAGTTAACGTTAACTACTGCGCACAGCAGATTCCCATGGACATCGTTACATCACGTTAAAGAATGGATCCTTGAAGGCAGTTGCATAGTTAATTTTAGTTGTAGTATCTAAATGAAACTTTAAAAAAAATTCAATACGCATGAAGACATTACTTGTACTTACACACATTATAGATAGAAGTAAATCAAGGATGAGTAACTGGCACATACTTATGCCTCCATTGCCTTATACAGTTTGGTTATATCAGTCACCAAGTGTACAAATTGACAGCCCAGTGTGTTATTGAAAATTCTGTCTCAGCAAAGGCTTATCATAAACCGAAGGCTTAATCAGCTGGTGTTTGTATTCATACGAGTACAGCAATATTGCTTACAAGTCAGGATAATCGTAGTTTCTTCAGAGATGCGTAATGTGCAAAATCTATGTCCTTCATATTCATATAGTCTCATCTCTTTATTATACAGGGCGGTCCATTGATCGTGACCGGCCCAAATATCTCATGAAATAAGCGTCAAACGAAAAGACTGTCAAGAACGAAACTTGTCTAGCTTGAAGGGGGAAACCAGATGGCGCTATGGTTGGCCCGCTAGCTTGCTCTGTCACAGGTCAAACGGATATCAACTGCCTTTTTAAAATAGAAACCCACATTTTTTATTACATATTCGTGTAGTACGTAAAGAAATACGAATGTTTCAGTTGGACCACTTTTTTCGCTTTGTGATAGATGGTTCTGTATAGTCACAAACATATCGCTCACAATTTTAGACGAACAGTTGGTAACAGGTAAGTTTTTAAATTAAAATACAGAACGTAGGTCCGTTTTAACATTTTATTTCGGTTGTTCCAATGTGGTACATGTACCTTTGTGAACTTATCATTTCTGAGAATGCATTATGTTACAGCGTGATTACCTGTAAATACCACATTAATGCAATAAATGGTCAAAATGATGTCCGTCAACCTCAATGCATTTGACAATTCGTGTAACGATATTCCTCTCAACAGCGAGTAGTTCGCCTTCCGTTATGTCGGATATGCATTGACAATGGGCTGACGCATGTTGTCAGGCGTTGTCGGTGGATCACGATAGCAAATATCCTTCAACTTTCCTCACAGAAAGAAATCCGGGGACGTCAGATCCGGTTAACGTGCAGGCCACGACGACCAATCCACCTGTCATGAAATATGCTATTCAATACCGCTTGAACTGCACGCCAGCTATGTGCCGGACATCCATCATGTTGGAAGTACATCGCCGTTCTGTCATGTAGTGAAACATGTAGTAGTAACATCGGTAGAACATTACGTAGGAAATCAGCATACATTGAAACATTTAGTTTGCCATCAATAAAATGGTGGCCAATTATCCTTCCTCCCATAATGCCGCGCCATACATTAACCCGCCAAGGTCGCTGATGTTTCTCTTGTCGCAGCCACCGTGAATTTTTCGTTGGCCAATAGTGCATATTATGCCGGTTAATGTTTTCCGCTGTTGGAGAATGACGCTTCGTCGCTAAATAGAACGCTTGCAAAAAATCTGTCATCGTCCCGTAATTTCTCTTGTGCCCAGTGGCAGAACTGTACACAACATTAAAAGTCGTCGCCATGCAATTCCTTGTGCATAGAAATATGATACGGGTGCAATCGATGTTGATTTAGCATTCTCAACGCCGACGTTTTTGAGATTCTCGACTCTCATGCAATTTGTTTGCTACTGATGTGCGGATTAGCTGCGATAGCAGCTAAAACACCTACGTGGGCATCACCATTTGTTTCATGTCGTGGTTGATGTTTCACATGTGGCTGAACACTTCATGTTTCCTTAAATAACGTAACTATCCGGCGAACGGTCCGGAGACTTGGATGATGTCGTCCAGGACACCGATCACCATACACAGCACACGCCCGTTGGGCATTTTGATCACAATTGCCATACATCAACACGATATCGACCTTTTTCGCAATTGGCAATCGGTCCATTTTAACACGGATAATGTATCACGAAGCAAATACCGTCCGCACTGGCAGAATGTTACATGACGCTACGTACTTAAACGTTTGTGACTATTACAGCGCCATCTATCACAAAGCGAAAAAAGTGGTCCAACTAAAACATTCGTATTTCTTTACGTACTACACGAATATGTAATAAAAATGGGGGTTCCTATTTCAAAAAACGCAGTTGATATCCGTTTGACCTATGGCATCTCCATCTAGCGGTCCAACCAAGGCGCCATCTAGTTTCCTCCTTCAAGCTAGACTAGTTTCGTTCTTTGTAGTTTTTTCGTGTGGCTCTTATTTGGTGAGATATTTGGCCCGGTCACTATCAATGGACCACCTTGTAAGGTGTCAGGCAAATCCAACACCTTCCATGAAAACCCTGACATGTTAAGCAAATCCAGTAGTATGTCAAATAGCTCCGAATAAATCGTGACATTAAATTAACCAAAGTAATACGTGTAACGAGTGAGCAAATGGAATACCACAGACTAACACAAGAATGCCTAAATGCATGTCGTACCTTCCCACCGTGAGAAAGGCGCAGTTCCGAGGGGAGAAACGAGAACAGAAGCCGAGAGCAGAACCGTGTTAAGCTAGAAGGCCGTACGATAAGGGACGGACTGGACACCCATGTCGCCAACCTACTGCTAAGACCACACCACCTGCACGTTTTAGCATGAGACTTTTTCTCGTCTCTGTTACATTAGGACCAAACCCCAGCCCATGTTAAAAGATAGAGCCCTCCAGAAGAACAGTATTGATCTTACGATAACGCTAAAAGGACCGCAGCAGCTGCAGGTTTTAGCGTGAGACTTTTTAGCGTCTCTGTTACGTAGCAAACATTAAAAACATTATCCCACCACGAAAAGTATAACGTTTCTCATTGAATAGACAGAATTTCTGTAGGCGGAGCTTAAGGTTAACATTGGGACCCTGACTGGTCAGATGAAAACACAGTCAGATAGTTTTTTTTAAACCAACTTTGGTAAATGGGTGTAAGGAGAAGTGAGGAGAGTTTGTTCCGGGCCGGCGAGCTGGATGGCTGCTGCGCCGGCCACTGCCGCCCTGACGCTGCCTAAACACTGGCAAGGTAATGAACGCACGCGATGCCGCATTTTTGAGCGCATAAGGCTTCAGTCAGAACTGCAGAAGTCTCATCTGTTATAACCCCTTTTTGCGTAATACTAGTGTCGATCGTAAATTAAAGCTCATGGTGTTCACATTTGCCACTTGAAGTAAAAATCTGAAACGCGATGATTTCCCTGTTATATAATAATTGAGAAGCCACATCAGCCACTGTAATTAACGACAATTTAGATAAGTAATTAAAGATTATTGAGGGTCACTGTAGACCATTATGATAGTTTTTCTTTTGTGAAACTTAATTTGAACCTAGATTATAGATGTGATATGGCATAGGTCATCCTTAGATCCATTGTAGAACTTGGAAACCCATTCAGGGAGTATTCGTTCACATTTTTGTTGAACGCAGTTGGTTTTTACCATCCTGTATTAAAAGACTTCCTTTTATCAATAGTGCAATTTATAAACAACGTTTTGTGAGTAGAATAAAATTTCCAATGGTAAACTTAACTGCTTTTTCGACGTTATTTTACCAGCTAACTAAAAATAGGAAAGCCTTGAACCCCTTCCACTAAATTTAGTTAGTATTAAGATTCTTTTCCAGGGAGTGCAGTAGAGCTGACGCTGAGATCATTAAGCATTTTGTTATATAATCGCTAGCCTCACTGAACTCTTCTGAATTCTACATGTCATATGTGATCTGACGTCTCCTAACCAGCAACAGGTCCCAGGTTCAAACTAGTCAATGCCCTAAAAAACACACTCAGAGCGTCGTTGCGTGAAAGTGGTAGGGAGACACGATATAGAACAAACAGACACCATGCAGAATGTTTAGAAAATGGCGACCCTGCCAGGATGGTAAAATACCATGATTGAACGTCGACCACATGCCTAACTAGGTCAGAAAAATATCCTGCTGAAAAATTTTCGTAGTAAAAATTGTTTCCATAAAGTTATTCATAGTCGAAAACTGTAGCTGCAGCGATAGATAGTAAAAGAATTCAAGAAAGACATTCTAGCAGAAACAATAGCATAATTAAGTTATGAATTTTAATATTGTTAGAATTAAGTTTTCTCTCCAATGCAAGCGCACAGGTGGCGGATACATCGTTGACAAGTTCGTTCTGACCCAACAAGTAAGTGAATGGTTTGTCAAGTCGTGTGTGCAAAAAGTTTATGAAACGCGTCAGATTGTACGAGCGCATGTTGACTAGAGGTAGGGCGCGTGAATTGCTATTAAAACAGAAAATAAGGGATTCGGTAAGAATAGCAATGGCAGATCAAGATCTTGACCGAATTGAGGTAGAACCCAGCATAAAAATGGACAGAGAATAGAGGACAGTACAACAGACGATGCAGTATCGCGAGAAATAGGACATATAATGCACCATAACGAGGATAATGTACGCCAAGGCACAGAAAACCTACGTCAGCATACGACAGAGGAGCAGGAAAGTAGTGAGACAGGCGCTGAGGATTCTAACTTGCGTCTTGAATACATAGAACCCATAGTACAAGTAATCAGAGCTCCCTCACCACAGAGTACAAGGAATTCGAGCAGAAACGTGTCACAGCACAGTTCAATGCAATTGGTTGCTAACCAACACTTGGGCGATAACACAGAGCGTAGGACGTCGGAACAAAGCGCAATAGGAACCACCAATCAGGCAGAATTATTACAACAAATTACGGAAACCATGACAAGGCAAAAAAAAAAAAGACATAGCGAACCAAATTTAAATTCAGAATGCAGAAACCACGAGACAAATAGTTGAGATTAAAGAACAAAACAAAAAAATTCAGTTGCAGCTAAGTCGTGTTGAATACGAGGCAAAAGAATCTCGAGAAGTGATTGGAAACATAATAACAGGTCACAATCAATTGAGAACAGACATTGACACGGTACAAGCGAATGTACAAACATTACGTAATGACATTCAGGACGAGATCAAAACATTACGTAACAACACCCAGGGAGAAGTCAAGAAACTAAAGAAACAGAGTCTGCAGCCATATACGTATCTGTAACAGCACCGGAAAAACAAGCAATTAACGAAGATATTACGCATTTGCGATTCCAATCACAGGCGGAAAGTAACATACGTGAAATCAGACAGCCTGCACAGTAACAAACACGTTTCGAAATTCTTGATGAACAAATGTCATCACAAACACATGCGGAACCACAAATGTATGTTTCAAGACAGTTTGGATCGTGCAATGAAGCGTCAAAGTTAGCCAGACACGATATCCAACCAATACGTGACAATGGAAAGCCAGGTCGCGAAGAGTACAGTGGAATGCATTCAGCTACACGTTCACAACCGATGGAAGAAAATTATTGCGTACCCCTCCAACGATACTACGCAAGGGTAGGCGAAAGTTACGGTGGACAATATCCAATGGATCTACCACAACCGGAAAGAACGACGGGAGAAATGATCTGAGACAAAAGTGGCGAAGAATCCCGAATTTCATATGGAACTATGACGAAGTACGACAACGATCATTTCCTCACAGTCAGAAAATTTCAACACTTTCGAGAAGGAAACTCATTACATCCACGAACTTTTATTGATCAATTCCGAGTAGGATTACCAGAACACTGGACGCTAGCACACAAATTAGACTTTATATGTGCACACAAGTCAGGAATAGTCGCAGAAACTATGCAGAATGTTGCAGCGACATGCCGATCGTATGAAGATTTCAGAGATTTCAGAGAGAAGTTTCTCTCTCGATATTGGTCCAGCGAAGCACAGAACAGAGTGAAGTACAAGTTATTACAGAACCCATAGTTTGAAAATTTAGGAGAGAAGAGTCCCGTGAAATTTTTCGAATTAATGGCAGAGAAAAATCAATGCTTAGATGTACCATAGAGTGACGGAGAGTCGATTAAATTATGCGCGATGTAGCTACCATTGAAATACCAGCAATCATTAGTAGGTCGCGGAGGCAATGACGTCGAAACATTTAAATGTATTCTAAGGGAGCTAGAATTCATATTTTCGGAAGATGACGCAAGAAAAAGACGAAGCGCACTTGAAAATGAAAGCAGAAAGCAGTGGAATCCACAAGACACAGTACGAAGAAACAATAATTACGAACCACGTGATAACTTCTCACCAAGAAACGACAATAGATTTCAACAAAGAACCGGTTATGGATTTAGAAGAGAATATGGCAATAACTATAATTCACCCAGGAGCGGCAACAACTATTACAGAGGGAATAACGACAACTGGAACGGGTACTGGAGAACCAATAGACAGACAAATTATCAACAAAGAAACCACTAGCAACAATCTGAACAAGAAAAGCAAATACAGATAGAAGAGGTTGAGGTAAGACCACCAAAACACGATAAACGTTCGAATTGACAGCTAAGTGACCATGTCAAAGAGAATGATGCACCGACCCAGGACAATTGCAGCACCTTGAACAGAGAAGTAAATACCTTATCACGAGAAGAGAAGAAGGAAGTAACAAATCCGCAGGGACCAGATGAAAACGAAGACAAGAAAAATATCGTGTTGGGACAAAATAAATTGGGAGAATACTGACGAGGAAGATGAATTACCACAGGCATGCACAACGAATGTAGGAGGAAAGGACGAAGTAATGAGTATTGCAGAGCTATTTGAGATGGAAACCAGAGAAAGCTAATTCAATGAGGATAATGCGCAGTCGACAGAAGTTGATAAGTTACAAGTGGGCACATAACCCAACGTATATAATGAAGGAAGTTATGAAGCAATAATTAGAGCATTTAGATGCGATTATGTGGGAGTAGCGACGAAGAAGGAGAAGATAGACCAGGAAGAGGAAAAAGTAGAGGATGTAGAAGAAAAGTAAATGAAGGAAGAAATAGAGAAGAGGAAATAAAAGAGAGAGAAGTAGCAGTCGAAGCATATCCTACAGAAAGTTCGAATTCACAACGGAAACTCCTAAAAAGACTCATGTATGATTCAGTGGAGGATTTGTTGCTGCAAGAAGAAGAAGAACAGAACCAACCCTTTCAAATTCAACCAATTGTGAAGGCCATGGTAAGGCATATCCCAGTCAATATTGTAATTGATAGTGGAAGTGAACTGACTGCGATCTCAGAAAATTTATTCATGCAGTGTAATGCCAATGAGGAATTGCCAGTTCTGAAAACACGCAAGATTAAAGTAAGAGGTCCTATTAGAAACAATGCTGCGGAAGTCACGAGACAAACAAGGTTAACTCATTCGCGCCAAGGTCAAAAGATCGAAGCCAACTTCGTGATTATGCCTAATCTAACTGTAGATTTGATTAAAGGTGCAGATTTTTTAAATGAGAGACGAGCGAAAATAGATATAGGGAAAGGTAGTGTAACATTCGGGAATGGCACACTTCTCTTTGAGCAAAAGCTAGAATTAGAAGAAATACCAGTTATAAACAAACAATTAAGAATGATGTGAGATAAAGAGGATGAAGAATTAGAATGGTATGCACAAAAGGGGGAATCGCCTCAACTCATGTTAGAAGTCCATAAAGAAATCGACGAAAAATTGCAAGAAGTTCAAGGTATTTCGGAACACAGTAAAAGAGAATTGGAGGGTATTTTAAGAGATAAAGCAGAGGTATTTTTACTTAAGGCTGGCACTATCAGTACAAGTTTGAAGATTAATTTTATTACTGGTAAATAATCAGCACAATATTTCAAGATTATGTTGCAGATAAGATCGTCAGGAGAAAGAAGAATGAAGAGAGAGGAAATTTCAATAATAACACCAATAGTACCATAGTTTAAGGTGAAGGGATGAAGCGTAGATAGTCTAACAGCATAAAATACTAAAATGCTATACACCACGACACGACACAAAAATAAAAAACGAATTTGAGTATCCTTGAGTAGATGTTAAGACTTCAAATATCTTAGAATTGTAACATGGAAATGGCGCCTAAATTTGTAAAGCTTTTTAAGAAGGCGCAAAACAATGTACATACTAGACATATGTTAGATGATTATAAGTAAAACTTTTTGTAAGAATCATTGTAAAAACTCCAGCAAGGAAGAGATGCAACGACCCACAAGTTGCAACGCCAGAAGAATTAAGAAAGAAAAGGATGTAATTAGCAAGACACGATTACAGCGAGACCAACAGAGTGACCTTCTTGTAGCGAAAGTGGGCAATAAAGTTGCCCACTAGGGGGGGAACTCTGCTCAGACGCGAGGGGACGCCGAACATCAGTAGGGACTGGTGCACGGACAGACAAGCAGACCCCGACATTCGCCGTTCAGAAAGCCCTGGGCGCCCCCGACTCAGCGGAGCGAGCAAAAAACGACCCGACGAGAAGACCGCTTGGACAAGCCACCACTGGCAAAAAATATGCGTAAAAGTTACACTACTGCTATTAAACAGCACGCTGATGCATGGAACTGAAGAAGAACTTCCCCAAATTAAAAATGACACGCCCAAATAATTTATAAAACTGTTACTAGGAGGAGAACTTCAAAGCGACTAGTTATCAATAAATATTTCCATATCCTGCCCAGAGAAGAACCAAGAAGCAAGTAAGAAGCAGAGAAAAAGCAGAAAGAACAGATGTTGAAGATTCGCAAGATTGAGACCAAGAAAGAAGATGGGTGAAGAATAGATTACATACCTTCCCAAATCAGTATCCTATTGTAAACTAGTCGTCTGCGAAATATTACAACGAAAAACGACCGCTTTCAGCGACACATAACGATTACTTTCACGCATACAAAGCCAGTAAACCATGAGATTCTCCACTCACAGCTCCATTCCGTTATGGGACCTCCACAACAGCAACACACACTTGCAAAGCCTACAAGGAACGACGAACAAAGCTGTACATTAAATACTTGCCCACATCCATCTCGCTCAATTCCCTCACCTTCGTGCAAAAACATCGCCAACCTCATGTTAAACATTCATAGGATTTTGTGAATGTGTGAAATCAAATTATGTGATGTAGGATTTGTGCAAAGGAAACGTGTGAAAATCTTAATAAGTTAAGCACACCAGACAGCTAATAAACTACAAAATAATAGTCATTGACTATGGACTTATGTAAACAATAGACTATCGATAAAAATAAGTCATTAGTTCTGAAATGGACAGTATATAAAGAACAAAAGTTCTTTTTGGATATTTTCCCTTTTTTAACATTTGTACCATTTCTTAGGATAATATCTCAATACTTGTGTATGTATATATCTTTGTCAAAGTAATTTTTGGAAATAATTCTTATTTTTTAGTGTAACAATGTTGAAATGAGTGTCTAGAAACAAAAACATTTTACTTGTACATGATATTTAGAAAATGTGTTAGGAATAGATACTTAATTACTACATTTATATAATCAATATTTCTAAGAAAATCGATGTGAAAGACTCCTCACTTTCTATAACAAACTTCTTAAAAAAACAAACTTCACACTTAAATAATGAAAGAAAATAATTAAATATCAATAATAGCATAAAATATTCTTCTCTTGTCATTTTTAATTATAATGGGGAAGAATATAAAAATATAAATTAGTAATACAAACTAGCAAAGAACAAAATAATGTGGCTGAACAGTATGCATCAAAATTTAGGTAAATTTGAAAATTTTTGACTGACATAGGCACCAATTCAATCATTTCCTAAATTCAGTGCAAAAATTAAGTTCGAAAGGTGGTGATATGTAAGGTGTCAGGCAAATCCAACACCTTCCATGAAAACCCTGACATGATAAGCAAATCCAGTAGTATGTCACATAGCTCTGAATAAATCGTGACATTAAATTAACCAAAGTAATACGAGTAACGAGTGAGCAAATGGAATACCACAGACTAACACAAGAATGCCTAAATGCATGTCGTACCTTCCCACCGTGAGACAGACGTAGTTCCTAGGGGAGAAACGAGAACAGAAGCCGGAAGCAGAACCGCGTTAAGCTAGAAGGCCGCACGATAAGGGACAGATCGGACACCCACGTCGCCAGCCTACCGCTAAGAACACACCACCCGCACGTTTTAGCATGAGACTTTTTCGCGTCTCTGTTACGTCAAGGACCACCCCCCAGCACATGTTAAAAGCTAGACCCCTCCAGAAAAACAGTATAGATCTTACGATAACACAAAAAGGGCCACTACCACCCGCAAGTTTTAGCGTCAGACTTTTTCAAGTCTCTGTTACATTAGGATCACCCCCCAGCCCATGTTAAAAGATAGAGCCCTCCAGAAGAACAGTATTGATCTTACGATAACGCTAAAAGGACCCCAGCAGCAGCAGGTTTTAGCGTGAGACTTTTTTGCGTCTTTGTTACGTTGGAAACATTAATAACATTGCTCCACCACGAAACGTGTAACTTTTCTCATTGGATAGACAGAATTTCTGTAGGCGGAGCTTAAGGTTAACATTGAGACCCTGATTGGTCAGATGAAAACACAATCAGATTTTTTTTTTAAACCAACTTCGGTAAACGGGAGTAAGGAGAAGTGAGGAGAGTTTGTTCCGGGACGGCGAGCTGGATGGCTGCTGCGCCGGCCACTGCCGCCCTGACGCTGACTAAACACCGACAAGGTAATGAACGCACGCGATGCCGCATTTTTGAGCGCATAAGGCCTCACTCAGAACTGCAGAACTCTCATCTGTTATAACCCCTTTTTGCGTAATATTAGTGTCGATCGTAAATTAAAGCTCATGGTGTTCACATTTGCCACTTGAAGTAAAAATCTGAAACGCGATGATTTCCCTGTTATATAATAATTGAGAAGCTACATCAGCCACTGTAATTAACGTCAAGTTAGATAAGTAATTAAAGATAATTGAGGGTCACTATAGACCATTATGATAGTTTTCTCTTTTGTGAAACTTAATTTAAACCTAGATTATAGATGTGATATGGCATAGGTCATCCTTAGATCCATTGTAGAACTTGGAAACCCATTCAGGGAATATTCGTTCACATTTTTGTTGAACGCAGTTGGCTTTTACCATCCTGTATTAAGAGACTTCCTTTTATCAATAGTACAATTTATAAACAATGTTTTGTGAGTAGAATAAAATTTCCAATGGTAAACCTAACTGCTTTTTCGACGTTATTTTACCAGCTAACTAAAAATAGGAAAGCCTTGAACCCCTTCCACTAAATTTAGTTAGTATTAAGATTCTTTTACAGGGAGTGCAGTAGAGCTGACGCTGAGATCATTAAGTATTTCGTTATATAATCGCTAGTCTCACTGAACTCTTCTGAATTCTACATGTAATGTGTGGTCTGACATCTCCTTACCAGCAACAGGTCCCAGGTTCAAACTAGTCAATTCCCTAAAAAGCACGCTCAGTGCGTCGCTGCGTGAAGGCGGTAGGGAGACACGATATAAAACAGAGACCACCATGAATGTTTAGAACCCTGTGTACAGACAGTTGTTCTGCTGTAATCACTCCAGAGAAAAAGACCAGTTAAAAAGAGGCCGTACTTATTGATTCACTACTGTTAGGTAACAATTTCGCATTTTATCTGCAACTGTCTTTAACTCTTAGACCCGGTTCTGCCAATAAACACGTATGTTGGACTATGGAACCAGCAACCTTAATATAACAAGCAGTTGGCTTTAACTATTTCGTCACGACTTATTGTGTTTCAGTAAACTTTCAGGTAAGGCTATGAAACGAGGATCCGACAGCTCTAAAAAGAAAAATACATATTTGTGATAAGGGGCAGTCAAATGAAAGCGAGACAGATGGAAAAAAGTAAGAGAACTATTTATTATTAGAAAAGTAATCGCCATAACTGTTAATACTTTTTTTCACTCTGAGACAAGACGTCAATGTCTTCATGGAAAAACGTTGGTGGTTGCTCATGGAACCATGATTGTACCAAGTCATACACCTCTCCGTCCGAAGCGAATCAATAGCCACGAATATATTCATGGCTCAAAAAATATGTAAGGCTGATGGCGAGGGATCGAAACTGTAAGAAGGGTGTGTGAGGGCTTCCCAGCGAAACGTCTCCAGCGGTAACTGCAAGGGCTCGCTCCTTATTGACTTCCTCGGATATGGCACTTCAATTTAAAGTACAGCGGTAGGACACTTAACAAATATAGAAGTGTGCCGATCGCTCCTCATTCGACTTCAGTTTGTTTGGAGCTCTGAAGAAAGACATTCGATTTAATTTGGACGAGGAGATGCATTAACAGTTACAGAGATTACTTTTGGAATACTGAACAGTTTACTTATTTTTCCGCCTGTCTCGTTTTCATTTGTCTGCCCCTTATACCTTTGTGATGTGTGTCACAACCTCTGCAGTCTACCCGTCAAGAACCGATAATATAGGAATTGCATATGGACCAGGCGACGGTAGAACGACAGTGTTTAGCCGATCCCCCACAGAGGAAGGCGAACAGCAAGAGGCTACGTTTCACATCACGTGTCCTGCGCAAACAGCCGTGCGAAGATGCTATATCATTCCACACCGGTAGCCATTTATTTGCAGATGTGGTGTAACTCAGCGCCATTGGCAAGTAACAGAGCAATACTACCTCCGCGTTATTATGTAAGAAGTAGTTCGCAGGTAGCTGTCCGCCTGATCTGGGGTCAGTACTGAAGAGCTGTTCCTGGGTGCTGTTCTGGAGTTCAGGAGTTCAGAAGTCGGGAGGTATTCCGACCCGGCCCGAAGCCGACCATCGTTGCTGCAGCCGCATCGTGGATCGGACTGATGAGGGGACACTCCTCGATATGTTTACAAGAGGACAGAGACTGAATTGTGGAATCAGATTTAGTCTCTTGGTTCAAATGGCTCTAAGCTCTATGGAACTGAACACCTGAGGTCATCAGTCCCCTAGACTACGAACTACTTAAACCTAGCTAATCTAAGGACATCACACACGTCCATGGCCGAAGCAGGATTCGAACCTGCTACCGTAGCAGAGGTTTAGTCTCTGACAGGACTGCTATGTACTTGCATTGTACACTGTATCTGAAGTTGAGTACTGGTGTTTTTATAATAAACAATGCATTTAGACCATTGTATTGTTATAATTTCGGTAATTGTTTTGGAAGGCGTGTCTCATGCGAAGTTGGGAGAAGCCTCCTGGTGACAGTGACATCAGCAGTACGTTGATGAAGTATACATCCAAGAGTGGGTACACTAGAGATAGCATCGAAAAAATTGTAATAAATTAATTTCCTACATAAATATTTTCACGGGAAAAATCTTATTTCCATACCTTGAAGAAAGCTCCCAAAACCCGAAATAAGCCAGCTAAATAAAGCAATTTGAAGCGAAAAGTTGATAATGCCGCAGAGTTGCATGGAGTGATACAAGCAGCTGTGTCCCAGGGCACAACTGTAAGCTGCGTGTTTCTAAAACAAAATATCTCTCTATAGGAATTAAGCAACGTGACATTATCATATGCTATTGAAGCGTGTCAAAAGTACAAATAAATGGGATCTATGACCTCAAATCTGGGTTTTAGTAAACCAGAATAAAGTACAGGACAAGAAAAGCAAGCAATCAGTGAGCTAAATCCCATTCTTTCATCAGATAAAATTAAGAAAAAGACAAAAAATTATATGAAGCATTTGCTTCTATCGGGCGGACTCCTGAGAAACGAGAAAACTAGACAGAAGAAGACCTGAAGCGTGCAAATGGATTTGTTGAGAAATTGTAAAGTTTGAAGGGGAGAGAAGATCGCAAATAAAGAAATTGGAAAGCGAATGAAAACTCCAGTGTACGTCTCTGAAGAGATGGAAAAACCGTGTTTAAAGTGGCATAAGCATGTGATGAGATTAGGGGAGAAATAATGACGAAAACAGTACTGTATTTGCAACTTGTATTCAAGAGAAAATGAGGAAGACCTTATGGAGAAAGAAAAGTCAAGAGAAGAATGATACGCAACGCGTTGAGACGCGACCTGTCCCCTAAGCATCGTCATAAGAGACAGCCTTTGTAGTTTACCCGTTAACGTGTTCACAATACGGAAGATGAATGAAAAAGCACTCTCTTCACATACGAATACAAACTTAGCTGTCAGTACTAACAAACGTATTGAGATAGTAGCGAGGAGCCACAGCTGGCGTCATCCGTAAAAAAAAAAAAATAATTTCATGAAAACTACAGGAAGAGTCAACGTTTATGTGTAGCGTGTCGCAGCTTTACTTTCACGGGATTACGTGTTTCAGTTATCACTGTTTTTGTGTTTCTCCCTTATCTATGCCTATTTCTGGTAATTTCTACCAATCGAGAGATTAATTAAAGACAGCTTATTTTAAGAGCATTGTATTTCTTCCTTTTTGTATTATTTCGTTATTTTGAAGCATTGTATTGCAAATGCAAATATAGCAGTTACATTACATTTGTTGCCATCAAAGAACATCTTTTGACATTACTGAAAAAGAAAGAAACTTTTATGTTCAACGTAACAAAATCTAAACAATTAAAGCAAAAATAGCGCTACAACCACACACTTGAATGTACAAGGGATGGTCAACACTGAAGACAGGAGAACCAAGAACAGATAGAGAAAATCTCACAAAGTGTCAGGAAAACAAAGACTTTAGATAAATGATTAGAATGGACAAAAGGAGACTGACGTAAGATAATGCAGTTCCTTGCGGAGAACCGAACCAATGTACCCTGGATACAAGAGGTACAAAGAAATCTGAAATTAATTTTGATAAAAGAAATAGATTTGTAACAAGGTGCCTCTCAGATCAAAGATTCAGGTCATCATAGGTTTCCAGAACAGAATTAGACCTAGGACAATGTCGTCATTGAGAGAAGAGCGAAGAACCTTTCAAAGTGTGAAAATGAGAGTGTTGGAGAAGCATAAAGACTAAGAGAAACGAATGTGACGCGAATTTCATGCTCTGCATATACCCAAAATGAGAAGAAGAAGGAGAAGACAGTTGAAAGTCTTCTCCTAGAAATTAGTGTATTAACTTTAACGTTCACTTCGGAAACTTTATGTTGTCCATCTGTCAATAGTTCAACATAATGCGAAAACTATCAAACGGAGTCTGTAAATGAACACGGGAAACATGTTGCCCTCAGCAAACAAGGCATTTGACAATATCTACTGTCCTGCGGACGTGAGAAGTAGTTTTCCATTGAATTATAAAAGTAGTTGTAGCCCTTCAGAATATCTACACGGCTGTGACATATTATTCCAGGT
Organism: Schistocerca gregaria; assembly: GCF_023897955.1. Lineage (NCBI taxonomy): Eukaryota > Metazoa > Arthropoda > Insecta > Orthoptera > Acrididae > Schistocerca > Schistocerca gregaria. The sequence goes on along the minus strand of NC_064925.1, from coordinate 514,524,028 downwards.
ATACTAAAGAGGCTTTGCAGTGTCAGAATTACCATCATATGGCTGGAAAAATTATTCTGGGCTGTGAACACAGGAATACATGGATCTCTGACGATAAAAGTTGCTACCCTAGGTTTAAGATTTGACAGAGTCTGTTTCTTTAACCTTTGCTTTCGCATGTCTCTAAAGCCGGTTTCATCACTTTCGACTGCGTGAATCGTGAAATTATTCTAGATAGACGTAACTACTGTGGCACGACTGGGCCAGTTTAATTCATATTTAATTAGAAAAATGCACAAAGTTGAAATTAACAGTACAGACAGCCTGCAGAAAAATGTGCAGAGTCCTCTAACTGGGGATGTACACAAAAGGTGTCCCACAGGATTCAGTCTTGGATCCCTTATTGTTCTTAATATATACTACTGACATGCCACTCTGTATTCATGAAGATGCAAAACTAGTTCTTTCTGTTGATGGTACAAGTATAACAAACACACCGACCAAACAAGAATCAGCTCAGGAAATTGTAATTAATATCTTTCAGAAAATTATTAAGTGGTTCTCTGCAATTGGATGTTAACTAAATTTCCAGAAAACACAGTATATGCCAGTTGTATAGCAAATGGCATAACACGTTTGATACAATATGTGAGCAAAAGTGTCCAGACACCCAAAAAACATACGTTTTTCTTATTAGGTGCATTGTGCTGCCACCTACTGCCAGGTACTCAATATGAGCGACCTCATTGGTCACTAGACATAGTCAGACAGCAGAATGGGGCGCTCTGTGGAACTCAATGACTTCAAACGTGGTCAGGTGATTGGGTGTCACTTGTGTCATACGCCTGTACGCGAGATTTCCACATTCCTAAATATACCTAGGTCCACTGATTCCGATGTGATAGTGAAGTGGAAAAGTGAGGGGACACGTACAGCACAAAAGCGTACAGGCCGACCTCGTCTGTTGACTGACAGAGATCGCCGACAGTTGAAGAGGGTAGTAATGTGTAATAGGCAGACATCTGTCCAGACCATCTCACAGGAATTCCAAAGTGCATCAGGATCCACTGCAAGTACTACAACAGTTAGGCGGGAGGTGAGAAAACTAGGATGTCATAGTCGAGCGGCTGTTCATAAGCCACACATCACGCCGGTAAGCGCCAAACGACGCCTCGCTTGGTGTAAGGAGCATTAACATTGGACGATTCAACAGTGGAAAAATGTCGTGTGGCTTGACGAATCACGATACATAATGTGGCTATCCGACGGCCGGGTATGGGTATGCCGAATGCCGGTGAACGTCATCTGCCAACGTGTGTATTGCCAACAATAAAATTCGGAGGCGATGATGTTATGGTGTGGTCGTGGTTTTCATGGACGGGGCTTGCACCCCTTGTTGTTTTGTGTGGTACTATCACAGTACAGGCCTACATTGATGTTTGAACACCTTCTAGCTTCCCACTGTTGAAGAGCGATTCGGAGATGGCGATTGCATCTTTCAACACGATCGAGCGGCTGTTCATAATGCACGGCCTGTTGCGGAGTGGTTACACGACAATAAAACCCCTGTAATGGACTGGCCTGCACAGAGTCCAGATCTGAATTCTATAGAACACGTTTGAGATATTTTGGAACTCCGATTTCGTGCCAGACCTCACCGGTCGACATCGATACCTCTCCTCAGCGCAGCACTACGTGAAGAATGGGCTGCCATTCCCCAAGAAACCTTCCAGCACCTGATTGAGCGTATGCCTGCGAGAGTGGAAGCTTATCAAGGCTAAGGGTGGGCCAACGCCATACTGAATTCCAGCAATTCCGTTGGAGGGCGCCACGAACTTGTAAGTAATTTTCAGCCAGGTGTCCGGATCCTTTTGATTACATAGTATAAATATAGACTTGGAACAGAAGTATGTTGATAACACAGAATACTAAAAATTTCTGGGTGTGTGCATTGATGGGATATTGAACTGGAAGAAACTCATTGATGATCTGCTGAAACGATTAGGTTCATCTACCTATATAGTTAGCGTTACTGCAAGTTTTGGTGATAAACATATCAGTAAACTGGCCCACTGTGCCTATTTTCATTCACTCCTTTCATATGGCATCATATTTTGGGGTAATTCATCATTAAAAGAAGAGGTATTGATTGCACAAAATCATGAAATCAGAATAGTAGCTGTAGCCCATCCAAGGAACTTATTTAAGGAACTCAGGATATTCACAGTATAATCGTGATACATATATTTACTTATGAAATTTGTTATTAGTAAGCCATCCCAATTCAAAAGTGGTAGCGAAGTGTGTAGCTACAACACTAGAAGAAAGGATAATCATCACTATTCTGTGTTAAATATGACTTTGGCGCAGAAAGGGGTGAATTATGTTGCTACAAAAATCTTTGTTCATTTGCCAAATAGCATTAAAAGTCTGACAGAAAGCCAACCAACATTTAAAAACAAAATAAAAGAAGTTATGAATGACAATTTGTTCTACTCAATAGATGAAATTTTAGATATGAAGCAGTAACTGTAAAAAAAAGAATAAATATTATATTATGTACAGGAAACTTATGTTGAACTGACACGTTCCACATCATTACGAAATGTCGTATTCATTAGCTGTGGAACAAGTATCAATGTGATATAATGTAATGTAATGTAAAAAATCACTTTTTTGCTGTAGTGAAACAAGATATAAACTCTTTTTAATTTAAATAGTGATGACAATTCTAGCGATGTCGTTCATCTTCACATTTTTTTCAACAAATATTACCAAGAACGACAAATATTGGAAGCTTCATTAACGCCGTACATCAGTTAAGCTGCATATTTTCGTAGTACGTAAGAAAATATACGAAATATGCCAAATGTGCATCTTGGATTCAAAAACACATAGATAACAACGGTTGCTCGGTTTGCTTCTATAAGCCAATCACGACACGCTACACGTGACGTCAGTGTTTTGTGTTTCTGGCAGCAAATGAGAATGCTGAGAATTTACGCTGCAACGATCATTCAGTATTATTTTTACAATTTTATAAATGTTATTTGTGGAGACAGGCTCATCTGTTACGTAGGCCTAAATATACTGCAGCTTGAAATGTGTCACTTTGGTTGTGAGTTGGCTGTTCCAACGAGCGTCATTCCTTAAGAAGCTCTCATACTACTCGTGCTGCATGATTTAAATTCTCCCTTCCATAACGCAGGACGACAGTGATATGAACGTGTCGTTATATATAACGTGCTGTTGTTGCTGACAGAAGCTAACCGAGTAGGCAGCATGTTGATTTACATATATGCAATGGTTACACCTACATCTACAGCCATAGCATTACTTCTCGGCCGTTCCTCTGACGCATAGAACGTAGGAGAAATGAACACCCAAATCTTTGTGTGTGAGCTGTGATTATTCTCTTTTTATTAAGTTGGTGATTTCTACCTGTGTAGCTGGGAATCAAGAGAATATTTCGAATTTAAGAGGAGAAAGTACGTGATGGAAATTTCGTTGAAATGTCTCGCCACAAGGAAAATCACATGTGTGTTAACGTTATCTTCGCTTATCATGTCAGTGACACTCTGCCCCTATTTAGAAATTATACAAAACGAGCTGCTCTTCATTAAACTTTTATGTCCTCCATCAGTTATATATAAGGACCCCAAATAGCCCAACAATACTACAGGAGGGACGGATGCACATAGTTAAGAGCTGTGTTTATTTGCCACATTGAGGTCTATGAAAAACGCGTCATATTTATTTAGACTCGATGTGCAACAGTCAAGGGAAATCTGATGACGGTGACTGAAACTGTTACCGGAAAGCAATGGAGTTCGTTGGAGGTAGGGCCATTTCGTTCAAAGATGTATGTAGTGCCATAGTCTTCACACGGAAAAAGACTCTTTTAACTTTATCCGCGAACCTCAGGACAGAGAAAAAAATATCCTGTTACGATAATAGTCAACTTCGCTCTCAGATTTAACACATTTTTGCAAGTGAACGAAATGGAGAACTTAGTGACGTTTCGTAATGCGAATGTTTCCTGTACCCATTTATAGAACAAGGTTTTGCGTAGAGATGTGGCGGCCAAATGGCCTGGTGGGAGTCCAGTCCAGTCAACCCTCTGATTCGTAGCCGGACAACCATACCCATTTAAGTTAGGAGGAAATGTCTGGACACGGACACAAAACATCTCTGTTCTCTCCAGATGATTTCAAAATAAAATTAGCTGCCCGTACAGACTAATAAATTATTGGATCGGAGCGGATAGCAGCTATCTATTCATTCGTCTTGGACTCATACCCAGCAGCAAAGACGACTACGAACTTAGAATGGTGGAAACACAAGCAAAAGAGCAATTAGCTTAGCCCCGAGGTGGTAACAGCAAAAGCGAACCTGGTCATTCGGATTTTAGGAGACCAGGGGGTCATGCAAGGTAGATGCAAATTTGATGGTACCCTCAGTACACAGACATGAACAGAAACAGGAAAGCTCAAGATAAGGCCTGATTCTTGCAAAAGAAGCTGCGTTGGTATGGTTTCTGTAAAGTATACTTTCTTCATGATCCTGAACACTTTGACTAAGATGGACACCGCGTGTGCAACGGAAAACAGTAATTTAGATTTGCTTGGCACTGCAGTTCTGTTACTCAAGTGTCCCAGTTTGTGCTATGAGCACATCTGTTTTACTGAAAAGGTGCTCATAGCTATTAAGGTATAATTTTTAGAGTCCTTATTTCTGATCAGATGAGTAGAAGGCAATAACAACAGCAGCAGGAAAGCGTATAACGGGAGTAGGATTCGTTATGAACAGGAAAATGGGACAGAGAGTGAGTTGCTGTCAAAAGTTCAGTGACAGAGTTGTTCTGATCAGAATCGACAGCGACCAACACCTACAACCATAGTTCAGATGTGCATGCCGACATTGCAAGCCGAAGATGAAGAGATAGAGAAACTATACGAGGATACTGAGTATGTAATGCAGTACTTAAAGAGAGCTGAAAATCTAAGAGCTAAGGGGGACTGTAATCTGGTTGTACGGGTGGGAGTAGAAGAAAGGGTAACGGGTGAATACGGGCTTGGTACTAGATATGCGACAGGAGAAACATTGAGTTTTGCAATAAATTTCAGCTAGTATTAGCGAATACGCTGTTCAAGAACCGCTAAAGGAGGAGGTATACTTGGAACAGGTTTGAATATACGGGGAGATTACAGTATGAATTATTAATGGTCAGGCATTGATTCTGAAATCAGATCCTACATTCTAAGACTTATCCAGGAGCAGATGTAAAATCAGAGCACAATTTAGTAGTGATGAAGAGTAGGCTGACGTTTAAGAGACTAGTCTGGAAGAATCAGTGCCCAAAGAAGTAGAATACTGAAGTAGTAAGAGATGAAGTGCTGTGGGGCTATAAATACTTCAATAAGGAATAGCTCAGAAAGCAGTTCAGTTGAAGAGCAATGGACATATCTGAAAATGGAAATCACGGAAGTTGGAAAGAGAAATGTAGATTCGAAGAACGTAACTGCGAAGAAGCCATGGATAACAGAATAAATACTGTTTCTGTTGATCGACGAAAGAAGGAAATAGAAAAATTTTCAGGGAAATTCAGGAATACAGAAATACAAGTCACTTGGGAATGAAATAAATAGGAAGTGCAGGGAAGGTAAGGCGAAAAGGCTGCATGAAAAAGTGAAGAAATCGAAATAGAAGTGACTGTCGGAAGAACGGACTCAGCATAAAGAAAACTGAAAGCAACGTTCGGTGAAACTAAGAGCAAGGACGCTAACATTAAAGAGTGCAATGAGAATTCCACTGTTAAAGGCGGAAGAGCGTGCGGATAGGTGGAAAGAATACACTGAAGGCCTCTATGATGGCGAGGGTTTATGTGATGACGTGATAGAAGAAGAAACAGGAGTCGCTATAGAAGAGATGGGAGATCCAGTATTAGAATCAAAACTGAAGAGAGCTTTGGAAGATTTAAATTCAAATAAGGAAGAAGGGATAGATAACATTCCATCAGAATTTCTAAAACCTTTGGGGGAAGTGGCAAAGAAACGATTATTCACGTTAGTGTCTAGAATGGCGATATAGCATCTGAATTTCGGAAAACCACCATCCACACAATTCCAAAGATGACAAGAGCGAGAATTATTGCACAATCAGCGTAACAGCTCATGAATCCAAGTTGCTTGCAAGAATAATATATCGAAGAATTTGAAGGAAAACTGAGAACGTGTTGGATGACGATCAGTTTTTGTTCCGGAGAAGTAAAGGCACCAGAGAGGCAGTTCTGACGTTGGCAATGGAAGCACGGCTAAAGAAAAATCAAGACACGTTCATAGGATTTGTTGCCTGAAAAAAGCTTTCAGGAATGTCAAATGGTGCAAGATGTTTGAAATTCTGGGAAAAATAGAGATAAGCTACAAGGAAAAATAGAGGTAAGCTACAGGGAAATATGTGTAATATTCAGTATATGAACCAAGAAGGAAAAATGAAAGTGGTATATCAAGAACGAAGTGGTCGGATTAAAACGTGTCTATGACAGGGATGTAGTGTTTCGCCCCTACTTTTCAATCTGTACATCGAGGAAGTAATGACGAAAATAAAATACAGGTTCAAGAGTGGAATTAAATTTCAAAGTCCAAGAATATCAGTAATAAGGTTCGCTAATGGCATTGCTATCCTCAGTGAAAGTAAAGAAGAATTACAGGATCTGCTCCATGGAATGATCAGCCCAATGAGTACAAAGTATGGGTTGAGAGTAAATCGAAGAAAGGTAAAAGTAATGAAAAGTAGCAGTAATGAGAACAGGGAGAAACTTAACATCAGGATTGGTGATCACGAAGTAGATGAAGTTAAGGAATTGTTCTACCTAGGTAGCAAAATAACCGATGACGGACGGAGCAAGGACGACATCAAAAACAGACGTATTCCTGGTCACTGATATCAAACATAAATTTGAGGAAGAAGTTTCTGATAATGTACGTTTGGAGCACATCATTGTACGGTTGTGTAACATAGAATGTGGGAAAACCAGAAAAGAAGAGAGTCGAAGCATTTGAGATGTGGTGCTATAGAAGAATGTTGAAAATTAGGTGGATTGGTAAGATAAGGAATGTGGAGGTTCTCCAGAGAATCGCCGAGGATTGGAAAACACTGCCAATAAGAAGGGATAGTATGGTAGGACATCCGTTAAGAGATCACGGAATAAGGTGTAGAGGGTAAAAACTGTTGGGAAAGATACAGACTGGAATACATCCACTCAAATAATTGGAGACGTAGGTTGCAGGTGCTATCCCGAGATGAAAAGGTTGGCACTGGGCAGAAATCCTTTAGAAGGGCGCACTAAACTTGTCAGAAGACTGATGATTAAAAAAAAAAAGATTCTTGTTTAGGTCCATACTAGTTGCTTCAAAGATATAGAAAACAAAGAGCTTAGCTTGCAGTGGGTTTCACAGTATCAAAGATAAAGAAGTATCCAGTGATCAGTGGTTGCCAGCTGGGCAAGCACTCTTGAAGTAACTTCAACGCTATGTTAGGATTCTGTTTAAAGATTTGAGTGGAAAAACTGGCAGAGAACGGGAAGAGAGAGAAATAGTTGGGAGTTTCCCAGGACAAAGGAAATAAGTGTCTTCGACAGTGTCTAATAAATGCAAATAGAAAGGCAAACGTTCAAGTAACGTCACACACATTTGTGCGACAAAAGCTGCGAAGCTTTGGCAAATGTGGTATTTCTTTGTGTTGTTCGTAATATTGCATAAACTGCCGTCTAATAACATGTTAGTTACATCATCAATGGAACATTAACTGAAAGCACTTTACTTGTCAACATCTGCTTGCGCTTTCCACCGAATTCTCTATCTGCACAAACCACACTTTTCTCGTTCTTATTATCTGTAAAACTAATGACGTTTACAGCAAATTGCCGCGACTACCGGTAAAGATACTTTCCTCGACTACATTTCGTGATCACTATTTGCGCTCAAAGCAGCAGTGTGTGCTACTCTGAATTGGAACGTGACTGTATTTAGCTACATGACCAAGTTAGTTCCTGCCACAGACAGGCAACCGGTTCACCTTGCCGAGCAACAAAAGGAAACATGCGTGCCCATTGCGGTTCAGTGGAGCGCGACGTGCTCCAATTGTTAAGAGGACAAGAAGCGTTCCAGCACAGTGGGGTGCCAGTCGAACTGGCGTAGGTACACCTTAGCGACGTCATTCAAATATTCTATCGCGAGACACAAAACAATGAAGACAAGCTGTTGAGTTCTGTAACTCACTTGCCAGTCCGCGTGTCCTGTAGTGTGTCATTTAGCAAATTGGACAGGTCAGTCTGTGTGCGTCTGTGTGTTTGTGGAATTAGACTTTCCAGGTCCTTTGTGCACGCAGGTAATGCCGTACGGACTTTGAGAGCGGATGCCTCAGGTAGACTGAGGACACTGCACTGTGAAGACGTACGTCTCGACCAGCCAATGGCCACCTTGTAAAGTATGACTGGATATTACTTCGCGCATTTTGTAAAGTAATACGGAATAAAGTATTATTACTTAAATGTTGTGTATCGTCTCGTCCCTGTGGAATGGAAATAACGGGAGGTTAGTGAGTCCTCTAGTACTACACATTCCAAGCTTAAATGAATGAATGCAGAGCCACAGGCCTGCAAGTTAACCGCATAGACAAGCCTTGTATTTTTGTCGTCCGCAGCCAACAATAACACAAGCTGATATCTAACACTCGTACCTACAAATCATGGCTCTTTGGAACTCTGAAGCCGGCCGGTCGGCCGGTGTGGCCGAAAGGTTCTAGGCGCTTCAGCCTGGAAACTCACGACCGCTACCGTCGCAGGTTCGAAACCTGCCTCGGGCATGGATGTGTGTAATGTCCTTGGGTTAGTTAAGTTTAAGTAGTTCTAAGGTCTAGGGAACTGATCACCTCAGATGTTAAGTCCCATAGTGCTCAGAGCCATTTGAACCATTTTTTGGAACTCTGAGAAGAATTTAACTGAACTCTCATGTTGCTTTGTTTGGAGAAAACTAGGAGGGCCGTGTCTACCCAGAAAGTACGATACCATCTCCATCCAGTCAGTTTGGACTTTAGGCGCTCATTACTAACGTTAGTACAGGTAACATGATGGGTGGAGAAGGAGGGAAAGGCGACATCTGGAATGGAATCTGGTTTGATGGCTTCGATTTCTCTTCACTAACGAGTGCCGGATTTATCTGGCATCTGACGATCGTTGTAGAATGCTATGAATAGTTACTTACACTTTCCATAAATCATTTGGATGATTCATTTATGACAATGATATGGAACGTGTCGATTTACAGGATATTTATACATGGTTAGCTCTTTCATTAATGTACACCTTATTTTTTAGGTCCTACTTATGCAACTGCAATTAAGAACAAGTGTGTTATTTTTTTATGCACATAGTGTCATATTGAATGGCCCGATTCTTTTCCGTGGATGTCGAGTTAATTTCAGTCTTGACATTGCCACAGGGAGTACTGGAAGTGGATGGTTTACTCTCGCTATCGTCCGATGTAAGAATGCCTCGCTACCTGGATTGGAGTCATTTGCCGACCGAGATGTCATCGCTTACGAGACCTGGCATTGTGGAATATATGCTAAGACCCAATCTAGACCCAGTTATGTATATAGTAATATGCCTTTTACAGTGTATACACACTCTTGTCGTTAAGTTAGTAATGACGAAAAAATAGATGCTTGTAAATAGAAATTAGACCGTGGAATAGGGTGAATTGTCCAGGGTAAATGATTTTGAGTTAGATTTAATTTTTTTTTCTCCAGTCGGACATCTTACATTAATGGACAAACGGTGAAAGGTTTTTGTTGCTACATACTCAGCTAGCTGCTTTATGAGTCTCTGAAAACTTTATTAATTGGTAGTGAGGATCAGTTTTCCCTCCAGTGTTCTAGATATGGACGTTACTGATCTACTGAAATTGTAATTGATTATTTATGATGAATTTCATTAGCGAGTATACACAATGTGACGGCGCACCTAGAATGTCTAGGTCCTTGAAGAGGAATCTACATTTGAAGCATTTAGACTATTTACTGACTTCTAATCATGTGCTTCATTAATTGTTGATATGATTGTATTTGTTGTACAGAATTAAATGCAGTGCTTTTTCTCAAAATTTCGGAAGAGTCTGTTTTCTGATAACCACTTAATAATTCGTCTAAAAATATCATTTACATTATCTTCTGTTGATTTATCTCTGATGAGTCTTATTACAATATTAACATCATCTGCAAAAAGTATAAATTTTGCTTGTTAAATTTTACGTGGAAGGCCATTCACAGATACAAAGAATAGGAGCGAATCTGAAATTAATCCTGTGGGACTCAGTAACTAAAATATTCTACCCTTCCAACATTGTTTGAACTTCTTGCGTTCAAGGAGATATGTAACTTCACTACTACAAATGGAGACTGGTCAGTCATGTTTTGGAATGGTATCTTGTAAGGATGTCGGATTCCACTTATTGCCATCGAGTGTAATTTGCAGATTTAACAGTATCGGGACAGGATACTCCACCCTGCTTCCATGATTCCGGTGGTGGGTTCCTCTCTCAAGACGGCAATGCACAAATATCCGCCATTTATCCCGTGAACACCTGCTTTATGTGCATGAATCAGTCCACTAGAACGGCCTTCGGTCTGACATGAACGCAACTGAGTGTACTTGGATCCAGTTGCACATCATCTCAAGAACCCTCTTCACACTCTGAAAGGCCTCAGGAGGGACGCCTTTGAACAAAAGGAAAACTATGAGCACTTTGTCTTGACAGTCTTGTGGACACTGTGACAACGATTCAAGCTTGTTGCAGTCCACGGAGTGCAGCAGGGTGTTAGTGTTGTCCAACAACAGATTTTGATTTCACAGATATACAGATAAGTGGAACGTCCAACAGACTGCCTTCTTTTCAATAAGATCCTTGTGGCTGTATGGCCGTGTCATATGTGATAAAACTACCAACGTTTCTAATGCTAATATACGCTACTGGCCATTAAAATTGCTGCACCAAGAAGAAAGGCATTGGACAAATATATTATACTAGAACTGACATGTGATTACATTTTCACACAATTTGGGTGCATAGATCTTGAGAAATCAGTACCCAGAACAACCACCTCTGGCCATAATAACGGCCTTGATAAGGCTGGGCATTCAGTCAAGCAGAGATTGGATGGCGTGTACAGGTACATCTGCCCATGAAGCTTCAACACGATACACAGTTCATCAAGAGTAGTGACTGGCGTGTTGTGACGAGCCAGTTGCTCGGCCACCATTGACCAGACGTTTTCAGTTGGTGAGAGATCTGGAGAATGTGTTGGCCAGGGCAGCAGTCGACATTTTCTGTATCCAGAAAGGCCCATACAGGACCTGCAACATGCGGTCGTGCATTATCCTGCTGAAATATAGGGTTTGGCAGGGATAGAATGAAGGGTAAAGCCACACATCTGAAATTTAACGTCCAGTGTTCGAAGTGGCATCAATGCGAACAAGAGATGACCCACAAGTGTAACCAATGGCACCTCATACCATCACGCCGGGTGATACGCCAGTATGGCGATGATGAATACACGCGGTGTCCCCAAATACAGATGCGACCATCATGATGCTGTAAACAGAACCTAGATTCATCCGGAAAAATGACGATTTGCCATTCGTGCACCCAGGTTCGTCGTTGAGTACACCATCTCAGGTGCTCCTGTCTGTGATGCAGCATCAAGGGTAATCGCGGCCATGGTCTCCGAGCTGATAGTCCATGCTGCTGCAAACGTCGTCGAACTGTTCGTGCAGATGGTTGTTGTCTTGCAAACGTCACCATCTGCTGACTCAGGGATCCAGAAGTGACTGCACGATTCGTTTCTGCCATGCGGATAAAGAAGCCTGTCATCTTGACTGCTAGTGATACGAGGCCGTTGGGATCCAGCACGGCGTTCCGTATTACCCTCCTGAACCCACCGATTCCATCTTCTGCTAACAGTCATTGGGTTTCGACCAACGAGAGCAACAATGTTGCGATACGATAAACCGCAATCGCGATAGGCTACAATCTGACTTTTATCAAAGTCGGAAACATGATGGTATGCATTTCTCCTCCTTACACGAGGCATCACAACAACGTTTCACCAGGCAACAACGGTCAACTGCTGTTTGTGTATGAGAAATCGGTTGGAACTTTCCTTATGTCTGCACGTTGTAGGTGTCGCCAGCGGCACCAACCTTGGGTGAATGCCCTGAAAAGCTAATCATTTGCATACCACAGCATCTTCTTCCTGTCGGTTAAATTTCGCGTCTGTAGCATGTCAATTTTGTGGTGTAGCAATTTTAATGGCGAGTAGTGTAGGTATCTTTCATCAGGACATTGAAGACCTTTACTGAAATGAACTCCATCGATGAAGGTCTAGGAGGCCGGAGTGGCCGAGCGGCTCTAGGCGCCTCGGGCATGGATGTGTGTGATGCCCTTAGGTTAGTTACGTTTAAGTAGTTCTAAGCTCTAGGGGACTGATGAACTCAGATGTAAAGTACCATAGTGCTCAGAGCCATTTGAAGCATTTGATGAAGGTCAGCCTTTACTTTTGGTAATTATCTTGCTTAAATTTCACTGCATAATTTTTGGCTTCATAAGGGTTATCTTTCCATTACCCGCTTCCTCTGAATAAACCTCCACAGAGTCTCACATGTGTGCAGGTGATACAGAACGACTTTTGAGCAGTTTATGCGGTGATGCCGTCGAGAAGTAGTGATTTTACTACATCTCACAGACAACCACGAGAAGACCGCTAGCAGCGACGTAGCGTTGGTGCCACCAGAACCTGGTTGCTCAGCAGGCAGTTGGCAGACAGTTTCGCCGACTCGGCTTTAATTAATGTCGTCCGCGCCTGCGCCGGCGTCTGGAGCGCCGACTGGAACGCCGGCCGTCACAAAGCCGCCTTGTCCTCCAAATTTATCGCAGCGTCGTGGCAGCCACCTGCCTGCTGCAGCGGCAGGTATTCGGGGAAGTCCTGCCCTGCCTCAGCAAGCCGCCTCCAGCTGCCAGCGACGTCGCCGGAGACCCGCTCTGGATTCGGAGCTTCATCTGGACAGAGAGGCTGGAACGATTTAGCCGAATATTGGGCCTATCCGTTTCACAGAACAGGAGATATTAGGCCTTATTTTGCTTTACGAAAGTAAAATGTGAAAAGTAATGCACAGGTCATCCCCGTTTTCAAGAAGGGACGTCGAACAGATGTGCAGAGCTATAGACCTATATCTCTAGCGTCGATCAGTAGCAGAATTTTGGAACAGGTATTATGTTCGAGTATAATTTTTCTGGAGACTAGAGATTTACTCTGTAGGAATCAGCATGAGTTTCGAAAAAGACGATCGTGTGAGACCCAGCTATTCGTCCACGACACGGGTTCCCAGATAGATGCCGTGTTTCTTGACTTCCGGAAGGCGTTTGATACAGTTCCCCACAGTCGTTTAATGAACAAAGTAAGAGCATATGAACCATCAGACCAATTATGTGATTGAATTGAAGTGTTCCTAGATAACAGAACGCATCATGTCATTCTCAACGGAGAGAAGTCTTCAGAAGTAAGAGTGATTTCAGGTGTGCCGCAGGGGGGTGTCATAGGACCGTTGCTATTCACAATATACATAAATGACATCGGCAGTTCACTGAGGCTTTTTGCAGATGATGCTGTGGTGTATCGAGAGGTTGTAACAATGGAAAATTGTACTGAAATGCAGGAGGATCTGCAACGAATAGGCGCATGGGCAGGGAATGGCAATTGAATGTCAATGTAGACAAGTGTAATGTGCTGCGAATACATAGAAAGATAGATCCTTTATCATTTAGCTACAGTATAGCAGGTCAGCAACTGGTAGCAGTTAATTCTATAAATTATCTGGGAGTAGGCATTAGAAGTGATTTAAAATGGAATGACCATATAAAATTAATCGTCGGTATAACAGATGCAAGGCTGAGATTCATCGGAAGAATCCTAAGGAAATGCAGTCCGAAAACCAAAAAAGTAGGTTACAGTACACTTGTTCGCCCACTGTTTGAATACTGCTCACCGGTGTGGGATCCGTACCAGATAGTGTTGATAGAAAGAGAAGATCCAACGGAGAGCAGCGCGCTTCTTTACAGGATCGCGAAAGTGTTACGGAGATGACAAACTCCAGTGGGAGACTCTGCAAGAGACGCTCAGTAGCTCGGTACGGGCTTTTGTTGAAGTTCTGAGAACATCTCTTCACCGAGGAGTCAAGCAGTACTTTACACCCTCCTACGTATATCTCGCGGAGAGACCATGAAAATAAAATCAGAGGGACTAGAGCCCACACAGAGGCATACCGACAATCTTTCTTTCCACGAACAATACGAGACTGGAACAGAGGGGAGAAGCGATAGAGGTACTCAAGGTACCCTCCGCCACACACCGTCAGGTGGCTTGCGGAGTATGGATGTAGATGTAAATGTAGAAATAACTGACACTTGTAGGTTGATGCAAGTTGATCACTCTCCTTTCTTGCTATTAACAGTAACATTAGTTGCAGTATTCAACATGCAATATTTTTAAATCCAGTTTGCTTGCAAAAGATGTAAGTTCAATATCTTTGGATCTGGTAACAGATATGGAGATTACTAACCAGTGGTGTGACTTTTCTTGGAAAATTTGGCATGATGGCAATTGCCTCCTGGTGTTTGGTGGAATGCGTATGGGTAAGTGAGACGTCACGAGGAAGACATGGCGTGGTGCCGGTCGGAGGGAGACCGTCTAGATAAGTTCCTTCTGTTGGTCCGAGAGCAGCCATTGGGGTTCGGGGCTATTAGAACGCTGAGACTAGTTGCGGAGTACTTGATGATTTTCCAGTATTTTCTGGGTTCACTTGATTTAAATAGTTCTTTACATAATTTCGGATGTTTCATAATTTTTTGTTTCCTTTACTTAGTTGATCTCTCTTTTGATTCTGATTACATGTGGCTAGGTGGGTCTTTGTTTCGTCTTGTACATTACTGGATATAAAAATTTGATACACTAAAAAGAAATGCAGATGATAAATGGGTATTCATTGGACAAATATATTATACTATACCTGACATGAGATTACATTTTCACGCAATTTGGGTGCATAGATCCTGAGGAATCAGTGCCCAGAACAACCACCTCTGGTCGTAGTAACGGCCTTCATATGCCTGGGCATTGAGTCAAACAGATCTTGGATGGCGTGTACAGGTACAGCTGCCCATGCAGCTTCAACACGATACCATAGTTGAGTATTGTGACGAGACAGTTGCTCGGCCACCATTGAAAAGACGTTTTCAATTGGTGAGAGATCTGGAGAATGTGATGGCCAGGGCAGCAGTCGAACATTTTCTGTATCCAGAAAGGCCCGTACAGGACCTGCAACACCCGGTCGTGGGTTTTGGTGCTGAAATGTAGGGTTTCGCAGGGATCGAATGAAGGGTAGAGCCACGGATCGTACCACATCTCAAATGTAACATCCACTGTTCAAAGTGCCGTCAATCCGAACAACCGAGACGTGTAACCAATGGCACCACTTGCCATCACACCGAGTGATACGCTAGTATGGCGGTGACGAATACACGCTTCCAATATGCGTTCACCGCGATGTTGCCAAACACGGATGCGACCATCATGATGCTGTAACTGGATTCATCCGAAAAAATGTTTTGCCATTCATGCACCCAGGTTCGTCGTTGAGTACACCATCGCAGGCGTTCCTGTCTGTGATGCAGTGTCAAGGGTAACCGCAGCTATGGTCTCCGAGCTGATAGTCCATGCTGCTGCAAACGTCGTCGAACTGTTCGTGCAGATGGCTGTTGTCTTGCAAATGTCCCCACCTGTTGGCTCAGGGATCGAGACGTGACTGCACGATCCGTTACAGCCATGCGGATAAGATGCCTGTCATCTCGACCGCTAATGATACGAGGCCGTTGGGATCCAGCACGGTGTTCCGTATTACCCTCCTGAACCCACCGATTCCATCTTCTCCTAACAGTCATTGGGTCTCGACCAACGCGAGCAGCAATGTCGCGATTCGATAAACCGTAATCGCGATAGGCTACGATCCGACCTTTATCAAAGTCGGAAACTTGATGGCACGCATTTCTCCTCCATACACGAGGCATCGCAACAACGTTTCACCAGGCAACGCCGGTCAACTGCTATTTGTGTATGATAAATCGATTGGAAACTTTCCTCATGTCAGCACGTTGCAGGCGTCGGCACCGGCGCCAACCTTGTGTGAATGCTCTGAAAAGCTAATCATTTGCATATCACAGCATCTTCTTCCGGTCGGTTAAATTTCGCGTCTGTAGCACGTCATCTTCGTGGTGTAGCAATTTTAATGGCCAATAGTGTAGTTTCGAAGAGATTCTTGCAGAGCTTCTTCTTCGATCTATTTACTTAAACAATTTTTCTCCAGCATTTCCGATCATTTGAGAATATAATCTTCATAATGAAGCAAGTGGTACGAGAAAGTGTTTCAGATAGCACATGATGCTAAGAAAAACTACGCTGTTGCTTGTTTGATACAAATAATTTCAATAGCGTTTCTACAGCTGCCCGATAATTCGTGAATGCAGTTGTCATAATGAAGCCAACTTTTCTAATAATTTCCGGGTATGCAGCCGGATCCCGTCGACATTCTGCCACGATATTTCGGCCCAGAGACGTCCGGTCATCATCAGGTGAGTACACAACTACTGATGAGCCCCGGTGCAGTCGCGGTATTTATGCCGAATCTCGCCTGATGATGGCCGGACGTCTCTGGGCCGAAATATCGTGGTAGAATGTCTACGGGATCCGGCTGCATAACCGGAAATTATTAGAACAAACACGCCGGGAAAATTTCAGAAGTCACAAGCCAACTTCTATTTGTGATTTCTTGCAGATGGTACCAGACAAAGCTTCATACAACTCATGATGTAGACCCCCAAAGTGTTAAATCCTGATTACCATGAAAAGATTATCCGAATGGGACTGAAACTTATACATGTGGTGAACATGAAGAGACCAGAAAATGATTACAATTTCAGAACAAATAGGCTGGCTTATTTAAGAGAAAGAGCTTCACAAATTGAGAAAGTGACTAACGCAATGGTCCACCTCTGATCCTTTTACATGCGGTTATTCGGCTTGGTATTGATTGGTATAGTTGTTGGATGTCCTACGAAGAGCCACATTCAGTGCAGTTGGTACATTATGTCGTCAAAATCGCGGGCTGGTTGGAGCGCTCCGTCCATAATGACCGAATCGTTTGAAACGGGGGGAGATTCGGCTATCTAGATGACAAAGGTAGGCTTTGGGAAGCACGAAGGCTAGCGGTACATAATATCGCCGTGTGCAGGCGGTCAGTATCGGGTCAATGGGGCTTAGTTCGAAGCGAGACTTACCATTGACGACTATTCTACTCCTGTCCGTGAGATTCCTGGAAGATGTGCCTGGAGACGTCCCACACAGAGGTGTCGCCCGCCATACAGATCGACAACCAAGTCTGGGGTACCATTTCGTTCCATAGTAGGACCCCTTTGGTTGTCAGCCGCGGTATCCTTAAAACACAGCGATACGTCGACGTTATTATACGTCCCGTTTTGTTCCTCTTGATAATGTTCGCCCGCACACGGCGAGAGTTTCTACTGCTTGTCTTCGGCCTAACCTAATCCAACATTGGTCATCAAGGTCGCCGGATCTCTCCCCAGCTGAAACTTTTTGGAGCATTAGGTTATGGACCCTCCAACCAACTGGGGATTTTGACGATTTGATGTGCCAGTTTGTCAGGATTTGGAACGATATCCCTCAGGATGAAATCCAATAGTCGATCCCAAGCCGAATAACTGTTTACGTAAGGGACAGAGGTGGACGAACACGTTATTGACTCATTCCATCTGTGAAGCTCTTTCTCTTGTGTAGATAATCCATTTTTTTCTCAAACTGTTTGTACATGTACATACCTTCTACCGATCTACGTCCATTCCGATAATTCCTTCATAGTGCGTCTTTCGGTGTTGTCTTGGAGTGTTTTGTAACGTGTCTTCGTTTCTCTTGTACCTCACCTTTTCTACTTAGCACAATAAAATCATTCGTTTCTCTACAATACGTTAGACTATTGGCCACGCAAAGATCAATTAGTTATTTTGATCCTCCGGTGCCACATACTGTTGGTTATTTGAGCTACTCTAAAATGTGCAATGTCTTCTTGTATTCAGTACGCATAGTGCTTGAAAATTATGGTTTTCTGAATGAGCCTGGTGTGTGCCTTATTTGTATGAATAAATAGGGGGATGATTTTACCTCCGCTCTGTTATTGGAACTTCGTCCGCCCCTGGTAGCTAAGTGATCAGAGCGACGGAATGTCATGCCTAACGGCCTGGGTTCGGTTCCCGGCTGGGTCGGAGATTTTCTCCGCTCAATGATTAGGTGTTGTGTTGTCCTTATCATCGTCATTTCATCCCCATGGACACGCAAGTTACCGAAGTGGCGTCAGCTCAAAACCAGCACCAGCAAACGGTCTACCCGAAGGGAGGCCCTAGCCACATGGCATTTCCATTTTCCATTGGAATTTAAACCAAAAATTTCCCCTTTCTTAACACCAAAATTGGATGTGCTAAGGTATGAGGGCCGTTCTTGTACATGAAGGCTTATAATTAAAATAGATCTTTTTTGATCAGTTTAATTGTCGGTCTTGATCTCTATTACATATTTTTTTAAATACACCTTAACACGTTTCGGCCACAGACATAACCAGAAAAAAAAACATAAAAATTCGTTACACTGTACCTTGTCAGTTACGCGTGGAACTGTACCATGGCACAATGACATTAACTAGTGATAGTGAACACCGAGTCGTTACAATGCATCTTCTGTCATTTATAGACATCTGTTTTCTTTATAGTTGTCTTGAATAGTGCAGTGTCTAATGGCAAGTGGATTTCCTCGCCTCCAGAGATTCCTTTCAAATAATGTGTCCTGCTGGTAGTACAAGAGGGTGGAGGAAGCGGGTCACGTGATGGACGCTGCCGCTGTCAAGCTGGGAGCCGGTGTGGACGGCGGTGGTGAGTCAGCTGCGGCGATCGGAACTGACATCTCTCGGAAGCCAGCGTCATGTCCCTGGTTGGTGCCTGTGGCTCGTCGAAGATCATCGGCTTGGGTCAGAGAGCTGCGACGCCAGCCTGGTCTGCGTGCTCAGTCTGGGCAGAGAAAGATGTCTGGGACTGTCCAGCACGTGAGCTGGAAGAGGGTGGAGTAGTCACCTGCTGGAGTGATGGAGGCGGCAGCGACTCTCAGGCGGAGGCTCGTACGATGGGGCCTCAAGAATTGACGAGTATGGGACCGTGGCCGTATGAGATGACGGGCAGAGCGGACAAGCTGCTATGTGGACAACAACCTGAGGGAACGGTGCCTGTCTCTTATTGGCTGGACGCACACCATTTAAGAGGAGGTGAACGAACGGCTTCTGCTGGTCATAAGGGGAACCACCTGAGTGCTAGTGTGACTGATGGGGGAAGCTCGGTGGTTTTGTGACTGAAGTGGTGCACCGGGTTATGCACAACAGTGCTTCGAGTGTAGACACTTCCGAAACAGTTTAGTGGATGGAAACCGGCGAGTGCTGAGTAACAGACTGTTTGTACTTATCCAATGCGCGGCATGAGGCAGGATGTGTTGTGACACACAGGAGGCATAATTCTGTCAGTACAAGCCATAGGCCTGATTAAGTAATGCAAGGAGGAGTTGGTATTTTCGTTACGAGCATTAATCATTTCTTTAACCTGTGGTTTTAGCATTTGATGTGTGTATTTAATTCTTGTGATTGTGGTTCACTATTGTGCATTAACGTTGTTTTTTGTTATTACCTCATGTGAGTGAATCGTCACATGCAGTTATTCAGACACAAATGTGGGTTTCTTGGTAGTGTTGTTGGTCTCTGCTGTCTTAGGTGTTTGGTGTTGGTAATGCTAGGAGAACAAGGTGTAGTTTGACGCCATATTATGGATCCTAGATAAGTTAAGTATTCCTGGGCATTTTCTCTTCCTTGTTATCATTTTCTGATTTTCTTGCTCCAAAAAGTGCCCGCTTACGGTCTATCCGATGACATATGCGGTTGGATAGAAAGTTTTCTAACAGACAGAGAGAAGTATGTCGTCCTGAATGGAGAGACTTCAATGGAAACATACGAAACATCAGGTGTGCCCCAGGGCAGCGTAATAGGTCCTCTGCTTTTTACGATTTACATAAAAGATCTGGTTGATGGTATTGACAGCGGCATTAGACTGTTTTCCGATGATGCTGTAGTCCACAGGAAAGTAGTATCACACTAGAGTTGTGAGCAGATCAATGAGGATTTGCAGAAAATAATGTGTCGTGTAATGACTGACAGTTATCTCTCAATATTAGTAAGTGTAACCTAATGTATATAACAAAGCGACAATACCCATTAATGCACGAGTACAAAATAGTTTTTGGATGCGGTAACATCGGTCAAGTATCTCAATGTTACTATTCGAAATGATCTCAAATGGAACGATCAGATTACACAAGTAACGGGTGGGGTGAACTATAGATTTCGGTTTATTGGTAGAATCCTGAAGCGATGCAGTCCTTCAAAAAAGGAAACTGCTTACAATCCTTTAGTTCATCCAGTCTTAGAGTATTGTTCTTCTGCATGAGACCCTTGCCAGTTGGGTCTGATTCCAGAGACTGAGAAGGTCCAAACAAGAGCGGCAAGATTCGTGACAGCCAGCGCGAGAGCGTTAAAAATTTCATAAAAAGTTTGAAGTGCGGCACACTTGCAGATACACGACGGGCTAAACGGAAGGGGCTGCTCACTAAATTCCAAAATCCGATCTTCGCCGAGGAAGTAGAGCATATATTATTACCACCAACTTTCATATGGCGCAATGATCACTATTTAAAGATAAGGGACATTAGAGATCGTAATGAGGCGTTCAGACAGTCGTTTTTCTCTCTCGCAGTCCACGAGTGGAACATAGGTGGGGGGATATGACTTTGGTGCGAATGGGGCCCTCCGCCACACACTGCTTGTTGGCTAGCGGAGTATATATGTAGAGGTAGATGTAGATTACCAAACACTGTAAATTGTATGTTGTTGCCTGCTGATATGTTATATGGCAAGGTTGAACTTCTTCTATGTTTGACATTAGTTTGTTCTTATCAGAAGGATATTTCGTGACTGATTGCTTTAGCTGTCCTTCAGCCCTTTCAGGTTACAGAGAGTTGTAGGTATGTTACTGTAAGCGTTTCTTTTCTGTTAACTGAAAGTTCTGGTGGTAAATAAAATAACTGTTAAATGAGTACTGATGTCTGCACAACATTCAGCCTAGACCTCACTCAACCTAAATCCCACACTACATTTGGTAACAGAGAGTGGTTGTACGTTCTGCCGTGGGGGAGGGGGCAGGAAAGGTCTGATAGATTTACTGTGTAAATAATTTTGTCTTGCTTCCTTCTGTCCTGTTGCAGTTACGGCGGTGAGGGATGTGGTGGGAGTGGCTTCGATTAAGTATTGTGAGCTCATGTATGAAGTGACTGTGTGTGAGGAGGTTCCAGCCAGTACAGTGTTGGAGATGTCCTAGCAGCTATGGTAGGCTGTGGGTGAGATGGTGCAGTTGAGTGAAGCATACCACAAGGGCGTAAGTAGCGGTATCAGTGTTATTAACTGGTATCTGAATCTGAGCTATTGGTACAATTCTTGCAGTGTGAGCAACCTCCATAGGGCATAATGCATAGGCTACAAGCAACAGGTGCACACTACAATAAAAGGATTAGCGAGTTTTTAGGAAATGAATTGAGAACAGAATGAGTTGTATGAGACGTTGGCCAGTTCAGAAATTATAATCACGGAATCCGTGTTAGTCAATTCAGAGCAAGGATGCTAAACCAACTTGAACAGTACTGTGGAAGACGAGGTTACGCAAGATAGGTAGGACAAGTTGCTTTGTATTAGGTTCAAAATGGTTCAAATGGCTCTGAGCACAATGCGACTTAACTTCTGAGGTCATCAGTCGCCTATAACTTAGAACTAATTGAACCTAACTAACCTAAGGACATCACACACATCCATGCAAGAGGCAGGATTCGAACCTGCGACCGTAGCGGTCGCTCCGCTCCATACTGTAGCGCCTAGAACCGCACGGCCACATTGGCCGGCTTTGTATTAGGTTATGGTGGTTTCATTGTCATATATGTGTGTCTTGCGTGATTGTCTAGCATTGTGGGTTTTGGTGAGGACTTACTGAGTTTCCCATGGGTGGTAGGCATGGTGCAGGGTGTTGTCCAGTCATGTGGCTATGGCTCTGAAAGGAAGAATAGTGACTTAGAATTAAACTAACTGTCCTGTTGGCATGTTCATGAGGTATTGTAATGTTACTATAAGGAACCTTATACGTATGGCAGCCACAGCTAAAAATTTGTGCATAATGTGAAGGAGAATTAAACAATTTAATATCAGAGATGGTAAAATAGCCTACATTAAACTGAGTGAAAGTCCAAATTTGCCTCAGCTGTTCGTAGTATTTTCACTATTTGACGATCGGTTTCGTACCCTGGAAGTGTATCTTCAGGTCATATCTGCATATAGAATGAAACTACGTAAGTAAGTAAGTTCTCGCTTCCGGCGCCCACGTTCCCGGGTTCGATTCCCGGCGGGATCAGGGATTTTCTCTGCCTCATGATGACTGGGTGTTGTGTGATGTCGTTAGGTTAGTTAGGTTTAAGTAGTTCTACGTTCTAGGGAACTGATGACCATAGCTGTTAAGTCCCACAGTGCTCAGAGCCATTTGAAGCTTTACCGATGAGTGACATGTTTTATAGGCACTTGCACCTTTGTGAATACATCGCTTTACTGACTACTTTGTTGACTACTGCGCTTTTACTTATGTGTTTCATTCTGTATGTACATATGACCTGAAGATGTACGTCCAGCATATGGAACCGGTCGTCAAATAGTGAAAACACAAGAAACAGCTATTACGCGTTTGGACTTCCACTATTTTACCATACGTCATTTTGAATTGTTTGATTGTGTAAGTAGGCTGTTTAGGTTTTTATGTTGGCAAAACCACGTAGCGCTCTGTATGAAAATCACTGACTGTGCTGCGTGCAGTCTGTGGCTGGTTGGACTCATTGTTGGAATATTCGCTTGTGTTGCGTTGGGCAGTTGGATGTGAACAGCGCGTAGCGTCGCGCAGTTGGAGGTGAGCCGCCATCAGTGGAGGAGGTGGGGAGAGAGATGGCAGAGTTTCCAGAGTGGACGAACTGGACGTGTGTTCGTCAGAAAAAGGAAATTTGTAAGACTGGATGTCATGAAATGATATATATCAAACAATGTATTTAACACACACACACACACACACACACACACACACACACACACACACACATATATATATATATATATATATATATATATATATATATATATATATATATATATATGACTTTTGGACACTATTAAAGTAAATACATTGTTTGATTTCCATCAAAATCTTTCATTTGCTAACTAGGCTTATCAGCAGTTAGTGCCTTCAGTTACATTCTCTAATGTCATTCTTCGATGTGATGATGTTCAAAATTTCTTATCTTCTTTTAACATATTTGGAAGTATTTATTTTGTGCCAATACTTTGTTGTTATTATTTTGGAAACAACACTATGTTGGTCATTTATGCAAGTTGTTTCTGTAAGAGCGTGCAAACATTTAACAGCATACAGAGGATGCTCCACTAAACAATATGAGGCATGGAATCTACATCTACATTTATACTCAGCAAGCCACCCAACGGCGTGTGGCGGAGGGGACTTTACGTGCCACTGTCATTACCTGCCTTTCCTGTTTCAGTCGCGTACGGTTTGCGGGAAGAACGACTGCCGGAAACCCTCCGTGCGCGCTCGAATCTCTCTAATTTTGCATTCGTGATCTCCTCGCGAGGTATAAGTAGGGGGAAGCAATATATTCGATGCCTCATCCAGAAACTCACCCTCTCGAAACCTGGACAGCAAGCTACACCGCGATGCAGGGCGCCTCTCTTGCTGAGTCTGCCACTTGAGTTTGCTAAACATCTCCGTAACGCTGTCACGCTTACCAAATAACCCTGTGATGAAACGCCCCGCTCTTCTTTGGATCTTCTCTATCTTCTCTGTCAACCCGACCTGGTACGAATCCCACACTGATGAGAAATACTTAAGTAAGCACCCGCCTTACCGACAATTAATTTTATATGATCATTCCACATCAAATCGTTCCGCACGCATACTCCCAGATGTTTTACAGAAGTCACTTCTACCAGTGTTTGTTCTGCTATCATATAATCATACAATACAGGATCCTTCTTTGTACGTATTCGCAATACATTACATTTGTTATGTTAAGGGTCAGTTGCCACTCCCTGAACCAAGTGCCTATCCGCTGCAGTTCTTCCTGCATTTCGGTGCAGTTTTCTAATGCTGCAACTTCTCTGTATACTACAGCATCAACCACGAAAAGCCGCATGGAACTTCCGACACTATCTACTAGGTCATTTATGTATATTGTGAAATCTCGGGTTGGGCAACACAGATTAAGGAGATAATCGGAATTAAATGACATTACTGTGTACTTTTTTATTTACAGTAGTTACAATTAACTGAAAATACCCTCATTGGCACGATGATCGTATCATTTGTACTGTATTTTACAAAATGTGTTGAAACTGACAGCTATCAACCTCAATGCAAGCATGACATCGGCGAACAAGTTTTTGACGCACCCTGACAAATATCCCTGTTGTATTTCGAATCACATCATAGGCATCTACAATTCTGCCAACTAATTCCATTTACGTACCCGTTAGGGTCTCATACACAAGTGACGTTATATTTCCCCATACGAAATAATCAAGGGGATTCAGGTCAAGTGATCTCTCAGGCCACGGAATAGGACCTTCCCTTCCAATCCAGCTACCACGAAATACAACATTGAGATGATTGTGGACATCCACACTGAAGTAAGGCGGTGCACCTTCTACATCTACATCCATACTCCGCAAGCCACCTGACGGTGTGTGGCGGGGGGTACCCTGAGTACCTCTATCGGTTCTCCCTTCAATTCCAATCTCGTATTGTTCGTGGAAACAAGGATTGTTGGTATGATTCTGTGTGGGCTCTAATCTCTCTGATTTTATCCTCATGGTCTCTCCGCGAGATATACGTAGGAGGGAGCAAAATACTGCTTGACTCTTCGGTGAAGGTATGTTCTCGAACCTTCAACAAAAGCCCGTTCCGAGTTACTGAGCGTCTCTCTTGCAGAGTCTTCCACTGGAGTTTATCTATCATCTCCGTAACGCTTTCGCGAAGCGTGCTGCTCTCCGTTGGATCTTCTCTATCTACTCTATCAACCCTATCTGGTACGGATCCCACACTGCTGAGCAGTATTCAAGCAGTGGGCGAACAAGCGTACTGTAACCTACTTCCTTTGTTTTCGGATTGCATTTCCTTAGGATTCTTCCAATGAATCTCAGTCTGGCATCTGCTTTACCGACGATCAACTTTATATGATCATTCCATTTTAAATCACTCCTAATGCCTACTCCCAAATATTTTATGGAATTAACTGATACCAGTTGCTGACTTGCTATTTTGTATCTAAATGATAAGGGATCTATCTTTCTATGTGCTCGCAGCACATTAGACTTGTCTACATTGGGATTCAATTGCCATTCCCTGCACGATGCGTCAATTTGCTGCAGATCCTCTTGCATTTCAGTACAATTTTCCATTGTTACAACCTCTCGATACACCACAGCATCATCTGCAAAAAGCCTCAGTGAACTGCCGATGTCATCCACCAGGTCATTTATGTATATTGTGAATAGCAACGGTCCTATGACACTCCCCTGCGGCACACCTGAAATCACTCTTACTTCGGAAGACCTCTCTCCATTGAGAATGACATGCTGCGTTCTGTTATCTAGGAACTCCCCAATCCAATCACACAATTGGTCTGATAATCCATATGCTCTTACTTTGTTCATTAAACGACTGTGGGGAACTGTATCGAACGCCTTGCGGAAGTCAAGAAACACGGCATCTATCTGGGAACCCGTGTCTACGGCCCTCTGAGTCTCGTGGACGATTAGCGCGAGCTGGGTTTCACACGATAGTATTTTCCGAAACCCATGCTGATTCCTACAGAGTAGATTGCTAGTCTCCAGAAAAGTCATTATACTCGAACATAATACGTGTTCCAAAATTCTACGACTGATCGACGTTAGAGATAAAGGTCTATAGTTCACCTTCATGTGGCATCCACACCGTCTCAGAAACAGCCAAGCGTACGTTCTCCAACAAGTCAGGTAGACCTCTTTGCACGAACCTCAATTACAGGTTGCCATTCACATAGCCTGTTGCTTCATCAGTTTCTATTAAACACCCTTGTCCTCCTTGTTTCTTTGTAGAATGTACTTGTAAATAAACAGCACAGTACGTGTCAACTTCCATTCATCTTTATTGTAAATAAGTTGGAAAACAGTAATGCTAGCTTCAAATTGTTCAAATGGCTCTGAGCACTATGGTACTTAACATATGAGGTCATCAGTCCGCTAAATTTAGAGCTACTTAAATCTAAGGACATCACTCACAACCATGCCCGAGGCAGGATTCGAACCTGCGACCGTAGCAGCAGTCCGGTTCCGGACTTAAGCACCTACAACCACTCGACCACAACTGCCGGCTTAATGCTATTAAAGCGCTAGACAAGTTTTCTGCCATATCTCCTTAAGCTGGTTTTTTCGACCCTAGTTCCCTACAGCAAATAGTTCAGTGGAGCATTCTCTATGTACTGTTACATTTTTGCACCCTCTTATGGAGACACCCTGTATAAACAATTTTTTGTCTTCGATGATATCACTAATAACTTATTTTTTAAATATTTTTCTCACAGTGTTACTTGATGTGCATGTGATAGACAGCTTGTAAATGTGAATAACACTAGGGTGAAGGAGGATCTTTATCATTTAAAATAGAATGGGTTACTACGCGGAAAGGAAATTTGATTTTGACATTAGATACTTTATAAGTCATATTGACGTGTGCTTTCTGAGACGCATAAGGCGTTCTCCTGGAACACTGGTAGCCTAAGAATATTGTGATCGGTAATATATGTTGATCCTATGTATGTCAAAAATTATATGGTCAGCAACGAAGAAATTAGTGAATGCAGAGAACAGTACTAAGAATCATTGTTGAAATGTTTAATGTAGGTTTTGTAAGTACTTATTATTGCACAAAGTTTAATTTTCTACCCGCATATTTTCTGTAAGAGTTATATAAGCAGTGTTTTTTGATATGTCACCAACAGAACATTTTTATTTATTTCGTTATTTGGGTAAAACAGTAATAACGTTTGTTATTTATTTTGGACACACTGTCAAACAACAGTTTCGCTGTTGACGCAATGTTTGAACGGTTGTATTGACAGACGCTGTGATTTTCACTCATTTAACGGCTGTCATATTCTGATAGACTGTGGCAACGCAAGGCGTGTTGGTACATGGCGCAGCATGTAACGTGATGAATGAAGATGAAAAGAGGAGCAGAGATATTCGAAACGAGTAGGTTACGAAAATGTGAAAGTAATAACTTCTAGCAAAAATCATTTGCTGTCTGAAAAAACATGTTTTGGTTAAGCATCAGATTCAGATGTTGCTTCTTATATGTATTGAAATCAAAATACTGACAATTTTCACATTTCATAAAAATAATGAAAGATACACTTGCAGCGCACTATTATATACTGTTCTGCCTTCACCTGTAAAGCGAACGTCCTATAGCGTTTATTGCAGACCGTGCTTGAATAGGAACAAAGCGTGTACGATAAATGTGTGTACACGAGGCAGGCCTACAAAGGATTTTGTAAAGTCATTCACATACACCGTAAACATAATTGAACACCGGGCCAGCGAGGGCCTTTAGCGAACCACCAGCCTCTGATGAAGTTACCTCTACTGAGGGAGTCTATACTTCGCAGGCTGTCATCACTGCAGGATTCTACAAAGTCAACAGCCATTCACATTGAGTCCCATTCATCGATATTCATAGTCTGATCGGGTGTATAAAATGGAAGTAGGGCGATGGCGGTAGTGTCAATAGAGTTTTACACCAGTGTGTTAGAGAGATGATTTTAACGCTGTGTAAGGTTTATGAAACCTGTTCGCAAATTTCACACCAGGTATTACTACGTTTTGATCTTTCTTTTCCATTGCGTTGGTCATTTCTGATGAAATTTTTCACAATGTAAGGGAAAAAACACAAGGTCGAGAAACCGCTGTTCTAATGTTTTGTGGCAAATTCCTTTGTAAAACAAGAGATGTAATTCGTGTTTTCATGTAAGTGGACATACTTCAACACTGTCACCTTTTCCCATAAAATAAATAAGACCACAGCAGCCACAGTCAAAGTCCCGTCGATGGACCAAAGTATTTTTAATTTTAAAAATTTTGAAAGCTGATATGATGAGGGGTGACAGGATCACCTTGAAGGTTCCACCGATCCAATGTTTCAATAATTCGCAGAAACTAAACACTTTTTGATCTCAAATTTCTTTATATAACTCA
The DNA here is from genome assembly GCF_023897955.1 of Schistocerca gregaria. Lineage (NCBI taxonomy): Eukaryota > Metazoa > Arthropoda > Insecta > Orthoptera > Acrididae > Schistocerca > Schistocerca gregaria. The sequence continues at coordinate 514,495,395 of NC_064925.1, read as the reverse complement.
TTTACTGGTTTCGACCATTAAGATCATCCTCAGGTTGAATTAAAACAAAAAGCACGTGCAAGTTTATGAATAAGAGTATTAGACCCTCAAAGCAGTTGACAAGCAACTTGCCTGCATCCTTGGGGAAAGAAGCAACTAAAATAAAATAAAAAGAGCTGACGGGCTTTGCCGCTATATGTAACTAACTCTAAGCATAGTTTAGAATGGTGTGTAACAAAACCAGGGACGGGATTCTACAGAAGCCAAAACAAGATACGTAAAAAACGTTATTAAAACAGAGTTGGAGTATAATACTGGGTCCACTGTAAGATACAAGGGGCGTTCCATATGGATTTACACTTTCCTTTATCCCATTAATCATGGTCACCGTTTGAATCGTTAGGGATTTCAATATTCCGAAATCCAAGTGTCAAGAGTGCCCCGAGAATAACAGATTTCATTACCTCTGATACCGGACATGGGAGTGACCGAGAGCAGCGGTGTTTGCGTAGAGTTGTCAGTGCTAGCCTGCAAGCAACATTGCGTGTAACAGCAGAAGGAATCACTGTGGGACTTAGAACGAACGCATCCGGTTCGACAGTGTGGCGAAATATGGGATTAATGGCTATGGAACCAAACGACCGACCAAAGTGGCATTGCTAACAGCACGACATTGCCTGCAGCTCTTCTCCTGGCCTCGTGACGGTATAGGTTGGACCCTTAACTGGAAAGTCTTGGGCTGGTCAGGTGAGTTCCGATTTCAGTTGGTAAGAGCCGATGGTAGGGTTCGAGTGTGGCGCAGGCCCCTCGAGACGATGGACCAGAGCAGACAACAAGGCACTGTGCAAGCTGGTGGTGGCTTCATAATGCTATGGGTTCGGTTTACATGGAATGAACTGGGTCTTTTGGTCCTACTGAACCGATCATTGACTGGAAATAGTATTATTCGTCTAGATGGAGATCATTTGTAGCTATTCATGGGCTTTATGTTCTCGAACAAACATTCTGGACAATTCGATCCAATGATTTGGCCACCCATGGTACATTTGTGGTACATAACCGAGTGGTCAGTTCGTGATTAAAAGCCGGCCGTGGTAGCCAAGCCGTTCTAGGCGCTTCAGTTCGGAACCGCGCGACTGCTACGGTCGCAGGTTCGAATCCTGCCTCTGGCACGGATGTGTGTGATGTCCTTAGGTTAGTTAGGTTTAAGTTGTCCTACGTTCTAGGGGACTGATGACCTCAGAAGTTAAGTCCCATAGTGCTCAGAGCCATTTGAACCATTTTTTTCGTGATTAAAACACAACACCGGCAACACATTCGGAATTATTGACGGCTGTAGAGGCAACATGGCTCAGTAATTCTGCTGTGGACTCTCAACTACTTGCTGAGCCCATGCCACATCGAGTTGTTGTACTAAGTCAGGTAAAACTTTTGTCAGCTCACTGTAAAATACAAAAAATCAGGGTTCGTACGGCACGATTTTAGTTCCAATTTTCACCACGCGCTGCTAGAGTGTAGAACAGTAGAAAATGGTCTGAAGGTGATTCGATGGATTTCCTGCCAATCACTTACGTGTGAACTGCAGAGCAGTCGTGTATATTAGCTGGAGAGATCATTTGGGGGACGTCCAGAACTACCAGTAGCTCTCCTGAGATGGGTGCGACAAAGTCCGACAAGTTTCTTGATGCAATAGTTTACCCACAGCCATATGTATTGTAGCAATTTATTTCATTTTATGAACTTCTATGCGCTGCCAGTTTCGGCATTGCATTGATGCCATCTTCAGGCCCCACTCGTCAAGATGGCATCAATGTAACGCCGAAACTGGTAGCACATAGAAGTTTATGAAATAAAATAAATTTTTACGATACATACGGCTGTGGGTAAATTATTGCATCAATAAGTTCATGCCAGCCGTCGTCCCACGATCCATAATGGATCAACGAAGAAAGTCCGAGAAGTGGTTCGACGAGGGCCTAAAGAAATTGATGGGGCCAGGTCAGGAGAATGCGGTGGATGTGGCGGTACCTGGAATCTCACTTCAGCTATGTTAGCCGTGGTTTCTCATGTCGTGCGGGGAAGAGCGTTGTCGTGTTGCAAGAATACATTTTCGTGACTGAGCACACTTTCCACACACTGTCACTAGTCATGTATAAATATCGAGTGCGTGTACACCCTCCATACTCATCAACCACGTCGGCCACCGATGTTGTTGATTATCACACTGCATGGTTCAGCTCAGGCAACGACAGAAGTTGGGAAAATTGGCTGTATTGTGCAGGAATTACACCTCCAGTAATTGTCCTGCCACCTACTGTCACGTCAAAATACTACATACTTTCAGCTATAATGATGAGTGAAATGGCTCATCGAGATGGAGAGTAGAAAACTGAGTCCGCAATTTTTACCATTGTCTTCAGTGCAGAGTTTTTGAACAGAAATGCCAATTTCGGCTATAAGAAAGCAATCTTTAGAATATCTTATTCTACATCTAAATCTACACAGATACTCTGCAAGCTAGATGGTTGGAGAGGGTACCCTGTGCCACTACTATTCATTCCTTTTTCTGTTCAAGTCGCAAATAGAGCGAGGGAAAAACGGCTATCTCTATGCCCCCATATGAGCCCTAATTTCTCGTATCTTGTCTTCATGGTTGTTACGCGCAACGTACGAGTATGTTGGTGGCAGTAGAATCGTTTGGCAGTCAGCTTCAAATGCCAGTTCTCTAAATTTTCTCAGTAGTGTTCGTCATGAAGAACGTCGCCTTCCCTCCAGGGATTTCCATTTGAGTTCCCGTAACATCTCCGCATCACTTACCTGTTGTTCAGACCTACTGGTAACAAATCTGCCAACATACCTCTGAACTGCTTCCACGTCTTCTTTCAATTCGTCCTGGTACTGATCCCAAGCACTCAAGAATAGGTCGCACGAGCCTTCTGTAAGCGGTCTCCTTCACAAGTGAACCACACTTTCCTATATTTCTCCAAATAAACTGAAGTCGACCATTTGCCTTCCCTACCAATGTTCTCACATGATCGTTCCATTTCACATCGCTTTCCAACGTTACGCCCAGATATTTAAACGACTTGACTGTGTCATGCACGACATTAGTAGTACTATATCCGAGCGTTACAGGTTTGTTCTTCCTGCTTACCCGCATTAAGCTACATTTTTCCACGTTTAAAGCTAGCTACCATTCATCAAACCAACTTGAAATGTTGTCTGAATCATCTTGTATCTACAGTCATCTTATATCTACAGTCACTCAACTTCGATATCTTACCCTACACCACAGTACCATCAGCAAACAAAAGCAAATGGCTGCCCACCCTGACCGCCAATTCATTTATGCATATAGAGAACAACAGCTGTGCTATTGCACTTACCTGGGGCACTCAAGCTTTTTCTCTGATGAACACTCGCAGTCGAGGACAACATAATGGGTTGTATTATTTAAGAAGTCTTCGAGCCTCTCACAAATCTGTGAACTTATTCCATATGCTCATACCTTCGTTGCCAGCCTGCAATTGGGCATCGTGTCAAATGTTATCAAAAAATCGAGAAATATAGAATCTGCCTGTTGCCCTTCATCCATAGTTCGCAGTATATCATGTGAGAAAAGGGCAAACTGAATTTCACAAGAGCCATATTTTATAAAACCATGCTCATTCATGGACATACGCTTCTCAGTCTCAAGAAAGTTTGATATATTCGAACTGAGAATATATTCAAGGATTCTGTAGGAATTGCACTGAAACAAGTCGTAACCATCTAACAATAATATGAGTTTTGACTCAGTGTCAGAAGAAAGTTCATGTTGTGGCTACCCTGCAGACACAGTTGAGATGCCTGACAGATGCATGACACAGTGGGTGTGAAATGCCGCGGCATCTGGAAACAAACTCCAAAGTAGAAGAGCCGGCCCCTGGTCGCCGAGCGGTTCTAGGCGCTTCAGTCTGTAACAGCGCGACCGCTACTGTCGCAGGTTCGAATTCTGCCTCGGGCATGGATGTGTGTGATGTCCTTAGGTTAGTTCGGTTTAAGTAGTTCTAAGTTCTAGGGTACTGACGACCTCAGATGTTAAGTCCCATAGTGCTCAGAGCCACTTGAACCATTTGAACCAAAGTAGAAGTTCGCGGGACAGCACGTCTAAACTGCACATAGATTCACTTTGAAATCCTGGCAGTGTATGGACCAAATGCAGTACCGTGTCCAGACTTAACGAAATGATGCTAAAAATTTGACCCAGCCCGCATGCACATGAGTGAATACTGATCATATAGGAAGGCCATCGACATCTACCACAGACGATAATGTCCAGGTGAAAGGAAAGCCATCGATGTCTGCCATAGACAACAATGTCCAGGCATAAAGTGGGGCCGTCGACTTCTACCACAGTTGACAATATGCAGGCAGAAGGAGGGCTATCGACGTCTACTACAGACGACAAGTCCAGGAGAAGGAAGGCGGTCAACATGTACCAAAGACGACACTGTCCAGGCAGAAGGGATGCCATCGACATCCACATAGACAAAAAGTCCAGCAGAAGTAAAGCCATCCACATATACCACAGACGATCATGTGCATGCAATCGAGGAACTGATTTTCAGTAAACGCTAATTTTACTACGTTGAGGACGTCCACACAGCGGTTCTAATATGACTCTCTGACAAAGGAGCGAACTTACATAGTCGAGAAATTGATCGGTTGGTAGAATAGTCCGACCATTGCTACAGAAACTTGGCGAATTTGTTAACAAATAGTGCAAAGTATGAGTGTCGCTCTGAAGTCTTGCGCAGCATTCAATTTACTCGGCCGGCCAGAATAATGTGTAGCTCACATTTGTTGCTCTTTAATGTTGTAACGATGCTTATAGAGTAACGATCGCATATGTCTCTGGTAATATCCAACTTATATTTTTTTATGAATAGTGTTATGCAGGTTCAATGTATTTAATGAACAGCGTCATGGAATATTTATTTATTTATTTATGGACGAGCTTTTTGAACAGATGGGAGCAGCCATGGAAACCAGCGGGCGCTTTTCGGGGGAGCGACCACTTCAGGTCGTGAATGTTACTCTCCTGTTCAGGACAAAAAAAAAAAAAAACAGAACACCTTCGACAACTAGAGATAGGATGTTCATATTCACAGGTCATGTACATTAGTATGCTCTGCAGAAATAATAAGGATTTTAGTCACCTCCCTTCAGAATGTGTCCTGTTGCCTAGAAGGCAATCCGCCATTGGCCCTGATACCTTGTTCCGTACGCGAGGGCATCGACGCGTATAAGGCGCGAATGGCGTCGTGTAGTATAGCCATCCGTGCTGTATTGACCTGGCCCCCAAGTTCAACTGTGTCACAGAGCTACACATGTCTTTTAGCCACATCCCACACATTTCTGACTGGCGACAAGTCTTTTGATCTGGCGGGCCAGGACAAAACGGTTATCATCCTATGATATCAAGAAGTTCGTGCAATAATATGTGGTCGTGCATTGTCTTGCTGAAAAACGGCGTCTCGTGTGTTGTGCAGAAAGTTTATGGCTACGGACCGCAGGATGTCATTCACGTAGTTCACACTGGCCACTGTGCCCTGGATACACAACAGCTGTAACTTGTGGCTATACTCAATAGCACCGCACACCGCAAGGTCTGGAGTAGGCAACGTGTATCTTTTGCGAATACAGTTACTGTGATGCCGGTCTCCATGCCTACGGAGAACACAAATCTGGCCATCATTTTCAAACAAACAGAACCTTGATTCGTGCGAAAACGGTGCCTGGAGTCATTGCCTTACCTTCTAGCATGTTTCTGCACATTCGTCAAAGATAGTTGTAGAAGCAGATGAAGCGCATGTACTCCATGCCGTAATAAACGGCGACGGACTGTCACGCCGATAGTGTACTATTTGTTACACTGTTCCACAGGTGTGCTAGAGCAGTGGTGGACGCAGATCTTTCCTGCAATGCCATCCGGATGAGGTCTCCATCTTCTCGAGGGGGATCTGACCCATTCCATCGTGTTCTAAGGCCTTTCGTGAACCATTCTACACAGACAAGTTACACTGCCGAAACACTTCGTGCCACATGATCAGCAGTTTCTCGGGTGGATGCATCACGTTCTCTCCTGCCAATACAATGCTCTCTTTCAAACTCACTGGTCTCACGGTACGGTTCGCGCATACGTCTCCTGCACGTCTGCTCACGTCACACTGATCCATTACCTTCGGCTTATGGCGTGAAGAGTTTGACAGAGCACTGAAAGACGTGAGTCGAAACAAGGCCCCGGGAGTAGACAACATTCCATTAGAACTGATGATAGTCTTGGGAGAGCCAGTCCTGACAAAACTCTTCCATCTGGTGAGCAAAATGTACGAGACAGACGAAATACCCCCAGACTTCAAAAAGAATATAATAATTCCAATCCCAAAGAAATCAGGTGTTGACAGATGTGAAAATTACCGAACAATCAGTTTAATAAGCCATAGCTGCAAAATACTAACACGAATTCTTTACAAACGAATGGAGAAACTAGTAGAAGCCGACCTCGGGGAAAATCAGTCTGGATTCCGTAGAAATACTGGAACACGTGAGGCAATACTGACCTTTCGACTTATCTTAGAAAATAGATTAAGGAAAGGCAAAACTACGTTTCTAGCACTTGTAGACTTAGAGAAAGCTTTTGACAATGTAGACAGGAATACTCTCTTTCAAATTCTAAAGGAGGCAGGGGTAAAATACAGGGAGCAGAAAGCTATTTACAATTTGTACAGAAACCAGATGGCAGTCATGAGAGTCGAGGGGCATGAAAGGGAAGCAGTGGTTGGGAAGGGAGTGAGACTGGGTTGTAGCCTCTCCCCGATGTTATTCAATCTGCATATTGAGCAAGCAGTAAAGGAAACAAAAGAAAAATTTGGAGTAGGCATTGAAATCCAGGGGCGAAGAAATAAAAACTTTGAGGTTCGCCGATGACATCGTAATTCTGTCAGAGACAGCAAATGACCTGGAAGAGGAGCTGAACGGTATCGACAGTGTCTTGAAAGGATGAACATCAACAAAAGCAAAACGAGGATAATGGAATGTAGTCGAATTAAGTCAGCTGATGTTGAGGAATTAGATTAGGAAATGAGACACTTAAAGTAGTATAGGAGTTTAGCTATTTGGGGAGCAAAATAACTGATGCTGGTCGAAGTAGAGAGAATATGACAGTCGGAGAGGATATAAATTTTACACTGGCAATGGGAAGGAAAGCGTCTCTAAAGAAGAGAAATTTGTTAACATCGAGTCAAGAAATCGTTTCTGAAGGTATTTTTATGGAGGTAGCCATGTGTGAAAGTGAACATGGATGATAAATAGTTTAGACAAAAATAGATTTGAAGCTTTCGAAATGTGGTGCTACAGAAGAATGCTGAAGATTAGATGAGTAGATTTCATAACTAATGAGGAGGTATTGAACAGAATTGGGGAGAAGAGGAGTTCGTGCTACAACTTGACTAGAAGAAGGGATCGGTTGGTAGGACATGTTCTGAGGCATCAATGGATCACCAATGTAGTATTGGAGGGCAGCGTGGAGTGTAAAAATCGTAGTGAGACCAAGACATGAAAACACTAAGCAGATTCAGAATGATGTAGGTTGCAGTATGTACTGGGAGATGAAGAAGCTTGCACAGGATAGAGTAGCATGGAGAGCTGCATCAAACCAGTCTCTGGACTGAAGACCACAACAACTACAATGGCGCTACGAGAGCCGCAAGCACATGTTACCGGTAGGTGGTGTTGCGCCGTGATATCGACGTTGATCTTGAACCAGCGAGTCGGAATGGTTCCAACGCTAATCATTTTTGCAGAACATACTAATGTACATGTCCTGTGAATATGAACGTCCTATCTCCAGACGTTCAAGTACATAATTATCAGTTGCAGCATCTGTCACTTATACACGACTCCATTATCTTATAATAGAGTTTTCTATTGTTCACTAAATCCACAAACTAACAGTTCAATGCACTGTTCAGCACACTATCCTACCAACTCATAACAGCATAACAGTTTATGATATGACACTGATGCTGCGTTATGCTGAACACTGCAATGGGCTGTCAATTTGTGCACTTAGTGACTAATAGAAAAATGCGATAACGTTGGATTCATATAACGAAGTGTTGCGACTACAGGATGATACACTCATTCCTATTTACGAACCACGTTATAGGAGCTTGGGTATAAACCAGCGAATGGAAGATGGCTGAAATTTGCCTAAAGCGATAACGCCTTTATCAAACCGTGCATCGTATAAAAACGCGGCTAGAGCCAGTTGACAGAAGTTCTCTGAGTATCGCACCGCGACGTAATTACAATGGAGAAACCAACGTTTTGGCCACGGTTACAGTGTCCTTCTTCTGGTTTCTTCAGTGCAGTCTTTTACATTATGGTCTAGTGCGATATGGAGAAAACATTTATGTCATCTGTGAGTGCTGTTCATTCGTTGGACGATATTTCAAAGTTTACTATTTTGAACATCAGCATCCTTGTTTTGTTTCCATACGATCCGCTCAAAGCTTTGAATGTGGGTACCATTTGCGTTATTGACAAAACTACAAGAGCGATGCGCAGCTTACACCTCCCCTCCACAATTTCTGATGGGCCGATGCGTCCTGCTCCGTTGTTACCTACGGCCGCACCAAAGCAAACGAAATTGGAAAGGTGCTCTAAAAGTTACGGTGTAGTGTGTAAATGACAAACCAGTTTATGACAGGCATCATTTCAAAAGTCACATAGAACTTTCGCCTGCGCTCTACAGTGAACAACAGCACTGAAAAATAGGACGGTATAGCGAAAGTCGAGTTTTATTCATTTGTTCGTTTTTAGCCATTAGATTGATTAAAATCGTCACTTTTGTTCCCATCTTCTGCAATATTTCTCTGTACACTCTCTACAGTCAACATCCTCGATTTTTATTCTTCATATTCTCCTTCCAGGGGATGTTCGTCTGGGTGTCTTGACTACATATCTTGATGATCTGTTTCTTCTCCTAACAAAAATTTTTCATAGATTTATTTCCCCAGGTTATCTTTTCTGTAAGCATTTCTTTTGAAATGATTATGTCCGTGCCATTTTTGGGATAATTACGCTGCACAATATTTCAAACGCTTTGAGATTCTTTTCTTTCGTTTTCCCGTCGTCAACGTTTCTTCTGTATGATACTGTGCGTCTAGAGTTCTATATCTAAAACGTCTTACTCGTTCAAATCTCTGATTCAGTAAATTTCTTTTTTTTTTTAAAAAATCTTTCTCTAGATTTTCATGAACAGGGGGTGGACAAACATCCGTAAACACCATAAACACAACACATTACTATGTCTAATACTGTGTGGGCAAACCGTTGCCATTCAAAACAGCTTTATATAGTGTCAGAGGGACAAGTAAAGTCCTCGTGTGCTTTTCAAGAGAACCTTATACCACACTACTGACCATTAAAATAGCTACACCAAGAGGAAATGCAGTTTCAACACGATACCACAGTTCATCAAAAGTAGTGACTGGCGTATTGTGACGAGCCAGTTGCTCGGCCACCATTGACCCGATGTTATTAGTTGGTGAGAGATCTGGAGAATGTGCTGGCCAGGGCAGCAGTCGAACATTTTCTGTATTCAGAAAGGCCCGTACAGGACCTGCAACATTCGGTCGTGCATTATCCTACTGAAATGTACGGTTTCGTTGGGATCGAATGAAGGATAGGGCCACGGGTCGTAACACATCTGAAATGTAACGTCCACTATTGAAAGTGCCGTCAATGCGAACAAGAGGTGACCGAGAGGTGTAACCAACGGCACCCCATACCATCACTTCGGGTGATACGACAGTATGGCGATGACGAATAGACGCTTCCAATGTGCGTTCACCGCGATGTCGCCAAACACGGATGCGACCATCATGATGCTCTAAACATAACCTGGATTCATCCGAAAAAATGACGTTTAGCCATTCGTGCACCCAGGTTCGTCGTTGAGTACACCATCGCAGGCGCTCCTTCCTGTATTGCAGCGTCATGGGTAACCGCAGCCACGGTCTCCGAGCTGATAGTCCATGCTGCTGCAAACGTCGTCAAACTGTTCGTGCAGATGGTTGCTGTCTTACAAACGTTCCCATCTGTTGACTCAGGGATCGAGACGTCGCTGCACGATCCGTTACAGCCACGCATATAAGATGCCTGTCATCTTGACTGCTAGTGATACGAGGCCGTTGGGATCCAGCACGGCGTTCCGTATTACCCTCCTGAAGCCACCGATTCCATATTCTGCTAATAGTCATTGGATCTCGACCAATGCAGGCAGCAATGTCGGGATACGATAAACCGCAATCGCGAGAGGCTACAATCCGACGTTTATCAAAGTGTTGGTACGCATTTCTCCCCCTTACACGAGGCATCACAACAACGTTTCACCAGGCAACGCCGGTCAACTGCTGATGGTGTATGAGAAATCGGTTGGAAACTTTCCTCATGTCAACACGTTGTAGGCGTCGGCACTGGCGCCAACCTTGTGTGAATGCCCTGAAAAGCTAATCATCTGCATATCACAGCATCCTATCGGTTAAATTTTGCGTCTGTAGCTCGTCATCTTTGTTGTGTAGCAATTTTAATGGCCAGTATATTATTCCTGCAAAATAGTGAGGAATTGAGACAACGATGATAGAGGAAAATAGCGACCATGCACACATCTCTCCGAAGTAGACAACAAAGACTCAACAATACTAAGATCTGATGACAATGGTGGGCAGGTGAGATATTCACAAAAGTCTTGAGCGATTCGAGGTGTTTGAGCAGGCACCTTGTTGTCCTTGAAAACATCTTCACTGTTGGGGAATAAACATTGTACCATCCGCCAGAATGACCACATAGTCCTTGGCAGCAACGGAACCTTGCAGAGTAGCCATGGAGTAAATGGAATACCGCGATACGGCTGCACATAATCCCCCACCACGTTTCATTTTCCGCACTTAAATTCGGCCAGAAGTTGGACAGAGTGATGAGACAAGACGCATCCGACCGTATGACGTTCTCCCGTTGTTTCGTTGTTCACGTTTTCCTTTCTTAGTCATCTTTGTCACTGATGAGTATATTTGGAATTTCAGCACATCCACATCTTATAGAGCTTCCTTCGTGTTGTTTCAGTGCTCACAGGGATGCGAGTGCCACATTAGTTCACCAGTTCAGCAGCTGTAGTCCTCTTATTTTTCGCGACAATGCTTTTCAGTAACCGTCTGTCACGATCATTCAACCCACACTTTGATCAGCATTGTGAGTTAGTGAATGGTGTCCCTCCGCTTTCCCTGCAAGCAATATAAGTGCCTCTTGAAACACCAAACATCTAGTCTACCTTGGCTGCGAAAGCAGACACCGTACAAGCACGAAAAATCTGCGGAGGTTTAAATATGTAATATTTCTGGCTTAGTCAGCCATCATATTAGGCTCCAAGAAGCTGTTCCCAGAGCAGTGGAGATGCAAGAAGTATATTAGATGACGAAATGTGGCGTGAGGTACTTGTGACAGATGTGAGATTCTGTACCATTCCCGTGAGAAAGACCGCCTGCATAATGCTACTGTTCTGTGATCGGCTGCTGTGTTCGGAGCAAGGGCGCCAAAACGTTAAAGTGTAGTTATTATTAGTAGTTAAACTACTAGTTGGAATGACTTCACTTATTAATATAAATATCTCACAACAGCTGACTATCAATCAGTCACTTTAGAATTATTAAAAACAATTTAAATCAAATATAAAAGTCTGACGAAATTTCAGACGAAGCACTTCGGAAGCGTTCGGGTCACGCCTTTTCTGGTACGGCGCGCGAAGTGTTTCGGGCTGTTCGTCACTCTAGATTAGGCAGTCGAGAAGAACAGACATGTTGTCTGTCGTATGGCGTGTTTCCAATTTTTATTTAAGTTCCTGTTCGTCACTCTGGATTAGGCAGTCGAGATGCAGAGTCATGTTGTCTGTAGCAAGATGTGTTTGCCAGTATTCAGTACTAAAAGATTCATTCCGGTAGTCATGAGGCACAGACACGTGCCACAAATAGTGTAAAGATACATTTTCGTAAACGTTGTGTTTGATAATGTACTTTGCTGTATCAGAAGGTGTTGTATTAATATCTTGTAATTTTCTCGTGTGGCTATATTAAAATACGCGAGTGGCAGCCCAAAGAAGTGCTACATTGTTTCAGAAAAGAACCTCGCTAAAAGTCAGTTTCAGTTTCAAGATACAGAACGTACGACCTGCGTGCGGTTTTCTGCGCTGGGGACATCAACTTGAAGACAGCAGGTTAGTGAACTGTAACAGAAACTTCGTATTCCACACAGTGCAGTGGAAACAAAAATGGTTCAAATGGCTCTGAGCACTATGAGACTCAACTGCTTTGGTAATCAGTCCCCTAGAACTTAGAACTACTTAAACCTAACTAACCTAAGGACATCACGCACATCCATGCCCGAGGCAGGATTCGAACCTGCGACCGTAGCAGTCCCACGCAGTGGAAACAACTAGGAGCCTCACGTGTACTGCATGCACAGAACAAATGTGCTCAGCGACACGTCATCTGCAGTAATGCAGAGGAGGTAAAGGAGGATGATCGTTGATAACACCAAAGTGCAATTCATTCTTCCTTTCTTGCCGTAAATTCATCTACATCTACATCATACCCCGCAAGCCACCTAATGGTGTGTGACGGAAGTTACTTTCGGTGTCACTATCTGGTTCCTCCAACCCTGTTCCACTCTCGAATAGTGCGTGTGAAGAATGATTGTCGGTAAGCCTCTGTATGGTCTCTAATTTCTCGAATTTTCTCCTCGTGGTCAATACGCGAGATGTTTGTGGAGGGAAGTAACATGTTGTCCGACACCTCCTGCAAAGTGCTGTCCCGAAATTTCAATAGTAAATCTCTCCGTGATGCACAACGTCTCTCTTGTAACGTCAGCCAGTGGAGTTTGTTTAGAATTAAAAAAAAATCAAATGGCTCTGAGCACTATAGGACTTAACATCTGTGGTCATCAGTCCCCTAGAACTTAGAACTACTTAAACCTAACTAACCTAAGGACATCACACACATCCATGCCCGAGGCAGGATTCGAACCTGCGACCGTAGCAGTCACGCGGTTCCGGACTGAGCGCCTTAACCGCGAGACCACCGCGGCCGGCTGTTTAGCATCTCCATAACGCTCTCTCGCCAGCTAAACGATTCAGTCACAAAACGCGCCGTTCTTCGTTGGATCTTCTCTGTCTCTTCTCAGTCCTACCTGACAGGGATCCCAGATGGAAGAACATGAGCCGTGCTGCGGCTCGCGTTTGTGCCTCTTGTTTTCTTAGTGCGGTCACTGGCGCCACTACGTTTGCTCGCTTTGTCTGTCCGTGAGTGGCAGTAGCGGCGTTTATCGATAGCGAGTACTGTGGTACTATCCTTGGAGCGACCTCTAGTATTTCCGGGTCGTCGTGTGTCGGAGTTCAGTTGAGTTGGGACGGAGGATCAGTGAGGTCCGCACAGCCCCAGGACTCGCCGGGACAGCTGGCAATACATGCACTACCCGATGGAAGGATGTGGTCGCGAGAGTGCACGACCACCCCAAGGACCTGATTCAGCTAGTTTAAGTTGAATGGACCGTTAAATCCGCGCAGTGAAACCGCCACCACTGTGTGTGTGTCCGTCCGCCGAAGTGACCTCATGGCAATAAAATGTCAGTTGACGATTCATACTGGGACGTTTGCCTTGCCTGACTTGATCGAGAGCGACCGTCGGCTGGTCGTTCGGTCAGTTGTTTCAACACACGACGTGTATTTGGTCTTCCGACGGCTTCTGGGCTTGTGAGGACTTGTAATTCGTCCTTGTTGCTCCACAGTGACTGGTTTTAGTATTGTTTGAGTTGTTTGTGGAATTGCTTTCTCGGATCCGTGTGTATCTAGTGTGGTTTCGAATACGCAGTAATTTTAACACTGTCTGCGTAGTGGATTAGAGGAGGCAACTTCTTGTGATTACATAGGATTATTCTTGTTTTTGAACACGTTCTCTTGTTTAATGTTTGTCGTTTAACGATGTCAAGGGTGTAGTCCACCCGTCTGCCTGCCATGGGTTATTCTATCGTGTATTGGGCATCGGACGTTAGGTAGATTTTGCGTGAGTGTCGATCTTGCGTTTAACTGTGACTGGTTTGAGTTGCCATCCTGTTAAGTGAGTTTAACGCTGGGCTGCCTGTCTCACCTTACTTGAATTTGAGCGACTTTCCCAGCGCTGTCTGTGGATCACTCCCTTCTTTATTTGGTCTGATTGCGTCAATTGTTTAAAAAATAATATTTTGTTTAAATTGTTCCTATTGCTTGCGGCCTTCAGCCGAGAAATAATTTGAATTCTTCTTAATAAGGCTTTCAGCCGTCAGCGTAGCTCGTGTTACAGTCAAATTTTTTATTTGGCTGTTTTAAAAATTATTTTGGTATGTTAACGTGTAATTGTCTTCCTCATTTGTATTTCAGGCCTTCAGCTGTTAATTGTTCTGAAGTATTGCTCGTGGCCTTTAGCCGATAAATAATTTGAATTCTTTCTTAATAAGACCTTCAGCCGTGAGTGTAGCTTGTGTTACAGTCAATTTTTCTCAAAATGATCGTTTTGAAAAAAAATATTTCCTTAAATAAAGTGTACGTATGTACTGTGCAACCAACGGTAACTGATTAATCCCCGTACACACCTTTTCCTGCTTCCCCTAAGTCCCATGTATCAGAACACTACTCAAGATTCGGACGAACAAACGCCTTATAAGCCGCTTCTTTCGTGGATGAGTTATATTTCCTTCCGATTCTTCCGATGAATAGCGGTGTCTGCTTTTCCCACTATCTGTTTATGTGGTCATTCCACTGCCGCTCTGGACAGTTACGCTTAGGTATTTTACGGCAGACGCTGACTCAAACTGTTGTCATCAGTAGTGTAGCTGTACAGTAGTGGATTTCTTTTCCTATGTGTGTGCAATATGTTACATTTATTTACGTTCAGGGTCAACTGCCAGAGACTGCAACATTTATCAATTATCTGCAGGTCGTTCTCCAAATTCTTACTATCTTCTGGCTTTGCTACTTTGGTATAAACAAGGGCATCATCTGCAAATAGCCTTACAGAGCATCCGGCGCTTTCTACTAGATCATTTATATATATATTGTGAACAGCAACGGTCCTAACACCCTTACCTGTGGTACTCCGCATATTACCTTTACATCTGTCGATTTAATTCCGTTAAGAGCGACGTGTTGAATTGTATCTGCAAGAAAGTCTTGAATCCAATCGCAGGTCTGCTCCGATACTCCGTAAGTTCGTATTTTTTTTCACGAAACGGCAATGCGGGACGGTGTCAAATGCCTTACTGAAATCAAAGAACACTGCGATGTGGATCTCATGGAGGAACAGAGGGAGCTAAGTTCCGCAGGAGCTCTGTTTGAGGAACCCTTGTTGATTTTTATAGAGGAGCTGTTCATTTTCCAAGAACGTCATAATTATTGACCATATAACACGTTCGATAGTTGTACAGCGGATTGAGATCAACGACATAGTTCTATGATTGTGTGGATCTGTCTTACGGCCTTTCTTAAAAACGGTAATGACCTGCGCTTTTTCCAGTCGTTAGGTGCCTTTCGTTGCTCAAGCGACCTACGATAAATTACTGCTGGAAGGGGAGCAAGTTCTTTCGTATAAACTTAGTAGAATCTTTTAGGTATCTCATCTGATCCTAAAGCCATTCCATTGCTAAGCGATTGTAGTTGCTTTTCAGTTCCGCTATCGGTTATCTTAATATCTACCACTTCGGCGTTCGCACGATGATTGAAAGCAGGGGCAGTGTTACGATCTTCCGCGGTGAAACAACTTCGAAAAACCGAATTCAGTACTTCATAGGTCAGACACGATGCACTCACAACTACACACAACACTCTTCTGTCCATGACCGACATGTGCAACGTACTGAGGGTACTGCAAAAGTGCCATTCACGGTCAAATACAACATCACCACCTGCTGGTTTGGCTGTTATTTTCATTTATGTTCAAGTTTACATTTCTCACTGTGCGCAAGATGGAGGCTTCCTCGTACTACTTGTAGAAACTCCCTGTCCTTTCCCACTCACAAATGCAGCGAGGGAAGAATCATTGAATATATGCTAACACCAATTTACACTACTCGCCATTAAAATTGCTACAACACGAAGATGACGTGGTACAGACGCGAAATTTAACCGACAGGAAGAAAATGCTGTGATATGTAAATGATTAGCTAATCAGGGCATTCACACAAGGTTGGAACCGGTGGCGACACAGACAACGTGCTGACATGGGGAAAGTTTCCAATCTATTTCTCATACGCAAACAGAAGTTGACCGGCGTTGCATGGTGAAACGTTGTTGTGATGCCTCGTGTAGGGAGGAGAAATGCGTACCATCACGTTTCCGACTTTGATTAAGGTCGGATTGTAGCGTATCGCGATTGCGGTTTATCGAATCGCGACATTGCTGCTCGCGTTGGTCGAGATCCAACGACTGTTAGCAGAATATGGAATCGGTGGGTTCAGGAGGGTAATACGGAACGCCGAGCTGGATCCCAACGGCCTCGTATCACTAGCAGTCAAGATGACAGGCATCTTATCTGCGTGGCTGTAACGAATCGTGCAACCACATCTCGATTCCTGAGTCAACAGATGGGAACGTTTGCAAGACAACAACCATCTGCACGAACAGTTCGACGACGTTTGCAGCAGCATTGAACATCAGCTCGGGGACCATGGCTGCGGTTATCCTTGACGCTGCATCACAGACAGGAGCGCCTGCGATGGTGTAGTCAACGACTAACCTGGGTGCACGAATGGCAAAACGTCATTTTTTCGGATGAATCCAGGTTCTGTTTACAGCATCATAATGGGTCGCATCCGTGTTTGGCGACATCGCGGTGAACGCACATTGGAAGCGTGTATTCGTCATCGCCATACTGGCGTATCACCCGACTTGATGGTATGGGGTATCACCCGGCGTGAATGTATGGGGTGCCATTGGTTACACGACTCGCTCATCTCTTGTTCGTATTGACGGCACTTTGAAAAGGGGATCTTACATTGCAGATGTGTTACGACCCGTGGCTCTACCCTTCATTCGAACCCTGCGAAACCCTACATTTTAGCAAGATAATGCAGGACCTCATGTTGCAGGTTCTGAACGGGCCTTTCGGGATACAGAAAATGTTCGACTGCTGCCCTAGCAAAACCATTCTCCAGATTTCTCACCAACTGAAAACGTCTGGTCAATGGTGGCCGAGCAACTGGCTCGTCACAATACGTGTTGAAGCCCCATTGGCAGCTGTACCTGTACACGCCATCCAAGCTGTGTTTGACTCAATGCCCAGGCTTATCAAGGCCGTTATTACGGCCAGAGGTGGTTGTTCTGGGTACTGATTTCTCAGGATCTATGCACCTAAATTGGGTGAAAATATAGTAACATATCAGTTCTAATATAATATATTTGCCCGGTGAATACCCGTTTATCACCTGCATTGCTTCTTGGTGAAGCAATTTTAATGACCAGTAGTGTATTTAATCGTCAGGATTTTTTCAAGCATTATACCATTAACCTAACTAATAACTCGCATTAATTTTCGTTTAGAGCAAGCCGCATTTCATCACGGCAAACAGAAATTCGGCCCAAGTTATCTCATATCCTTAGACAGTGACTTACGACGATACTGTCCCATACTGCGTCATCAACAGACGATCGCAAATTGCTCTTACCCTTTCCATCAAGAGCAATCCTACTACACTTCGCTAGGTCACTCCAAATGCTACCTTCCTCCCTGAAGAAATGAGTTGTATTACTTAAAAGGTCTTCGAACCGCTCACAAACCTGAGAACCTATTCCGTACTCGTAGACCTATGTTAACAGTCTGCAGTCGAGTTCCACGCGAGTTATGCTTTCTAAATCCGTCTTGATTTGTAGACTGAATCTTTACTCTTTCAAGGAAATTTATTATATTCAGACTCTGTATATTCTGAAGAGTTCTGCAGCAATACGACGTGAGGGATACTGTCCTGTAATTTTGTGGATCCGTTCTTTTATCCTTCGCATATATGGGTGTCATCTGCTCTTTCCTCCAATCGCTTGAGACTTGCCGCTGGGTGAGTACGTATCCAATGTTGCACTCTCTGAAAAAAAGAGTTCTTTCTATTTGCCAGACTTCGAACGCTTCCTCTGTTGTTTGAGCCCCAGTCTTCGTTTCTTGAAAGTCACTGTAGCCATTTATACTTCTCTTTCAGGAGCACTGCACATTCTCTGATTTACAGATTCACTATACAAGGCGCAACGAATTGGTGGGAAACTGTAACGATAATTTTATTGTTAACAAACGTTTTATCATAATTATCATCACGATCAGCAGCATTTATAAGATGATGTTCGACGTTCACAGCTATACAGGATCTTCCGCTAAACTTTTCCATTCACTGCGGTGTTCAACGTCGTTTTAAGTGTTTGTCTGTGTGAAATACTCGTACAGAGATTTTGGCACACTGCTTTAGGGTGGTACAGTAACAGTTTTGTAAAATTTGAAGATTAAAACAGTCTTGACCGCAACTTTTTATATTTTTTTGGAGTGACCGGTTTCGATTCTGTTTGAGAACCATCTTCAGACTCTGAAAAAACATATTATCAGATTGAGGGATCGTTATAATAGTAAGTATATATAGCAAAATGTGGAGCTAATAAATAAATACACCCAGAACGGTGGGTGGACTCCGTGGAGCAAGTTGCGCCGACCGTCGAAGCTGGAATAACTGCTACCCACACAAGGAGGGAACGGTTGTTAAATGGGCTTGGTCACGCCCACCGTCCTGAGTGTGACATAATTGCTATCCAATCAGAAAGACGTCTACGGATAGGTAAACACAAGGAGTGGATTAAAAAGTGCGTTATAATTAAATTACATAGTAACATCATTATAAATGATTATTCGTCATAAAATATAAACTATAAAGTTTCGTTGGTTTTAAATCAGCTAAAGGTACGCTGTCCTCTAATGTCAATTCTGTAAAAGATGCACCAAAGGTTCTATTTCGACAGTGAGACGCTGCTAGCGGAGGTACATCGAGAGTTGCCGTGGAAACGGCGTCCTGTTCCGATGCGGCAGTCTACAGAGCTGTCAAAGTTTGCTGTAGGTGAAGACCAATGTCCTCTATTGACATAAAATGTTGGAGATAACTTTATGTGATGGTGGTTTCAACAGTCATTAAAAATGAGTGCGTGAGGAGGCAGTCTTTACACTAGTGCATAGTGAAAGACATAGATATCATAGAGTAGCATAAAGTTGCCATATGCAGGTTCTGCACTATCTAGTATTGATTACGAAAAAGTTAAAAAGTAGAATCTTGATGCTATTAGGTAGAATGGTGGCAATATTCGTGCACACTAAGGAAAATAATCTCCCCCCATGAACCATGGACCTTGCCGTTGGTGGGGAGGCTTGTGTGTGGGGAGGCTTGTGTGCCTCAACGATACAGATAGCCGTATCGTAGGTGCAACCACAACGGAGGGGTATCTGCTGAGAGGCCAGAACAACGTGTGGTTCCTGAAGAGGGGCAGCAAACTTTTCAGTAATTGCAGGGGCAACAGTCTGGACGATTGACAGATCTGGCCATGTAACATAACCAAAATGGCCTTGCTGTTCTAGTACTGCGAACGGCTGAAAGCAAGGGGAAACTACATCCGTAATTTTTCCCGAGGGCATGCAGCTTTACTGTATGATTAAATGATGATGGTGTCCTCTTGGGTAAAATATTCCGGAGGTAAAATAGTCCCCCATTCGGATCTCTGGGTGGAGACTACTCAAGAGAGACGTTGTTATCAGGAGAAAGAAAACTGGCTTTCTACGGATCGGAGCGTGGAATGTCAGATCCCTTAATCGGGCAGGTAGATTAGAAAATTTAAAAAAGGAAATGGATAGGTTAAAGTTACATATAGTGGGAATTAGTGAAGTTCGGTGGCAGAAGGAACAAGACTTTGGGCAGGTGAATACAGGGTTATAAATACAAAATCAAATAGGGGTAATGGAGAAATAGGTTTAATAAGGAATAAAAAAATAGGAGTACGGATAAGCTACTACAAATAGCATAGTGAACGCATTATTGTGGCCAAGATAGATACGAAGCGCACACCTACTACAGTAGTACAAGTTTATATGCCAACTAGCTCTGCAGACGACGAAGAAATTGATGAAATGTATGATGAGATAAAAGAAATTATTCAGGTAGTGAAGGGAGACGAAAATTTAATAGTCATGGGTGACTGGAATTCAAGAGTAGGAGCAGGGAGAGAAGGAAACAGTAGGTGAATATGGAGTGGGTCTAAGAAATGAAAGAGAAAGGCGCCTGGTAGAATTTTGCGAGGAGCATAACTTAATCATAGCTAACATTTGGTTTAAGAATCATGAAAGAAGGTTGTATACATGGAAGAATCCTGAAGATACTAAAAGGTATGAGATAGATTATATAATGGTAAGACATAGATTTAGGAACCAGGTTTTAAATTGTAAGTCATTTCCAGGGGCAGATGTGGACTTTGACCACAATCTATTGGTTATGAACTCTAGATTAAAACTGAAGAAACTGCAAAAAGGTGGAAATTTAAGGAGATGGGACCTGGATAAACTGAAAGAACCAGAGGTCGTACAGAGTTTCAGGGAGAGCATAAGGGAACAATGGACAGGAATGGGGGAAAGAAATACAGTAAAAGAAGAATGGGTAGCTTTGAGGGATGAAATAGTGAAGGCAGCAGGGGATCAAGTAGATAAAAAGACGAGGGCTAGTAGAAACCGTTTGGTAACAGAAGAAATATTAAATTTAATTGATGAAAGGAGAAAATATAAAAATGCAGTAAATGAAGCAGACAAAAAGGAATACAAACGTCTCAAAAAGAGATCGACGGGAAGTGCAAAATGGGTAAGCAGAGATTTCTAGAGGACAAATGTAAGGATGTAGAGGGTTATCTCACTAGGGGTAACGTAGATACTGCCTACAGGAAAATTAAAGACACCTTTGGAGGTAAGAGAACCACTTGTATGAATATCAAGAGCTCAGATGGAAACCCAGTTCTAAGCAAAGAAGGGAAAGCAGAAAGGTAGAAAGAATATATAGAGGGTCTATACAAGGGCGATGTACTTGAGGACAATATTATGGAAATGGAAGAAGATGTAGATGAAGATGAAATGGGAGATACGATACTTCGTGAAGAGTTTGACAGAGCACTGAAAGACCTGAGTCGAAACTAGGCCCCAGGAGTAAACAACATTCCATTAGAACTACTGACGGCCTTGAGAGAGCCAGTTCTGACAAAACTCTACCATCTGGTCAGCAAGATGTACGAGACAGGCGAAATTCCCTCAGACTTCTACAAGAATATAATTATTCCAATCCCAAAGAAAGCAGGTGTGACAGAAAATTACCGAACTTTCCGTTTAATAAGTCACAGCTGCAAAATACTAACGCGAATTCTTTACAGACGAATGGAAAAACTGATAGAAGCCGACCTCGGGGAAAATCAGTTTGGATTCCGTAGAAATGTTGGAACACGAGAGGCAATACTGACCCTGTGACGTATCTTAGAAGAAAGATTAAGGAAAGGCAAACCTACATTTCTAGCATTTGTAGACTAAGAGAAAGCTTTTGACAATGTTGATTCGAATACTCTCTTTCAAATTCTGAAGGTGGCAGGGGTAAAATACAGGGAGCGAAAGGCTATTTACAATTTGTACAGAAAGCAGATGGCAGTTATAAGAGTCGAGGGGTATGAAAGGGAAGCAATGGTTGGGAAGAGAGTGAGACAGGGTTGTAGCATCTCCCCGATGTTATTCAAACTGTATATTGAGCATGCAATAAAGGAAACAAAAGAAAAATTCGGAGGAGGTATTAAAATCCATGGAGAAGAAATAAAATCTTTGAAATTCGCCGATGACATTGTAATTTTGTTAGAGACAGCAATGGACTTGGAAGAGCAGTTGAACGGAATGGACAGTGTCTTGAAAGGAGGGTATAAGATGAACATCAACAAAAGCAAAACGATGATAATGGAATTTAGTCAGTTAAGTCTGGTGATGCTGAGGGAATTAGATTAGGAAATGAGACACTCAAAGTAGTAAAGGAGTTTTGCTATTTGGGAGCAAAATAACTGATGATGGTCGAAGTAGAGAGGATATCAAATGTAGTCTGGCAACGGCAAGGAAAGCGTACCTGGAGAAGAAAAATTTCTTAACATCGAGTATACATTTAAATGTAAGGAAGTCGTTTCTGAAAGTATTTGTATGGAGTGTAGACATGTATGGAAGTGATATGTGGACGGTAAATAGTTTTGACAAGAAGAGAACAGAAGCTTTCGAAATGTGGTGCTACAGAAGAATGCTGAAGATTAGATGAGTAGATCACATAACTAATCAGGAGGTATTGAATAGAATTGGGGAGAAGAGTTGCTTGTGGCACAACTTGACTAGAAGAAGGGATCGGTTGGTAGGACTTGTTCTGAGACATCGAGGGAGCACCATTTTAGCATTGGAGGGCAGCGTGGAGGATAAAAATCGTAGAGGGAGACCAAGAAATAAATACACTAAGCAGATTCAGAAGGATGTAGGCTGCAGTAGGTACTGTGAGATGAAGCTTGCACAGGATAGGGTAGCATGGAGAGCTGCATCAAACCAGTCTCAGGACTGAAGATCACAACACCATAACAACAAGGGAAATAATCTCGTAATGAGAGATAGCTGACACTAGTATGTGACAAAAACGCTACATTACGTGTAGTATTTAGAGGATAGAGCCTCTATAACCAGGAGACCATTAGCAATATAGGGAAGTGGGGTATTTTTTGCTAGAATTGACATATAGTAAATCCAAGTTTTATCATGAACGTAATAAGACAACAGCAATGGTTATGCCAAGTTATAAAATATGAAATATGTAAAAAGTATAGAAACAAAATTATGTCGTTGATCATAAAAGCGCTAATGATAAAAGCAAGAGTCAACATGATATAAAAAGCAAGGACGTAACGTATTTGAGAGTGAAAGAGCAGTACTACTTATAATAAGTCTTCAAAAAGATCAAAGAAAAATTTTTCTCTGAAGTCAAGCTGCTCGTTGAGTAAGGCTACAGGCTTGTTTTTATAATGTGCATAAATTTCTATTTCTTCCAACGAATTTAATAAAGGTCCTTTTGGGGCAATATGAAGAATCTTTAAGTTATTTTGAATTGATCCTTCTGAATGACCGCAGTCATTCAAATGTTCGCCAAATAAGGATTTATTACGACTAATACCTGATGTATGTTCTTTAAAACGAACAGCAATGTTGCGGCCACTTTGTCCTATATATTGCTTCTGGCAGTCATCACATAGTAACTTATAGACTCCAGAGTTCTGGTATCTGGTATCTTTTTGATCAATATTATGTATAAGTCTGTTTGGAAGCAAATTATTGGTTGTGGAAACTATTGTGAGTTCAGTATTTTGAAACAATTTATTTATATTATCGGAAATATTCCCCATGAATGTCATTTTAGAGTAT
The DNA here is from genome assembly GCF_023897955.1 of Schistocerca gregaria. Lineage (NCBI taxonomy): Eukaryota > Metazoa > Arthropoda > Insecta > Orthoptera > Acrididae > Schistocerca > Schistocerca gregaria. The sequence continues at coordinate 514,471,816 of NC_064925.1, read as the reverse complement.
TTTCGATTGCTGGACTCAGTTGTGCGATATGAATGTTGTAGTCTATTAAGCAAAAAGGCTATCTCATTGGGATTGAAATCATTTGCAATAGCAGTCTGTTTTAATATTAATCTTTTTTCTGGATTTCATCTGGGGTCAATGGTAATTCTTTAATTCTATGAATCATTGATTGAAAGAATACCATTTTGTATTTAGATGGATGGCAAGAGGTGGCGTTAATGATTACATCTGTTTTTAATGTATCTATTTCACCTTCAGTCCCATTATGGATCAAAAATATATCATCAACATACCGTTTATAGTAGATAATTTAATTAGTAATTTCAGGGTTTTCTTCAAAGCATTGTAATTCAACATGATTGACAAAAATGTCTGAGATGGTACCAGCTAGGGAATTAGCCATTGCTAGGCCATCTTTTTGAGAATAGATCTTACCGTTAAAGAAGAAGTAGTTAAAAGTCAACGTATGTTCAAGTAACTGAATAAACTCTATAATCTCTTCTGTATCCATGATCTTTAACAAATCATTTTTAATAATGCCAATTGTTTTCTTTATTGGTATGTTAGTATACAGGTTTTTAATATCAAGTGAAGAAAATCTAGCGCCATCGGGTATATCTATATCGTAAATTGCCTGTGCCAGTTCATTACTGTTTCTTTCGTAGACGTAAAAGAATTTTAAGATGTCATTCAATTAGGTAGGAGACGATTTACCGGCGGAAGTAAAGCTGTGAGGACGGGACGTGGGTCGTGCTTGGGTAGCTCAGATGCTAGAGCACTTGCCCGCAAAAGGCAAAGGTCCCTAATTCGAGTCTCGGTGGGGCACACAGTTTTAATCTGCCAGCAAGTTTCAAGATAGTATAAGTTTTTATTGCAATGATTGCAAGTTTACAAAGGACGCGTCTGTATGAGGCCACTTAAGAGCATGATGTTGTACCCTCTCTGGCCCAGTCGCAAGCACTGACTGGATTGGAAAGGGCGTCATAAAGCCGTTAGATACTCTCCTGAGACAAGCTGGCCGAGAACTATTACAACTCTCTGTTGGTCGATTGTGGATACGGGACAGCGGCTGCTCAGATATTTACCAAAGAAAAATAACCAAACAGCCTTATGCTTTTAGAAGTTGTTACTTTATTTACAAGACCAGTTTCGGCATCTCATTAAAGCCATCTTCAGGACCATATACACCCCATGTATAGAGCATCAACTACATTGCCGCATGCATCATCGGAAGCATCGCAACATGGATTCAGTTGATCTTTTGTGGAATGTGTACTTCGAAGACACTCCACAAAAAAATTCAATGATTCCAGATGTTGATGATTCCAGTTTTTGTACATACACACACACACACAAACACACACACACACACACACACACACACACACATACACTCCTGGAAATGGAAAAAAGAACACATTGACACCGGTGTGTCAGACCCACCATACTTGCTCCGGACACTGCGAAAGGGCTGTACAAGCAATGATCACACGCACGGCACAGCGGACACACCAGGAACCGCGGTGTTGGCCGTCGAATGGCGCTAGTTGCGCAGCACTTGTGCACCGCCGCCGTCAGTGTCAGCCAGTTTGCCGTGGCATACGGAGCTCCATCGCAGTGTTTTAAACACTGGTAGCATGCCGCGACAGCGTGGACGTGAACCGTATGTGCAGTTGACGGACTTTGAGCGAGGGCGTATAGTGGGCATGCGGGAGGCCGGGTGGACGTACCGCCGAATTGCTCAACACGTGGGGCGTGAGGTTTCCACAGTACATCGATGTTGTCGCCAGTGGTCGGCGGAAGGTGCACGTGCCCGTCGACCTAGGACCGGACCGCAGCGACGCACGGATGCACGCCAAGACCGTAGGATCCTACGCAGTGCCGTAGGGGACCGCACCGCCACTTCCCAGCAAATTAGGGACACTGTTGCTCCTGGGGTATCGGCGAGGACCATTCGCAACCGTCTCCATGAAGCTGGGCTACGGTCCCGCACACCGTTAGGCCGTCTTCCGCTCGCGCCCCAACATAGTGCAGCCCGCCTCCAGTGGTGTCGCGACAGGCGTGAATGGAGGGACGAATGGAGACGTGTCGTGTTCAGCGATGAGAGTCGCTTCTGCCTTGGTGCCAATGATGGTCGTTTGCGTGTTTGGCGCCGTGCAGGTGAGCGCCACAATCAGGACTGCATACGACCGAGGCACACAGGGCCAACACCCGGCATCATGGTGTGGGGAGCGATCTCCTACACTGGCCGTACACCTGTGGTGATCGTCGAGGGGACACTGAATAGTGCACGGTACATCCAAACCGTCATCGAACCCATCGTTCTACCATTCCTAGACCGGCAAGGGAACTTGCTGTTCCAACAGGACAATGCACGTCCGCATGTATCCTGTGCCACCCAACGTGCTCTAGAAGGTGTAAGTCTACTACCCTGGCCAGCAAGATCTCCGGATCTGTCCCCCATTGAGCATGTTTGGGACTGGATGAAGCGTCGTCTCACGCGGTCTGCACGTCCAGCACGAACGCTGGTCCAACTGAGGCGCCAGGTGGAAATGGCATGGCAAGCCGTTCCACAGGACTACATCCAGCATCTCTACGATAGTCTCCATGGGAGAATAGCAGCCTGCATTGCTGCGAAAGGCGGATATACACTGTACTACTGCCGACATTGTGCATGCTCTGTTCCTGTGTCTATGTGCCTGTGGTTCTGTCAGTGTGATCATGTGATGTATCTGACCCCAGGAATGTGTCAATAAAGTTTCCCCTTCCTGGGACAATGAATTCACGGTGTTCTTATTTCAATTTCCGGTATTATATATATATATATATATATATATATATATATATATATATATATATATATATATATATATATATATATATATATAATTCTACTGTACGTGTGTATGTTACTGTACTCCTCCTAAACGGCTGGACCGATCTGAATGAATTTTTTTTGTATGTGTTTGGGTGGCGCCCTGGATGGTTTAGATTCACAAATCAGCCCGGCAGATGGCAACCCATCGAATGCCTTCGAGCTAATGCATTGAGACAAAGACTGGCCCGTCAACGAGTCACCGACACTTTCAGAACACGTGAACAACAGCGTTTGCAAGTGAATCGCGCATTGGCACGTGCATCACTTCTTCGCCTTGCGTTTTACTATGAGGCGGACATCGGCTATTCGCCACATTCACAAACTGTAGTCGGTGCTATGAACAAACAATGCCAACACTGTCATGCACTCAAATACAAAGGTGAATCGGCCGGTTTGTGCTGCGCGTCTGGAAAAGTTGTATTGCCACTATTGAATTCGCCGCCAGAACCATTGAAAACACTATTGGCGGGAGCTACATCTCAATCTAAATTGTTTTGCGTAAAATTAGCAAATTCAATTCGTGCTTTCACATGAAATCATTTGGAGCGACAAAAATCATTAAGAATGAGGATGGTCGCAATTTTCAATCAACGTCTAAGATTCAGGGCCAAGTGTATCATCAAACTGGTTCTTTAAAGCCGATGCCTGATACCGATTCAAAATTTCTGTAAATCTACGTCATGGTTGATCAGGAGCAGCAAATAAACGCACGCTGCCTGTACAACGATACCGAGCAGATAGAGGAGCTGGAAGCTGTAGTATTTTAGAACCGTTTTTACAGAATCACAACCAGTTGGTCCAGTTGTTCAATTCCGTTTCAAACAGACTGCAAACCGACAACTATACGATCGTCATCAAAGCAGACAAAGTACCATCTGGATAGCACGCGGGCCAATATAATGCACCGACCATTAATGAAGTTGCAGTTGTTATGGTGTGCGAAACATTTGAACGTCGAGATATACGATCAGACGTAGAGATAACACAATGCATACGATTGAAGACAGTCATCGCTCTTACGACGCTATGCAATATCCATTGATATTTTGGGAAGGAGAAGATGGATATCATATAAATATCAAACGAAGAAATCCTGCAACAGGTACAATCTACACATGTCATTACCTAATATTTTATTTTTATGCACGATTAATTTCTTTTTGTCTTAATTATATTTTTACTTTGCAGGTGCAGAAATCAGCAAGAAAGTGAGCGTTATGAACTTCTACGCATATCGGTTTATGATGAAGATAATAATATTCTCCGATGCCGCCAGCTGTTTCAACAATATATCGTTGATATGTATGCGAAAACTGAAAGTGAGGGATTACGATACATCAGGTATAATGAAGCGAAACTTCGAGCTGAGGAATACATTCATTTGCGTGATGCTGTTGTTGGTAACGTAGATGGAATAAATAATATCAACGACATCGGTACTTCGTATATTCTTCCATCATCATATATTGGTAGCCTACGTCATATCCAAGAATATATTCAAGACGCCATGACTTTTGTGTGTGAGTACGGAGAACCAGATTTGTTCATTACGTTTATGTAATCCAAAATGGGATGAAATTAAAATTGCGTTATTGCCAGTTCAAACTGCAATAGATCGGCACAATATCACTGCACGTGTCTTCGGACAAAAGTTAAAATCGTTGATGAAATTGATTATACATTCCTCTGTATTTGGCAAAACACATTGCTGGCTGTATTATGTTAAATGGCAAAGAAGAGGTTTACCACAAGCGCCTATTTTGATTTGGTTGATCGACAAAATACAGTCTGAAGAAATTGATAAAATTATCTCAGCAGAAATTCCGGATCAGAATATCGATCAAGAATTGTATGAGAATGTTACCGCTTACATGATCCATGATCCATGCAGTGCTATAAACATGACGGCGCCGTGCATGGACAGTGGAAAATGTACGAAACGTTTTCCAAAAAATTGTAATATCGATGGTTATCTATTGTATTGTCGTAGAGACACTGACCATGGTGGTCAATCACATAAGATACGCATTTCAAACGGTACAACAGTTGACACTGACAATCACTAGGTGGTTCCGTATTCACCATTGCTTTGTAAAATCTACAAAGCACACATAAACATTGACCTCTGCAGTTCGATGAAGTCTATAAAATATATATATGCAAATATGTCCATAAGGGCAGTGATATGGCTGTATTTGCTGTTCACAATGTTAAGGAAAACGATGAAATAACACGGTATCAAATGGTTCGATACATCATCACCAATGAAGTAGTTTGGCGTTTTTTGGGTTTTCCGATACACTAAAGAGACCCTGCTGTTATACATTTGGCCGTGCACCTTGAAAATGGACAGCGTATTTATTTCATGGAAGAGACTGCTCTACAACGTGCATCACTTGCCCCAAAAACCACATTAACTGAGTTTTTCGAACTGTGCAACCGACCAGGTATTCCCGGTCAATTCCTAAGGACATGAATGTATACTGATGTGCCACATGTTCACATGGAACAAACAGTTTGAATTCGTTAGATTTACCACTAATGTCACCACATAACTTGCGATTAAAAATTGGCTCACCTATCATTTTGCTTCGGAATTTAAATGCACCTAAGCTATGCAACGGTACAAGATTAGTCATAAAAACAATATGGGCAATGTTCTTGAAGCTATAATTTTGAACGGCAAATTTGAATGTGAAGTTGTTCTCCTGCCACGAATCCCAATGATCACTTCAGACTCACTCATTCCATTAAGACGTCTGCAATTTCCAATTCGCTTGGCATTTGTCATGACTATTAATAAGTCACGATGTCAAACAATGTCGATTTGTGGGTTTGATCTAGAAAATCCGGTCTTTTCACATGGCCAATTATATGTGGCGTGTTCTCGCGTTGGAAAACCGTCAAGTTTATTCATTTACACTCCTCAGGAATTCGATAAAAACATTGTTCATCAACTCGCATTAAGATACAATTAAATAAACATTATGGATTATAACAAATTGTTTTTAGAAAAAATTGATGTTATTTCAAAATAGAGAATAATGAAATTATTATTTTATTTGTCTATCATTAAATACTTCGTTTTATATTCTAATCGCTTGAAATATGCAGGACAACGCCTGTCGGGTCCTCTAGTTGATGTATATGATTCTCTATACATGGAGTATATAGGGACCTGTAGATGGCATTAATGAGTTGCCGAAACTCATAATTTAAATAAAATAACAGCAATCTGAGAACAAAAACGGATCTGATGAACGAGCTTCTGCCATATATGTTCTATCGCGGACAGTACTGAGGATCTGACTGACCATGTGAATACCTCAACATCGCACAGACAGTTTATCGAGAAACGTGCCGTATTTGGACGATAATTGTGCTGTTGAAAAACGGCGCCACGATACTGTCGCGTCAGATGTAACACGTGAGGACGCAGTACGTCTGCGACGCCCTGCTGTTCCGTCGAGTTTCCTGGATCATTTCCAGCAGTGAACTGGTCATACCCAATGGCTCTCCACACCGTGATACCACGAGTAACGCTGCCCTACCTCTCCAGAACATTTGAAGAATCGGAACTCTGCCCATGTCGCCACCAAACTCGCCAACGATAATCCCATCCTCGGCAGTTCAGAACCGCGATTCATCATTGAACACAGTGGGACGCATTCATGAACAACGCATGTTGTTTGTGTCGTAGTGTACAGCAGCCTGTGCATGGGACAGTATTTCCCAACCTGGTCCTCCTCGTATCCGACAAATAGTGCGAGATGCCGCAGGCTGTTGTCCATTACTTGTTCTCGGATGGAGGATACAGGCGTGAAGGGCTACGATGTACTTGGCCCAAAATTAGGTGATTCCTTGTTTGGTCGATCGCAGGCTGTTGTCCATTACTTGTTCTCGGATGGAGGATACAGGCGTGAAGGGCTACGATGTGCGTGGCCCACAATTAGGTGATTCCTTGTTTGGTCGATCGCAGGCTGTTGTCCATTACTTGTTCTCGGATGGAGGATACAGGCGTGAAGGGCTACGATGTGCTTGGCAAACAATTAGGTGATTCCTTGTTTGGTCGATCGCAGGCTGTTGTCCATTACTTGTTCTCGGATGGAGGATACAGGCGTGAAGGGCTACGATGTGCTTGGCCCACAATTAGGTGATTCCTTGTTTGGTCGATCGCAGGCTGTTGTCCATTACTTGTTCTCGGATGCAGGATACAGGCGTGAAGGGCTACGATGTGCTTGGCCCACAATTAGGTGATTCCTTGTTTGGTCGATCGCAGGCTGTTGTCCATTACTTGTTCTCGGATGGAAGATACAGGCGTGATGGGCTACGATGTGCTCGGCCCACAATTAGGTGATTTCTTGTGTGGTCGATCGCAGGCTGTTGTCCATTACTTGTTCTCGGATGGAGGATACAGGCGTGAAGGGCTACGATGTGCTTGGCCCACAATTAGGTGATTCCTTGTTTGGTCGATCGCAGGCTGTTGTCCATTACTTGTTCTCGGATGGAGGATACAGGCGTGAAGGGCTACGATGTGCTTGGCCCACAATTAGGTGATTCCTTGTTTGGTCGATCGCAGGCTGTTGTCCATTACTTGTTCTCGGATGGAGGATACAGGCGTGAAGGGCTACGATGTGCTTGGCCCACAATTAGGTGATTCCTTGTTTGGTCGATCGCAGGCTGTTGTCCATTACTTGTTCTCGGATGGAGGATACAGGCGTGAAGGGCTACGATGTGCTTGGCCCACAATTAGGTGATTCCTTGTTTGGTCGATCGCAGGCTGTTGTCCATTACTTGTTCTCGGATGGAGGATACAGGCGTGAAGGGCTACGATGTGCTTGGCCCACAATTAGGTGATTCCTTGTTTGGTCGATCGCAGGCTGTTGTCCATTACTTGTTCTCGGATGGAGGACACAGACGTGAAGGGCTACGATGTGCTTGGCCCACAATTAGGTGATTCGTTGTTTGGTCGATCGCAGGCTGTTGTCCATTACTTGTTCTCGGATGGGGTATACAGGCGTGAAGGGCTACGATGTGCTTGGCCCACAATTAGGTGATTCCTTGTTTGGTCGATCGCAGGCTGTTGTCCATTACTTGTTCTGGGATGGAGGATACAGGCGTGAAGGGCTACGAAGAGCTTGGCCCACAATTAGGTGATTCCTTGTTTGGTCGATCGCAGGCTGTTGTCCATTACTTGTTCTCGGATGGAGGATACAGGCGTGAAGGGCTACGATGTGCTTGGCCCACAATTGGGTGATTCGTTGTTTGGTTGATCGCAGGCTGTTGTCCATTACTTGTTCTGGGATGGAGGATACAGGCGTGAAGGGCTACGATGTGCTTGGTCCACAATTAGGTGATTCCTTGTTTGGTCGATCGCAGGCTGATGTCCATTACTTGTTCTCGGATGGAGGATACAGGCGTGAAGGGCTACGATGTGCTTGGCCCACAATTAGGTGATTCCTTGTTTGGTCGATCGCAGGCTTTTGTCCATTACTTGTTCTGGGATGGAGGATACAGGCGTGAAGGGCTACGATGTGCTTGGCCCACAATTAGGTGATTCGTTGTTTGGTCGATCGCAGGCTGTTGTCCATTACTTGTTCTCGGATGGAGGATACAGGCGTGATGGGCTACGATGTGCTTGGCCCACAATTAGGTGATTCCTTGTTTGGTCGATCGCAGGCTGTTGTTCATTACTTGTTCTCGGATGGGGATACAGGTGTGAAGGGCTACGATGTGCTTGGCCCACAATTAGGTGATTCGTTGTTTGGTCGATCGCAGGCTGTTGTCCATTACTTGTTCTCGGATGGAGGACACAGACGTGAAGGGCTACGATGTGCTTGGCCCACAATTAGGTGATTCCTTGTTTGGCCGATCGCAGGCTGTTGTCCATTACTTGTTCTCGGATGGAGGACACAGACGTGAATGGCTACGATGTGCTTGGCCCACAATTAGGTGATTCCTTGTTTGGTCGATCGCAGGCTGTTGTCCATTACTTGTTCTCGGATGGAGGATACAGGCGTGAAGGGCTACGATGTGCTTGGCCCACAATTAGGTGATTCCTTGTTTGGTCGATCGCAGGCTGTTGTCCATTACTTGTTCTCGGGTGGAGTATACAGGCGTGAAGGGCTACGATGTGCTTGGCCCACAATTAGGTGATTCCTTGTTTGGTCGATCACAGGCTGTTGTCCATTACTTGTTCTCGGATGGAGGATACAGGCGTGAAGGGCTACGATGTGCTTGGCCCACAATTAGGTGATTCCTTGTTTGGTCGATCGCAGGCTGTTGTCCATTACTTGTTCTCGGATGGAGGACACAGACGTGAAGGGCTACGATGTGCTTGGCCCACAATTAGGTGATTCCTTGTTTGGTCGATCGCAGGCTGTTGTGCATTACCTGTTCTCGGATGGAGGACACAGACGTGAAGGGCTACGATGTGCTTGGCCCACAATTAGGTGATTCCTTGTTTGGTCGATCGCAGGCTGTTGTCCATTACTTGTTCTCGGATGGAGGATACAGGCGTGAAGGGCTACGATGTGCTTGGCCCACAATTAGGTGATTCCTTGTTTGGTCGATCACAGGCTGTTGTCCATTACTTGTTCTCGGGTGGAGTATACAGGCGTGAAGGGCTACGATGTGCTTGGCCCACAATTAGGTGATTCCTTGTTTGGTCGATCACAGGCTGTTGACCATTACTTGTTCTCGGATGGAGGATACAGGCGTGAAGGGCTACGATGTGCTTGGCCCACAATTAGGTGATTCTTTGTTTGGTCGATCGCAGGCTGTTGTCCATTACTTGTTCTCGGATGGAGGATACAGGCGTGAAGGGCTATGATGTGCTTGGCCCACAATTAGGTGATTCCTTGTTTGGTCGATCGCAGGCTGTTGTCCATTACTTGTTCTCGGATGGAGGATACAGGCGTGATGGGCTACGATGTGCTTGGCCCACAATTAGGTGATTCCTTGTTTGGGCGATCGCAACCTTGACGAAATCCCTGCACTCACTTTCCTATGCAGTACTACATCTGGCTACTGTCATATCCAAAAGCTGGACAAAGCTGGATATCTCGCGATTCGACCAGCCAGGCGAATGGTGACCCACAATGAGGCCCCCCTTCATGCCCTGTCAGGAGCTGTATCCCTAGCGTACACGACATCTCCCATCTCCTTCACAGTGATCACTCAAAAACAGACCGCTGTTCACATAGCCTATAAACCCTAGTAGGCCTGGTAACAACACTAAACGCGAACAACACTAAACGCAAGCAACACTAAGGAGATCTGTTTTTATATGTTCAGTCTTGTGACTGATGGTCGACAGGACTTCGGCCGTCCACTATGTAATAATATGAAACACCTGCAGTCGTCGTCTTGATATCATTTTATTATGATACCATCACTTTCGGTGATACTGTACACCGTCTTCTGGTTTTTATGAATGAACAGTAATGATCGCTTCAACAACTTACCAACCATGTAATACAAATACATATTAAAACAGAAAAAAACTAAGGACAGTACCATATAAGTGAATGCAGAGTTATCATTTTATAAAAACGAAGAGATGCAATTCATTATCACATACCTAAATAGAATTTTATACAATACACCAAATGAATGCCCACTCTGAACATTGTGGAAATGTACTATTCATTAATAAAATCATTAATTAAATGTTCCACCATTAAAACTGGTCAGTTAGGTGACACACTGAACTGCGAATTCTGGAAGTAACCTATTAAAGTACAAAAATTACTGAAGAAAGTGATAGTTGTATGAAAGAAACTACCTATTTATGAGATTGCCCAGTAGATTATTTTGGTTCCATACAGGCCATACAGGTATTCAAACTTAATCATAGCTAACACTTGGTTTAAGAATCACGAAAGAAGGTTGTATACGTGGAAGAACCCTGGAGATACTAAAAGGTATCAGATAGATTATATAATGGTAAGACAGAGATTTAGGAACCAGGTTTTAAGTTGTAAGACATTTCCAGGGGCAGATGTGGACTCTGACCACAATCTATTGGTTATGACCTGTAGATTAAAACTGAAGAAACTGCAAAAATGTGGGAAATTAAGGAGATGGGACCTGGATAAACTGAAAGAACCAGAGGTTGTACAGAGTTTCAGAGAGAGCATAAGGGAACAATTGACAGGAATAGGGGAAAGAAATACAGTAGAAGAAGAATGGGTAGCTCTGAGGGATGTAGTAGTGAAGGCAGCAGAGGATAAAGTAGGTACAAAGACGAGGGCTGCTAGAAATCCTTGGGTAACAGAAGAAATATTGAATTTAATTGATGAAAGGAGAAAATATAAAAATGCAGTAAATGAAGCAGGCAGAAAGGAATACAAACGTCTCAAAAATGAGATCGACAGGAAGTGCAAAATGGCTAAACAGGGATGGCTAGAGGACAAATGTAAGGATGTAGAAGCTTATCTCACTAGGGGTAAGATAGATATTGCCTACAGGAAAATTAAAGAGACCTTTGGAGAGAAGAGAACCACGTGTATGAATATCAAGAGCTCAGATGGCAGCCCAGTTCTAAGCAAAGAAGGGAAGGCAGAAAGGTGGAAGGAGTATATAGAAGGTTTATACAAGAGCGATGTACTTGAGGACAATATTATGGAAATAGAAGAGGATGTAGATGAAGACGAAATGGGAGATACGATACTGCGTGAAGAGTTTGACAGAGCACTGAAAGACCTGAGTCGAAAGAAGGCCCCCGGAGTAGACAACATTCCATTAGAACTACTGACGGCCTTGGGAGAGCCAGTAATGACAAAACTCTACCAGCTGGTGAGCAAGATGTATGAGACAGGCGAAATACCCTCAGACTTCAAGAAGAATATAATAATTCCAATCCCAAAGAAAGCAGGTGCTGACAGATGTGAAAATTACCGAACTATCAGTTTAATAAGCCACGGCTGCAAAATACTAACGCGAATTCTTTACAGACGAATGGAAAAACTGATAGATGCAGACCTCGGGGAAGATCAGTTTGGATTCCGTAGAAATGTTGGAACACGTGAGGCAATACTGACCTTACGACTTATCTTAGAAGAAAGATTAAGAAAAGGCAAACCTACGTTTCTAGCATTTGTAGAGTTAGAGAAAGCTTTTGACAATGTTGACTGGAATACTCTTTTTCAAATTCTAAAGGTGGCAGGGGTAAAATACAGGGAGCGAAAGGCTATTTATAATTTGTACAGAAACCAGATGGCAGTAATAAGAGTCGAGGGGCATGAAAGGGAAGCAGTGGTTGGGAAAGGAGTGAGACAGGGTTGTAGCCTCTCCCCGATGTTATTCAATCTGTATATTGAGCAAGCAGTAAAGGAAACAAAAGAAAAATTTGGAGTAGGTATTAAAATTCATGGAGACGAAGTAAAAACTTTGAGGTTCGCCGATGACATTGTAATTCTGTCAGAGACGGCATAGGACTTGGAACAGCAGTTGAACGGAATGGACAGTGTCTTGAAAGAAGGATATAAGATGAACATTAACAAAACAAAACGAGGATAATGGAATGTAGTCAAATTAAATCGGGTGATGCTGAGGGAATTAGATTAGGAAATGAGGCACTTAAAGTAGTAAAGGAGTTTTGCTATTTAGGAAGTAAAATAACTGATGATGCTCGAAGTAGAGAGGATATAAAATGTAGACTGGCAATGGCAAGGAAAGCGTTTCTGAAGAAGAGAAATTTGTTAACATCGAATATAGATTTATGTATCAGGAAGTCGTTTCTGAAAGTATTTGTTTGGAGTGTAGCCATGTATGGAAGTGAAACATGGACGATAACTAGTTTGGACAAGAAGAGAATAGAAGCTTTCGAAATGTGGTGCTACAGAAGAATACTGAAGATAAGGTGGATAGATCACGTAACTAATGAGGAGGTATTGAATAGGATTGGGGAGAAGAGAAGTTTGTGGCACAACTTGACTAGAAGAAGGGATCGGTTGGTAGGACATGTTTTGAGGCATCAAGGGATCACAAATTTAGCATTGGAGGGCAGCGTGGAGGGTAAAAATCGTAGAGGGAGACCGAGAGATGAGTACACCAAGCAGATTCAGAAGGATGTAGGTTGCAGTAGGTACTGGGAGATGAAGCAGCTTGCACAGGATAGAGTAGCATGGAGAGCTGCATCAAACCAGTCTCAGGACTGAAGACAACAACAACAACAACACAGGTATTCAAAGATTTTTTTAATGATGTAAGTATTACCTTCACATATCCAGGCCATGTTCGACCATATTTGTTACAAGGAATATAGACAGGTCATACATTTTTATTTTTATTTTGTGACTGTTGTCCTCTTTGTCTGGATAGGAGCATTATAGGAATAATACGACTTTTCATCTGTATGTAAATCCTCGGTTCAAAGTTGGAATATAAGATAATATGAATTTTTTTTTTAGCGCTGATACTGCTCATAACTTATCATGTGATCTTTGGCTACTATATGTTATGTGGATGTATATTTTTAATTTCTGCCATTTACATGACGTAGATAGTAGTCCTCGTTTGATATTTGTTTTATATCAGTGAATGAAATATGGATGCATTCACACATGAATAGTGTTCACCCTGAGTAGTATCTATATGAAGCTGGTATCTGTACAGTTATCATTGGTGATCTTGCAGCTCTCGAAGAATGAAATTATAATGAAATCCAGACCTGCCCCGTTGATATTTATCAACGCCTGTAAGCAGCTAAAGGTCTGGATTATATTATAATTTCATGAGTGGTATCTTGTTGGGTTTTCAAAAATGATTCAAAGGGCTCTGAGCATTATGCGACCCAACTGCTGAGGTCATTAGTCGCCTAGAACTTAGAACTAATTAAACCTAACTAACCTAAGGACATCACACACATCCATGCCCGAGGCCGGATTGGAATCTGCGACCGTAGCGGTCGCTGGGTTCCAGACTGTAGCGCCTAGAACCTCTGTTGGGTTTTCCCATGTATTCTGTATGTGTTATGATGTAGGTGGTTTGCTACAGTTGGTCTTTAGACACGTTTTGGACACTGATTTTACGCATATGATCTAAGTATAGCCCTCTGCAGTTTGCACTTCAGCATTTTATAACTTTGACATGACGTGTAGCTATGTTTGTATTGCCTGTTTGATGGCTTTACCTGTACTGACAGATTTTATTGACGCTGTCCTTTCGCAAGGATTACTTGCACATAGATGGTCATATGTCGTTCATCGTGAACATTGTCTTGGGTTCTGTATATTATCTCTGTGGTGCGACATCGGTGGTTTTCTACATTTGGTTTTTTTGACACGTTCTTGGACATTTATGTTATGTATATGACATAAATATGCCCATATAGGGTTTTCACCTCAGTGTTTTGTAACTTGGAAGCGACATACAGATGTATTTACACTGCCATTTACCCTATTAACACTTAGCTGTTGATGATTCTGTCCTTTTGCACATACATGCATATATCTCTGCTTTACTTTTTTGTAGTGTTGTTGTACTTTATTTCATGTAACTCTCATTTTTGCAGCTACTTTTGTAGTGTGGTACGTTAGTACAGGATTTTTCACGTTAGTATATCATCAGATTGATTAGTTTTTTAATCGTGGAATGTTTAATTATTGATTTTATTAATAAATAGTACATTAGCACACTTTTAGAGTGGAATTTCGTTATGGTTTGCTACACATAATTCTATTTTAGGTATGTAACAATGGATGTATTTGTTGGTTTTTATCAAATGGCTACTCTAAATTAATTTTTATGGTATTGTCCTTCATTTTAATTCCGATTTAATCTGTCTTTGTATTTGCATGGTTGGGAAGTTGATGGTGCTATCACTACTGTTTATGTATACAGGCCTGAAATGGTGTACTGAGTCACTGAAACTGAATGCAATATAATAAAATAACATCAAAACGACGGCTTCAGGTGTTTCATTTCATTAAGTAATACACTCCGATGGCCCATCTATTTGTCGCAGAGAGTTGCAGCTGTAATGATTAACTTGCCCTCCGGAGGTGTGCATGTCAACAAAGTTACATTGACATCCCATGGCGCCTTCTTGATGCTTCGCTTTTTTGTCAGGCAGTGCATGTATTCCAATTTCCGACTGCAGTGGGAAAATAAAAAGGCGCTTGCAGGGAAAGAGAGGAACAACCATTCAACGTGAAGATACCTTATTCAGTACTTACGTTTTTGATTACGTACTCTCAGAACACTTGAAAAAAGGAATGTTTCTGAAAGGCTCCATGCTACGTTGAAAGGTGACTACACTGCGTAGCCGGACACACAGCGACAAAAATTAAAATTATTAGCATTTTATTTAATTAAGCCCCGATGTACGTGGCTCTAATGAACTGTCTGATTAGTGATAGTGAACATTATGGACTGTTACCTGCACTTGTTCAACGTTTATGGGTGCCACTTAGAAATGTTTAATTTCTGCTGATAAACTCTGATGAGCTGTCTGATTAGTGATAGTGAGTATTATGGACTGTTACCTGCACTTGGTCAACATGATGAGTGCCACTTGGAAATGTTTAATTTCTGCTGATAAACTCTGATGAACTGTCTGATTAGTGATAGTGAATATTATGGACTGTTACCTGCAATTGTTCAACATTTATGGGTGCCACTTGGAAATGTTTAATTACTGCTGATGAACTCTGATGAACTGTCTAATTAGTGATAGCTAGTGTTATGGACTGTTACCTGCACTTGTTCAACATTGATGAGTCCCACTTGGAAATGTTTAATTTCTGCTGATAAACTCTGATGAACTATCTGATTAGTGATAGTGAGTATTATGGACTGTTATCGGCACTTGTTCAACATGATGAGTGCCACTTGGAAATGTTTCATTTCTGCTGATAAACTCTGATGAACTGTCTGATTAGTGATAGTGAGTGTTATGGACTGTTACCTGCACTTGTTCAACAATGATGAGTGCCACTTGGAAATGTTTTCTGCTGATGAACTCTGATGAACTGTCTAATTAGTGATAGTGAGTATTATGGACTGTTACCTGCACCTGTTCAACATTAGTGGGTGCCACTGATGGAACGGCTTCTACTGAAATGATGTCACTTGTTGGTGTCTGCACCTGTCAACATTACTGGGTGCCACTGATGGAACTGCTTCTACTGAGATGATGTCACTTGTTGCTGTCTGCACCTGTTTAACATTGCTGGGTGCCACTGATGGAACTGCTCTATTGAAATAATGTTACTTGTTGCTGTCTGCACCTGCTCAACATTGCTGGGTGCCACTGATTGACTGCTTCTACTGGAATGATGTCACTTGTTGGTGTCTGCACCCACTCAACATTGCTGGGTGCCACTGATGGAACTGCTTCTACCGAGATAATGTCACTTGTTGGTGTTTGCTCGCCATTGTTGGGTGCCGCTGTTGGAGCTGTTTAAACACTGTTTATGAAATGTTATGAGACTCTTACCTGCACCTATTCGTCATTGCTGACGCTATTGATTGAATTGTTTAACCACATTATACTTGTGTAAACTATTATGTAAAATCACATGTACGCAAGCATTTGTGTTCCTTAATGTATTTTATTTATTAGGTTATTGAAAGGTCAGTGCAAAGCCAAAATTTATTTAGTTATGTGGTATTTACTTATGTAATATTATCTTTTATTTGTTTCTATGTTTTTTTGGAAGAATTTGGTGGTATTTTCACTACCAATGCTGGTAAAAAAACCATCAAATTCTAGCCCGTGGAGGAGGGGCATATGAAAGGTGGCTACACTGAGTCACAGCGCCAGAGACTGCGCCAAAGAGTATTATTCAGCCGCCTCCACTGGCCATTGCCGCTGAGAAGTTGCTGAGGGCAGTGGTAAGTCTGAGGTAGGCGTGATCTGTGCTTGTTGAGACGTTGTTTTTTTAGGCAAGACACCATATGTTATACGACTGGGGATGTTGTAATGATCAAAGTGTATTTTTCGTCAACAGATATGAAGGTCATGAATATTTTTTTTGTTTTAGACGTCCTAAATAACAATGCTTCTTGGTCACAGGTTCAGTCAACAAAGCATCTGGCTCGTGTTCTTGTATTTGACTGTAATTCTGGTTTCTATGTGCAATCATAGTACTTCTGGTTTTTTAATTACTTCATCGTAAATGGCGTTTAAAGCATCTTGTCGTATTGAGGAAGAACCGTGCCAGATGTGTACGTTGAATCACAATTCCACACACAGAACAGTTACACTTATGCTTTCTTGTTTCGCAGCTTTTATAGTTGTTGGGGACTTAATTAATTAATTGTGTTAACGGAAATTTCCTTTCATTCCTTGTTGTTACTCTGTGCAGTCAGATTGCGTACTAATATTATTCAGGGGCAGCCGGTTACGAGACTGCGTAACCGGACAAACAGCGACAAAAATTAAAACTATTAGCATTTTATTTAATTAGGCCCCCATGTACATGGCGACCGCTGCTTCGGATCGTCCCTTGGAATTCTTTTGATAGTAAAAATAGTAAACAGTAGTATTGTTGTGGTAATTTGTAGTTTAGTAACTGTAGTCTACATTGCATGTGTAGATTTGGTAATAAACATTTGTAGTTGTCTTGTCTTTCTTCTCATGGTATTTTTGCAGAATTTAATTTTTGATGTCTTGTATATGGGTTTGACAATTTTGTGCAATTATGAGGATTTCAATTGTTCGTTAATCGTGTTGGTCGGAAAGCATTTCGTGTGAATTGTATTGTTGGTGATAGTGTTATATTCTGTGTAATTTTCATATTGTGACGAGTTTTGTATGTTTTGCAAATAATTAAGCGATCGATGAAAAAGGCAAAAATGTTGGATAGTGAGAATGACGAAATTGTTAACATGGCGAACTCGCCAACATATGAGAACAGTATGATGAATAATGAAGTAGAAAACAATTTAATAAGTCGGGAAAATAGTCCGGAACCAGTTCAAAATTCTTCACAATTAAAAAATTTTCAGAATTCGAGATTAACAACAGAAGATTCTGGAATAGTATCGAACACAGATAGCTTTACAGCTACGATGAAAGAAGTTGATTTTGCGGGAAATGTTAGGGGTGAAAAGAGTTTCAAACCAGTTAATATGGAGCAGTTGATGAGTGCAGTATTAAATTTGGGATCACAGTTACGATCTGAATTAAAAACAGGGGTGGGAACATTGGCAACACGGTTTGACTCACAAATAGGAACAATTAAAACCGAGATGGAAACAATGGAAACACGGTTAGACTCACGAATAAGGATATGTTTTAAAAACATGAAAGATGAATTAAAGAAAGAAATTAGAGAAGAAGTACAACCGATTTTGAATGCTCACAATAAAAGATAAATTTCAATAGAAACCAGACAAAAGGAACAGGATAGAGAACAGGAAGAAAGAGATCGTGTGATAGTACAAAAATTTTCAGAGTTAAATTTACAACGCGCACACGATAAGGAAGAAATATTTGAAAGAATCCGTACCAAGTGACAGAATAAATAATCTAACACAACAGTATGAACAGGTAACTACTAAATGTGTTAATACTGAAACCCGAGTCGCGACACTTACGGAAGACGTAAATAAACAGAAAGAACAAATAGGTGACTTACCGGAAAGAGTTTAGGAGATTTCAGATACATTGACAAATCTTAGTTTAAATGGGGACAGAGATTCAGATGATACAGCTCCATTGCCATTTGCAGAAACCGAAGAGTACCAGAACATAAATAAACATGTTGAAAATCAGGGAAAATTTAATGAACACTTTAAAAGGGAATTTGAGGCGTTACGAAAGCAAGTCAAACAAATTGAAAGCGAAATCGTAGGAAAAGACAGCAGAAGAAATTTAGCATCACAGGTAGCAGAGGGCTTTGAAGAAAATAATTTATTTCATTTACAAGAAGCAACAACAGAGCGCCAGGAGCGCAAACTTGACAATAATCGACATTGGGACGGGGACAGACGCGGTAGGTCTTTGTCGCAACGAGGAGAAAACTTTGTCTATAAACACTTCTTAGCTGTTCGGAAATTTAAGATCTTTCGCAATTCTAAGAATGACATACATTCATGTTCATGGCTAGATCAATTTATGTACGCACTTCCACCAAATTGGCCACTAAGTCACAAACTGGAATTTATGTGCGGCTATTTAGGTCCTCAGGGGATTCGCTACACTAAGTGAATATGTGCCGTAGCGTCCACAGGGCCCCGAGCTGTAGTGGTGCTATTTCCCTTTTAGTTTTCTGCACCGCTGCCTACTCTTTTACTATTCTTTGTATCTATCAAAACAATTCTTCAACTATCAATCTATCTAGAGAGTCGGTAAAGAATAACCGGATATGACTATTTTACCCAAAAGTGATGTCGGAAATTACCGTTTGGACTTACTATACCTTCAGCAGCATTCATTCGTAGTTTAAACGAAATTTTACCTGTTTATCTTCGTGACAATATTACCTCATATGTTGACGATATTCTTATTGCTAAACGTTCTTGGAGTGAGCACAACAAAATTTTGGATTTATTATTACGTATTTTTGCAATAGTTGGATTTACAGTGAACTTGGAAAAATCTTAATTTGGTCGTTCTCAGTTGAAATTTCTTGGTCATATTATTTCTACAGAAGGTATTATGCTGTTCCTACTACAAAACGTGATGTTCGTAGTTTCCTTGGTGTCTGCAATTTTCTTAGACGCTTTGTTAGATTGGACAATTTGGCCACACCTCGTTTATGTGAACTATCTGGAAAGAATTCTATTTGGTGTTGCGATGAAGAAGCTCAAGCAGAATTTGAACAACTTCGTGATGCTTTAGTTGCTGCTCCACTTCCTTCACATCCGGATTTATCTAAAGATTTTTGTTTGGCGATGGACTCATCATACAAAGGTCTAGGTGCACACTTATTTCAAGAGATAGAAGAAAACGGCGTTGTAGTGCAGAAAACTATTGCTTTTGGAAGTCGTGTTCTCTCTAAATCAGAAAAGAATTATTCGATTACGGAACTTGAAGCCTTGGTTGTTGTTTGGGCTTTCACAAAATTTCGCATCTTTTTGTATGGCAGACATACTAAGGTTTACACCGATCATTGAGCTCTGGAATTTCTTATCTCAGCAAAATTAAGACATGGAAGATTGTCATGATGGGCGCTGTATCTACAGGAATTTGATTTTAGTATTGTTTACATACAGGGTTCTTCAAATATTATTGCTGATGCTTTATCACGTGCTGAGGAGGACTGCAAAGAAAACAATTATTGTTTGAGGTATATTGAAGGTGTTGCGTTTGAAAATTTTATTTCGTCTTCGCTCCAGGACATCGCTAAGGAGCAAAACAAGGATCCAATCTGGAAGGACATTAAGGAGAAGTGGAGGAGAAACGAAAGTGTAAGATTAAACCAATTTTCATTTCACTTTTTCACCCTCAATCTAACGCTTCAGAGAGATGGATGAAGGAAATCAATAAATTGTGTCGACTTTATTGTCATCAGAATCACAGAACGTGGGATCAGTAACTTCATATTTTTCAAAATATTCTGAATGAACTCCCTAATGATTCAACTTCTTTACCGCCTATATTGATATTAAAAAATAAAGCACCGACAAATCGCATTTCTGAAATCGTTCCTTTTCCGCCTTCACGGAAACTGCGACATTCTGAAGTTGTCAATCTGGCTCTACAAAATATTGCATCTCCGGCCGCTAGAAGAGAAAAATCAGCTAAACGTCCTGGTCGTTTAAAAACCTTGTCAGTTGGTCAAAAGGTGTTAATTAAGTCTCATCGTTGGTCTCCGAAAGGAAAAGTCTTGTGTCGCAAATTTTTTCTGCTTTATAACGGTCCATATAGGGTTCGCAAAATTATTCATGATAACACTGTCGAAGTAGAAACTCTTAAATCTCGGCGCTCTAAGGGAATACATCATATATCGAATGTTAAAATTTTTGTGGAATGACATACTTTTGAGAAACTAACAGTTATACGTAAACACACGGAGAGTACAAGGATACCGCGCCGTGTTCCGGCGGCGGCACATACTCAAAGCAACAGTCAAGTCTGCGCGCCGCACAAGGCAGTCGTTGACCGCAAACAATTACTTCCTACGTCACGCGTACCTACAGCTGATCGAGCGCTCAGTGCGAATGCACTGACAGCCTTAAACAAATACACAGTCTAATTTCTGTGATTAAATTCATTATAAATCTATAATGACTTGATAAAATATGTTATTAACGTTCAGTATTTTTCAGGATACAGTTGTATAAAATATTTAAGAACTTCAGGTAAATTCTGTGTGTGTCCGATGTTAAGAGGACTTGCGATCGAGAAAATTTCAGGAAGAGTGTCATTTCGAAGAAGAAAGTAATAAACTAAAAAGGTAACTATTAATTGAGTTTATTTTTTAGGAAACATATTTCCACTTAGGTACGTGCTTTAGACGTAATTTGCTGCTCGCGATTACGTGATTTATACCTTGTTATAAATTTTATGTTCTATGAGTTTACTTGTGAAGCGACGTGCTTGCGTACATTTACTGATTTTGACAATAATTGATAAATGAACAGGGTTTTTACTTATGTATATTATGCATTTCTTGGCTGCAATGCTTTTTCACTGATGTCATATTTTTTATTATGTGCCTGCTGTGCTTATTTATTTAAATTATAATTGTCACGTGATTAATTGTGCTGATATGGTTATGTATGTAAGTTGTACTTTGTGATTTATCTGCTGCGCCTTCATGTTTACTTATTAAGATTACATATGAACACTTATATTTGCTTATGCTGATATGATGCTAATGACCTGTTTATTATGTAAGACACGCATTTGCTGCTTTGCGTATGGATTGCATATTTACACATTTCTGATTTGTTGTCATAACTACTCTTTAATTTGGTATATAGAAATGCTGATATACTGTGTACGAACATAGAGTTTAGGTCACACTATGGTATTAATTATAGATTGTTCGCTTGGCAGAGCCTCGTTATAGGGATTGTGCTACATCCACTTGTTAACATTCTGTTCTCTACTGGTATATTTACTCGCTATTGCATGTTTTGCTTACGCTCAGTGTTTCATATTTTAAGATAAGAAATTGAACTACTATAACTCTACGAACGACATTGGTACAAGAAACTTCATTGTAGTCACATGAGCTGGAGGTTGTATGGAAGCTGTATAAATTTATGCTAATAGAAAGGAAGCTAACGATGTGACATACCAGCACTAGGTTTAGCCCATTTACAGTTATTAGACTGCATTCTTCGTTTGCAATTGAAACAGCAAGTGACACTTGACACAAGAAATACTCCACATGTTTGCTTCTGTTTTGCCATGATTCTTGAAGTGGTGTATACACTGTGAATTATTACGATCATTCACACTCCGGACTCGTACTTACTTACTGAAAGTTATTCAAACTAAAGGCTGTTAGAGGTCATGTATGCATTTCTTTTATTTAATGATGGACAAGGTAACCAAAACGTATTTTATAATTCATAATGAGTAGAAGGTTTGGTTGAGATTGATTACACAGATATTGTGTGTGGACATTGTGTCTTCAGATTGTATGAGATTATGAATTGAAGTTTGCACTAGGATTTTATCTGTACTTGTTCGAGGAGACTGACTAGATGAAGAGTTGTTATGGAAGTGAAATGATATTGGCGATAAGGTTTATATGTATCGACGTATTGAAGAGGTATTATTGAGGTATTGAGATTGTGTGAAGTTGATGGTTATTGGAGTTCTGGTGGATAAGAGGTAAGGTAAATGATATTGGTGATAAGGCTTATATGTATCGACGTATTGAAGAGGTATTATTGAATTATGAAGATTATGTGATGCTGATGATTATTGAAGTTTTGGTGTATAAGAGGTAAAGTAAGTGAGGAGCATATTTTTTGTTGGTTTATACGGAACAAGGATGATGAAGATGGCAGACTAGAACACTCAAGTAGAAGGAATATTGTCTACACACACAATTTGTTAAATCAATAAGCAGTATATAATTTTTTTGGAGAAAGGAAGTATTAGCATATGATGACACCCTGACAGTTGTTCAGAAAAAGTTGGCTTGGCAAACATTGGTCTTGACATGATGACTATGACGTTGACTAACTATTATTGACTTTTATACATTGTACCACTACTACTTGATACACATATTGAGCATAAAAATTTGACAGAATTGCATTTACACAGTTAACACTATTCAATTACACAGTAGTACTTAAATGTGGATGAAAGATGAGTGAGTGTGTTTTGTGTGTTTTCCTTTCCTAATCCCAAATAACTGGTACCGACCTATCTCCTAAATATTTTTTTACTTGTTTGTTGTGGCTTGCACTGATACCCATAAATATTATAGGTTTACTGTTATTTGTGTATTGTAATAGTCAGTATGACAATTATCTGACATCATTTGTGTGTTTGCTATAATTTGTATGTTTAGCGTAAGAGCATTGATAATAATTTTGTAAAAGCAATTTTGTGTACATTCAAACTGTTGTTCGTGCTTACACATATTAACATTGGTGGGTGCCACTTGGAAATGTTTAATTTCTGCTGATGAACTCTGATGAACTGTCTAATTAGTGACAGTGGGTATTATGAACTGTTACCTGCACTTGTTCAACATTGATGGGTGCCACTTGGAAATGTTTAATTACTGCTGATGAACTGTCTAATTAGTGATAGTGAGTGTTATGGACTGTTAGCTGCATGTGTTCAACATGATGAGTGCCACTTGGAAATGTTTAATTTCTGCTGATAAACTCTGATGAACTGTCTGATTAGTGATAGTGAGTGTTATGGACTATTACCTGCACTTGTTCAACAATGATGGGTGCCACTTGGAAATGTTTTCTGCTCATGAACTCTAATGAACTGTCTAATTAGTGATAGTGAATATTACGGACTGTTAGCTGCACCTGTTCAACATTAGTGGGTGCCACTGATGGAACGGCTTCTACTGAAATGATGTCACTTGTTGGTGTGTGCACCTGCTTGCCATTTTTGGGTGCCACTGTTGAAGCTGTTTAAACACTGTTCATGAAATGTTATGAGACTCTCACCTGCACCTATTCGTCATTGCTGACGCTACTGATTGAATTGTTTAACCACATGATACTTGTGTAAACTATTATGTAAAATCACATGTATGCAAGTATTTGTGTTCCTTACTGTATTTTATTTATTAGGTTATTGAAGGGTCAGTGCAAAGCCAAAATTTATTTAGTTATGTGATATTTACTTATTTAATACTATCTTTTATTTTTGTCTGTGTTTTTTTGGACGAATTTGGTGGTATTTTCACCACCAATGCTGGCAAAAAAAAAACCATCAAATTCTAGCCCGTCTAGGAGGGGTATATGAAAGGTGGCTACACTGAGTCACAGCGCCAGAGATTGCGCCAAAGAGTATTATTCAGCCGCCTCCACTGGCAGTTTCCGCTGAGAAGTTGCTGAGGGCAGTGGTAGTTCCGAGGTAGGCGTGATCTGTGCTTGTTGAGACGTTGTTTTGTTAGGCAAGACACCATATGTTTTCGATTGGGGATGTTGTAATGATCAAAGTGTATGTTTCGTCGATACATATGTAGGTAAAGAATTTTTTTTAATTTAGACGTCCTAAATAACAATGCCTCTTGGTCACAGGTTCAGTCGACAAAGCATCTGGTTCGTGTTCTTTATTTGACTGTAATTCTGGTTTCTATGTGCAATCATAATACTTCTGGTTTTTTAATTACTTCATTGTAAATGGCGTTCAAAGCATCTTGTCGTATTTAGGAAGAACCGTGCCAGATGTGTACGTTGAATCACAATTCCACACACAGAACAGTTACACTTATGCTTTCTTGTTTCGTAGCTTTTATAGTTGCTGGGGACTTAATTAATTAATTGTGTTAACGGAAATTTCTTTTCATTCCATGTTGTTATGCTGTGCATTCAGATTGCGTACTAATACTATTCAGGGCCAACCTGTTACGAGATTGCGTAACCGGACAAACAACGACAAAAATTAAAATTATTAGCATTCTATATTTAATTAAGCCCCCATGTAACGTATGAAAAAATGTAACTGGTGTAGTACCGTATTATTGAAATTCCAATATGTCTTCCTTCGCGAGGAAGGAAGAATACGTGTAGAGCACAGAAATATACGAAAAGCCGATGGAAAAGTGATATATACCATTGGACCGATACGTTCATGTTTTACAGTATCAGTCGCGAGCTGTTCTTTATTGCACGCCGAACCACCCAGGGAACTGAGAGTGAGCCTCCGATGTCTCTACAGGGAATTTCTTATTAATTAAAATTCCTGGTCGTCGACCTTGCTTCCCAATAGAACGGTGTATGAGCACATTTTTGAGAGCTTCCTCATTTTTGGCGCGTCGATCGGGCAGCTGGGTTTAATTAACTTTTGGCGCTGTTTATCAGCTAAATGGAAATGCACGCGCCGGATGCGTGGCGCGCTTCGGGAATTCGTTTGAGACACGGATACACCAACTTCCTGACGCGCGCGCGCGCTGGTATCGACTCGAAATCAGCAGCAATATGTGTGCCTCTCTCATCTCAGTAACAGAGATAACTCTTGCCTGACGCAGAATACTGCCGTGGTCCATTTCTGAAACTGATGTGTAACTTTCCTCGATAACATGGAAACTGACAGTTACGTAAAACAAAGCAAGGGCAGATGCACGTGTGCCTTTTTACTCCCTTTATTTCGGTTTTTGTGCTTAGTACACCACACAACTGTTTTGCTCAGCAACAAATCGTTACAAAAGATCCTTATGCATCATTATATAGAATGCACGCATTTGAAAATTACACATTTGTAATTTGTGATTATGTTTGAACCAAACTGCATAGCATACTGAGAGTACAAAATCATCTACAAGATAAACTGAGTCGCTGTGATAAATTTGAACAACCTCTTACACAGGGTGTTACAAAAAGGTGCTGCCAAACTTTCAGGAAACATTCCTCACACACAAGTAAAGAAAAAATGTTATGTGGACATGTGTCTGGAAACTCTTAATTTCTATGTTAGAGCTCATTTTAGTTTCGTCCACCTACGCTCAATGGAGCACGTTATCACGATTTCATACGAGATACTCTACCTGTGCTGCTGGAACATGTGCCTTTACAAGTACGACACAACATGTGGTTCATGCACGATGGAGCTCCAGCACATTTCAGTCGAAGTGTTCGTACGCTTCTCAACAACAGATTCGGTGACCGATGGATTGGTAGAGGCGGACCAATTCCGTGGCCACCACGCTCTCCTGACCTCAACCCTCTTGACTTTCATTTATGGGGGCATTTGAAAGCTCTTGTCTACCCAACCCCGGTACCAAATATAGAGACTCTTCGTGCTCGTGTTGTAGACGGCTGTGATACAATACGCTATTCTGCAGTGGTGCATCAGCGCATCAGGGATTCCATGAGACGGACTGTGGATGCAAGTATCCTCGCTAACGGAGGACATTTCGAACATTTCCTGGAGCAAAGTGTTTGAAGTCACGCTGGTACGTTCTGTTGCTGTGTGTTTCAACTCCATGATTAGTGTGATTTGAAGAGAAGCAATAAAATGAACACTAACATGGAAAGTAAGCGTTTCCGGACACATGTCCACATAACATATTTTCTTTCTTTGTGTGTGAGGAATGTTTCCTGAAAGTTTGGCCGTACCTTTTTGTAACACGCTGTATATGTGTACACGTTACTGTTGATAAAGTGGGCATACATCGAAAAAAATGCTTCGTCATGGAAAAAATTCAGAAAATCTTCGTGCTACGCATAAAAAATGTAAATTGTGCAGCACTTTGTTATTTGAATCATTAATGACACAGTTGCAAGCTGTCCAAATATATCTTTTATGATGGATGAAATTAAGGAGGAAATATTGCTTCTCCATAGACTTGGCTGAATTTCGTTTTAAAAAGGAGGAAATACTGATTCGGATAACGAAACACAAGGTTTATAAAGAGAAGTTTTGAGCGCATTACACAAACGCCAACTTTTCCAAACTGGAGCTCACATACCTTGGTCATGGTACGGTATAAAAAGTCCGTCAGTAAACTCTGCTCACTGTGCATACTACCAGCACAGTCTAACGATCACGTGGTTATGATTGCCACTGAACATGGTATTAGAGCAAAAAATTCATACTGAAATATCTAAATGTACAATGTACAGTACGTTAGCTGCAGTGAATCTGCTACCCTTTCGCTATGGGCTCCGGATCTATGTCCAAAATGTCTATGACTCAATCTTCCAATTGATCTTTCTGTTTCTTCGGGAGCTGCTTTAACCTACATCAATAAATAAACGATTTTGCTGTTACAGTATTCGCTGGTCAGCAACCACTAGTAAAGCTTAACTCCCCGGCTCCTAATATCGCAATACATTAAAGGCTACAAGAAAATACACGAAGCAGATGACATTGAAGTTCCAGAAGCTAAGTGCCTATCACGGGAAGTAACCCGTGATGATACCATAAGAAGTCTCATTAGTGTAGGTTAGGTATACAGAAGAATTCTTTACAAGTTTATTATTTGTATTTAGGCTCTACTAACGAAGTCTCGCAGATACAATAAATTCTAGATGAAAACACGCATTTAAAACACACACACACACACACACACACACACACACACACACACACACACACACAAACGCGC
This sequence comes from Schistocerca gregaria, assembly GCF_023897955.1. Lineage (NCBI taxonomy): Eukaryota > Metazoa > Arthropoda > Insecta > Orthoptera > Acrididae > Schistocerca > Schistocerca gregaria. Next base: position 514,444,273 of record NC_064925.1, on the reverse strand, counting down.
GCGCGCACACACACACACACACACACACACACACACACACAACACACACACACACACACACACACAAACACACACAAACACACACACAGTAATAGACAATATATATCTAGCTTCCTTTTGTCTACCAAATTTTAAATACGTTTTCTGCAATATTTCACTACGAGGGTGGACCAAAACGTAATGACTCCTGTATCAGACAATTTAATAATGAACGTATGGCATCCAGATGAGTACAGATTATAGGCTGCGCTGGCCTCTATAGAACATTATCGTTCAACATAGTCACCATGAATCTGTACACATGTGTGGCCTTCTTGAAGCCTGTATTGGCAGATACTGAGATAACCGACTGCGGAACAGAAAAGCAACTACAATCTCTTATTAGCGGATAGGCATCAGGACCAGATGAGTTACCTGTAAGATTCTACAAAGATTAAGCGAAATAACTTGCTACCGTTCTAACAGCAGTTTATTGTAGATCGCTGTAGCAACGAAGGGTACCTAGCGACTGGAAAAAACCGCGGGTCATTCCCGTTTTCAAGAAGTTTCGTAGGGCAGGCGCACATAATTCTAGGCCCATATCTCTGATATCAATCTGTTGTAGAATTGTGGAACGTGTTTTATGCTCAAGAATTATAACGTTTTTGGAGCACAAAAATCTCCTGTAGAAAAATCAACACGGATTCCACAAACAGAGATGTTAAAAAAAATCAAACTTATCGAATATCGGACGAGATTTGCGACTAAACTGAAAACTTCCTTGGAGACAGAAATTAACACGTCGCTCTTAACGGAACAAAGGCAACAGATGCAAAAGAAATTTCGAAAGTACCTGAAAGATGTGGATAGGACCGTCACTATTCACAATGTATATAAATGATCTAATAGAAAGCGTCGGGGGATCGTTAAGAGTGTCCGTAGGTAATGCGGTTGTCTGCACGAAAGTAGCAACGTCAGAAGACAGTATCGATTCGTAGAATGAACTATAGAGGACTGATGAATGGAGGAGTCTCTAGTAGTTGACCCTGAACATTAATAAATGTAACATATCGTGGGTGCATAGGAAAAGAAATCCTTTACTGTACAATTACTCTGTTGATGACAAATTGTTGGAAAGAGTATCTATTGTAAAATATCTAGGATTAACTATCCAGTGCGACCTTAACTTGAATGACGCCACAGAACGAATAATAGGAGAAGCTGATGCCAGACTGAGATTCATAAGGAGAATATTAAGGAAATGTAACTCATCCACGAAGGAAGTTGCTTACAAGGCGTTGATTTTTTAGTATTGCTCATAAATTTGAGACCCTTACCAAATAAGACTGACAAAAGACATAGAGAAGGTAAAATGAAGACCCACCTGTTTCTTCACGGAATAGTTTAGTCGGTGTGAGAGCGTTACGGAGGTCCTTAACAAACTCCAGCGGCAGACGTTACGAGAGAGGCGATGTGCACCACGGAGAGGTTTGTTATTGAAATTTAGAATCACTTTCCGGGAAGAGTCGTGCAACACATTACTTCGTTCCAAATGAGCACGAGGACAAAATTCGAGAACTTAGAGCTAATACAGAGGTTTACCGATATTCGTGCTTCCCACGTGCTATTCGCGAATGGGCCAGGGAGGGGGGAGATCCGTTAGAGGTACGGGAAGTAGCCTCCGCCATACACCTTAGGTGGCTTGTGGACTGTGGTGTAGATGTAGATGTAGAAGTCATCGAAACCCGTATGTAAAAGTCAGGGTTTTACTTGTTGTCACATAATTTTAAAAACTCGGCTTTCATTGTAGATTGTGTACTCTAACGCGTCTCTCTTCTCTAATCCTTTCATCAGCACGTTCTCTACTGGTACCTGTAACAGGTGTGGTTGGCCGGTCATTGGGCGGTTGTCTGCAATGTCCCTTTTCCAGGCGTCATCAACCTCACTGCACCTTGCTGATACCCATTACAGAATCTTCATAGGCATTCTTCATGGATTAGGGTAAAACAGCTAATCATGGATCAAGAAGCAAAACCACGAATTTTTCCAAACTGGTTTTGATGTCTGGGTTCAACTATAGCGCAAATCCATGTCGATTATGTTAATAATGGGCGTATGGCATTGGTGGCCGGGAGACCGCTCGCGGGGCGGTTCGGCCGCCGCTCCACAAGTTCTTTAACGCCACTACGGCGACTTGCGAGTGAATGAGGATGAAATGATGATGAAAGATGCACAACACCCAGTGATCTCGAGGCAGAGAAAATCCCTGACCCCGCCGGAAATCGAACCCAGGACCCCGTGCGCGGGAACCGAGAACGCTACCGCAAGACCACGAGCCGCGGACTCGATTATATTGAACGGTAGTGTTTGTGCATACGAAGTTCAGGCTACTACTACATGTTCATAATTAAAAATTTTTATGACGGAGCATTGCTTTTTGATCCACCTCCGTGTATACGCGTCGTATAGTGTCATCCGTTAGCGGCTTAGGAAACTTTGTATAATCGTTTTCATTTTCATTTTCTATATGAGCAAACTTGTTACTGAAAATTTTCTTAATAAATAATAAGCACCAGTTTGCTTTTGTTCTACAATATTACTTTTCTTGTTAACCGATTTTCAGCTTACAAGGCCATCTTCAGACATTTACTGAAGACGAGCTTGTAAGTCGAAAACCGGTTAACAATGAAAGTAATACTGTAGATAAGAAACAAACTGGTGCTTTTCATTTATTATAATGTTGTTCTATCAAGAACCGACGGAAGATTCTGTTAATATGAAAATTTTCTTAGTTTTGTGATGTAGGTTTTATAAAGTTAAACGGTAACTAAACTGTAGAAAGTGTACCAATAAAAATAAAAAAGATGTTAAAAATTACATTACGCCAGAAAGAAAGCTATACTGGGTACGCAAAAACTTTATTTGTTGAAAAAGTCTCTCTTAGTGCAGTCTGTGACTCGCTGGCAGTGTGGCGGGATGTATGTGTTTGGAATGCATTGTTATGAAAATGTGCTATCTGGAAGAGCAGCGTCGCTTGTCATAACTGCTGTGGCGACGTAGTAATGAGTGAAGAAGAAAGATATTGCCCTGTATGCGGAGATGAAAAACTGTCACAGAGACACCACTTAAATACATTGACACCAATGTCAACAACGCATCGAACCAGCTACCAAACGAAATGGGGTAGTTATTATCACACTGAACAAACATGCGGGAGATCGACGGTTCAAATTACCATCCAGCCAGTGTGATTTATATTTTCCATCATTTCCCCAAATCGCTCCAGGCAAATGCCGAGATGGTCCCTTTGTGAAGGCCACGGCTGATTTCCTTCCCCACACTTTCGTAATCAGAGCTTTTACTGCTTCTCTAATGACCGCGCCGTCGACGGGACGCTAAACTACACTACTGGCCATTAAAATTGCTACACCAAGAAGAAATGCAGATGATAAACGGGTATTCATTGGACAAATATATTATACTAGAACTGACATGTGATCACATTTTCACGCAATTTGGGTGCATAGAACCTGAGAAATCTGAACTCAGAACAACCACCTCTGGCGGTAATAACGGTCTTGATACGCCTGGGCATTGAGTCAAACACAGCGTGGATGGCGTGTACAGATACAGCTGCCCATGCAGCTTCAATGCGATACCGCAGTTCATCAAGAGTAGTGACTGGCGTATTGTGACGAGCCAGTTGCTCGGCCACTATTGAGCAGATGCTTTCAATGGGTGAGAGAGCTGGAGAATCTGCTGGCCAGGGCACCAGTCGAACATTTTCTGTATCCAGAAAGGCCCGTGCAGGACCTAAAACATACGGGCACGCATTATCCTGCCGAAACGTAGGGTTTCGCAGGGATCGAATGAAGGGTGGAGCCACGGGTCGTAACACATCTGAAATGTAACGTCCACTGTTCAAAGTGATGTCATTGCTAACAACAGGTTAGCGAGACGTGTAACAAATGGCACCCCGTACCATCACGCCGGGTGATACGTCAGTACGGCGATGACGAATACACGCCTCCAATGTGTGTTCACCGCGATGTCACAAAAACACGTATACGACCATCATGATGCTGTAAACAGAACCCGGATTCATCCGAAAAAATGACGTTTTGCCATTCGTGCACCCTGGTTCTTCGTTGAGTACACCATCGCAGGCGCTCCTGTCTGTGATGCAGCGTCAAGGGTAACCGCAGCCATGGTCTCCGAGCTGATAGTCCATGCTGCTGAAAACGTCGTCGAACTGTTGGTGCAGATGGTTGTTGTCTTGCAAACGTCCCCATCTGTTGACTCAGGGATCGAGACGCGGCTGCACGATCCGTTACAGCCATGCGCATAAGATGCCTGTCATTTCGACTGCTAGTGATACGAGGCCACGAGGCCATTGGGATCCAACACGGCGTTCCGTATTACCCTCCTGAACCCACCGATTCCATATTCTGCTAACAGTCATTGGAACTCGACCAACGCCAGCAGTAATGTCGCGATACGATAAACCGTAATCGCGATAGGCTACAATCCGACCTTTATCGAAGTCGGAAACATGATGGTACGCATTCCTCCTCCTAACACGAGGCATCACAACAAAGTTTCACCAGGCAACGCCGGTCAACTGCTGTTTGTGTATCAGAAATCGGTTCCTCATGTCAGCACTTTGTAGGTGTCGCCGCCAGCGCCAACCTCTGAAAGCTAATCATTTACATATCACAGCATCTTCTTCCTGTCCGTTAAATTTCGCGTGTGTAGCACGTCATCTTCCTGGTGTAGCAAATTTAGTGACCAGTAGGGTATAACATTCCTTACGAATCAGTTTGCTTTGTTAAGAAATCTATCGTAAAGTGCATTTTCAGAATCGCTTGTTCCACAGTTCTTTCAACATAAATTCATTAAACGGTGTATAATGAAATCGCGGTCTTTCATTCTGCAATATCTTACATAAAGCAGTGGTACGGTTGTCACTTATCGTACTAAGTCAATTCACGAAAATCTTTAATCCTTGCAGTAATACAGTAGATTTCATTAGATTCGTAGTACGCTTTATTATATTGTAGTAAGAGTTTTACCTATGGATGATTATTAACATGGACTGAATGAACATCTGCATGAGCGATTTATCTTCTTCTTCTCCGGCTTTTCCCTCTAGGAGTTAGCCGGTTTAGAGTTCCACAGGCTTCTTTTATTCCACACATCCGGCTCTAAAAATCTGTCTTCCATTCCATCCTGTTCACATTTTCCCCTATCCAGCCTTTCTCTTTTCTTCGGGGCGTCCACGGTTTAAAATCTCCGTTGCTCATCTATGGTTAGCCATTCTCTGTACTTGCCTGCACCATCGAAACACTCAATTCACGAAATTTTTTGTTGCTGCGTGTTATCTCTTCGCCTCCACAATAATTTATTCCGTATCATATCTTGCCTTGTTGACTGAAACATTTTCTCCATATGCTCCCTGTAAGTTTTCTTCTTTGACGCCTCATCTCAGCTCCAAATAGTACTATGTTCTCTACCACATTGTGACACACTCTTTTTCTGATGCTCTCCTGAATATTTTGATTCAGAATCATCCCACGCAAAGCTTTATCAGCTCTCTTTCCTATTGCTATTCTCGATCAAATGTCCATCTCACATGTACTGGAGTTATCTATTATTTTTCCCAAATATTTGTTGCCTCTATAGAATTTCATTTCTCCTTTCACTAATTCAATTTTCATCAAACCCTGTTTCATACATGTACACTCGGTCTTGAGCAGATTTATTCCAATGCCTCATTTGCTATTCTCGTTTCTCACACTTTATTCCAGGTCGTCTTTATCTGGTCGTCCCTAAATACACTCCTGGAAATGGAAAAAAGAACACATTGACACCGGTGTGTCAGACCCACCATACTTGCTCCGGACACTGCGAGAGGGCTGTACAAGCAATGATCACACGCACGACACAGCGGACACACCAGGAACCGCGGTGTTGGCCGTCGAATGGCGCTAGCTGCGCAGCATTTGTGCACCGCCGCCGTCAGTGTCAGCCAGTTTGCCGTGGCATACGGAGCTCCATCTCAGTCTTTAACACTGGTAGCATGCCGCGACAGCGTGGACGTGAACCGTATGTGCAGTTGACGGACTTTGAGCGAGGGCGTATAGTGGGCATGCGGGAGGCCGGGTGGAAGTACCGCCGAATTGCTCAACACGTGGGGCGTGAGGTCTTCACAGTACATCGATGTTGTCGCCAGTGGTCGGTGGAAGGTGCACGTGCCCGTCGACCTAGGACCGGACCGCAGCGACGCACGGATGCACGCCAAGACCGTAGGATCCTACGCAGTGCCGTAAGGGACCGCACCGCCACTTCCCAGCAAATTATGGACACTGTTGCTCCTGGGGTATCGGCGAGGACCATTCGCAACCTTCTCCATGAAGCTGAGCTACGGTCCCGCACACCGTTAGGCCGTATTCCGCTCACGCCCCAACAACGTGCAGCCCGCCTACAGTGGTGTCGCGACAGGCGTGAATGGAGGGACGAATGGAGACGTGTCGCCATCAGCGATGAGAGTCGCTTCTGCCTTGGTGCCAATGATGGTCGTATGCGTGTTTGGCGCCGTGCAGGTGAGCGCCACAATCAGGACTGCATACGACCGAGGCACACAGGGCCAACACCCAGCATCATGGTGTTGGGAGCGATCTCCTACACTGGCCGTACACCTCTGGTGATCGTCGAGGAGACACTGAATAGTGCACAGTACATCCAAACCGTCATCGAACCCATCGTTCTACCATTCCTAGACCGGCAAGGGAACTTGCTGTTCCAACAGGACAATGCACGTCCGCATGTATCCCGTGCCACCCAACGTGCTCTAGAAGGTGTAAGTCAACTACCCTGGCCAGCAAGATCTCCGGATCTGTCCCCCATTGAGCATGTTTCGGACTGGATGAAGCGTCGTCTCACGCGGTCTGCACGTCCAGCACGAACGCTGGTCCAACTGAGGCGCCAGGTGGAAATGGCATGGCAAGCCGTTCCACAGGACTACATCCTGCATCTCTACAATCGTCTCCATGGGAGAATAGCAGCCTGCATTGCTGCGAAAGGTGGATATACACTGTACTAGTGCCGACACTGTGCATGCTCTGTTGCCTGTGTCTATGTGCCTGTGGTTCTGTCAATGTGATCATGTGATGTATCTGACCCCAAGAATGTGTCAATAAAGTTTCCCCTTCCTGGGACAATGAATTCACGGTGTTCTTATTTCAATTTCCAGGAGTGTAAAAATGGTTGAAATGGTTCAAATAGCTCTGAGCACTATGGGATTTAACATCTTAGGTCATCAGTCCCCTAGAACTTAAACTACTTAAACCTAACTAACCTAAGGACATCACACACATCCATCCCCGAGGCGGGATTCGAACCTGCGACCGTAGCGGTCGCGAGGTTCCAGACTGAAGCGCCTAGCTAAAAATGAGTGAAGTGTATCTTCACCAATCTTTATTCCCATCCGAGAGCATTTCCTGTACCAGCCATTCAGTTTCTCTTCCTAATAATTATTAAACAGAATAGATGAAATCCCACAACCTTGATTTACCATTTGTCAATGGAAATACTTTTGGTAACCTTGTTTTCCTTTACAATCATTACTGTTGTCTTCTTTCATAAGTTTTTAAACACGTTTATTTTTCTCTCTCATTAAACCTTCTCATTTGTTCTGATATGTTTATTCCAGGAACATCGACATACGATTTTCGCAGGTCCACAAAGGTCGTGTACAAACTTATATTTTCATTTCCGCATTTTCTTTTATACAGTGAATGTGATCAAAACAAGGCCGCCCTTGCCTAAACCCACTTGGCTATTCACTTAAGGGCGACGCGTTCTTAATGATAAAAAGTAGTGTCATGCAGAGACGAATCATAGTTCTGTCGTGACGGATGTGCCCCTTACAAAACTGCTAGTTCAACGTACAGGGTGTTTAAAAAATGACCGGTATATTTGAAACGGCAATACAAACTAAATGAGCAGCGATAGAAATATACCGTGTGTTGCAATATGCTTGGGACAACAGTACATTTTCAGGCAGACAAACTTTCGAAATTTCAGTAGTTACAATTGTCAACAACAGATGGCGCTGCGGTCTGGGAAACTCTATAGTACGATATTTTCCACATATCCACCATGCGTAGCATAATATGGCGTAGTCTCTGAATGAAATTACCCGAAACCTTTGACAACGTGTCTGGCGGAATGGCTTCACATGCAGATGAGATGTACTGCTTCAGCTGTTCAATTGTTTCTGGATTCTGGCGTTACACCTGGTCTTTCAAGTGTCCCCACAGAAAGAAGTCACAGGGGTTCGTGTCTGGCGAATAGGGAGGCCAATCCACGCCGCCTCCTGTATGTTTCGGATAGCCCAAAGCAATCACACGATCATCGAAATATTCATTCAGGAAATTAAAGACGTCGGCCGTGCGATGTGGCCAGGCACCATCTTGCATAAACCATGAGGTGTTCGCAGTGTCGTCTAAGGCAGTTTGTACCACCACAAATTCACGAAGAATGTCCAGATAGCGTGATGCAGTAATCTTTTCGGATCTGAAAAATGGGCCAATGATTCTTTTGGAAGAAATGGCGGCCCAGACCAGTGCTTATGAGGATGCAGGGACGATGGGACTGCAACATGGGGCTTTTCGGTTCCCCATATACGCCAGTTCCGTTTATTGACGAAGCCGTCCAGGTAAAAATAAGCATCGTCGGAAAACCAAATGCTGCCCACATGCATATCGCCGTCATCAATCCTGTGCACTATATCATTAGCGAATGTCTCTCGTGCAGCAATGGTAGCGGCGCTGAGGGGTTGCCGCGTTTGAATTTTGTATGGATAGAGGTGTAAACTCTGACGCATGAGACGATACGTGGACGTTGGTGTCATTTGGACCGTAGCTGCAACACGGCGAACGGAAGCCCGAGGCCGCTGTTGGATCACCTGCTGCACTAGCTGCGCGTTGCCCTCTGTGGTTGCCATACGCGGTCGCCCTACCTTTCCAGCACGTTCATCCGTCACGTTCCCAGTCCGTTGAAATTTTTCAAACAGATCCTTTATTGTATCGCTTTTCGGTCCTTTGGTTACATTAAACCTCCGTTGAAAACTTCGTCTTGTTGCAACAACACTGTGTTCTAGGCGGTGGGATTCCAACACCAGAAAAATCCTCTGTTCTAAGGAATAAACCATGTTGTCCACAGCACACTTGCACGTTGTGAACAGCACACGCTTACAGCAGAAAGACGACGTACAGAATGGCGCCCCCACAGACTGCGTTGTCTTCTATATCTTTCACATCACTTGCAGCGCCATCTGTTGTTGAAAATTTTAACTACTGTAATTTCGAACGTTTGTCCGCCTGAAAATGTACTGTTGTCCCAAGCATATTGCAACAAACGGTGTATTTCTATCGCTGCTCGTTTAGTTTTTATTGCCGTTTCAAATATACCGGTCATTTTTGAAACACCCTGTAGGTACGTCTCTGGCCGATCGATGTCACTATTGTAGTCGGTGAAGTCCTGACATCGTGTTCAGGAAACTGATTTTATTTTTGTGAATATTATGTCCTTTATTAATTATTGCAGATTTAATATATCCAGTTATAAGTGTGAATGAAGGTGTGAATGTGAACTGATATGTTAAATGAATGTCGTTATGCCTATTTAATGGCAGCGTGGGCGTTGTATTTATACAGATGTCACATGCCCAGGGTTTATCTCGTAATGTAACATCCAGCAGATTATGGTACTGGGGGAAGAAGAAACTACTATAATTCAGTTATGTAAAGAGAGGAGCGTTTTGCTGTTCGTGGGTTTTCCGAAATTGTTCGTTTGGTAAATTTCTCGGAGAGGATATATGTTGTGGTTGGTTCGTAGCAATACATGCGGGGAAGTGACGGTGTTTGATTGATAGCGATTGGTTTTTCTGTATTTCAGTCAGTCGGAAGAGAGTACTCTCGTGCGTATTTTGTGGGCTAGAGAATTGCTTTGCGGAATCTAGAGTTCATTTGGAGCTCTGTAGTCATAACGTTGTGACGCGTGTACTAGGAGCTGCTATAACTGGTTGTAATTTTGCGGAATTACGTGTTAACTCGCAGATGGAGTGCCGTAAAGTGTTAATGAGGCAACAGTAAATTACGGGAAAGCAAATTTCGGATTTTTTGTGCAGATTGTCATTTAATGAGTAACTAAAACCAGCACTGGGTGTTACACAAGTCATGACCGTGAACTGAACAATCGAATTGATCGATGTGTGAAATATTAGGTCAAGCATTTTGTCGCAGACAATCCGTTTTAACTTCCCAGTAACAGGTTCGGTTAGATACCATGAGCTGTCCATTACGAGTTACTCTGACTGCGTGTGAATCACGAAAGTCTAACTTCAGATTTGCGTGGACTTGGCTGTTATTATGTATCAAAGAAGTAGGCATATATCGTTATACACTACTGGCCATTAAAATTGCTACACCACGAAGATGACGTGCTTCAGACACGAAATTAAACCGACAGGAAGAAGATACTGTGATATGCAAATGATTAGCTTTTCAGAGCACTGACACAAGGTTGGGTCCGGTGGCGACACCTACAACGTGCTGACTTGACGAAAGTTTCTAACCGCTTTCTCATACACAAACAGCAGTTGACCGGCGTTGCCTGGTGAAACGTTGTTTAGATGCCTCGCATAAGAAGGAGAAATGCGTACCATCACGTTTCCGACTTTGATAAAGGTCGGATTGCAGCCTATCGCAATTGCGATTTATCGTATCATGACATTGCTGCTAGCGTTGGTCGAGATCCAATGACTGTTAGCAGAATATGGAATCGGTGGGTTCAGGAGGGTAATACGGAACGCCGTGCTGGATCCCAACGGCCTCGCACCACTAGCAGTCGAGATGACAGGCATCTTATCCGCATGGAAGTAACGGATCGTGCAGCCACGTCTCGATCCATGAGTCAACAGATGGGGTCGTTTGCAAGACAACAACCATAAGCACGAACAGTTCGACGACGTTTGCAGCAGGTCGGACTATAAGCTCGGAGGCCATGGCTGCGGTTACCCTTGACGTTGCATCACAGGCAGGAGCGCCTGCGATGGTGTACTCAACGGCGAACCGATGTGCACGAATGGCAAAACGTCATTTTTTCGGATTAATCCAGGTTCAGTTTACAGCATCATAATGGTCGCATCCCTGTTTGGCGACATCGCGGTGAACGCCCATTGGAAGCGTGTATTCGTCATCGCCGTACTGGCATATCACCCCGCGTGATGGTATGGGGTGCCAATTGTTTCACGTCTCGGTCACCTCTTGTTCGCACTGACGGCACATTGAACAGTGGACGTTATATTTCAGATGTGTTACGATCCGTGGCTCTACCATTCATTCGATCTCTGCGATACCCTACATTTCAGGAGGGTAATGCACGATCGCATGTTGCCGGTCCTGTACGGGCCTTTCTGGATACCGTACAGAAAATGTTCGACTGCTGCCGTGAGTATCACATTCTCCAGATCTCTCACCAACTGAAAACGTCTGGTCAACGGTGGCCGAGCAACTGGCTCGTCAGAATACGCCAGTCACTACTCTTGATGAACTGTGGTATCGTGTTGAAGCTGCATGGGCAGCTGTACCTGTACGCGCCATACAAGCTCTGTTTGATTTAATGACCAGGCCAGAGGTGGTTGTTCTGGGTACTGATTTCTCAGGATCTATGCACCCAAATTGAGTGAAATTGTAATCACATGTCAGTTCTAGTATATTTGTCCAATGAATAGCCGTTTATCATCTGCATTTCCTCTTGGTGTAGCAATTGTTATGGCCAGTAGTGTATTAATTCGGAGCCTACCATTTAAATGTTCAATTAATCTGATACTAGACATCTTCTGATGTGCCCTTCAGAATACTTTAGTGTGACTGGTTCTTCTACAGCTGATCCAGTCGAGAACCGTTAGTAGTTTTCTAAGAGTGCAGTTCTGTGAGCTGCTGCCGGAGAACAGGTCACTACAAGGTAAGTCGGACTCTTTCTGTAGGCGAAATACGACACTGCACCCCCGTAATAGGAAACTGTATGAGAAATATTGCCTTCGTCAGTCCTCCGTTTGTCATGTCAACAAGAATCAATTTCCGTCTTGTTTAAAATCCAGATTTCCAACTTTCTGCAGACACGCAAAATTAAGATTTCAGTACTGTGTATTCTTAAAGTATTGTTTCTGTAGCACGGCGTTCGGTAGCCTGACGCGTTCCCGCCCTGACTCTCTAATTAAGGAGGAAAATTTAAATAGGAAATCCCGACGCTCATTATCGAGCACTACATCCAGGTTGAGGTGAAGAATTTGGCAGAGTCCTGTGGAAACGAAGCACTGTCACATTCAAGAGTCCAGCTGCAGTCGCGATGAGAAGATAGTGACGTGACGTAGTGATGACCTGCTTGAGGTGGCTGCACGCAGAAAAATAACTTCTGTCTGAACAGCGGTCAGGTGGATCGCCACTATTTTAGTCCCCGGCGGCCGACTTTTGCGACTGGCGGTACAACATACATCATTCGACAAAGACGCAAGGGTGAACTCTTGTGCCTAATTAAACAATCATGAAAGGACGTGGTAACAGCAACGTAAAATGATATTTAGTTTGTGGATTGCCATGTAACAGTTACTAGGATTATTTCGGTTAAAATGATTGCAATTATATGTCAGTTCTACTGAATGGTCAGCAAAAAACTATTTATTATGGTCGCACCTGTGTAAAAGCGAAGTCTTGGAAAAAGTAATATCTTTCACACATTGATGCTAGAGCAATCTATGTCTTAAATAATTGTTCTCTCTGTGAAATACGCAACACTAAATCATCTTTTCCTCTTCTTCCGACATTGACAAAATACGGATGTACGTTGTACTAGATGTATCTTCTTGCCAATAATAATGGAATATTATTTTCTAAATCTGTGTTTGTTGCGTAAAATTACAAACCTCTCTGTTATTATGTTTTAATCAAATCAGGCGATTAATATCTGGCTCTATAAATTAAGATGGAAGCGGCTTATTTGGAGACGCCCTCTATCGTTACTATAGATTGAAAATACCGCTACAATTGTAAGTTTTTTTAATTTAGAACACGATCGGTTTCGGGCTATTATACACCCATCTTCAGGTGTTAATGGTTCGTGTTGTGATCCCGAGCGCAGCGATGGACTAGTCCAGGGTGCCGTCCATTGCCAGCGAGCGCACTTAGTTATTATATTACCAGGGGGCCCGTGTGAAACTTTCGCACTTTTACAGGTTAAATAATGACAGGATTTTGGATTAGTGTAGTCGTTAGGATAAGGGTTGTCGTGCGAACCGCATTTGTGTCTGAGCAGGAGTTTTCTCTGCAGCCATCCTTCAGGAGCGACCCTTCTCACTGACAGCTTCTAATGTTCTTTCCTTGGCATCTGTTGTTTATGACAACAGTACTTATACCACCCTGTTTTTGACAAAAGCTAATAACTTATGTGCAAGTACAAACACAAAATTAAATAAGTATAGAAATTAATTTACTGGTCATGACAATGTTTCACTGTTATCATCTGCATGTAATTTCTATCTTTCGACCGTAACATTTATATTTGCCTATCGTTGAAGAGACGTTTAATGAGAAATACGAATACAAAATGCAAAGAAGTAAATACATGCGAGATATGTAAGTGAGATCGAAGTGCTCGCTTCTTACATAGTATATCACCAAGGCCACATAAACGTCTAACACCATCTTGAGATCTGAATTGCATTTCGTACTTTATACAGGGTGTATCCGTAAGAGTGTGCAAAAATGTAACAGGATATAGAGAACGTTCCACTGGACAATCTGAGCTGGGAAACCTGGTGTTGGAGAAGCCAGATTAAGGGGATATGGAAGTAAACTTGTCTACCACTTTGTCTATCAGCTTATTTATCAACTTACATGAGTGCAAGTTGTCCGCCCCCGATAGCTGAATGGTCAGCGTGACGGATTGTCAGTTCTCTGGATCCGGGTTCGATTACCGATTGGGTAGGGGAATTTTCTCCGTCCAGAGACTGGGTGCTGTGCTGTCGTCATCATCCTATCATCCTCATCGACTGCAGGTCTCCGAAGTGACGTCAAATTGAAAGACCGGCACCCGACGAACGGTCTGTCCGACGGGGGGATCCTAGCCATATGATTAAATAAAAGTACAAGTTTACATGTACTGTGCTGTCTATTTAAATCTACATTCTTCATTTCCCGCAAGGAAACAAAGACGAAAATCCTGATTACTAAGAAGCCATGATTCATAATTTGTTTATTTTACTTGTCCATAAGATGGTTCTGTTGTACAGAATTTACATTGTCCCATGACGGAACGTGCTATGAATCACCGACACGCCCATTCATTACTCAGTGCTATTGACACACGTACAGTGCAATAAGATGAAGCAGTACCGCTTTCGCAGACATCACTGACATGCACCACGTGCGTGGGGAATTAAGTTGCAATGCTGTGGCTGCTGAAAGGCGGTACAGGGAATGAGTTCGTAACAGGCATCACCCGTCACGACGAGTGTTTATTTCTCTCGGTCGACGAATGCGGAAGAGTGGTTCATTGGAAAAAAGAAATGAGGGATCTGGCAACGTGGGCACCACTCGCACACCCGATTTTGAAGGGGAAGTGCAGGAGCGTGTTGGCAGTGTACTCCACTACAAGTGCTCGTTGCACTACACGTGAAATGGACGCTGTACATACTAGCGTGTGACAAGTAATCCACGAACAACAATTCAACCCACAACGAGTCCATGCAATGCTTGTGACTAACTTTGCACCAAGGGTCGTATTGTGTCAGTGGTTGCTCCAACAATGGATTGATCGACCAGATTTCCTCCAGATCGTGCTGTGTACTAGCGATTCCTCATTCGATCGTGATGGTACTTCGAGAAGCAGGAGTAGCCATGTGTGGGATGATGAAAACCCTCACCCTGAAGTAGTCACACCACCAAGTACGTTTTGCTGTGAATATCTGGGCCGACATTGTAGGCAACAATCTCATTGTGCCATATCTTCTACCTGGTAGTCTGAATGGCCACCTTTAATTGAGGTTCGTGCAAAGAGATCTAATTGATTGTTGGAGAACGTATGCTTGTCTGTTCGTGAGAGGATGTGGATACAACGTTGCGTTGCACCGCCTCACTTCACTGTGGGTGTACGCAACCGCCTCAGTGCTTATTTCGTCGTCTCTGGATTGGAAAGGAAGGTCCTATTCCATGGCCTGCGAGGTCACCTGACCTGAGTCCTATGGGGATATCTAAAGTCACTTGTGTATGAGACCTCAGTGGATACGGAGATCG
Organism: Schistocerca gregaria; assembly: GCF_023897955.1. Lineage (NCBI taxonomy): Eukaryota > Metazoa > Arthropoda > Insecta > Orthoptera > Acrididae > Schistocerca > Schistocerca gregaria. The sequence goes on along the minus strand of NC_064925.1, from coordinate 514,428,938 downwards.
AATTACACTCCTAGAAATTGAAATAAGAACACCGTGAATTCATTGTCCCAGGAAGTGGAAACTTTATTGACACATTCCTGGGGTCAGATACATCTCATGATCACACTGACAGAACCACAGGCACATAGAAACAGGCAACAGAGCATGCACAATGTCGGCACTAGTACAGTGTATATCCACCTTTCGCAGCAATGCAGGCTGCTATTCTCCCATGGAGACGATCGTAGAGATGCTGGACGTAGTCCTGTGGAACGGCTTGCCATGCCATTTCCACCTGGCGCCTCAGTTGGACCAGCGTTCGTGCTGGACGTGCAGACTGCGTGAGACAACGTGTACGGCCAGTGTAGGAGATCGCTCCCCACACCATGATGCCGGGTGTTGGCCCTGTGTGCCTCGGTCGTATGCAGTCCTGATTGTGGCGCTCACCTGCATGGCGCCAAACACGCATACGACCATCATTGGCACCAAGGCCTGTCGCGACACCACTGTAGGCGGGCTGCACGATGTTGGGGCGTGAGCGGAAGACGGCCTAACGGTGTGCGGGACCGTAGCTCAGCTTCATGGAGACGGTTGCGAATGGTCCTCGCCGATACCCCAGGAGCAACAGTGTCCCTAATTTGCTAGGAAGTGGCGGTGCGGTCCCCTACGGCACTGCGTAGGATCCTACGGTCTTGGCGTGCATCCGTGCGTCGCTGCGGTCCGGTCCCAGGTCGACGGGCACGTGCACCTTCCGCCGACCACTGGCGACAACATCGATGTACTGTGGAGACCTCACGCCCCACGTGTTGAGCAATTCGGCTGTACGTACACCCGGCCGCCCGCATGCTCACTATACGCCCTCGCTCAAAGTCCGTCAACTGCACATACGGTTCACGTCCACGCTGTCGCGGCATGCTACCAGTGTTAAAGACTGCGATGGAGCTCCGTATGCCACGGCAAACTGGCTGACACTGACGGCGGCGGTGCACAAATGCTGCGCAGCTAGCGCCATTCGACGGCCAACACCGCGGTTCCTGGTGTGTCCGCTGTGCCGTGCGTGTGATCATTGCTTGTACAGCCCTCTCGCAGTGTCCGGAGCAAATATGGTGGGTCTGACACACCGGTGTCAATGTGTTCTTTTTTCCATTTCCAGGAGTGCAGTTGCCAAAATTGTAGCTGCCTCTGATGTGATTCGAAATGCACCAGGGATACTTGTCAGGGTGTGTCAGAATCTTGTTCGGCTATGTCATGATTGCATTGAGGTTAATTATCATCAATTTCAGCACGTTTTGTAAGATACAGTATAAATGGTACATTTATTATGTCAATGGTATTTGCAGTTAACTGTAACTAGCGAAAATAACAAAGTTCGCAGGAATGTGACTTTATTCCTTCTATCTCCTTAAGACGGTTTCTCCGACCCCAGGTTAACCTATCTCAAATTGTTCAGTCCTATTGAACTTCGAACGCTCTACTATAGGCCGTAATACGTAGGTCACAACTCCGAATGCTGCAATGCGTTGTCCTATGCCAGTATTCTACCTCGCACGTAACGACTTGGCTTTATCAGTTGAAATTCGACCTGCAGTGTGGCGGCTTTGGAGATCTTTATTGCTGCATATGCAATGTCGTGTTCCAAACACGCCTTGTTAAACAGATACATCCGCTCGACACCGCACAGCACCTGTATTTAAAGCTTTTTCCAGGGCCACAGTAGTTACATCTCGGAATGCGTAATTCGACCGGACGTTTGTCGAGAATCGCGCCAGCATCAAGGAGCACGGTGAGCGTCTGGATTTGAACTTAGGTAGAGAGGTTTTATATTCGAGGTGTCTTGCAGCATTCACATTTTCATTTTTACGTATGTAATAACAAAGGCATATGTCTAATCATTGAGGAGGAACTAGAAACCCTTATTCACATGAAAAAAGATCCAAGTGGTACTCTTCCTGAAAAATCGACCTAGAAAAGAAACATTTTATATTCTGCAAATATTCTCTTCAAAAGATGAAGCCTTAGAATATAAACATTGAGTTCTCACACGCTACCAAAACTAAAGAAAAAATACGCAAGAAGCGGTAGCTCTGACATGTTTGGCACTTTGACACCAAAATATGTATCTGAAAATACGATTTGACTGATTTATAATAATATGAGATGTTGCTAGAAAGTAAATAAACTTAATGGAACATCTGAAATAAAATGAAGGTTTAAAAGTAAAATATAAGTAAATACAGAACAGTCCACCACAAAGAACACGTAAAAAGAAACAAATTACAGCTCCCACGACATATAGCCTACAACGTTTATTATGCATTCCTGGTATGAAAAATTTAAAGGTATAAAAACATGCAGCCTTGTATATATATATATATATATATATATATATATATATATATATATATATATATATATATCATCAGAGATAAAAAGCGACACGAGGTCAACAATACTTAGCAGTCTGGATGTAGTCTAGGCAGCGAGTACACGCAACAGCAAAACTCGCAGCACCTGAAGAAGACGGCTCGTTCGGTCGACGAAACATTTGCAAAAATTAGAAACAGCAACTTCCTAGAATACCAGGAAGCACAGTATTAAATTTCAGAATCTCATAAAATATAGATTGTACATAGCTGAAAGATAAAACTAGTTAACAAAGGGTTTCTGACAAATAGCGAATGACACAACATAGAAGCTGTTAAGAAAGGAGAGAGTTTTGAGTAAGTGATAGTAGTATTTTGACAGAAACATAGCTGATCGGAAATGCCTTGAAAAGGACATGAGATTATATTATCAAAATATAATTAGAAAAATTGGTGCAAACAATGAATGAAGAAGGAAGTAAAACAGTAATTTAGAATAAAAATATCGACATTTGGTACCTAATGCAAGATAGTGTGTTCAAAGTCATTCCGAGGAGGTGTTCGGAGATGATGGTACTTCATTGAAAATGGTTAAATCTATGGAAAAAATAATAGAAAGATAAGTGCAAAATTGTTTACAGAATTCCCTAAAACTGGATCTACACTGTAGCTATTCTACTTCACAAGCAAGACAAGACATGGAAGATGTAGAGCCGTCAGACTGCTCCCCACAATGTGCACGATATTCGCTAAAAGCATTATCAAAGCATAAGAAACACCGAATTTGAAGCAGGCAGAGGAAAAGGGTGGCTTTAGAAGAAGGTACACCACATTCGGCCTCTTACAAGCCTTGAGAGAAGTTATACGTCGACGCAGAGAGAATGAATTGCAGTTTTGCGCAGGATTCGTATTTACTTTGGAATTTTTTGACTCCTTGTCAGTAAAATCTACGCTAAAAGCCCCAAGCGAATGAACTCTTATCCAGATTGAAGGTACAAAATAAAACTATTTCAAATGTCGGTTTCGTCTGCAGTTTGCATGATGAAAGATACTTACCGTGTTAATCTTTACGCCACACAAATATAGCGATATCTGCTGTTACTAAATGCGTGTTGGAGTCGTATTATACTGCAGAGCAGAAATACACGTTCATGTAATCCCTGTTTGGTATCGTGTAACGTTCTTTGTAAAAAATGTGATACAATAAACTTTACGATAATGTTGAATGATGTCTGAACTATGGAATGGATACAAAACTCGAATTGTTGTGTGGCATGTTGTAAACGCAAATGGTGTGCTTACTCTGTGTTATTGTTAGAAAAACTTTACACGAATCGATTGGGCAACCCAACTCCCAAACCAATAAAGAAATACTGTCACTGCAAAATACATTCAGCCCCTTAAGCACTGAATCCTAAGGCCCTGTTCACGTAACAAATAAATTGCCCTACCTCTAAAGCAGCAACGGAGTACCGCGATATATTCTGGTCTCTCACAAAAAATATGAATGCTAGTTACAGACTCAGCCTTCTGCAGTGCTAGCCATAATGCTTGAAATGCACATGAAATTCATTTGGCTGATATCCTAGAATACTTAAGAAAATCAAACGTCTTTGAAAAATATATGGCCAGGACTGACAGGTGGTACTGATTATGATGAATTACTAACAGTTTTTTTTGAAAAAAATTGTATTGCAAGTTAAGTTTGGTTATCAAAAACATCTGACAACTGAAGCTACATTATTCACAACTGATTCACAGACAATGAGATTTAAACAGTAAGTATTATCTAACTGCATTAATCCAACATAAACGCAAATCATTAAATTACACATAGCTCTGTTTACAAATCTTAGAAGCAATACAAAAATGAAATATCCTACTAATTTTTTTTCTCAAAACAGTTTACATACATTCTGGGGTTACTCAACAATTACGAATTATCAGCCAACTCATCTATACTAACGCGTTGGAAGAAAAGATAAATCATTACTGTTGAAAATATTTACCTTATTTGCCTGCAGACTTCTGTTTCCATGTTCAACAATACTGACATACTTACGTTAATCTAACACTTGGTGGTTTCACACAGCACACCACAAAAACTGCCTGCTCCGTCGTCTTTCCCTCACAGACAGCTGCCTACAACTGTGCGCTTAACGTTCTCTTACTCCAAAAAAGCAGATCTTTGGCACTGCGATCGCGCACAGTCAGCGATTCGCACTATCGAACCTATCAGAGACATTAATCGTTTATAGTATACTAGTCTCATTTTAAATTATTAATATCCTTATTTTATTCTGGTGCCCCAGTAGACGTTTTTCAACTGGTTGTGGCCTGGACTGTCACTGGTTGTTATGTATCATGTGATAAGACACAGAAATCACACACAAAATATCCCATCCAAAATAATTAACAGCACGCCTAAACATTATTGGACTATTTTGGTAGAAAAAATGATGACAAATACGAATAACTGACTACATGTACTCATAACAGCGATTTTGAAGCGGTACTGCATAGGTACAATGAACACAGCAAACAAAGTCCCATTCCTGTCAGCAAATAATTAATGTTTAATGGGTCTGAGCACTATGTGACATAACATCTGAGGTCATCGGCCCCCTAGAACATAGAACTACTTAAACCTAACTAACCTAAGGACATCACACACAACCATGCCCGAGGCAGGATTCGAACCTGCCAACGTAGCGGTCGCGCGGTTCCAAACTGAAGCTCCTAGAACCGCTCGGCCACACCGGCTGGCCATGTTAGCAAAAACACATATCATTTACGCTTCAGAATAACATAGACTGAATTACGTGGTACACTAATCAGAATAAAGAATGCATATCCCTGTAGAAAGTACTGTCCCACACCATTCGTAACTTAAAATGTAAGCTATCAATTAGAGTGAAACATGATTCTCATAGCATTCAGTTTCATTCACAACTAATAAATATACAGATAAGTGCTTTTTGAAGAGAGCATTTCAAATACCGTAAAGATGATGGTTGATGGGTACCATTTTTATCTGGGAAGAGGAAGTACTTGCAGAAAAGGACAAAATAGCTTATAGTGCAAAGCTAGTTTTAAGTAATATTACTTATATTCTGTAATCGACAGTGAAGTTACAGAGTCTTCAGGGTACAATCAGATTGAATCATAGTTGAGGTTGCAATAGTCTGCTGACACTTGTATGTATCCTAGTAATTAATGACGGATTTTATTTTAAAAATGAAGTTATAACATTTCCGCTATAAATATTAACACTATGTCTACAGTACTGCCCTCACTTGTACTGAAACAGCATTTGTATCCCGACGTGTTGAAAGGGATTGCAAAGTTCTCTTAATTTTTATGACCTGAATCTTCACTCCAAGTTACTGTCCCACGGCACGAAGCGGCAGGTATTGATCAGCGGAACAGATTACTGTCATATGCGAATCGATTGTTTAGGCAAACTATTAAGTGACGTGGTCAATGTTTGAAAAGGGTTGCTAATTACTTTATTCAGGTGGTTTAAGGAGGTTAAAGTAAAAAAAAAAAATCACCATCACTAAAAAGTCGTATGTCGTAGGTGATCTACAAATCCAGAAGCAAAACAATCCACAATTGTAAAAAAGATGTGTTTTTCACACGTTAATAACAGTGGATAAAAGTTTCCCTCGTATGTAATTGTTTGCTTTGATCGCCGACTTGCAGGACAAAATACGAGTACATTTCTACAGACTGCCAACCAAATCCGAAATCTACTCGTAACTGTCCAGCTGGCCAATAACCAACTTTATTGTCTTCCAGTGAGACGTTATTCTCTGGCAGCATGAACCACTCCACCGCATCATCGTTTGTAACAACAAGATAATGCATGAAGTGATTCCGGTTCTTCATAAATTTTCTTGTATTTTAATTACTGTTAGATTATTGTATTAGTACTTCCTAAGGAGTACATTGGTGAGAGGGACTTTGGCCTTGTGCAAATACCTATTTAACATTTTAATTAGAAAATAATAACTGATTAACTTAGTAGTTCTGGCGCGCTGGTACAAAAATGATTCAAATGGCTCTGAGCACTATGGGACTTAACATCTTAGGTCATCAGTCCCCTAGAACTTAGAACTACTTAAACTTAACTAACCTAAGCACATTACACACATCCATGCCCGAGGCAGGCCTCGAACCTGCGACCGTAGCAGTCACGCGGTTCCGGACTGAAGCGCCTAGAACCGCACGGCCACCGCGGCCGGAGCGCAGGTACAACCTTAGAAGAAATTCAGATTCTAGGATCGCTCCACCGGTGCTACGTCAGCTAAACAAAGACGCCCGTCAAACTGTGGTGCCGTGTTCAAACGAAAGTTGGGCTTTACTGTCGCATACACCGATTAATACTTGGTACTTGCTTCATCTGCCGGATACAGGGAAAACGGTGCTTGATTTGGTGTGCCGCAAGGGAGTGTCGTAGGACCGTTGCTATTCACAATATACATAAATGACCTGGTGGATGACATCGGAAGTTCACTGAGGCTTTTTGCGGATGATGCTGTGGTGTATCGAGAGGTTGTAACAATAGAAAATTGTACTGAAATGCAGGAGGATCTGCAGCGAATTGACGCATGGTGCAGGGAATGGCAATTGAATCTCAATGTAGACAAGTGTAATGTGCTGCGAATACATAGAAAGATAGATCCCTTATCATTTAGCTACAAAATAGCTGGTAAGCAACTGGAAGCAGTGAATTCCATAAATTATCTGGGAGTAGGTATTAGGAGTCATTTAAAATGGAATGATCATATAAAGTTGATCGTCGGTAAAGCAGACGCCAGACTGAGATTCATTGGAAGAATCCTAAGGAAATGCAATCCGAAAACAAAGGAGGTAGATTACAGTACTCTTGTTCGCCCACTTCATGAATACTGCTCAGCAGTGTGGGATCCGTACCAGATAGGGTTGATAGAAGAGATAGAGAAGATCCAACGGAGAGCAGCACGCTTCGTTACAGGATCATTTAGTAATCGCTAAAGCGTTACGGAGATGATAGATAAACTCCAGTGGAAGACTCTGCAGGAGAGACGCTCAGTAGCTCGGTACGGGCCTTTGTTGAAGGTTCGAGAACATACCTTCACCGAAGAGTCAAGCAGTATATTGCTCCCTCCTACGTATATCTCGCGGAGAGACCATGAGGATAAAATCAGAGAGATTAGAGCCCACACAGAACAATACCGACAATCCTTCTTTCCACGAACAATACGAGACTGGAGTAGAAGGGAGGACCGATAGAGGTACTCAGGGTACTCTCTGCCACACACCGTCAGGTGGCTTGCGGAGTATAGATGTAGATGTAGATTGATAATAATGATCGTTGCAAGAGCCATGAATGTTACAAGTTATGTTCAAACTGTGGTGACGTGTGCAAACGAAAGTTGCGCTTTACTGCCGCATTCACCGATCAGTACTTAGTAATTGCTTCATCTGCCGGCTACAGGGAAAACGGTGCTTTGATTGATAATAATAATCGTTGCAAGAACCATGAATGTTAGAAGTTAAGTTGCTCAACTTTCTGCCAGACGCTTCAGTGCCAGGTAGGCATGAAACCACTCACTGAAGCTGAGTTACCTCATTCTGGTGCCTCGTAATGCTAGCATTAGTATGTTACCCCAGCTACCAATTCCCTTCATGCTCATCGTTCGTTATAGTCAGCTTATAACGTTATGTTCTGTCGGCTGTAAGGTGGATCAAGGGCTCATCCCCTTGTCTCCCCCCCCCCCCCCCCCCCTTGTTCCTTAATGCTGTGTCTTAAATCTTTTTCGTTGTTCGGAAACAAACAGCAATTTGAAACCATGGTGTCTATCTGACAACTTTCCAGAAAATTTTTCGTACATAAGTTACCTGTTTGATTCAACGTTGTCATCATACACAGTATGCATACTGTAAGTTGTTAGATATATCAGCATTTTAGTTGAAGTATTACATAAAGTATATAAATATAATTCAGTTGTAAAGGAATTTACTACAAACGCTTTCACAACATGGCATCGATTAAACGTATGTTAGCATACTAAACGACATACAAATCAATGCTACAGTGTCAATTACATTCTATTGCGATACTGGGAATCAGAACTGAAATAGAAGTATAATAAGGACATAATTATGATTAAACCTGTTTCCACTAGCTGTAGAGGAAGTTTTCAGATCCCTAAACTAGTAAAAAGGGGAAATACGTCTTAACAGAACATATCTCATACAGAATGAGATTTTCACTCTGCAGTGGAGTGTGCGCTGATATGAAACTTCCTAGCAGATTAAAACTGTGTGCCGGACCGAGACTCAAACTCGGGACCTTTGCCTTTCGCGGGCAGGTGCTCTACCAACTTTTTTTTTTAACTCTCATTTTGTTCGTTTGCGTTCGTTGTATCTGCTCGGCGCCAACTGAGCTACCCAAGCACGACCCACGCCCCGTCCTCACAGCTCTACTTCTGCCAGTACCTCGTGTCCTACCTTCCAAACTTTACAGGTGCTCTCCATCGAACCTTGCAGAACTAGCACTCCTGAAAGAAAGGATATTACGGAAACATGGCTTAATCGAGATGGAGAGTATACCTGAAAATCAATTTTAATAAGATCAAAATTATACACAATCAACACATGCAAATGAAAATAGATCAAAGTAACGATAAGGGATAGAACCGATTGTTAACGAATGGATGGACAGCAAAATAAATGAGCAGAAGAGTAAAATGGTCTAGTTGAGTTCCGCTAGCTAAACACGGGTTTCAAAACTAACTTTCCGCTATTTCTCAAACGAAATTTTGCGGTCACTATTACTACCAGTGTTGACTTACAGTAGTAAAAAAGTGAGCCGTGGCTGGCTTGCATTAAGCTTTGCATTAAACCTTCGTTGCTGTTCTGTGATTAGTCTCCAGCGGTTGTCGCGATTATGCTGTTATCCTCTCTCACAGCAGCAGCTTGTATCGATGTTTGCACCCTTGTGCCATCTTTGGCCTTGTGCTTATAGTTTCCGGCTGTGCTGTGTCCGGGCAGTTGGTCGGTTGGCGTGGAGCAGCGAGGAAGTCTCCGTGGCGCGTGTCTGGCCAGGGCCGCTGACGGAGTTCACGCGCGGTCGGAGTGTGAGGGGCTGTTCCCATTGCTACGAGGTCCGTGACCCACCGATCCCGGACACGAAAGTTGAGTCTTTACTATATCTACCAGCCAGCCCCAACTGTTCACATTGTGTAGTTTGAATTTCGTTATGGGCTGTTTTTACATTCCCACAAGCAACAAAGTGTGTTTTCAAGTTGGCGGAATTCTAGCCACCCTCCTGTGGAGTTTAACTTAACCTGATTATTTTTGAATTGAAGTGCGCCAGAGGAAACTTCTGCCTTGTGGCCATTAACGTTCCGATTGCCTGCCTTGGCTGTTGATGTAAATTCAGGCAGTGTATTTTCCTCATCTTCTTGTGGCTGTCCAGCACGGCGTGTAGTTTGACAGCTGAGTGTGTAATTCGTTGTGGGCGCCGATATCTTCTGAGTTGGTCCATTGAACTCCCTGTTATATACTGGTCGAGTGGAGTGAAAGTTATCCTGTCGCTTGGTCCGTTGACTGTCTGTCGGTTGGGTTGCCGTCGGATTGAGAATTGTTGGGCCGACTGCCTGTCTCACCTAAGCGAGCGTTAGTGTTTGTATTCCAGGCCGACCCTTGGAAACTTCTGAGCGCCATTTTATGTGCTGCCTTTTCTTATTTGTCCTTGTTGTTTGTTTATGTATGGCTTCTAACCCATTTTAAATTGAAGTTGTTTTGCCCTTATGGCGTGAGAGTGTTTGGGCATTCAAACTGATTCAAAGAAATTTTAGGATAAGGCTTTATGCCTTTTAAAATTCAAATTCCTGTTTTGAGCCTTAAGTTACTGGCCTTCAGCCAATATTAAGTTAACGTTGTTTTGCCCTTAGGGCGTGAGATTGTATGGGCGTTCACCCTAATTTAGAGAAACGTTTTAAGATAAGGCCTTCTGCCTTTTAAATTCTAATTCTTGTTTTGGGTCTTATGTTATTGGCCTTCAGCCGATTTCAAGTTAAAGTTGTTTTGCCCTTCAGGCGTGAGATTCAATGGCACATATAGCAGGGAATTTAGTTCTAAATTTAATGTTTGGCTTGCTCTGTTTTTAATGTTTTCTTTACTCATGTCAAATGAATAAAGTAGCATGTTCGAGTGCTACTGACAGCCACTCATTTTGGCCCCTTTCCACAAATTAAACTATCTGTCCTGTCCTGCTGGTATATACACTCCTGGAAATTGAAATAAGAACACCGTGAATTCATTGTCCCAGGAAGGGGAAACTGTATTGACACATTCCTGGGGTCAGATACATCACATGATCACACTGACAGAACCACAGGCACATAGACACAGGCAACAGAGCATGCACAATGTCGGCACTAGTACAGTGTATATCCACCTTTCGCAGCAATGCAGGCTGCTATTCTCCCATGGAGACGATCGTAGAGATGCTGGATGTAGTCCTGTGGAACGGCTTGCCATGCCATTTCCACCTGGCGCCTCAGTTGGACCAGCGTTCGTGCTGCACGTGCAGACCGCGTGAGACGACGCTTCATCCAGTCCCAAACATGCTCAATGGGGGACAGATCCGGAGATCTTGCTGGCCAGGGTAGTTGACTTACACCTTCTAGAGCACGTTGGGTGGCACGGGATACATGCGGACGTGCATTGTCCTGTTGGAACAGCAAGTTCCCTTGCCGGTCTAGGTGTACAGCCAGTGTAGGAGATCGCTCCCCACACCATGATGCCGGGTGTTGGCCCTGTGTGCCTCGGTCGTATGCAGTCCTGATTGTGGCGCTCACCTGCACGGCGCCAAACACGCATACGACCATCATTGGCACCAAGGCAGAAGCGACTCTCATCGCTGAAGACGACACGTCTCCATTCGTCCCTCCATTCACGCCTGTCGCGACACCACTGTAGGCGGGCTGCACGATGTTGGGGCGTGAGCGGAAGACGGCCTAACGGTGTGCGGGACCGTAGCTCAGCTTCATGGAGACGGTTTCGAATGGTCCTCGCCGATACCCCAGGAGCAACAGTGTCCCTAATTTGCTGGGAAGTGGCGGTGCGGTCCCCTACGGCACTGCATAGGATCCTACGGTCTTGGCGTGCATCCGTGCGTCGCTGCGGTCCGGTCCCAGGTCGACGGGCACGTGCACCTTCCGCCGACCACTGGCGACAACATCGATGTACTGTGGAGACCTCACGCCCCACGTGTTGAGCAATTCGGCGGTACGTCCACCCGGCCTCCCGCATGCCCACTATACGCCCTCGCTCAAAGTCCGTCAACTGCACATACGGTTCACGTCCACGCTGTCGCGGCATGCTACCAGTGTTAAAGACTGCGATGGAGCTCCGTATGCCACGGCAAACTGGCTGACACTGACGGAGGCGGTGCACAAATGCTGCGCAGCTAGCGCCATTCGACGGCCAACACCGCGGTTCCTGGTGTGTCCGCTGTGCCGTGCATGTGGTCATTGCTTGTACAGCCCTCTCGCAGTGTCCGGAGCAAGTATGGTGGGTCTGACACACCGGTGTCAATGTGTTCTTTTTTCCATTTCCAGGAGTGTAGCAGAGGATCTCAAAAAGAACTTCAATGAGAAATGCAATTTAAGAAAACCACCACTTATCCAGCTAACACGTTTGAGATATACCTGGAAGGAACTATGAGGTAAGTTCAATAAGTAAGGCAACAAACTTCCTTCTAGGGCGATTTAGGTTGAAAAATTTGGAATTTGTTGTGGGACATCGTGGGACATTCCCGCTTGAGCTCCTGTAGTTTCATGAAGTTCCGACGGGTGGTGGTGCTATACGTAGCTTTCCAAATGGCGTCTGTAATGGAGGTGCATTCCTAGCAGAGCATTGCAGATATTCGTAGGCACTTGCAGAATGTTTACGGACACCTGGCAGTGGACAAAAGCATGATGAGTAGTTGGGCAAGGCGTCTGTCATCTACGCAATAAGGTCGTGCAGATCTTTCCAATATACTTCATGCTGGCCGGCCACATAAGGCTTTGACTCCTTCAGAATTGGATTTCCGACAAAAAGGCAAACGGACTCCTCCTACACAAGTCTGTATACCTGAGAGGAACTCACAAAATTTAATTGGACCGTTCTTTCTCACCCACCCCACAGCCCCGATCTCGCACCTTCCGCCTTCCATCTGTTTCACCCAATGACTGATGCATGCACTTCGCATGAAGTAGTACAATGATTATCTTGAGAAATAGGGTTGCGTAAGCAAAAGAGTCGGGTATGATGTGGTGTTTTGGAATCCTGAATAAACCAGCCTGCTTCCAGGGAAAAAAAAAATACATTACTTATTGACTGTCTCTCTTAGGAGAAATGTGAAAAGAAATACTGGAGAGGAAACTTAACTGTTAGTGCAACTGAACGAAACAGTGGTAGTCAAGATATGTAATGAGGGTAGGGGTTTTTGCAAACGTTTCCCCTGACAGAAATAGCTGAGAATTCTGTACTTAGATAGAGACAGACTTGTTTTACCAGTGATTAATTCCGTTTTAAGTCATAAGTAGTAGCACAAAAACCGTAATGAAATCAAAATATAATTAGTATCAAGAAACTGTATAATTTTTTACTGCTATATTACCGATAGATTTTCACAGATTACTTTTTCACTTTCCTTCAGAACATCAGTGTCACGCGAAACACAGTTTGGGAAATCGTGAACTAGGGGCATCGGTGGACTGTGGCAGTTTTTTGTTGATTTATGTCTAATAGGCCCGTGCAGAAATTGTAATGCAGTGAAATATGTATTAATCTCAGCTAGGCAACACATTTTGCGTTGTGATTTCGTATTGAGTGTGTGGGTTTTACTTGAAACGGCAGATGGGCGATCACATCAAAGAACAGAGCAATGCATTTTCTCCTTTTTGACTAGCCTATGAAAGGAAATATTGCTTTTCTGTCCTCTGGTTGGTTGAAAGTTGGAAGCAGACTCCAGAAAAGCTGGATATCAGATTGGCGCCATATCACTTCCGTCTTGGTAGTAAATTTTGGAAGTTCACTTTTGGAAGCAGTTTTGGAAATTCACGTTTGAAAGGAGAGTGAGGAGAAGGAGTCGATCTGATGAATATAAAGTACGACATTGCGTATTAAATTCTGGTGTAATTTTTGCGTTGTGCTTGTGATGAAATGTAGTGGCTTGTATTGCACTATGGCGATAGATTATTCCGGCATGTACAAAAATTACGAAACGTACCTTCGACCATGCGAGATCTGTGAGAGGCACATAACTATTACAAGTCAAGTGGAGAGAACTTTAGCGACATGTGTTGTACAGGCCCAACTGCAATTCCCACCTCAACTGCTAGTCTGTAGCAACCAATCCACAACGTCAAGTTTTCGAAAGTCTGTCAAGCAGAGATTTTGTAAAACGACTGTGACGATTACCTGAAGGGACGCGGACAGATGACGTCAGATATCATGGAGGAGTAACATAGACGCGTAAAGGAGCAGAACGGAATGGATGATCTGGCATCTAGTAGTGGATATCAGAGGGCTGACAATGATGATGATGATGATAATAAAACTTAACTGCTCGTTTACTATATAATAAGTGGTTGTGTGTAGCGATCAGTTACAAGGCTTATTAGTGAGTAACAGGCTGATTCTAGCGGTGTGAGTAGCAAGTAAGAAATAATTCGTAAAGGGTGTCCGTTTCGATGGTGTTGCGTTGGTTACACTGATGTGTAGTGCACTGATTTGTATTCAAACGGCAGTGAGCGTGAGGATGGGATTTGGTACGTGCTAGAGCTAGTATGGATGAGTAGCACCTTCAAAAATTACCGATAAAAACAAGAAGTAGAGTTTTTTACTTCATACCAAGAGCGACCTTACAATAATAAAGACAGCATAAGTAAACAGACTGGAGTAGTTAAACGATAATTTAATTAATCTCACTCAAAAAACTGGAGGCATTTACTATCCACATAATAGGGGTTCAATAAACTGAAATTCATTCTCAATAACAGTATTCAAATATATTACTGTTAATCTGACATAAAGGACATGAATAACGGGATAAAATTTCAATTGAAATCATAAGTGGGGCGAGGTGAGGTCTGAATGGTTTGAGACAGTGGTTATATGTGGCCACCACGCACTGGATTAGATATTACACTAAAATATACGCAGTGTCAACACTGATAACCAGTTAAATAGAAGTCTTAACACTACATCGTCGACAACCAGAGCAGGGCAAAGCGTGTTACTCTGAGACAGCCAGAGAGTCTCTCAGTTTACAGCAGACAGAAGTGCAATGAGCAGGACCAGTATGGACACACTGTTTTGTTCTAGGACACAATGTACTACCGTATAAATCAACAAGCAACACGGGTCGTTACCACAGCTAAGAAATTCAGCATTCTGACCAAACTGAAATACCTGCAGGCGGCCGGTGTGCCCGAGCGGTTCTTGGCGCTTCAGTCAGGAACCGCGCGACTGCTACGGTCGCAGGTTCGAATCCTGCCTCGGGCATGGATGTGTGTGATGTCCTTAGGTTAGTTAGGTTTAAGTAGTTCTCAGTTCTAGGGGACTGATGACCTCAGATCTTAAGTCCCATAGTGGTCAGATCCATTTGAACCATTTTTTTTAAATACCTGAAAAACATCGCCCTTAAAACAATCCTTTAAAACTCTCCTGTGCCTCACGACTGCAAAAAGCTAATCAAATGGCCTTTACCGAGCTCCGGAATTCGCGAATCCGTTCACTTGCAAGAAAAGTTAACATTGGCCTCTGCTAGCGTGTATGTCCTCTTCAACCCAATGCCACTGTATCCAACAAGCAACCGTCACCTCCACATGCAGCCTTACTGAAAGTGACTGATGTAGCTCGGCCAGCTCGCCGTGCTCGGTTCACAGCCCGGCGATAGAGAGAGAGACCGAGGAAGAGAGAGAGAGAGAGAGGGGGGGGGGTGTCATCCAGTGCTACATAGGAGACACGTCATAACTTCCGGACTTCTGGCTCCACATTGGTGTTCCCCTGTTGGCCGTCGGTTCGCTGCTCACCCCAGCTCGGTGCGCTCTTTTAATTTGCTCTAAGAGGCTCCTCTTTGATCCCCCCGCTAGCGGCGAGACCTCTGTGGGATCGATACCTAACATACATCACGTATCTCGCTTTGCTTTGGCTCCAGTACTGCCACAGAATATGTGTTGAACAGGTGCAGCTCGTAGTTAAAGGCTAAGAGGCGGAGTTGCTCCAAAATTTATATTAGACAATGTATGTCTCAATAAGAAATTGCAGAATTGAAAGTATCAGGAACATTCTGACTATTTCGTCACACAGATTCAAATAATGACAGTCAATACTTTTGGAACTGTTGACATCAAGTGATGTTTTTATAACAGGTAGTAGGTACTCTCAAGGCTGTGGCTTTAAATGGCGGTTAACTCCTTAAAAATGGAGACCGTGTTAGATGACTATCAGTTTGGCTTCAGGAAAGGTAAACGAACCAGAGAGGGAATTCTCACGTTGCGGTTCATAATGTTAGCAGGGCTAAAGAACAATCAAGACACATTGATGGGATTTTTCGACTTGGAAAAAGCGCTCGATAATGTAAAATTAAGCAAGATGTTCGAAAAATAGGGGTAACCTGTAACGAAACACGGGTAATATGTAATATGTACAAGAGGGTTGGTTGGTTGATTTGTGGGGTTTGGAGGGACCAGACATATGTACAAGAACCAAGAGGGAATAATAAGAGTGGACGATCACGAACGAAATGCTCGGTTAAAAAGTCTGTAAGACGGGGATGTAGTCTTTCGGCCCTTCTGCTGAACCTGTGCATCGAAGAAGCAACAACGGAAATAAAAGAAAGGTTCAGGAGTGTGATTAAAATGCAATGAGAAAGAATTGTAATGATTCAGTTCACTCATGACACTGCTATCCTGAGTGAAAGTAAAGAGCAATTACATGTCTGCTGAATGGAATGAACAGTCCTATTAGTGCAGAATGTGGATTGAGAGTAAACCGAAGAAAGACCAAAGTATTGAGAGGTAGCAGAAATGAAAACACCGAGAAATTCAAAAAATCAGGACTTATGGTCGCGAAGTCGATGAAGTCAAGAAATTCTGCTACCTAGGCAGCAAAATAACGATTGACGGGCTCAGCAAGGAGGACATCAAAAGCAGACTATCATTGACATTAAGGGCATTCCGGGCCACGAGAAGTCTACTATTATCAAACGTAGGCCTTAATTTGAGCAAGAAATTTCTGAGAATGTACGTTTGGAGTACAGCAATCGAAGAGGAAAGGAATATGTAGAAAACACTCACCAGGAGAAGGGACAGGATGATAGGACATCTATTAAGACATCAGGGAATGACTTCCATGGTGTCGGGGAATGAAGACTCCTACTCCATGTGTTGGTGTTCTGTCAAGTCTATATTTGGTGCTGCCCTCTGCAGCGGATATATTTTAACTGACTGTAAAATGGACGTGTGTAAATAAAGGTGTGTGTGAGCAGAAATTTTACTGTGTCCTTGATTTCAGTAGTGTGTAGTAACACATGGTACTAGACGGAGCAGTAGAGGGCAAAAACTGTAGAGGAAGACAGAGGCTAGAATACATCCAGCAGATAATTGTAGGTTGCAAGTGCTACTTTGAGATGCTGAAATGAAGAGTTTGGAACAGGAGAGGAATTCGCGAATGAAGGTTTGTCGGCTTGGCTTCTGCGAACTACAGTAGCTGTGGGCCTCCTGAAGACTCAGTCCATTCACATTAAGGGTATTGTCTTATCTCACTCCACATGATTTCCACTTTCTGATGCTTATATAGAGAGGGAAGCAAACGAGCGGTAAAACCTTTACTATCATATCACTGTCTCTTTACCTCTGTATTACTCTTCGATGCGTCATTAATTAATGTTTAATACCGATGCTTTGATAGTAATGAAATAGTGTTTTCTTTGGCAGCTCTATCCATTCTAGGAAAGGAATACTAAGTTCCTACATGTCTGGCTTGAGTGTAGTAACCTATAGTAATGTAAGAGGCACCACCTAGCGAAAGTTTCTCGATTGATTACGGGCGTGAAACATGTCCCATTCCCTTCACATGCTAGAAACTGCCTTTGTGAACAAAACCGTCAAGAGCGCTATTAAAGTGTTCTTTATTTATAAAGCTTGTAAGTAGGCTGTTTATGTGTTTGTATGTTGGCAGCGCTATGTAGCGCTCTGCATTAATAACTCTGATGGAACTGTGTGCACTCTGTAAGAGACTCTGTGGTTGGTCGGACTAGCAGTTGGAGATGAACAGCCAGTAGTGATGGAAGTTGGTAGTGAGTAGTCAGCAGTGATGGAGGTTAGAGGCTACTAATTAGGAGTGTTGGAAGTTTGCAGTATTTGCGCGAGCGGACGATCTGAATGTGTATTTGTCTTGGAGATTTATTGCTAATGATTATATATATATTGAACTGGTTGTCACAAGATTAAGGTAAAATCTGCTAAATAAATCGTTTGCTCTGCAACAAAATCTTTCCTTTGCTAACCACAAGCGTATTAGTTGTTAGAGCCTACAGCAGTTAGAGTCTTTTATTTAGCTGGCTTTATTAGTGTTTGCTGCATTGCTCTAGTTCGTGTCATCACGGTTTTCTATGAGGTAAGTGACTTACGATATGTATGGGTTATTGTTAGGATTTCTTCTCATTCAGGGCCATTCTTTTGTATTAATTATTTGGAGTCGTGTTATCATTTTTGAGCAGTCAGATTGCGTGGCGCTAGGATATTGTGGGTCAGTGTTGAAATGATAAGAATAAGTAAAGCGAAAGTAGGCTCAGTACGTTCAATTACACTCAGCAGCTTAAGAACATTGAGTAAGCATTCCGGCTACTGCCATCATACGATATCGAAAAGATTATAACGGAGAATAACGTGGCTCAGTGACAGTATTAAAACCTATGGACTGGGCATGCTGACATTAAACCACTTTGTTCTCCCTTGTAAGCTATTTCATGTCTGATGATGGCGGTAGCCAAAACAGCGTTATGCTAAACTGATGATAAACGTAATTGCTCCAATAGCTGCAGGCTAGCAACCACTTACGCTGTGTGGTGATCATTGACCGACGTGGCAAACGTATATCTCTTGGCCGGTTCATCGCGACGTCAGAGAGCTCAGTAACCTACGAATGTTTCTTCACTTTGTGCAAGGTAAAAGTTGCTCTAACCAATGTCCGGACTATTTCTAAATCGGTCGATCAAACTTCGTTGGTAGTGGACAACGATTTCGCTGGAAATTCACACTCTTGGATCACTGGAGTGCAGAGCAGGGCTGAGGTGCCATTGTGCCGTAAGCTTCCTTGCCTCGGTGTTGTGTGTAACGGGTTGCCTTGTGTGCCAGATGCATCATGTCCATTTCCAGCCACCCCGTGGCGCTTGAAAATTGCCCCTTTTGCACAGCAGTGCAATTTAACAAATGAATTAATCTCTCATGCCCCTCTGACATCTAGTAGAGCGCTAGCACTTTTTCCGAGAGATTCGCGCCACACTACTTCATCGTCTGTTCCCTCCACACTTCATTTGTGACAATTAATTGACCTAGTAGCTATTCCCTCTCACAGTATACAATTAATGACTTCCTTCTCTAGCCCTGATTGATAGCCGTAGCCTACAATGACTGCATGTTTTTAAAGCTTGTAGAAAGAGCTCTGATAATTGGAGCTTTCATCTGAAACATTATGTATCTCTTTCTGTTGTCGCTGTCAAAACTATCGTGGACCCTGGCGGTTCCTGCAGCGGACACACACACACACACACACACACACACACACACACACACACACACACACACACACAAAATAGTGCAACTGGGGTAGGAGTTTAAGGAGTTTACAATGGGCTAAGTCAGTTCCTTGAACATCATGTCCATCAATCTTTAGAGTGTGTTAGAAGCTTTGATAGCTGCAGATGATCAGCAGTCTGTGTTAACGACAAACAAAAAATAAAAAAATAAAAATACGTGTCGTCTTTGTTAGTGGTTGTGGTATGAGGTTTTGTAGGAATCAGCAAACAAAAAGTTCAATTTTAGATTGCTAAAATCGGTGCACTCACTTACAATGCGGTGGAATTGTAATGTACTTCAGCTTCACCACAGTCCATGTCTTTTATTATAAGTAAGGGATGGGGTTTTCAGCTAGCTTTGTGCTGACAGAGGTTTTTCTGGGTGAACATTTGGAAAAAGAAGGGCTTCTGCAGACACTTGGTAGGGACGATGGGCTGGTGGTGCAATCCGAATGACTGTTGGATGCTAAAGAAACTCAGACACACCTCCTAAGATAGTTAATAAGAAAACAAATATTCTTGTACATCTTTATTAATTATTAGATACATATCTACACATTGACTACGGAAAACATCTACGAATGGCAACTAGAGGATATCTGCATTTACTGTAAGTATTAATGGAAAGTGCTATATACGAAAGATTTGTTTAAATCTTTCATTCCGAATTGGATCTCCCTTTAAAGAGGGCGGTTACATTGTATCAAAATGTGGTGGACTGGACACTACGCATCTTCTTATTCCACTGGTCTTAAGCAATGTCATAAATTGTCACTGCTAGTAAAAAAACTGGTATTTCTTATGTTTTGAGGAAAAGAAGAAATGTATCGAATTGACTTAAGCCGTTCCTTACTAAAGGAAATATTCCAAGAAGCATTTGGAAAAGTGGAAATGCAAGAGATGGGAGTAAAACAAGAAAAATCAAGAGTTTTTGGTGGAATCAATTGCCACTAAGGAAGAGTAGAAACTGCTACTTGAAAAAGAACGCACCGTTGCTGATGTGCGAGGAGCACTTCCAAATGAGCAAGCGCAATGTATGGTAAAAATGTTGGCAATATATATATATATATATATATATATATATATATATATATATATATATATATATACTGTTTTCATACATTGGTGTAGTCGCGCAAAAATAATGGTTTCGAAGGAGTTTACTATATTATGGGACATCCAAAAAACTCAGTTTATAAGCTTTCATTCCCATTTGGATAAGCTTAAAAAATTCGAGGAATAAAAGGCAAAATTAAAATTCCTCAATACTCGTGGTTACTGATAGGTATAATGTATGCAGTCCCTTTTGGAGGTTTGTTAGACTAAGTGTTTCAGCAATAAAATGTGGTACTGCTGTAACGTATAGTAAAACACATAGTTTACATGACACTTCGGACATGATAGATACAGAAGATAATCAGATGTTTTGGATATTCTCCATTGTTTACTTCATATTGAAGATACACTGCTACAGATCAGTTGGTAGGGTGAGCAAAAAATTCTGTGTAATTATATACCGCCAAAGGATATAACTCTTTTGTTGAAGTGAGTCACGGCATATCTATATTCTACATTGATACAGACGATATCTAGAAGGATCAACTCTCAATACGATCAGCTTGTGATCTTAACACTTCCTTCGAAAAAAAAAGAGCAACATTAAAGAACAATGTTTTTAGTGCCAAATATGAATTGCAGACAAGAGTCTGCGCAATGTTACCATTAGTTGATGTAACAGTCTTCTATAGTATTAGAAAACATAATTGTATTCCTTTTAGAGTACTATTATTAAGAAATTTGTGCCTGTACTACAAAGTTCTGTATCATCTGTTAATAAGTGATTTGCGGTGAGAGAATAGTACGCCATGCAGAAGCCAATGGAAGCATATCAGAAAGAACTAACTTGTACACTCAGCTAAGCTAGTAATGATTTGAGGCAACAGGGGGATTTATACTAAGGAACATACCCGATTCTGTTACCACAGAAATCATACAGAACGTAATACTTATAATTCATTACTTACTCGTCAGAATCCTTTACAATTACCACTTCAGCAATATTATACTGATTTATAGATATACTCACGAAAACGAAATATGCAGAGGAAGTAACTGGAATTTGCAAAGGAAGCTGGGGGCTTATGGGGTGGTGGGTTAAATAATCCCCTTCGCCATTTTTACAAGAGCCTGGAAACTATTTTTCCAGTCAGCCAGAGAGCGATGGAGAACTTACTGACCACAATTTACAGCCCTCAAGTCCACATTATTCTTGTGCTTACTGAAAGAAAATGTTCCTTTGGGTATTCACTCAGCGGGTTCAGGGACAAGAAATATAAAACAGTTTTGAGCTGTAATTGATTAATATATTCAGTAAAAATTCACATGAACAACCATAATAATATTCCTGATAATAATAATGGTAATGTCCCTATTGGAAATTGCACTGTTAGCAGTTCAGAGGCAACCCCTTCTGTAAGTTAAAAGTAAAATGGCCTATCGCTATACTTCTAATCGTCAAAGAAAATTGCTCTCCACAGAAGTGGAAAATAATCTGCAAGCGGTTTTGTCAACCCTACGGGCTGCACACGAACAGTTACTTCCGTGAAATCTAAGCGATCCAGGACGGTGTAAGTCCTCGCTCGCTAACTTTCTACCTTTGCCATAAACATGCGTTTCGTAGGTGCCCAGCACTGACCCCATTCGAGGAAGAGCATAGGCCTGCGTTTGACTGACACGGGCAGTTTTATATCTCGGTGCGAAGTGTCTCACTTACTGCTTCGCTTCGATTCGCAAATTCACGGAGCTTCATGCCTCGGTGAGTTGTAGGAGGGCGGATCAAGCCATTCCTTCTTCTCCCTGGGGATGCTGAATGTGGTCTTCTCGCTGGAATCTTCATCATGGTTGGGTTGCTGCTAGCTGTTCTTCTTGCTCATGTTGCGGCGTTTCGTTACTCCAGCAGCAGGTCTGGCCAACTCTTTATCGGGCGCCAGTGCACTTGTTTTCCCAAGTCGCGGACGAGGGCGTTCTCACACGCCCGCGCGACCGCAAAAAACGCTGCGCCGCTTGTCGGAATCGGTGTTTTTGCATCGGTACTCCCGCTGATCTGTGAAGTTCTGCGGTACAGAAGTCTCGTGGGAGGTGAAGCGCTAACTTAAGCTCCTTGTTCTGGACCGTCTGCAGCTTGGCAACTGACGAGTAGGCCGCGTTGCCCCTCACCACAGAAGCGTACTCTAACATTGGCCTGATTGATGTCAGGTACAGGGTAATGTCGCAGTGTGGGGGTCTCACTTACTGCCTGTCTGGCCGCATTTATATATGGGCGCAGCGGACCGTCCAACTGATCATCTGCTGTCAACTGCTGTTAGCAGCATCTAAATGGCCGCTTTCTCAGACACGTACTAAGTAACATCTCTGTCGAATAATAATTTACAATTTTCATAATTTTTATACAATCAAGGTTAAGTTTGCCTTAGTTGGTGAAAAAGTTTCAGTTAGAGTGCATTTCAACTTTGCCGGCTAAAATTTTCAGTATGGAACTGACAACAGAACAAGACCACTTGTTATTTACGCTAAAGTCAGGCTTTCGAAAGCACCATAGTACAGCAACTGCATTAATCAAAGTAACTAATGACATTAAACATGCTATGGACAGATGTGAAGCTACTATTCTAACACTGCTTGACTTTAGCAAGGCTTTTGATACAGTTGACTTTGATATATTACTAATTAAAATGAAGCAGTTGAATTTCTCAAACAGCGCAATAACTGGTTCGACAGCTATCTCAAAAACGTAAGTCAACAAATCGTTTGTGGGTCGGAAAAATCATCATGGAAAAACGTGCGCTCTGGAGTTCCCCAAGACTCCGTCTTTGGTCCATTAGTCTTCTCACTGTACATTAATGATATTTCTTCAGTGATTCACTCCTGCAACTACCATCTATATGCCGACGACGTCCAACTGTACATAAGTGCAAGCCCCAAGAACATTGGTGACGCAGTAGCGAGTATGAATGCAGATTTTGCTCTGTTTCTCGATGGGCACAGAACCTAGGTCTGAAATTAACCCCAAGAAATCCCAGGTCATATTTATATCTCATCCAAAGTTAATCAGTCGGTACTTTCGCGAAACAGTCCCTCAAATACTCCTCAATGGTACCCAACTACCATACCAAAAAACAGTAAAAGACCTTGGACTAATCTTGGATGAACACCCAAACTGGGAAAAACAGTCACAGCTTGCCGGAAGTCGCTCTCCTCCCTACATGCAACTCAAAAATTTAGAAAAATATTTCCAACCCATGTTAAACAAAAATTTGTCCAAACACTAGTCTTGTCTAATCTTTACTACTGTGATGTAGTTCAGCACGGCACAAATAGTGAAAATTCGAGGTGCCTCGAGCTAGTGATGAATGCTTGCGTTCAATACGTGTGCAATACACGGTTGTATGATCATATCAGTCCTTCATACTCCCAGCTAGTTTGGATACGCCCAAATAAGGCACGCGATCTCCACACGATGTGCTTACTTCATCGATTTCTTAGCCACTGGTGCCCCCAATACTTATCTTCTCATCTTCTCACATTAAACACATATCATTATTCCACAACCGCAATACCAGATCGGATACGTCTACCATCTTGGCTGTACCTTTACATAACACAAAATCTTTCTCCGTGTCATTCTCCATCTCAGCCATACGACTATGGAACGCACTCCCCTGTGATCTGCGTCTTATCCAGAACCACTCAACATTCAAGAGGTAACTCAAGACTTACATATTAGGGACGGTATAGCCACCATTGTTGTGCCCCTCTCATCTCTTTCTTTCTCCTCTCCGTCATAGCTTTGAATTTTACCTTCCTATTTCTCTTCCTCTAACCTATCTATCTCTTCTATATCTCTTTCAGCCCATTCTATCGTCTTATATCTCTGCTTGATGAGAATAACTCACAAGCTGCAAGAATATAACGAGAAAATTCCCAACTAGCAATAGGACTGACATTCACAAAAGAAAAATATGTTTACTTTCATATACATAGTCATTACTATTATTATTATTCTTGATTATTATAATTATTTTTTGATTGTTATAATTATCATTGTAATACTTTTATAATCTATATTTTTTCTTTAACATTAATACTGTATAATATGTTATATGTTCTTAATGTTCTGTAGAAAATGAAATTTGTTGAATCTGAGTATGCCTGGTTAGGTGTGAGAGAGGGCCTGAAGGCCCTAATCTTGCCAGGTAAAATAAATGCATAAATAAAAATAAATAAAGTCTTTGAAACTTGGTATGGATGGATTATTTCCTTAATGTAATCGAGTGTTGTAATTATAACTTTCCATAACAGGTACAAATGACACTTAATCTAATACGAATAATGAAATTATGTTCCAAATTTGGTTTTTAGTGAATAACGTCTAAACTATTGAGGTAGCTTAATGGAGTCACATACTTAATATTTGTATATCAGACTCAGGATGCATACGAATTTTCGTCTTTCTGAGTCTAATATCTAGCGCCTTGAAATTTTCGTAAAAACCCTGATTTCGACCAAAATATTTCACCGATCAAGTTGAGACTTGTAACTTTTGATTGTGAATACATTTGCAGATTCTGAACAATTCTTAGCTTTCTAGCTACATTATGTATCACGAGTTATTTCTATCCCAAAAGTTATTCATCTGATCATTCTGAGGTTTAACAATTTTAATATTAATATAATGAAGCATACATTGAAAAATTTTGGAAAAGTTATTTTAATTTTTAATTTAAATGTTAGGTTGGGTGCAATATTTTGTATGCTACATACAGGAGCGTTATGGTGACTTGGCGCTAGTAGCAGTGTACTGGTGCCAAGTCGCAGCACGGTCGCTCGCCACTGTATCTCTCAAATGAAACGGTGCTTGTTTCGTCACATCACCCCCTACTTATTTTCCTGAAAAATTTTTTTTTCAATAAAACTAGATAGTATTGGGGACAAGAGAAGCTTGTAGCACAACCTAACTAGAAGAAGGGATCGGTTCGTAGGACATGATCTGAGGCATCAAGGGATGTAGTATTGGAGGACAGCGTGGAGGGAAAAATCGTAGAGGGAGACCAAGAGATGAATACACTAAGCAGATTCAGAAGGATGTAGATTGCAGTAGTTACTGGCAGATGAAAAAGATTGCACAGGATAGAGTAGCATGGAGAGCTGCATCAAACCAGTTTCAGGACTGAAGAGCACAACAACAACAACAAAACTAGATATTAGAGACAACTGATGTTACTGATCTCTTTTAAAGCAAATCGATTTTTGCAAAAGTTTCTTAATACTAAACTCACAAACATTCGCCTTATATATATATATATATATGGGATTTTTACAAATCAGGTACATAAAATAACATACTCACATGAAATAAAATTTAGGATTATTATAAAATTAATCCTGCGATCTAGAATTTTCAATCTTTACCTAAAAAATAAACACACAAATACTTTTCGCTTTTCAGTACTCACTCACTTAATTACAATCTTAACCACCAATGTGAGCTGTAAAATAAGATTAAGTCACAGTATGGGTGGGAAATGACATCAGATATCCATAATTTAATTAATATATGGCACTCGATATTTCGTCTCCCATATTCTGTAATAGTATGCAATGGTTGTTGATTGAGGTAAACTATTAAAATTGCAGAATTATGCATTAAGAAATCTTTCTCGTCAAGTCAAAGTAGCATACATAGAAACTGCTGTTGTCTGAGTTGTTAATATTCAATTACGGGGCACAATCGAATATATGTTTTTTCTGATACCCAGTCCATATTAACGCTTTCTTGCTGTTTATGACTTAATTTAAGCCTCATTGGAGATGGTTTATTCAGTATTAAATGATGTGCAACTACAGTCATTACAGTAAAAATACAACGTATCTGTGAAGACAGCTGTAGCTAAGGATGAGTAAGGATGTGCCTCCTCTATAAGGGATCAAAAACTTACTTCTCTCAGACGCAATGCATCACATAATCTGTCACTTTGCAGCTAAAAGTTACTAAAGGTGACGTTTTAGCATACGGGTTAACTCTATATTCCTGCATTGGTGGAGAGAGTCTGTGACCGATCTGGATGTCAAGAGAGTGGGACTTAGTAATTAATTTTGACTAAATGTTTGAAATTCTAAAAACTCGATGATTTTTTTCTAACTAAATCAGTGACATTGTACTGAATGAAAAAATCTGTCATTGCATGAGCAAAATTAATGTGCTTTTGTACAAAAAGTAAACAATGTTATTTTCAAGTGTAAATTATCAGTGTGTTTTTTTAAAGAAATCGTCGTAGTTCAGCAGATATCAACATCAAAGTGATTTGTACATTATAGTGTTACATTCTGACATTAACACTTGGTTGGCATTACCTTGTTTTTTACTTCAATTATTCTATACAGTGGGTGGGACGAAATGGGGGTTGTTAGAAAGACAATGAGTCTGATACTTTACTAAATACAGCATATGCCACTAAATTTCTTCGTCCGCAGCTCGTAGTCGGGCAGTAGCGTTCTCGCTTCCCGCGCTCGGGTTCCCGGGTTCGATTCCTGGCGGGGTCAGGGATTTTCTCTGCCTCGTGATGACTGGGTGTTATGTGATGTCCTTAGGTTAGTTAGGTTTAAGTAGTTCTACGTTCTAGGGGACTGATGACCGCAGATGTTAAGTCCCATAGTGCTCAAAGCCATTTGAACTATTTTTGAACTAAATTTCTTCCCTTTTAGATGCTTTAGGATCTAGAACAGGGATAGGAAAAACCGGTCGTTAAAAACTGATACCGGTATTTTAGTTCCGAATAACCGGTCTTTTTATACTTATTTGGTTTCTGTTTCTTACTAATAACAGAGCAAAAAACCACAATATCAATTACACATTGCAGCAGTAATAAAATATTTCGTTTTTAAATAAATCTTTTATAAAAGAAGCAATTTTATTCGTAAAGTTTCCGTTGTTTTGAAATACTGCGTTATTACAGATGATGAGAAAGGCGATCAATGCCATTTTAGTAACAGTGCTGACAGAAACGAGCAACAAACACATGGCATATAAACTGCTGAGGCAGTTGTGTTGCTGGCGTATGCGTCATAGCTTAGGGTACGCACATACTTGCAGCATGGGCGGCTTCCCCCCCTGTGTGCTATCAGGTAATTTCTTGCTGTTAACTCCGATATCCGTTGTATTAGAGAATGGCAGCAACCCTAGTCTATAAATACTTATACGCCGTGATTCAGCAGTGAAGTACAACGCTTCATTCGCTTTAAAGGATTAAAGATTTGTCTGCTTTTCTGTGACATAATAAAAAAGATACGTTTTTATGGTAACAATCATAAATTAACATCTTAACAATAATGCATTCATAGCATACATTAAAAATAGTGATCTGCTGGCTGGCCTATGTCTGCATGTAGCCCTTGAAAGCAGACAAGTTAACATGAGAAATAGTGTTCTTTAAACGTAGTTGTTTCTTTTTAGCACTGACTATACACACTGCTTAAATAGTAGGGTAATCCTCAGTTACAACTCGATTTTTAGCTGGCTTTCAAAAAATTAAGAAACACTACGAAAATACTAATGTTTTGTTCTACTATTAAACCATTCATCACTTTTCGAGAACAGCAGCGAATGGCAGGCGGACTAAATTTTTCTTCTATTTGGCTATTTGAATTAATGTTTTGATTCTATTGAATAATAAAGTCAAAATTTTTCAATCTCTTTTCGATTGTTATTATTACTACAGTCATAGGAATAAAAAAAGCAAAAAACAATTATTTCAGTAACCAATTATTTTGAGCGGTGAGATTAAACTGGCGTGAAAAAAAGATATAACCGAAAACTGGTAGTTTCAGAGCAGCCTACATCCATAGCACAGAGCAACATCATGATAACATAAAAAACACGCATTTGGCTTGTCATAACACGCACATACGATTACAGATCTCTGATCGAGGATCACAGTCATCAGAAATGTCGCAAACAGATTGGAGCTATGCAGCATATCTCACTTTACGACACAAGGATGCAAAGTTGCTATCAAGGTACAATATAAGTAAAGAAAAGGTGATGTCACTTGAATAAATTCCGGGTGAACGTTAGTGAAACCGACGAACTGCAGGGACGGATCGCTGACTGGAAACGGAGGAAAAAAGTTCCTTTGAACAAGTCTCCAGAATACATCGTTGTCACAGTGGATGACGCTCACGAATGGTGGTTCCTCCGACCACGAGCAGTCTGTTCCTTGTGTGTTGCAGGCTGTGTGGCTGATACAGCGTGCTGTAAGCAGCAGAATGGTCCGGTATTCATGACGGGAACAAGCCGAGTTTGTGTTTGTGTATGGCCGAGCAGATGGAAACGGTCGAGAGGCAGGACGACTACACCGAAACAAGTACCCCCACAGAAACCAACCACATCACACAACATTTCAAGGCCTTTTTGGACGTTTATATGATCATGGGTGTTTTCTGACAGACAAAAGTGCGGGAGGGCAACTGAATGTACGTAAACCAGATTTTGGAGGACTTGGTTCTACAGGATATTGTGACGAACCATAGTACAAGCGTGAAGCAAGTGGCCCGCCAACGTGGTGTAAACCTAAGTACGATTATATGTATCCTGCATGGCAGCCACTACAATCCCTATCACCTGCATTCCCAAGGTGGCCACTTTGAACATCTGCTGTGAGATTGGTGGGACCCAGCTGTGTATTGTGTTCTTGGACGATTTGTTGTTGCGAACAGACCGTCCATTTCTGGACAATTTTCATAGGACCTCTTTTCCTCTACTTACAGGTAGAATTCTATCTCTGAAGTTTATTGGTTTTATTAATGTTCAACCTGTATGCACTGCACCCGAAGTATGTGTTTTGCGATGGAGAGTTAAAGTATGGTTACAAGACACAAGCAGGGTACTTATCGCGATACGCAAGTACGATTGCAAACCTCTGATCGTGAATAGGAAAAATTCGATCATATGCAAAATGAAATTAACTGTATTATTACTTATCAAAATACATCATATTTTGATTTAAAAACAAACACGGCACTACCGCAGTTGCTTAATTGTTCTATGGAATTAAAAAATACACGTGGAAACACACTGGACCTACTGATAAAATCACCTTACGCGATTGATTGATGGTGGATAGCCTCGAAGCAGTCACATCAATATTAATGATGGTGTGGACGACATCGAAATCCTCATGAGTCTGGTCGCAGATGCTGCAGTTGTCTAAGAAGATGCAGTGTCAGATGAGTTGCATGGAGACCTGTAGAGTCTCGATGATTGGTAGAGAGATGAGTAGTTGACACTGAATGCAAGTAAATGTGATGCAGTGCGCATAAAGAGGCCAGGAGATACAGTGCTGTACCATCACAGGGGTGACAACAGTTCGCTAGAAACAATAACAATTGTAAACCCCCTGGAACTAACTATTCAATCCGACCTACAGTGGAATTAAGAGATAAAAATGTGGGCAAAGCACATGCAAAGCTCAGCTTCATTAGAAGAATTTCGAGGAAATGTAATTCATGCACTAAAAAAGTAGCTTACAAAACACTTGCTCGATCGATTTTGAGTATTTCTGTTCAGTCTCGGGCCTTTACTGGGTCGCACTGATCGGAGAGGCAGACAATTTCCAATGCAGAGTGACAGACATGTCATTGTTCAGTTCGTGCGAGAGCATTACAGAGATGCTAACCAAACTCCAGTGGTAGACGTTACAGGAAAGGCATTGTGCGTCACGGTGAGGTTGTCTGTTGAAAATGAGAGAGAGAGAGAGCACGATCTGGGAGGAGTTGGGCAACTTATTGCTTCCTCCCACAAAGAGAAAATTCTAGGAATTAGAGCTGATATGGAGCTTTACCAGCCATTATTTCCTTCATTCGACAATCGCGAACATAACAGGAATGGAGGTTAAGTAATAAGAGGAACAATAAATTCAGTCTTCGGAATGAAATGTAACGAAAGGATTTGTTTATAAAATAACTTTTTTCTGATACGGGTCGCGATTTTTTAAAATTACTACCTCCAAAACAATTGTAAACGCACGACTTTTTTAAAAATATGTGTCAGCATCACACTCTTTCTTTGAAATAGTAGGGTTATTCCTGCTTTTATCAGCATAAGTATCACTGGCATGGTCGCAATGCTCCATAAATAATCAAGTGGGCGTGCTTTACTTTGATTCAAGGAAAAATCATTCTACAGGACAATTTTTTTTTTATAGTCCACAAAGCAAATCTGTGACCCAAAACACCACAAAGCAGCGCGCTTTGTAAGGTCTACAGCGTCAGTGGATGCTTCTTTCTCAGTCAACGACGTCTGTTTGGAAGCTTTTGTAATACTATTTCATTAATCTAGGTTTCGTTAAGTGTTAGCCATCGTTTTCGAAGTACTTGTATTCCGGATTACTTAGCCTCTATTTTAGATTTGGTGCATGTCGACGTGTGGATGCACACAATTTTTATGATGTTGTGATAGGAAATCTCGCAAGGCGGTGAAATATTTGATGTAATTTAGCAGTTTACTTTCTTATTGTGATAGTGGGCTACACAGTCAATGATGGGTACGAGCCGAAACAGCTTTCTGTTTAATGGAACGGTGCTGTTCCATAGTGTTAAAAAACCCTTAGGAGTAAGCAAGAATATTACGCTACACTTCCTGGAAATGAAATACTTAAAATACACAGAGTATCATTTACAATGCAGCGATGAGAAATAAGGCCGGTATTTCTATACCCGGATGTCCAAATCCATCCTAAACAATTTTCAGGCTGACCTATGTACCAGATTAATAGTCGCAAAACCTGTGCACAAGTCAGCTGGGGGCTGTAAGACACAATCTGTTAAGCAGCGAGACTGTTCTGTCTTCGGAACGAAATGTAAGTAATGAGCTTGTTTGTAAAATAACATTTTTTTTAGCCTGTCGTTCACGATTTTTGTTATTAATCGCCTGCAAGACATGTTTTGACAAATAATCTCAATTTTCAAGTACGCTTTTCGGGTCTTATCACATTTATTTGCAGTGTTTTCGATACATTAGATGTTGCTTTGTTCTGTTGCCTCTACTGTAATATATAAGCACATGTAATTAGTGATCGATAGTTAGCGGACAATTTGGAAAAACCTCTTCCTTACCGTTTTCTTATAATCCACTCAAGCGACGGGTAAAGCGTGTTGTTTTTATGTAGCTGTGATAGAAAATTTCGCTTGGTAATGAAAGTTTTTATGTAGTTTAGCTGTTTATTGTCTCGTTGAGATGGCGAGCTACATAGTCAGTGACAGGTAGAGGCTGAGACAGCATTCTGTGTAATAGGATGGTGCTGTTGCATTGTGGTAGGGGTTAGGTGACAAAATGGCTCTGAGCACTATGCGACTTAACTTCTGAGGTTATCAGTCGCCTAGAACTTAGAACTAATTAAACATAACTAACCTAAGGACATCACACACATCAATTCCCGAGGCAGGATTCGAACCTGCGACCGTAGCGGTCGCTCGGTTCCAGACTGTAGCGCCTAGAGCCGCACGGCCACTCCGCCCGGCAGTTGGGTTACATATTCCCTGTCTGAGCCTTGCAGCTCTCTAAAAATTATCACTTGTTAGCTACATTTGATTCGGTTATGTTGTGGTATAGTTTTATAATGTTGGGGCGTGTACGGTATGTCTATGTGTAATCCATCGTCCAAGAACCTCCACATCGGTTAATATGTGGAATCTGTATTATTGCAACCACAATCTATATGGAACTTTCAACATTGTCTGTTATTAACAACGGAGAAAGAAATATTGGATGAGGAGGCAGATCACTCATGTTCTCCTTTCGAAGCAACTATCAGTCATATCTGGTAATGATTCCATACCATGCTGCAGTACTATTGAATAGGACAGGCAAAGAAGTGTAGGAAGTCTCTCTAGTATATCTGCTACAGCTTCCAAGTTTTCTGGTAATCAAAATCATTAAACATTGATAAATTTTGAACTGAGCTCCAACCTTAATGATGAATCAGCAGTTGAATTTTTAGAAATATTTTCCAAGTGAGAGGAACAGGAATATTTTGTGCTGGACCATGGTAAGTCAGTTGCTGCCCTTGGGTATGGAGGCAAAAAATGCGTCCCTGGCAGGCGGTGGGGTGGTGGGGAGAAGGAAATGGGGTGAGATGGGGTCTAGGCCTGTCACCAAGGCAGTGCTGAGGAGGCTGAGTATTTGGTACAGTAGTAGCTTTAGAGCCATTCCACACTGAACTGCTGAGCTAGTCATGTGTCAAACCGAAGTGTGGTTTCGCTGGCTGGAGGCCGACACATCCCAAGCACCATAGTGCATTAAGTATGATGTAGCGTTTAGTCTATACTAGCGATGTTCAGCCCTATGTGGAAGCATCTGTGGGGTATTAGCCAGCATAGAAGTGTGAGGCCTCAATGGTATTTGTTTATATAAATAGACATTCCTGTCATATCCTATCCTATCCTACAACACACACACACTGCAGTAATTGCTTAAAAATTCATAGTCTCGTCTTTACAATAATGTACATGTGTCTTTGGATTATGATCTTGGAAAATAGTTGTGTGACACTGAAAAGCAGTTGAAAGAGAAGATCTAGATGACCTTGGAAAGTAAGTAATTGAACATATTTTATATGTCATTTCTTACCAGTATGAATGGGATGTGTCATCGACCAATCTGTAATAATAGTGGACACTCGAAAAATGTGATAGACATCGTCTCCATATTGTATCATGTGATAAAGCTTAGTGTCATCTGCAAGACCTCTTTCCTCTTGAGGTTAGAGGAAAGGGGAGGGAACAATCAAGAGAAGGTGGGTGTGTGACATCATATAGGTTGCCCTCTGTCAACTAGTTGCAGTATTGGCCACCATGTTTGATTGTGACATCATATAAGCAGCCATCTTGGATTATGATGTCATAGTTCTGCTGTCTTGAGTGTAAGGGAAACCAATGAGGTAACTGCCATTCACCTAGTGCTGGGGGGTAAGGGAAGGGGAATTTTGGTCATGAATTAATTGAGACATGTCTATGTCCTACATGACTGGTCTAACACACAAGTACTCCATTTGTGTTAATGTAATTAATTCAGCTAGCAATCAGAGAATGAGGATTTGACTAAATGATCCTTTTGGGTAATTAATGATCCAAATAATGCTCTCAGGGTAATAAATTATCCTGGGCTGCTATTTATACATAAGGCTGTTGGCCTGGAGAGGGAACGGTATGGGGATGTGGATGGGGAGGGGGCCATAAATCAAGGGAGGGCAGGGAGTGGGTAACAGGTTCACAGGTCATGAATCACTGAACCAGCAGTACTACAGCCCCATCACTTTGGTACACTATGTGACATAGTTATAGCCCTTCCAGACTTGAATTTTTTCTGGAGGAAGGAAAATTTTTATTTATGTGATAATGCTCGTAGGTAAATTTTTAATGATTTTAGATGTAAGACTAAAAAAAAATGTACCCATTATCAGAACATACTTTGTATATCTTGTTTCATTTTATGAAGCAATGTAACTAATTACGAAATATTCTCTATTGTAATAAACAACTGCCCGCCGGAGTGGCCGAGCGCTTCTAGGCGCTACAGTCTGGAGCTGCGGGACCGCTACGGTCGCAGGTTCGAATCCTGCCTCGGGCATGGTTGTGTGTGATGTTCTTAGGTTAGTTAGGTTTAAGTAGTTATATATTCTAGGGGGACTAATGACCTCAGAAGTTAAGTCCCATAGTGCTCAGAGCCATTTGAACCAATAAACAATAACATGATCATTTAATAATTACCATGCAAAATAACAATAACACTATTCAGTTATACAGTGGAATTAGTGAATCAGCTACATCCGAGTATTCTGGTAGTCTCGAGCTGCTGTGCCCTGTCATGAGGTGCTGCACGCTGCAACAGTGCATTGCTCATATTTTCATAGTGGTACCCAACAGTTAGTAGCACTTTCTCAAGATGAAAAGTTGAACATTCACAAATATCTAATTCAGGTTTCCACTGAAAAAAAACTTTTGTTTCAGCTAACCCACAGTAAAAGCTAATGTACGCAATTGTAGTCAGAGGGTCCAAAGGGATAGACAAGGACATATGGTGTCTGGCAAACGACGTAACAAACAACGTGACTGCGAGTGAACTTAGAAAATATTGAGAAAATAAAGGTAAAGTAAGATAAAACCCATCTTCAAGTGATAATATTGAAGTATCAGAGGCCAGAATTCATTCCCACACGAAGCACGATCAGAAACAGTAGATACGAGACCAACAATATGGCAGTTATGGCAGAACCAAAAAAATGAATGGGAACTTGTAGGTGACTTATGTATGACTCCCTGCAAGAGCCGAGGTTTGGGAATTAGTCGTTTGGATTCAGGAAGTTCCACTGGTTTATTAGGACTGCAGA
The DNA here is from genome assembly GCF_023897955.1 of Schistocerca gregaria. Classification (NCBI taxonomy): domain Eukaryota; kingdom Metazoa; phylum Arthropoda; class Insecta; order Orthoptera; family Acrididae; genus Schistocerca; species Schistocerca gregaria. The sequence goes on along the minus strand of NC_064925.1, from coordinate 514,394,307 downwards.
CGACGACGCTAGCTCGCCTGTACGTTCATCTCATCGTCACGAACGTTTTGTCCGTGGACTTCATGACCTGTGACTTCAACATGGTGTTCTGAAGAACAAGTATTTTGGCAGTGTATTTTCTGACTATGTTACTAATAAGAACAGGCTTAGGCTTAGGATTGGCTATGCATATAACGCCGTGGCGTGTTGGAGTCTAACTTTAATTTTTTTCTTTTCTTCCTTTGGTGGATGGGCACTACTGTTGTGGGCCGACCCTGGGTATCCGAGTCCTTCGATCGGTCCTCACCAGTGGCCAGCCCAGTTACTGCTCGCACTGAGGTTGACCCCTCACCTGTGGTAAAGTGGGAGGTCGCCCTGGTGCGTGTCAGGCGGCGAAAGACTTCCAAAGCGGCCGCACGTAAGGCCTCCCCGGTTTGTCTGACAAACAGGATCCAGGTGCTGTCTGTGGCTTATACTGTCGCTGAGTCAGATCCCGTGGCCTGTCCTGATTCAGAGGAAATCTCTCAGCCAGCAAGATCCGGTCAATCCCAGAGTGTGGGATTATTCATAGTTGGAGCTACAACGTTACGCGCGTTATGAGGCCCTTTGGGGACATGGCTGCCAAGAAGGGAAAGGAAACCAACATGCACTCCGTGTGCATACCGGATTGAGTCAATCCAGACGTAGAACGTTTCCTCCCTGATGCCATGAAGAGCACAGGTTGCATCCAGCTGCAGGTGGTGGCTCACATCGGTACCAATGATGTGTGTCACTTGGGATCAGAAGAGAATCTCTCTGACTTCGAGAATCTAACGGAAGTGGCAAAGGCTGCCAGTCTTGCTTGCAACATGAAAGCAGAGCAGATCATTTGCAGCATAGTCGACAGGACTGATTGTGTACCTCTGGTACAGAGCCGAGTGGAGTGTCTGAATCAGAGGCTCAGACGGTTCTGCGACCATGTAGGGTGCAGAATCCTCGACTTACGCCAAAGGATGGTTGGATATTGGGTTGTGCTGAATAGGTCAGGTGTCCAGCATACACAGGAGGCGGCTACACGGCTAGCAAGGCCTGTGTGGCGTGGCCTGGGCGTTTTTTTTTAGGTTAGAGGGTCTCGGGAAAACATAAGAAGGGCTTCAGTCACAAAGCGTGCAGGCTGAACACAGGAAGAACGTAGATACAGGAACCATCGGCATAACAGTTGTAAATTGTCGTAGATGTGTTGGGAAAGTACCAGAGCTCCAAGCGCTAATAGAAAACACTGTTGCCCAAATCATTATAAGTACTGAAAGCTGGCTAAAGCTGGAGATAAGCTCAACCGAAATTTTTGCGAATAACCTAACGGTGTTTCGAAAGGAGAGGCTAAACACGGTTGGCGATGGCGTGTTTGTTGCTGTTAGAAGTAGTTTAACTCGTCTCGAAATTGAAGTACATAGTTCTTGTGAGTTAGTATGGGCAAAGGTCATTGTTGGCAATCGGAATAAAATAATAATTGGATCCTTTTCGTGACCTCCAAATTCAAATGAAACCGTTGCTGAAAAGTTCAAAGAAAACTTGCATTTGATTGCAAACACGTACCAGACTCATACGATTATAGTTGGTGGTGATTTTAATTTACTCTCGATATGTTGGCGAAAATGCATGTTCAATTCCGGAGATACGCATAAAACGTCATCCGAAATGATGTTAAACGCTTTGTGTGAAAATTATTTCCAGCAGTTAGTTGATGAGGACACGCCAATAGTAAACTGTTGCGAAAACACACTTGACCTCTTAGCAACATATAAACCTGAGTTAATAACGAGCATCAAAACCGATACAGGGATTAGTGAACGCAGGGTTGTCGTAGTGAGAGTGAATATTGTAGCCCCAAAATCCTCCAAAAATAAACGGAAAATATACCTATTCAAAAAAGCAGATAAAAATTCACTTGACGCCTTCCTGAGAGACAATCTCCACTCCATCCCAATGACTAATGTAAGTGTAGACCAATGTGGCTTGAATTCAAAGAAATAGTATTGGCAGCAATTGAGAGATTTATACCAAATAAATTACCAAAATACGGAGCTGATCCTCTTTGGTACACAAAGCGGGTCAGAGCACTGTTGCAGAAACTACAAAATAAACATGCCAAATTTAAACAGACGTAAAATCTCCAAGATTGGCGATCTTTCACAGAAGCTCGAAATTTAGCGCGGACTTCAATGCAAGATGCCTATAACAGTTTTCACAACGGAACTTCGTCTCGAAACCTGGCAGAAAATCCAAAGAGATAATCGTCGTATGTGAAGTATTTTACCGGCAAGAAACAATCAATGCCTTTCCTGCTCGACAGCAATGGAGATACTATCGAAGACAGTGCTGCCAAAGCAGAGTTACTAAAAACAGCCCTCCGAAATGCCTTCAGAAAAGAAGATTAAGTAAATATTCCTGATTACATTCAAGAACAGCTGCCAACATGAGTAACGTAGTAGTGAAGCAACTTAAATCACTTAATAAAAGCAAGTTTTCTGGTCCAGACTGTATACCAACTAGGTTCCTCTCGGAGTATGCTGATGCATTAGCTCCATTCTTAATAATCATACAGAACCGTTCGCTCGACGAAAGATCCGTACCCAAAGACCGGAATGCTGCGCATGTCACACCAGTATTCAAGAAAGTTAGTAGGAGTAATCCACTATATTACTGGCCCATATCATCAACGTCGATATGCAGCAGGATTTTGGAACATATATTGTGTTCGAACATCATGAATTACCTCTAAGGAAACGATCTGTTGAGACAAAGTCAACATGGACTTAGAAAACATCGTTCTTGTGAAAGACAACAAGCTCTTTATTGGCATGAAGTGTTGAGTGCTATTGACAAGGGATTTCAAATTTATTCCGTATTTCTGGGTTTCCGGAAGGCTTTTGACACAGTACCTCACAAGCGGCTTGTAGTGAAATTGCATGCTTATAGAATATCGTCTCAGTTATGGTATTAGATTTGGGACTGGATTTGTGATTTCCTGTTACAGAGGTTACAGTTCGTAGTAATTGATGGAACGTCATCAAGTAAAACATAAGTGATATCTGGCGTTCCCCAAGGTAGTGTTATAGCCTTTTGCTTTTCCTTAGCTATATAAACGATTTGGGAGACAATGAACAGTCGTCTTAGGCTGTTTGCAGATGACGCTGTCGTTTATCGACAAACAAAGTCATAAGAAGATGAAAAGAAGCTATAAAACGATTTAGAAAAGATATCTGAATGGTGCGAAAATTGGCAGTTGACACTAAATAACGAAATGTGTGAGGTCATTCACATGAGTGGTAAAAGGAATCAGTGGTAAAAGGAATCCATTAATCTTCGGCTACACGATAAATTAGTCAAATCTAAAGGCCGTAAATTAAAAGAAGTACCTAAGAATTACAATTACGAATAACTTAAATGGGAAGGAACACAAAGAAAATGTTGTGGCGAAAGCAAACCACAGAATGCGTTTTTTTGGCACGACACTTAGAAAATGTAGCAGACCGCTGGGACGGAATTCCAATCATCAACTTTCTCCTCTGGATGCGAAAATATTTTGTTGACACCAGCCTGCATAGGGAGAAACGATTACCAACATAAAATTAGGGAAATCAGAACTCGTACGAAAAGATATAAGTGTTAGTTCTTTCCGCACGTTCTACGAGATTGGAATAATAGAGAATTGTGAAGGTGGTTCGATGAACTCTCTGCCAGGCACTTAAATGTGATTTGCAGAGTATCTACGCAGATGCAGATGTAGAACATTACTGCAGAAAATGATTACGTTTCTGTCTTATTTTGTGAATTTTACTTTCCGACTCAATTTTTTGTAAGGAAGCCAGAGATTTTAAACATCTCCGTGAATCCCCGGATATGTTGTATGTTTTTAGAATGTTTTTTAACCTTTTGTCGGAATATATGTAGATTTTTTCTTTTTTGTCAAATGTCTGACCAGAGTGAAAACAAAATTCCCTAGATATTACGCTACTGATTATTGTCCAAATTATCATGGTCAAATGTAGAGCAGAAAATGGACAAATTGGGAATAAAAATTGAACAGCGTGAAGTCTATTTTAGTAAAATAAATAAATAGATAAATAAAAAATAAAATAAAAAATGTTTTCTTGAAAGCAATCAACTTAACGAAAGAAAAATTTAAATATTAATTTCATTGATAATTGAAATATTTCATTAACCGCTCTTGCTAGCTATTTAAATGGAGTGTCCAAAAATATGAAATCACAGGGTGAATTGAAGCTTCTCTGCATTCTCTTGATGTATGTACTTTTAATAATAATGGATTAACGATCGATATTTATAAGTTATTTTTCATGCTTTGTGAATGAAAGGTAAAAATTATAACAAATTGCATAAATAACTGTCAAACGTTTTGTGACACGATTTGTCTAAAATTAAGAATCAAAATAAATTAGAGAAAAATTTGACTTACTTTTGAATAATCCTCGAAATCACGTACGGCAAATGAGACGTTGACTGAGAATTCAAAATTTTAAAATGTAATTATGAATGTTAGAATTTTGAAGAGTAGTAGAGGATATTTTTCTGTTGAAATTCCATTCAATGATCTGCTTACGTCACAAACTCATGAGCGTGTCAGTTGCGGTACAGGATTACGAGCATCAGTGAAAGGTACGTCAAATGTTCCTCTAATTTATTTTGGTTCTTAGTTTCAGATCATTTCATAAAACATTATACCCTCTTTTTCTCAAGTTCTTTTTGAACAGGCATGCCAGTGCAATATTCTTGAATTTCAAAAATAGAATTTACTGCTTCCTCCTTCAGAAAGCATTCGTCCAAGTGTTTCTCATCTATTGCGGATACATCAAACTTCAAGTGCGTTCGAGGCGCTATGCTGCTGGACGAAATCACCGCACTTTTTAATGGTATTACTAAGATTAGCAATTTACTGGTGATCACGGACAATAAATTGTGAGATCCTTTCTCCCCATGACATATCCTCTATTATTACCATCGACACTTCATGAAGACAGTACAGTGGAAGATGCGACATTGCGACACAGATGCGGTACAGCAATCGGATTTCTTCTCTCTTCATGCATTCCTCCGTCAATCCCAGGCTCTCTCCCACAGACTGTAGCTGAAGTAAAAATAGCAAACTGGGGAGGGCCGCTTCGAGGAACACTGCTCTCATAGTTCTAATTGTAGCTATTTCGATGTCTAACACTGTAGTTTCGATGACCACCGATGCATCTTATTCTTTAATCCTGAAAAATGTCTTTCGTATGTATTTTGAATTTTGTCTGGGAGGAAAGGAAATGAAAGAGAGTATACTTCCGTTTCCTTTTCTGTGCTTCCGATGTCGCCGTGTACTGTGCAAGACCAGATGGTCGAAAGTGCCGTCGACAATAGAATTGGAAACGGTGGGCACTAGTTGCGAAAAAAATACGAAACTACATCCTATTTGCGTACCCTTGCTAATTGCCAGATAGCCGAGCTGCGTACCCCTTGACTACTGAGATATCCGAGTTACGTATGGTACATTTTCCTTCCCACTTAAACAGATTAACCACTGACCACCACATCCACTGTAAGCTGGTAGCTGTGGTTAAAAAGACGTATTCGAAATATTGTAAAATAAACAGGAAATTTGTTTGCTACGCCTTCTCGTACAGCACTAATTCGTGTTTTCTTCTACGGCAGAAATGTATATGCTGCAGCTGTGATATACGGCTGTCTGCCGCGCTGGATTAGCCGAGCGGTCTAGGGCGCTGCAGTCATGGACCGTGCGGTTGGTCTCGGCGGAGGTTCGAGTCCTCCCTCGGGCATGGATGTGTGTGTGTTTGTCCTCAGGATAATTTAGGTTAAGTAGTGTGTAAGCTTAGGGACTGATGACCTTAGCAGTTAAGTCCCATAAGATTTCACACACATTTGAACATTTTTTAACTGCTCTGTGCTTACTTCGCCTTATCTAAATTGAATCTTTTCTGTTGAAGAAATTCCTCCTTTTCCACTGTTTTATTATTCCCTTATTCCGTCATATTATTCATTTTTACGTAAGTACATCACATAAGTACATCACTGATGGTTTCTAATAATTGAAGTGTGTGCGGATGTGAATGACAGAATATGTCGATCAATTTCGAATGAAAACTAGCGCGTGCATTCGTCGTTCGTGTCAGAGAAGGGGAGAAATCTGCATATAAAACTGCTTCCATACCATACTGGGCGTCTGGCACAGCAACCGGTTATGAATATATTGAAATAAGGCAGTCTCGGTTGCAAAATTTTTTATATTTACAGGAAATGACGCATCTCGCCCTTTTGGGGCATTATCAGATTGGCGTAAAAATTAATGTGGGCGATCAACATTCGTCTATTATAGCAGATATATTTTGGTTTTTCACGTTAATTTTAACGCAAATCTGATGCTCCCCAAAAGGGTGAAACGCCTCATTTCCTGTAAATAAGATTTTGCCACCAAGATTGCCTTATTACGCTGTATGTGCATATGTTGACGGTGGCAATTTACGTCCAAGCTGGTTTTGGTACTGAGGTATAATCGCTTGCATCTCAGATAGGTCCCTTGGGAATTTAGAACAAAGTCTCATTCCAGCAGAGTGTATATATTTTTCTAATCAGAATGAAATCTATATTATTCAAGCTAGCAATGAATCAGCAAAACATCCGGAATGGAGAATTTTGCAATTCTTTCGCACAACTGTTCAGCCACCATACTTTTCAAAGAGTTGCTTGTCTTCTTATGAGCATAGGTTGGACGTCTTCAGATTCATGGTTGTTAGAAGTATTTTCATTACGAGTCGTAATCTTTGTTGAATTTCATCACTTAAAACTTGATGAAAACAAAACTTGTTCCTTTCTATCACACGTAGTAGCTGTAGGTCGTGCAGGCAATTAATGTGTTTACGGTTAGTCGTGTATCCGCTACTAGGTTGTCAATGTCAGAGCTTCCAATGGATCCGTAGGCAACTACAAACATAAAAAAAAAGTTTTGCAGCGCCCCGGTTCCCAGAATTCCTGAAGATAAACGTTCACTGTGGTGGATAATGTATCACACATACAGTCCCTTTAACTGTTCAGAGAGTCATTAAACTTTCCCAAAGATGTAAACAACCGTACATGAGCAGCGCCTATTAGACAGAGGGCGTCCGGCAGCCTATCAGTTCCAGTCATTCCACCATACCTAGACGGTCAATACCGCGGTTTCATATCGTCCGCATTGTTACTTTGTGCCAGGAAGGGCTCTCAACAAGGGAATTGTCCATGCGTCTCGGAGTGAAACAAATAGATGTTGTTCGGACATGGAGGTTATACAGAAAGATAAAAACTGTCGATGATATGCCTCCTTCAGGTCGCCCAAAGGCTACTACTGCAATGGATGATCGCTACCTACGGATTATGGCTCGGAGGAACCCTGACAGCAAGTTCCTGCTGTTTTGGCGTGGCTTTATGTGGGGTCGACGTACGCCGCTATTGGTCATAGTGCATATTGGCGAGGCATTCATCTTCATAGACGACAATTCGCGTCCACATCAGGATAACAACATAGCTCGACTAGAGTGGCCAGCATCTTCTCCATAGCATGGCTCGGATAGACTGAAAAGGCCTGTTTATGGACGACGATCTACTACGAATCGCCGTTAAGGAGTGGGACAATTTGTACCAACAGTGCCTTGAAGAACTTGTGGATAGCATGCCACGACGAATACAGGCATTCATCAATGCAAGAGGACTTGCTATTGTTTATTAGAGGTACCGGAGTGTACAGCAGTCTGGACTATCACATCTGAAGGTCTCGCTGTATGGTGGTACAACATGCAATGTGTGGTTTTCATGAGCAATAAAAAGGGCGGGAATGATGTTCATGTTGATTATGTTCTAATTTTCTGGACAGGTTTCGGAACTTTCGGAACCGAGGTGACGAAAAACGTTTATCGATATGTGTACCATGTACTGCCATGAAACAATCAGACGCTGGGACACTAAGTATTCGGGAGGCTGCGGTGCATCATAAAGGACCCAATTATTTATATATATATATATATATATATATATATATATATATATATATATATGTGTGTGTGTGTGTGTGTGTGTGTGTGTGTGTGTGTGTGTGTGTGTGAAATATGAAAAAGTCTTTCTGACTAGTACACTAAGGTGCTAAACGTGAGTGGTCAAGAGGAAATAAGCGAGATCTAAAATAACACATAGTTACGAAAAAACCAGTACACACCTAGGTCTTTGGATGACATTAAAACCAAAAGCCATTAAAATTTCAAACGAAACTACCAGTCATACAAATACTTTAAAAGTCAAGCCACATTATTAATTGACCAGTGAGGAGGCCACACAACATGTCAGTAATTACGTCATAAGTAATTCTAATACGTCTTTGAAATGTAAAACTGTTAATACTTAACAGCAATCTATAAACTGGCCTTACATATACTATTACAACATAAACACTGGCAATGCCACGAGTCGTATCTAGCGGAACGTAAGTTTGGGTAATGTAAATCCACGTAAAATTGAAGATTGGTACATAATCACTAAATGTGTCACACATGACTAAAGAGATTGCATGTTGAACAGAAGGAGGCATTTAAAGATATATAGATATAATTCTAGGGCTAATATACACAGTTCTACCACCAAGCACCTACCTAGAGGCCAATGGTAGCATCGTTCACGAAAACTAGCTTCCTGACCAGCAACCCTCTCGGAAAGTACTCATATGTTTTAAACACAAGTAAACACCCAAAAAACACAAAAAAATTTAATTGCCTATACTCATTAGTAAATGTACTGTAACCAGTATACCTTGGACTTTGAACCACATCAAAGCGAAAAACCATCATATGCAATCAAGTCTCAAAGAGCCATACTGGGCATACATATCCCAGACAAACCAGTTAATCAGCTGACCAGTGAGGAGACCGCACAACATGCCCTTATATTAAGTTCCCGAGTTATTGAAACGCTTTATGTATCATCGTACTGCAAGTTAATATAAATTGCGTTTGTAAACAAATTTCTGTAGCTATGTGAAAATACGCCGTGCGTTAGATTTCAAGAGGCTATTGTCGAAACTGTAAGCAATAATAAACAATTAGTTAATGTTTAGAAGGTAAAAACGGAGGAGTTTCTATGAGAATTCTGCGAGGGTAGACAAGGGTGGAATATGTTTCGCAGTGCGGCAACGGTGTAACACAGTATTATTCCCATGGGACACACCGCTATAGAGAAAGTAAGTAGAACCAACCAAAAAAAGGAACAAAAAGACTGACAAATTTCAACTCGTTTCATCTTATAGAAATGGGAATTTCTGTCATGATCAACAAAGAATCTGCGTCCGAATGTTCGGCGAAAATCCAGCGCTGCTCATTTACAAGTGAAGCGCAAAATACAAGCGCAGGTGGTCGCGTGCCGCAGTGGATTACTATTCGAAGTAATACGAGCCGTTCCCGTTCAACGCACGCCACCCCTGGAGCGGGTCGCTGGAGACTCCGTGCATTATTGTCCCACAGAGCTGGTAATCCCGAGCACAGGCTTACCGCGCCATTGTACCTCGCACAATAGCCGAGTCGGGCATCGAACCTGGAATAAGCCAGCTGTGAAAACGCATGCCGACTGCGAAAGTACTCGCCGTCTAAAAGAGGTGCAACTCTGCGCCGGCTCTTGTGAGTAGTTTGGAACTTCCCGGTACCTGTCATCAGGGTGGAAACTAGCACTGCAGCCCTGCATGATTAATCATCTCTGGCTCTACGCGTCGTCGCTAGACATGCGCCTGACGCGGAGATGGTGAAAATCCGGACGTGTATTGTGAAAATACCCAACAGGTGTTTATATGTTAAAATGTCCGTCATCGTAGCGTCGACATTGACGGATGGAGCACACCGGAGTAGGCGCTTGTTAACAGGTTCCAGCAAACTGAAAAGGTTCCGAAAAAAAAAAAGATCCAGTCGGCTTAGTGCACTAGAGCAGGCTACAGCTGCGTGCGATAGCGCTTAGTCGCGCATGGACCGCATCCCTCTCGGAGACAACTGTGATGGAAATCTGTGGAGAGCTTATCGGTGTGAAAGCTTTGAGTGTGCGTTAAATCTGGCAGCGCATTTCTGTGACAATGACATGCAGCTCGGCGCCATATTTCGCGCTACTCTGAGCACTGCAAATATTCTAACCGTTCGTGCACGTGTAACCCGAAACCCTCTCCAACCCACGCCCCATCACCGTCCCTCCATGTTATCATGCTTTTTTATATGAAGCGAAATAAACGGACATCCCCAGCGGAAGGTCCTGTTGGTCAGATATTTCAAGCGTATTAAACATTGAATGCTTTTTTTCAGTATTCCTTAGTCGCACAAAAATAAAATAAAATTAAATGAACTGTTCTAGATATTTCGACTATTTGAAAGAGAGGCTTACTTCGGCTATTCAGAAGACTGAGCAGCCTAATTTATTAGGGTAATGACAACGAAATATGAGTTTCATTGTTTGAGGATGAGAATTTGGGTTGTAAGTGATAAATAATTTTTCTGGAAATAACATATCCAAGCTATAATTATAACAGTGGAACTGATATCGAAGACGAAAGGATATCAGTGATAAGCCCCGCTGATCCTACTGCTACCCTCTCTGAAAGAGAAGAAGAATTACAGGATCTACTGAATGAAAGGAACATTTTGGTGAGTTCTGAATATGGACTGAGGGTGAATTGAAGAAAGAAGTAGCAGAAATGAAAACAGCAAGAAACTTAACATCAACACTGGAGCTCCCGACGTAGATGAAATTAAGTAATTGTGCTACCTAGGCAGCAAAATAGTCCATAACTTTCGATGCATGGACATCAAAAGCAGAATAGCACTGGCAAATGGGTAATTTCTAGTCAAGAGAAAGCTACTACTATCATACATAGGTCTCAATTTGAGGAAGAAATTCCTGAGAATGCACGTCTGGAGCACAGCGTTGTATGATTGTGGAACACGGGCAGTGGGATAACCGGAATAGAGGAGAATCGAAGCATCTTAGATGTGGCGATACAGGAGAATATTGAAAATTAGGTGGACTGGTAAGATAAGGACTCAGGAGGTTCTCCGGAGAATCGAAGAGGAAAAGTTTATATGCAAAACATAGACAAGAAGAAGGGACAGGATGCTAAAACTTCTGTTGAAACATGACAGAATAACTTATATGGTACCAGAGGGAGCTGTAGAGGGTAAAAACTGTAGAGGAGGAGAGAGATTGGAATATATCCCGCAAATAATGAGGATGTAGGTTGCAAGTGCCACCCTTGCAATGAAGGGGTTGGCATAGGAAAGGAATGTTTCTCGGACAGACAGACATCATAAGACTGATGGAAAAAAAGCTATAATTCATTTTTTGTATTGTATTTTCTCTTTTCTACTAGTTTCAGAGTCATAGACCCATTCTAAAGCACATACGAGTAAAACTGGTACGTAAAGAGTAAATCTCAAGATAAAGATACAAATCTTGGTAAATCGTATTATAACAATATCACAGTGCCATTACTTTACAAAACGCACTGGGGTCCATCAATCCGTACAAAGCATCATATGTAACTTGGCTTCCTGATTGCTACATAATCATCTCTCAATCAAGAATAAAACAGGTATGATGCACTTCAGGGTAGCAAAACTGCCATGAAAGAATAATGATTACAAACCACACAACTAAAGTGATTGCGTTAGTATTTGATGGGACTCTAAACTCACAGATTCTGTTTTACACGGAAGATTAACATCAAGTATAAGACAGGATAGTACAGAAAGCGGCGTGCATTACAAGATGCAACATGATGTCGTACATTGCATCATCTTTGCTGCATGCTACATCCTGGCAGCAACACTGCCTTCAAGTACATAATATCTGTTCTCTTTGACGAAGCATTGGCACGAGGACCGTCATAAAGGCTTCAATTATCACCTCGATTAAATAAATTAATTCAGACTTTGATCTTAATTTTTGAGAACATCTCTCGTGCCGTAAAACAGCGGTCTGGTAAGAGTATTTTAAAAATGGATTAAACAGTCTTGATCCCAATTAAATATTAATTTGCAATAGTTACCGGTTTCTCTCAGAATGTGACCAAATGGTTCAAATGGCTCTAAGCATTATGGGACTAAACATCTGAGGTCATCAGTCCCCTAGAACTTAGGGCTACTTAATCCTAACTAACCTGAGAACATCACACACATCCATACCCGAGGCAGGATTCGAACCTGCGACCGTAGCAGCCTCGTGGTTAAGTACTGAAGCGCCTAGAACGGCTAGAGTACAGCGGCCGGCAGAATGCGACCATCTTCAGACCGTTTACACCTTGATGGTGAGCAGTGGCGGAGAACATGGCAAACGTCAACTGGTTGACAGAAACTGGTGGCCACTGCAAATAAATATTTTATTGCGGTCAAGAATGTTTTAATCCATTTTTATCACATTTTGTCTGTTTTCAGGGCTATCTCTGCAGTCCTGTTACACCATGGGAAGTCAGTGTCACAGTATCGCAGAACGCCGCTAGAGAAGACAAAATAAAGTAGCATGGCCCACTGATACATCTAAGAAGCAATGACGGAAATAAGAGGAATGTTCAAGAGTGAGATTAAAATCTAAACATAAGAGATAGCAATGGCTAGATTTGCTTGTGACATTGCTAGCCACAGTGAAAGCGAGGAAATATTACAGAACCTGGTGAATGGAATGGTCTAAAGAGTACAGATTATGGATTGATTGTAAATCGAAGAAAAACGAAAATAATGAGAAGAAACAGAAATGAGACAGCAAGAGACTTAACGTCAGAATTGGGGATGGCGAAGAAGACGAAGTAAAGGTATTCTGCTCCCTAGGCATCAAAATTAACTGTGATGGACGGAGCAAGGAGGGTGTAAAAGGCAGACTAGCCCTAGCAAAAAGGGCATTTCTAACCAAAAGAAGAGTATTAGCATCAAACAAAGGCCTTAATTTGAGGAAGAAATTTCCGAGAATGTACATTTGGTGCACAGGATTGTATGGTAGCAAAAGATGGACTGCGGAAAAACCGCAACAGGAGAGAATCGGAACATTTGAGATGTTGTGCTACAGACGAATGTTGAAAATTAGGTGGACTGATAAGGTGAGGCATGAGAAAGTTCTGCACAGACTAGGTAAGGAAAGGACACTGAGAAGAAGGGACAGGAATCTAGGACATATGTTGAGACATCAGGGAATAACTTCCATGGTACTTGAGGGAGTTGAAGAGGGTACAAACTGCGGAGGAAGACAGACATTTGAATACATCCAGTAAATAATCGACGACGTAGGTTTCAAGTGCTACTCTTGAGATGACGAGATTAGCAAACGAGGAAACAAAAAAAGATAAATAACTTGATTTTTCGAGGTAAAAATTAAACCCTTATAATTAACCGTCGTATTTACTTAGTAGATTATTTAGCTATCGATCAGTTACTGTACATTTTATACTTTGAAAGATTAATGTAATACCGTCTATTACATTAGTAAACGGTTGTATAATCTCTATAGATAAAAGATAATGTCCTGACTGACTAATGAGTGATTCAACATCACCGAGCACAAACCGGCAAGAACAGGGAATTGAAATTTGGAGGTGTGTATCTTCTACTGTAGGCGTCGTTTAAGGAGGGTTGTTTAAAATTTGCAACCCTAAGGGGGTGAAGTACGGGCTGAAGAGTTTTTTTTAAAACGTTTCAATTATGAGAATTTTCTAGTAATACCTACGAAAATTGATATTTGGTTCCTCGGTCAGAAATAAAGAAGTATAGGTTGCAGCATTTTTGGAAATATATATAGGGGTGAAATAGTGGGTGAGAGATTTTTTCGAAAATATTATTGTTAAAGAAATACTAAAGCATTTGTAACGCAACGTCTATGAACATTGGTGTTTGACTTCTCAGTTGCAAATGAAAAAATATGTGTTTCAGCGGTTTTGGAAATGGAATCCTTAAAGAGGTGAAATAGGGGATGAGATTTTTCATGAAAATATTTTTTTAAGAAAGCATTTTTAAATCCAAATCTGTGACAATTTAAATTTGGATTTTCAGTCAGAAATAAAATAAATACATGTTTCACTGTTTTTGGAAATTCAGCCCCTGTGGGACTGCTTATATGGCCTTAATTAGCGTGGAAAGCTTAGATGTTGTTGCAATTTGTGAACAACATAAAAATCCGAATAAATAAATAAAAAAAATATCCGCAGGCCATACAGTGTATGCGAGCAAAGAAGCGGACGTTAAGCTAGTGCTATTATAATTATGTTTCTGTTCCTGTAATTCAGTTTTTCACCAAAATCCTTTGTCCTTGCCGAGGTGAGCGCCTCGACGATGCAATTACCCGACTCAGAGCCGTACCGTTGGTGCAGTCACAATGCAGGGGTATCTGTGGAGGCAGAAAACAAAGTTATGGTTACTGTAGAGGGTGAAAAGCGTTTTAAAGAGTTGCAGTGGAAACAGATTGACTGAATGGACTGCCCACATAGCACTGGACAGCACGGCCTTGCTTTGCTGATACTGAGAATGGCTTAAAGCGAGGGCGAAATTCAGCCATTATTCCTTTCCTGAGGGCGTGCAGCTCTACGTATTGCTTAATGATGATAGTATCATCAAGTGCAAAATACTGCAGATGTAATGGTCGCCCATTCGGACCTCCAGATGGGGGCTGCTGGGGAGCATGTCTTCATCAGAAAAAATAAAAGAGATAATGTACGGCTAGGAGCGTGAAATGTTAGATCCATTAATCGCGTAGGGATGTTAGAGAAACGAAATACGGAAACAGTTAAGTTGAATTGAGATATAGTGTGAATTATTGAACTATTGACTGGAACTCCATTGTACGAAAAAGAAGAGAAGGAAACCCAGAATGTAGGCAAGTGGAAAGGAATGAAAGAGGGAGATGCCTGGTAAAATTCTGCACAGACTATACAATTCAATCGTCACCAACACTTGGTTCAACAAAAACTACAGAAAAAATGAACTTGGAAGAGACCTGGAGGCACTTCAAGGTTTCAGACATGTTATTCAGTCCTCTGAGTCTTTTGCAGTGGCATGCTGCAATAAAATCTCTTCGAATAAAGCCCTCGAGCTCTCAATAGCTGTTTTGCATTCGTTTATCATGAGTTAAAATGTATGAAAACCCAGACTGGCATGCTGTTCTGTTTATATAGCGTGAGGCATTTATAAGTGTTTTGGGAAATATCTGGGAAACTACAAATCGAATCAAAGGAGGTTGCAATAACAGTTCATCAGTTCGATGGGAGACTTCTTATGACACCAAACTAGATCGCGCTACTCCACCCGAGGGAGCGCGACAGGGTCAACTTTGAAATATTAAATAGGCATCTCCAGTTTTCATTGTGTATTCGGATTTTTCGGGAGAAAACACGTATTTACAACTTTTTCCCGTTGTGTGAAAGGTGGCGCTGTAATAGACAAAAATCAAAATGGATTAAAAACCGCTGACAAATGATCACATATCAAGTCGTAAGGTGGCACAATAAGTGAAGGTCAATTTCGCACCTTACATAAGAGTTTCATACATCGTAACGGGAAGGTGAATATGACACCTAACTTACTTTGGCGGTAATGAGCACATTTGCCTAAAAGTATGTAATGCGAAAAGGTGACACTCAATCGACAGTATTAACACACCACCTCTATATAATGCATGTCAATGAGCAGGTGGTGAAAGAAGCAGCGAGAGGAAACGATTTGTGTGGAAGCCAGCGCAGACAGATGCAGAGGCCACACCACGGGAGGCACTACAGAAACCTCTTAAGGGGGCGCGTCCTGCAGCGAGGGTCAGCCACCGAACAGGTGAGGCATACTGCAGGGTGAATAACAGGCCACCAGAAGTAGGACAGAAAGAAGCCTTAGAAAACTGGATTTCAGAATGAAAAATGGATATGAAAAAAACCAGTGATGCATTCGATCACATGAACTGCAAGTGGTACACACGTGATAGACACTTTTAACTTTTTAGGCCTCTGGAGCAGGCAGAAAACGTCCGAGTGGAGGAAACGCACTGGGAAGGAGTAAAATACTGAAACTTCGATGCAGTTCAGTGGTAGGACCCTTACGATTGGTAGAGGGAGTTTCCACAAAATAAGAGGAACGATCCTATTGGTCAAAAAAAGCCATGACGCGGAGAATAAAAGTACTCAGGTGGTTAAAGAGTTTGGCTACGAGAAAGAAGGGAGCGTAATTGTCAGGCACTCTTCTCTGAACTGGTGTCAAGTGCAGAATGGAGCGCATAATGCTCTGTACGGCGCAGAGGAGAAATCTGAGTGAACACTGCGTTCATAGCGGCTGACCTCTAGCTAGAAATTAGCTGTACCGTCCTTGAGCTCCAACTGTGGAGAAACGAACCAGCCAGTTAGTTTATTGTCCTTACGAGAACTGAGAGGGCATTATAATATGCACACTGCTCCAGCCGTACTCGTGTATATCGCCATAGTCTGAGACTAGGGATGAATTCACGTTTTCTCGCGTATCAAGTAACATAGGGAAACTTCCTGCTGGAAAATTCAGCAAAGATTTAATTAGTTTTATAGGAATTTCAGAGGGCGAGAGCAGCCAGGCAGACGACTACTCATTGTAGCTAAGGTAAATACCACATGCAGAGGTGTAAACTTGTTGGGTCACCAGCTTGTGTCCACTGTAAACTCGAGCAACCTTTGGTATTCTTCTGCTCAACTTGTCACAAAACTAACCATCCTCAGTAGACTTGATTGTCATCCTAAAAATAGTACCGATCTTTGAACCGGAATCGGATGATTTATTGCAATACTGACCAACATCATAACGTAATCGTCAGCAGTATTCTGTAAAAAAACTTCTAGTTAAAATTTAATGTTGTGTTTAGGATTAGTTAAGTTTCTGAGAGTTTGTGGGGCGGTGGGTGGAATAATTGTTAAATGTTCCTATTATTGATTTAATGCTGTTGTTTGCCATTCTCAACACTGGCTCTCTAACTACAATATTGGCAACCAGAAAGTGATTAGCAAAACGTGAAGCCTGTAATTAGAATTCTTAGTGCCCACTTTATCTGAGAAATACATTTATAGCTACAGCTTATAGCTCTGAGGAATTAGGAGATTGTATGAGATTCATCAAAAACCATTCTCTCTAAAATGTTCACTGTATTCTGAAAGTCACAGACCAAAAAAAAAAAAAAAAAAAAAAAATCCATACAATCCAACTACCAGAGCAGTTCAGAGTCTAATGCGCTGATGCCACTATAACTGTTCAAATTAAATGTTTAAGTTAATGCTCGCCATAATTTGACGATAATGTTCATCAAACGCCACGCTAAATAATGGTAGAATGTCTATCCTGCTGCGGCACATGAAAATACGACATACGCTAACTGAAGATAGGATCATCAAAGTCATCCCAGAATTAACACGTCACTCGAAACCGATTTCATGGTTACGCGTATCCCGAGTAACTTATTACTGCATCCGAGGCTGTTTATATCAACAATACCGACGCGACGCGACTCCCGGCACAGGTCGTACGCTAATCAGCGTCTGGAGAGAACTGGGGCTCTCCCGACTAGCCGCTGTGCTAGTAATGCACCACTTTAAGTTATCGAATAAATCATTGCTTCCTCTGCTGATGGCCAATGAAGCTTTCAGTTTAATTGTGCAATCAGCACACAAGTAAGTAATCATAATAAAAGTCTGACGTGGCTAAGTCATATATTTTGGGCGAGAGAATTAATTTAATTACACTACACGCAGTAGACGAGCTCTGAACTTGCTGTTTGGAGATACGCTATAGCTATAGTGTTATAGTTATTCTGTTGAAACTTCTCACATTCTTATGATTATAGTGGATCTCCCTTCTACTTAAATTTAAACATCCTAGCTTTATTTATTCGCCTACTTAATCTATCTTGCTTCCTTAATTTCTAAGACAAAAACCAGAAAATCATGAATTTCAACTAAAATTTTAATTTGTGAGATCCAGAATACTGTTTTTACTAAATTATTATGCAGAAGGAACCTAATATAAATTTTTTAGTTTCTAGCTCTTTTTCTATTGCGCCAATGATTTTTACAGAAAAACAACCAAATTTCGAAAATGGTTAAAGTTATTGAACTGATATCCAACACATATTGATTCTGTATTACTCGTGACAGGCTAGAAACGTTTCAGGTTATTTACTTAATTTTAAAGTATTGCGCAATATTTATGACGTCAGAGCTAGTTACAGCGGGCTAGGCTGGCTTACAATGGAAAGACTGATGTGAATTTTATAAGGCGTGAGTATGCAGTTGTGTTTAGTCATAGAACAAGAAACTACCTAATCATAGCCTTAAAAAGTAATAGACGTCAGATTGTCATCCCAGGAGGTTAGAAAGTCAGATATCCCTAAATTTTTAATGATAAACTGGTTCTTTTGCAGCAAGAAACTTAGTTCTACAGAACATATTCTGTTATATTAGCCACATAATTGGTTTAACTTCTTTCACAGATGTTGCTCAAGTGGAAACCAGTTGGAACAGTTGATTAGTTTGTTTACCAGTGAATTAAGTTAGGAGACGGTAATGCACCCTGTCATGAAGCATCGTCTGTTACGCAATGATTTGCAACCAGTAACATTTGTGAAGTGAACTGGCCTGCGCAGAGTTCCGACTTAAACCCAATGGAACACCTTTAAGGTTAGTTAGGACATCGACTTCGCTTCAGACCCAGGGGTCGACCATCATTAGCTTATTCGGTTTCGACTTTTGAGGGAGAATCGGTTGCTACTCCTCCACAGACATTCGGACACCTCACTGAAAGTGTCCCAAGCATAGCTGAGGCCGTCATAAAGAGAGGGCAGCAAATGTACTTTTCCAATGGGATAAGCGAAAGTAATCCAGCAAACCGTTTGACAGATCTTAGTGTACAGGTAAGTATCCCTCTGCCAAATTATTTTATGTGGGGAAATTAGCAAAACACTTTATTATAGACAGGAGAACTATTTCACACTTTTAGAGTTGATAAAAGACGACCACGAATTTGATGCTGTTATTAGGAACTATTCTTTAACTCACTTTCAGAATGTCGTTAAGCTTCGCCCTGAGACCAGCCGGACAATTTTAATTTTGAATTTTTACGGGCAGACAGCACAAACGAAAATAGTCGAAAATGAGCAACCATTTGTTGTTGTTTTGTTGTAGTTGTTGTGGTCTTGAGCCTGAAGACAGCTTTGCTCCAGCTCTTCACGCTACTCTAACTTGTGCAAGCCTCTTCATCTTTGAATAACTAGTGCAACCTACATCCTTCTGAATGTGCTTGTTGTATTCATCTCTTGGTCTCCCTCTACGATTTTAACTCCCCACACTTCCCTCTAATACCAGTCAAGTGATCCTTGAGGCCTCAGAATGTGCCCTATCAACCGATCCCTTCTTTTGGTCAAGTTGTGCCACAAATTTCTTGTCTCTACAATCCTATTCATATCTTCTCATTAGCTACATGATTGACCTACTTAATCTTCAACATTCTTCTGTAACACCACAGCCCAAAACCTTCTATTCCCATTTTGTCCAAACATTTTATCATCCATCTTTCACTTCTGTACATGTCTACATTCCAGACAAATACCTCCAGAAAAGACTTCCTAACGAATAAATCTATATTCGATGTTAACAAGTTTCTTTTCTTCAGAAATGCTTCTCTTGCCACTGCCAGCCTACATTTTACATTCTCTCTGCTTCAGCCACCGTCAGCTATTTTGCTGCGCAAATAATAAAATTCACCTACTATTTTAAGTGACTCGCTTCCTAATCTATTTTCCTTAGCATCATTAGATTTAATTCGACTACATTTCATTACCTTTGGTTTGTTTTTGTTGATGTTCATCTTATACCTTTCCTTCAAAACACCGTCCATTCCGTGCAGCTGCTCTTCCATGTCCTTCACTCTCGCTGACAGAATTAAAGTGTAATTGACATACCTGGAAGTTTTTGTATCTTCTCCCCGAACTTAAACTGCTACTCTAAATTTTTCTTTGTTTTCCTATATTGCTTGTTCAATGTATAAATTTAATAAGATGGGGGTAGGCTACAACCCTGTCTCACTGCATTCTCAACCTCTGCATCCCTCTCAAGCCACTCGACTCTTATAACTGCCGCCTGGTTTCCATACAAGTTGTAAATAGCCTTTGCTCCCTGTACTTTACTCCTGCTACCTTCAGAGTTTCAGAGAGGCTATTCCAGTAAAAATTGACAAAAGCTTTCCCTAAGTCTACAAATGCTATAAACGTAGGACTGTCTTTCCTT
Source organism: Schistocerca gregaria (assembly GCF_023897955.1). NCBI lineage: Eukaryota > Metazoa > Arthropoda > Insecta > Orthoptera > Acrididae > Schistocerca > Schistocerca gregaria. Next base: position 514,374,023 of record NC_064925.1, on the reverse strand, counting down.
AACCTGTCCTCTAACATATGTCGTAGGGTAAATATTACCTCATGTAATGCTACATTTCTCCGGAATCCCCGAGATTCTACCCATTTTTCCATTCATCTGTAAAGAATTCGCGTTAGTATTTTGCAACCATGATATATTAATCCGATAGTTTGGTAATTTTCACACCTGTCAGCAACTGCTTTCTTTGAAATTTCTATTGTTACATTCTTCTTGAAGTCTCAGGATGTTTCGCCAGTTTCATACATCTTGCATACCAGTTGTAAGAGTTTTTGTCATAGCTGGGTCTCTCAAGGCTGTAAGTAGCTCTGATAGAATGTCATCTACTGCCAGAGTCTTATTTTGTCTTGGAGCTTACAGAGCTTTGTCAAATTCTTCTCGTAGTATCATGTCTCCCATCTCATCTTCATCTACGTCCACATCTCTCTTTATGCTATTGCCTTCAATTTCATCTCCCTTGTACAGACCCCCTATATATTCCTTCCACCTTTCAGCTTTCCCTTCTTTGCTTAGGACTGATTTTCCATCTTCTCTCTTGGTATTCATACAGGTGCTTTTTTCCCCCAAAACCTTTTTTAATTTGCCTGTAGGCGGTATCTACCTTTCTCCTAGTGAAATATGCTTCTAAATCATTACATTCGGTTTCTAGCCATTCCTGCTAAGCCCTTTTGCACGTCCTGTCTGTCTCATTTATTAATTGTTTGTATTTTCTTTCACCTGCTTCATTTTCTGAATTTTTAAATTTTCTCCTTTCATCAGTTAAATTCAGTATCTCTTGTGCTATCGAAGGATTTCTACTAAGTCACGTCTTTTTATCTATTTGATCCTCTGCAGTCTTGACTATTTCGTCTCTCAAAGTACCCATTCGTCTTCTACCGTATTTTTTTACTCTTTTCTAGTCAACTTTTGTCTAATGCTTCCTCAGAAACCTTCAACAACCTCCGATTCTTTCAACTTCTCCAGATCCCATCTAATTAATTTCCTATCTGTTTCTGACTACTTCAGTTTCAATCCAAAATTCATAACCAGTAAATTGTGGTCAGAGTATACATCTTTCCTTCGAAATGTCCTACAATTTAAAATATGATTCCTAAATTCCTGTTTAACCATTATATAATCAGTCTGAAACCTTCCAGTGTCTCTAGGTCTCTTCCACGATTACAACCTTCTTTTGCGACGCTTAAACCAAGTGTTGGCGACTTTATCTTTTCTTCCTTTCCTTCAGTCCATGTTCACCTACTGTTATTCCATCTCGTATTTTTCCTGCTATAGAATTCCAGTCCCCCATCACAATTAAATTTTCGTTTCCTTATACTGTCTGAATTGTTTCTTTTATCTCACATTTCTTCAATGTTTTCATCGTCTGGGGAGCTTGTTGGGATGTGAACTTTTACTACTGTGGTAGTCGTGCGCTTCGTGTCTATCTTCACCACAAAACCTACTCCTGCATTATCCCTAATTGAGTTTGCATTTATAAACCCGTATTCATCTGACCCGAAGTACTGTTCCTCCTATCACTGAACTACACTATTCCCCACTACTTATAACTTCAAAGCATCCATTTCCCTTTTTAAATTTTCGATCCTATGTACGCAATTAGGGACTCTAACATTCCACGCTTCCATCCATAGAATGCCAGTTTTATTTCTCCTGATGACGACGTCCTCCTCAGTAGTTGTCTCCCAGTGATCAAAGTGAGAGACTACATCACCTCCGGAATATTTTACCCAAGAGGATGAAATCATCATTTAACCATACAGTAGAGCTGCATGACCTTGTGAATAATAGTGGCTGTAGTTTTCCGCTGCTTTGAGCCTGTCGCAGCACCAGCATAGGAAGGCTGTTTTGTTTGACGTTACAAGGCCATATTGGTCTATCATCCAGACTGTTGCCCCTGCAATCACTGAAAAGGCTGCTGCCTCTCTTCATGAACGAGACGATTGTCTGGCCTCTCAACGGATACCCCTCCTTTGTGGTTGCACCTATCGCACCTCTGTCTGTATCGCTGAGGCACACAAGCCTCCCCACCGACCGCACATTCCATGGTTCACGTCTTATCAGAGGAACTTAAAATGAAGTGATTTGCATTTAACAGAGGAAAAGTTAAATGTTTGAGTCTTAAACTGCTGAATGCAACTGAACCTACTGTCTCGTTTCTGATTTTTGCCATTTCAACACTCAGCTACGGAATTTTCCCAGACAAAGACAACACAAACTTAACCTATCCATTTGTTACCCACAATATACGAGCCCAACGCAATCTGACTGCTCAGAAATGACAACATGACTTCAAATTATTAACACAAAAGAATGACCCTGAATTGGAAGAAATTCTAACAATAAACCATACTTTTTATAAGTCACTTACCTCAAAGAAAATCTTCATAACACGAACTACAGAAATTACAGCAACCAGCAAGTACAACCAGATAAATAAAGAGATTCTAACTACTACAGGCTCTAAGTACTAGGAGGCATAAGGTAAGCAAAAGAAAGATTTTTGTTGAAGAGCAAACAATGTATTTAGCAGATTTTACCTTATTTGTGTGACATCCAGTTCAAAAAATTATATAGTCGTCAATAATTGCACTACCCAAACATTACCAACTATATCCAATATCATTTTACAATGCATGTCCTACCATCACTGAGTCTCCACTAAGGACACATGCCCAAGCTGTCCACTCGCTAACTGCAAGTCTATCCAACCACAGAGTCTCTTACCGAGGGCGTAGGGCGCTGTCAGCGATATTAATTACATTCTGCAGCGCTGGCAACATACAAACATATAGACAGGCTACTTACAGTATTTGCAACCAAGCTGACCAAAGGGGAAAATATTTCTTCAAGTTAACGTAACTCTTGTCCTGTATACGCTGGTTATCAGTTTCTTGACTGTGGTTTTCAGAAAGAGTGGGGCAACGAACAAAGAGAAAAATTAAATCAGTTCAAAGGTCTCTCCTTTGCATATGGTGGCAAGGTAGTTCTTTACACTACAATTAGAATTCGGGATACAGAAATACGCCCAACTTTCTTAGATACAATATCAGAAGTTGAGTCCGCCTTGATGCAAAACACCTTGTTATATGTTTAATTTCTTTATTTTCCCAAACTAGTTTCGGCGACAGATATCACCATCATCAATGGGCTTTTTTAATGTAGAACATGCAGAGAATGGCATGGTTACACAAACAGAGTGGCACATTATTACAGTTTTACTGATCGTTTATTGAAATATATTTTTTATACTACCTTATTTATTGCAAGTTACATAATGTTTTTGAGCATTATTTTTGCTGTCTGCAACATATTTACTCCGTGCTTATGTCACCGTTTTTATTCACGAACATCATGTCATCTGCAAACTGTATGAGCGGCTGTTAGTAAACAAATACTGAAGGTGAACTGTGTATGTCAGCAATATACTCTTGGGATTGCAGCAGCGTTGTGGAATACAATGTAATGAAACTGTTACTTAGCTATTTGTGTACTTACGTTCGTTGGATGGTGTGGAGACGCTTTTATATACACAAAACAAAACTTTCGCACTTTGTTTTGGCTCGCGGGTATTACGCCATCTTGCCGTTCGCGCGTGTCGCGAGAGGTGTATCGCATGTGGCAAGAGAGGCTATGAAAACTGTAGCGCGAATTACGACGACTCCTGTTCTTTATTTATGTCTGTGTGTGTGATGGGGAAGTGGTTCTATTGCGTGTGTGCGCTTGTCTGTTCTGAGTCCTTGGCCAGTGCACACTTTGCAATAACACACTCTTTACTGCTCTGAGAGAACTGGCCAAGGACTCAGAACAGACAAGAACACACACGCAATAGAACCACTTCCCCATCACACACACAGACATAAATAAAGAACAGGAGTCGTCGTAATTCGCGCTACAGTTTTCATAGCCTCTCTCGCCACATGCGATACACCTCTAGCGACACGCGCGAACGGCAAGATGGCGTAATACCCGCGAGCCAAAACAAAGTGCGAAAGTTTTGTTTTCTGTATATAAAAGCGTCTCCACACCATCCAACGAACGTAAGTACACAAATAGCTAAGTAACAGTTTCATTACATTGTATTCCACAACGCTGCTGCAATCCCAAGAGTATATTGCTGACATACACAGTTCACCTTCAGTATTTGTTTACTAACAGCCGCTCATACAGTTTGCAGATGACATGATGTTCGTGAATAAAAACGGTGACATAAGCACGGAGTAAATATGTTGCAGACAGCAAAAATAATGCTCAAAAACATTATGTAACTTGCAATAAATAAGGTAGTATAAAAAAGTATATTTCAATAAACGATCAGTAAAACTGTAATAATGTGCCACTCTGTTTGTGTAACCATGCTATTCTCTGCATGTTCTACATTAAAAAAGCCCACTGATGATGGTGATATTTGTCGCCGAAACTAGTTTGGGAAAATAAAGAAATTAAACATATAACAAGGTGTTTTGCATCAAGGCGGACTCAACTTCTAATATTGTTGTTTTTCTATGCAAACACGGACCAAATGGAAGAGTTCAAAGATAAAATTATTGTTTCTTAGATACTTTCTGAACTGCCTGGGTATTTCCAAGTTCCATGCTCTGTGATCGAAGTATGGGGCAGGTAGATCGAAGTATGACGCACAGGTCGCAGTTCGCAGTAATAGACGGCAAATCATCGAGTAATACTGAAGTGATATCAGGTGTTCCCCAGGGAAGCGTCCTGGGACCTCTGCTGTTCCTGATCTATATAAGTGATCTGGGTGACAATCTGAGCAGTTCTCTTAGGTTGTTTGCAGTCTAGTAAGGTCATCCGAAGACCAGTATCAGTTGCAAAGCGATTTAGAAACGATTGCTGTATGGTGTGGCAGGTGGCAGTTGACGCTAAATAACGAAAAGTGTGAGGTGATCCACATGAGTTCCAAAAGAAATTGGTTGGAATTCGATTACTCGATAAACAGTACAATTCTCAAGGCTGTCAATTCAACTAGGTACCTGGGTGTTAAAATTACGAACAACTTCAGTTGGAAAGACCACATAGATAATGTTGTGGGGAAGGCGAGCCAAAGGTTGCGTTTCATTGGCAGGACACTTAGAAGATGCAACAAGTCCACTAAAGAGACAGCTTACACTACACTCGTTCGTCCTCTGTTAGAATATTGCTGCGCGGTGTGGGATCGTTACCAAGTGGGATAGACGGAGATTCGAATTGTTAAATGATTTGGGTGAAGGTCACGGTTAAAGCAGGCTCAGAAATGGTAATCGGATGTTTCTATAGGCCCCCGGGCTCAGCAGCTGTTGTGGCTCAGCACCTGAAGAATAATTTGGAAAATATTTCGAGTAGATTTCCCCACCATGTTATAGTTCTGGTGGAGATTTTAATTTGCCGGATATAGACTGGGAGACTCAAACGTTCATAACGGGTGGCAGGGACAAAGAATCCAGTGGAATATTTTTAAGTGCTTTATCTGAAAACTACGTTGAGCAGTTAAACAGAGAACCGACTCGTGGCGATAACATATTAGACCTTCTGGTGACAAACAGACCGGAACTATATGAATCAGTTAATGCAGAACAGGGAATCAGCTATCATAAAGCGGTTACTGCATCGATGATTTCAGCCGTAAACAGAAATATTAAAAAAGGTAGGAAGATTTTTCTGTTTAGCAAAAGCGACAAAAAGCAGATTACAGAGTACCTGACGGCTCAACACAAAACTTTTGTCTCAAGTACAGATAGTGTTGAGGATCAGTGGACAAAGTTCAAAACCATCGTACAATATGCGTTAGATGCGTATGTACCAAGCAAGATCGTAAGAGATGGGAAAGAGCCACCGTGGTACAACAACCGAGTTAGAAAACTGCTGCGGAAGCAAAGGGAACTTCACAGCAAACATAAACATAGCCAAAGCCTTGCAGACAAACAAAAATTACGCGAAGCGAAATGTAGTGTGAGGAGGGCTATGCGAGAGGCTTTCAATGAATTCGAACGTAAAGTTCTATGTACTGACTTGGCAGAAAATCCTAAGAAATTTTGGTCCTATGTCAAAGTTGTAGGTGGATCAAAACAAAATGTACAGACACTCTGTGACCAAAATGCTACGGAAACAGAGGATGACAGACTAAAGGCCGAAATAGTAAATGTCTTCTTCCAAAGCTGTTTCACAGAGGCAGACTGTACTGTGCTTCCTTCTCTAGATTGTCGCACAGTTGACAAAATGGTAGATATCGAAATAGACGACAGAGGGATAGAGAAACAATTAAAATCGCTCAAAAGAGGAAAGGCCGCTGATCCTGATGGGATACCAGTTCGATTTTACACAGAGTACGCGAAGGAACTTGCCCCCCGTCTTGCAGCGGTGTACCGTAGGTCTCTAGAAGAGCGAAGCGTTCCAAAGGATTGGAAAAGGGCACAGGTCATCCCCGTTTTCAAGAAGGGACGTCGAACAGATGTGTAGAACTACAGACCTATATCTCTAACGTCGATCAGTTTTAGAATTTTGGAACACGTATTATGTTCGAGTATAAAGTCTTTTCTGGAGACTAGGAATCTACTCTGTAGGAATCAGCATGGGTTTCGAAAAAGACGGTCGTGTGAAACCCAGCTCGCGCTATTCGTCCACGAGACTCAGAGGGCCTTAGACACGGATTCACACGTAGATGCCGTGTTTCTTGACTTCCGCAAGGCGTTTGGCACAGTTCCCCACATTCGTTTAATGAACAAAGTAAAAGCGTAGGACTATCAGATCAATTGTGTGATTGGATTGAGGAGTTCCTAGATAACAGAACGCAGCATGTCATTCTCAATGGAGAGAAGTCTTCCGAAGTAAGACTGATTTCAGGTGTGCCGCAGGGGAGTGTCATAGACCGTTGCTATTCACAATATACATAAATGACCTTGTAGATGACATCGGAGGATCTGCAGCGAATTGACGCATGGTGCACGGAATGGCAATTTAATCTCAACTTAGACAATTGTAAGGTGATGCGAATACATAGAAAGATAGGTCCCTTATCATTTAGCTACAAAATAGCAGGTCAGCATCTGGAAGCAGTTAATTCCATAAATTATCTGGGAGTACGCATTAGGAGTGATTTAAAATGGAATGATCATATAAAGTTGATCGTCGGTAAAGCAGATGCCAGACTGAGATTCATTGCAAGAATCCTAAGGAAATGCAATCCGACAACAAAGGAAGTAGGTTACAGTACGCTTGTTCGCCCACTGCTTGAATACTGCCCAACAGTGTGGGATCCGCACCAGATAGGGTTGATAGAAGAGATAGAGAAGATCCAACGGAGAGCAGCGCGCTTCGTTACAGGATCATTTAGTAATCGCGAAAGCGTTACGGAGATGATAGATAAACTCCAGTGGAAGACTCTGCAGGAGAGACACTCAGTAGCTCGGTACGGGGTTTTGTTAAAGCTCCGGCAACATACCTTAACCGAAGAGTCAAGCAGTATATTGCTCCCTCCTACGTATATCTCGCGAAGAGACCATGAGGATAAAATCAGAGAGATTAGAGCCCACACAGAAGCATACCGACAGTCCTTCTTTCCACGTACAATACGAGACTGGAATAGAAGGGAGAACCGATAGAGGTACTCAGGGTACCCTCCGCAACACACCGTCAGGTGGCTTGCGGAGTATGGATGTAGATGTAGATGGACATCGAAAGAGTGCAAAAAAGGGCAGGTCGTTTTGAATTATCACGTAATAGGGAAGAGAGTGTGGCAGACATGATACGGGAATTGGGATGGAAGTCATTACAGAAAAGACGTTTTTCGTCGCGGCGAGATCTTTTTACGAAATTTCAGTCACCAACTTTCTCTTCCGAATGCGAAAATAATTTGTTGAGCCCAACCTACATAGGTAAGAATGATCATCAAACTAAAATAAGAGAAATCAGAGCTCGAACAGAAAGGTTCAGGTGTTCGTTTTTCCCGCGCGCTGTTAGGGAGTGGAATAGTAGAGAGATAGTATGATTGTGGTTCGGTGCACCCTCTGCCAAGCACTTAAATGTGAATTGCAGAGTAGTCATGTAGATATAGATGTAGATATAAAAACTAGCTTTCTGCTGCCTGTCGCAGGTGCCTGCTGCTGGCATTGCAGGCGTATTTGGCAAACCTGTATTCCCATAAAACATGAAAGTACAACAGGTACTGTCAAGAAATAGCTTCATTTCTTATTCTAAAAGCAGCATTAGCATGGGTGCTGTTTATTTTTTATTTAAATTTGTTTCCTTGCTAACAGTTTTCAGTGGTGGAGCTCTATTGCCAAGAAAACCTTTATGAAATTTATTTATGAAGACTGAGTCTTGGTACAAAACATGGTAGCCTGAATTGTGTTGTTCTTATGGTCTCCAATATGGAGATTGACTGGATGCAGCTCTCCTGCAACTCCATCCTGGACAAGCCTCTTCATCTCTGGATAACAACTGTAACATACATTCGTGTCATTTCGCTAACCGTGTTCATTCCTAGGTTTCTCACTACATTCTTTTACCTTCCTGCTACCTCATTCCCTCCATTGCCAAACTGGCGTTTCCTTGATTCGTCAGAACGTGCCCTATGACCAGTCTATTCCCTTTGTCAAATTGTTCCATTAGTTTTGTTTCTCCTCAATTCGATTGCGTACCTCCTAATCAGTCATTCAATTTACCAATCAAATATTGAGCATTCTTCTATAGCAACACAGTTCAAAAGTTTCTATTCTTTTCTTGTCTGACCTGCTTAAGTTTCAAGTTTCGCTTCTGTTTGGGGCTACATTACCGACAAATATCTTTACAAAATGATCCTTATATTTAAATTTATAAGTATATTAAATGTTAAGAAATTGCAATTTTTCTAAAATACTTATCTTGCCAGTGACAGTCGCAGTTAAACCCACCTCCTACTTTTAGTGTTTCATTTCCTAACCTAATTCTCTCAGCATCGCTTAATTTAATTCTATTACACTCCATTAAACTGGTTCTACTTTTGTTAATATTCAAGTTATATCTTTCTTTCAAGACACCATACATTCTGTTCAGCTGTTCTTAATGTTCGTTGTCGTATCGGACACAATCAAAATGTCGTCAGCTCTCAATGATTTTGTATCTTCTCCCTCATCTTCAACTTCATTTCTAGTTTTCTCCTTGGTCTCCCTGACAGCTTGTCCGATGTACTGACTGAGCATCAGGGACAGGCCACAACCCTGTCTCACGTCATTCTCAGCTACTGCTTTTGTTTCCTGTCCTTTGTCTCCCTTCTGGTTTCTGTACAATTTTTCAACTGCTTTCGCTTCATGTATTTTAACCGTTCTTCCTTCGAAACTTCCAAGAGTCCAGTCTACGTTGGCAAAAGTTTTCTCTAAATCTACTCATAATATAAACGTAGGTACACTTTCTTCAGACTGTCTTCTAGAAAATGAAAACATGGTCAAATTATTCCGTAATCTCATTATTATCTGTGCAATTAGCAAATTCAAACTGTGGGTAATTTTAAGCAACTCTAATGCAATAATAAAATGTAGAATCTTCAGTCACCTGTAGTATTATATATTCATAAAATGGTGTCATTTGTTGAAACATTAATTATCTGGAAGCTCTCGCATGTAAATATACTTCATGATCCAAGTTACTTATTTTATGGTACGTGCTTCATTTCATATTTTACTACATTGCTGGTACATATAGGCATGTATACATCGTATTTCAGAGCGTATGTGGCACCAAAACAATTCAATGCTGTACATTACTACTTCCATTATCCGACATATACAGAAAGCAGCCGTATTGTAGTATAAGTGTAGATGTTTTTGTGTGACCAAGGATGTTTACAATCCTGGCTATGGATGGTCGATAAACTTAAGTGAGCTACTGCTGCAGTCTTCACTGTCATGTTGTGATCTTGTTCTCACTTGTCCTGTCTCATGAATCAGTCATAGAGAATCGAATGTCGAAATGGGCCTTCAAAATTAGTGTACGACTTGAGGTGATACAGAAGCTGTAGCTACAGTTTTGAATAAAGTAGCCCCATTTAAAGCTCACAATGTTTTTAACTGTTACGGCACTAGGGGAATCGCTGTCCATACATCATGTGTTATGCTGCACATATAATTGTGACATGCGTTTTCACGCCAGAAAAGGAGAAATATACAGGACTTGCTCATGCACAACTTGATGTGATCTTAAAGATGTAGCTACAGTGTAAAAAGAAAATAACCTCATTCTAATCTCATACGTTTTATGTCTTACAGCACCAGCAGCTACAAAGCTCATATATGATGTGTGATGTTACACATGTAACTGTAACAAATTGTCATGTTAGAACAATTAAAAATATGCTGGAATTTCTCAAGGGGTATGTTAGTCAGATTAGAAACTGAAATCTCTATTAGTAACCTGAACGGAATACGTATACCAACATAAAAATTTATACATAATATATTAAGTTCTACCATAATTTATATACATAAACCATCTGTTATATCATGCTCTTAGATAAACAATGCATAAGCCTTTCCAATGCAAGAAGTGCATACTCACTGGTCATACCGGACTCGAGAGTCCATTACCGCAGCAACGTATTGTCGCCATCTGTCCCTGTCTTGGGCTATTTCCTTCCATTCACCTTCAATAACTAGACTCCTCAAATGAGCCTTCACATTGTCCTCCCATCTACGCCTCGGTCTCCCCACAGGACGTTTTCCCTCTAGGTGCCCTACCAGTACTCTGCGCGCTGCCCTGCCCTCATCCATTCGAGCTACGTGACCCGCCCATCGCAGCCTACGTGATTTAATAATACTGATTATGTCAGGGCTTCAATAGAGTTCGTGAACCTCTTCGTTATGCAGTTTTCGCCACTCTCCGCTGATGTCATCCCTTTTTGCTCCGAAAATTTTCCTCAAAATTTTGTTTTCAAATACTCGAAACGGCTTTTCATTTTGCACAGTGAGAGACCAAGTCTCGCACCCATACAGCATAACTGGTAGAATAATAGTTTCATATATCCTAATCTTTAAATTTCTAGTCAATATCCGTGATGAAAGTAATCTATTCAATGAGAAGTAGCACGCATTTCCCGCCCGTAATCTATTCTTCAGTTCGGATTCAATCTCATTTCTCGAAGTGATGTCCACGCCTAGATACTTAAATGTGTTCACTTTTTCAAACTGCATGCCTCCAACTCTTAACATTTCCTGATCTACTGCTGTTGGCATTCTAGTAGTAACCAGGTATCTAGTTTTACTTCACTTATCCTTAGACCTACATCTTCACTAGCTTTGATTAACGCATTCACATTTGCTGTTACAGATTCTTTCCTATCACTAATGATGTTTAGATCATCTGCATACCCTAATATCTTAATATTTCCATTTAATTCCACACCCTCTGAATTATCTGCTGCCATTCGTACAATATATTCTAGGACTAAGTTAAAAAGTAGCGGAAACAAGGCACCTCCCTTCTTAAGTTCGTTCTTTATTACAAATTCTTCTGACTCCAATTTCCTCACGCGTACTCTACCTCGCTTCTATAAAACTAACATACTTCTTTGGTATTCCAAGTTCCTAAAGAATACTGTACAATTTTGATCGCAGTACTTAATCATATGCTTTTGTAAAATCTATGAAAAGATTATGAAGTGGTTTATTGTATACCCATTTCTTTTCCAAAATTTGACGCAGGGTGAATATTTGGCCTATAGTTGATCTGTTCCTCCGAAAGCCGGCTTGGTAATCCCCCACAATTTCATCTGCATATGGTGTACGCCTGCTTAGCAGAATATTCGAGAAAATTTTGGAACATACTGGTAATAGCGATATCCCTCTATAATTACTACAATCCATTTTGTCACCTTTCTTAAAAATTGGGATCAGAATCGACTCCTGCCACTCTTCAGGTATCATCTCTGAGATCCATACTTTAGTTATCACTTTGTGAACTACTTCCACCAATTTCTGTCCCCCATTTTTAACTAATTCTGCAGTTATGAAATCTGATCCTGGTGCTTTATGATTTTTTCAATTTATTGATTGCATCTCTTACTGCCTTTAACGTTGGCTCAGGTATCTGGGGTTCTGGTGTATGTATTTCGTACACCTGCTTCCTGGTGTACATTTAATAGCAAGAAGTGCATAGTTATGCCTTTATTAAATTTTTAAGAAGCTGGATAGGTAAGTGGCTAAGTTATTGATAATGAAAAGCAAAAAAGAGCAAAACAAATATGAGAAGAGAAGGGGAAGGAGAGAAGGGGAGGTAGGTAGGCAGTGCCTCTCGCTGGAGGTTCCAGACAGGACAAATACTGGAACTTCCTGGCAGATTAAAACTACGTGCAGGACCGAGACTCGAAATCAAGGCCTTTGCCTTTCGTGGGCAAGTGCTCTACCAGGAGAGCTTCTGGTCTAAAATTTGTATAAGTGGTATACAGTTCTAATAGAGCTATTGTGTACAATAATACTGATGTTTGGTGGTGCTGTAGATGTAGGTAAAACAAAACCAACTAATTAAGATTATAATAAAAGTAAAGTTACAGGCATACAGGAGTTAAAGTATAATGTAAGTGATTCACAGTTCTGTAAAAATCTACAAAAGAGGTAAAAATGTTTCGAGGAGGGGCAGTAAAATAACTGTAGGAAATAACACAGCTAAATTAAGATTAGAGTATAAATAAAAGTACAAGCTTACAGAAGTTATTATTATACAAGGAAATCACACTTCCTTAAAGTCTCTGAAACAAATGAAGAATTGAGGAATAGTGTTGTTATAATTCCCAGTAAAAATTGTACAGCTAAATTAAGATTATAATTTTAATTCAAGACCAGACGCCCAGAGGCGCAAGTACTACGTAATTCATCGTTCTTGAGCTCTAAAAGCTGATAAATATTTGAGGATGGATAGTATTACAGTTACAAGTGAAAGAACCCAGCTAATTTAGGTAAGTATATTATTGAAGCTGTGGGCATACTAAATGTAAGGTATTACACTTTACAGTGTAGTCTTTTTTTTTCAGGGATGGTGAGGAGGTCGTGGAGATAGAAGGGTGAATGGAAAGGGGGCTCAGATACATGATGAATGGGGTAAAATATTTTTTGTTGTTTATGTTGATGGTAGACAGCTAAAATTAAGGATACTCTAGTTCAGTATGAACTGTAAATAAGTAACAACTAAGTGTGTACTGTATGCTTCTGAAGGCTATAATATGGATCTTATCACATGGTACCAGTATGGTGCATAGTTGTACGTTTAGGCATGCAATCATGCTAATGTTTGGAGTTCTAGTTATCTCCTGTTGTTCTGAGCAGCTAAAAGAATGCAACACGAAAATGTTTAAAAATCGTACTAGTCCTTTACCAATCATACTGAAACTGTTACAAGATATTGCTTATGACATAGTTCCCTTTTTATTGCATAGGTGTGGTATTTCATTATTCAAAAATGACATGTGGAGTAATGCACTATAACATACTGTCTAAATAACATAAAGTAATAGTAAAATATTGGAGATCTATAAACTACCAGTATGTCATTATTTATTCATTAAAGGGAGGTGTCACAGAAAGTAATAGCTTCGAGTGGTAGAAACTATAAATCATGTTAACTAGCTGTTGTGGCACTGGCACATTATATCCAAGCTATGCAGTAATGAAATGTAATAGATTAATGAAAGATGGCTACATGTTAATTGTGGCACAGCCCAGATGAAGTAATAGCATATTTAATATCGTCTGTAATTATTTTTGTGTGTGCTATAGCAGTAATTTAATAAACTTTTATATTTCACTCAAATACCTAACGTTATGGCAGCTTGCTTTTATTGGAGTTGTTATAGTAATCTGTTGAACATTAATATACACTGCTGTTGCTGAAACTTATGTTATCGGTGATAAAAGGAGTGTAATACATAATAATCCCTCTCTGACAGCTAGCATAGTATGTCTCTAAAATTCTGGAGAAAATGTCTATTTTTAAGACTTTCTGTTCATTCAAAACACATTTTTGGTGCTTACTGTAGGCAGTGAATATTTCGATACCTTCATAGATATTCAATAGTTTACGTTTGTTTATCCTATGTAGTACTTTAAAGACACTGCACTTAGTGGTAGTTGGGACGTTAATCTGTATATGGTTACTAAGAGAGGATTTTATCACTTCTGTTTAAATATCTTTTCATTTGAAATCTTACTGTAATATGGTAGAGATGCCAATCTATCTTTTCTTCATGGTTTCTCTTCAGTTAATCTTATATTGTGGTCCTATCACAGCTGTTCTAATTCCGTTATCATATTTTGCCAAAATTAGTCCCCTATAATACCTTTTTATTTGCACAATCTCTTTTAATGTGCCTAATTCTTTCTTCAATTTGTACATGGGAGGCAAGAATTATTATGAATAATGGTATCTATAGCGGTTGATTTCTGGCGGATGCCCAAACTGTGCACTGACATTAACTATTTTTAAATCTAAGAAATTGCATGTTCTTTCCTTTTCCAGTTCCTTGTTGAAGCTAATCTTAAGTTGTAGAGTGACAGGTCATATGCTCCGTTTCACTGTTTGAAGCTTCAGATGAGATCAATGGGTTATAAATATACTTCTTACAATACATTATTTTATTTCCGTCCCTGAGAATTTTTCAAAAAACAGGTTTTCTAGGTGGTCAACAAAAAGGTGAGCTAAGGTACTGGCCAGACAGTAACCTGTAGAAAATCTTTCAGGTTCTGAGAATATCGCATCACCAACTTTAAAACAAATGTATGACAGGGTAAACTGGAGCAAATCAGTAATTTCGTGTATCTCCTGTAGATTGATCCTCTTATATTTTAGTAAATTACAAGGAATAAATTCAAATTTTACTTGACTGATACTAGTAGACAGGTTAGATACGTCAAGTTTCCCATAGTATGGTATTTTTAGGTCTGTAATTGGCATTGCAAACTCAACTACATTCTTAACATTATTCTTCGATGTGTGGTGTACTTTAACGACAGAATCTAACTTTTTACTATGGTTACAAGCTGCGTTGTCTATGCAGTTGATAATCGAACAGATTGTAAAACTTCCTGTTTGTAACTTTGGTTGAACTCATGATTTTGGTGTTTGGAGGCTTGTGATAATGCCCTATTAATTACCTTTTTCAGAAAAAAATTACGAGATTTAACGGTATTCTTGACAAATGCCTGAATTTCTTGGATGGCCTATGAGCCAATTTAACGCTCCCATTCTCTCTAAAAAATTCTTTTATAACAAGTAACGAGTTGCCTTTGTCTCCTTTTACCGTAATAGCCTAGTTATTGCTTGGTTTCTAATTAATTTGTTACACGATCTTAGCGTACAGTATATTCTTATGTCTTTCATTTTTGTCAAGTGTCATCTGTGAAAGACGTTGGGTCAGTACTGCCTCTCGCGTCCCTATGTTTCTCTGAGACCCAAACTGATCTTCCCCAAGGGTGGCTTCTATGGTTTTATTTCATTTTTCTGTAAATAATTCGTGTCAGTATTTCGCAACCATATTAAACTGGTGGTTCAGTATTATTCACACTTGCACCTGATTACTGTGAAGTTGGAATGATTACTTTCTTCTTTAAGGCTGAGGGTATTTCCCCTGTATTACACATCTCGCGTAACTACTGCACTAGTTTTGTAATGGGTATCTGTCTCTAGGATTTCAATAATTTTGAAGAAATGTTGTCTACTCGAGGACTGAGTTTGGACTTAGGTCCTTCACTCCTGTGTCAAAATCTTCTCTAAGTTTTATATCTCCCACCTCATCTTCACCTACTTCCTCTTCTCTTTTGTGTAACACTATTGCCAATTTTGCTTGTCTTACGTAGGCCCTCTGTGTACTGAAAGTTCCCACGTTCGTGGTTCAGCACACTGTTGTAACCCGCTGGGAAGTTCCAGATCAGCGCACACTCCGCTGCATGTGAAGATTCAGTCTAGAAACAGTCTCCT
The DNA here is from genome assembly GCF_023897955.1 of Schistocerca gregaria. Lineage (NCBI taxonomy): Eukaryota > Metazoa > Arthropoda > Insecta > Orthoptera > Acrididae > Schistocerca > Schistocerca gregaria. Next base: position 514,358,099 of record NC_064925.1, on the reverse strand, counting down.
GGGATGTGGCTAAGCCATGCCCCCGCGATATCCTTTACCCCAGGAGTGTTACTCCTGCAAGTATACACGAGAAGTTCGGTGAAGTTTGGAAGTTAGGAGATAAGATACTGGTAGAAGTAAGTCTGTGCGGAGGATTGTTGAGTCGTTCATGGACAGCTCAGTCGGTAGAGTACTTGACTGTGAAAAACAAAGGCCTGTGGTTCGAGTCTCAGTACATAATGCAATTTTAATCAGGCAGAATGTTTCAAATCACTCTGTGCCGAGTGAAAATTCATTCTGAAAACATTTATATATTTCGTGCAGGTTTCAACTTAACATTCTTTGCTTCGTATTGGCTTGTCTTCTTAGGCTTTGACGTTCATATAGCTGTATTTCTTTCCTTCCAACGTACCTTCAATTTTCCTTTACGTGTCGTCTATTTTTCCGCTAGCTGCAAATGTATGTACAGCCATGGATTTGTCTTTCAGTCATTCCTGCTTAGACATTTAGCATTTTCTATTAACATAAAATTTAAAAGCCGGTATTGCTCTTTGCATGCATTTTTTGCGAAGATCTTGTCGCAAAAAACGCACTTTTAATAACTGTCTCCTCAACTGAATTATCACACGCGTAACACCCTCTCCTGTATTCCGCAATAACGAAAAAACGAGGATGTCTTCCTTCCTTTTTTTCGATTTCCTCTGTCAATCCTGTCTGCTAACGATTCCATACTATGCAGCAATACTCCAAAAGAGGACAGACGAGCGTACTGTAAGCAGCCTTTTTGGTAGATTTCTTACTCACTTGAATTGTTCTTTCAATTAAACAGTCTTTGATTCACGTTCCCCATAATATATGGTGATTCCAATTTAAGTTTTTCGTAATGGTAACACCTAGGAATTTAGCTGAATCGTCAACCTTTGAAATTCAGAACGAGATTTTCACTCTGCAGCGGAGTGTACACTGATATGAAACTTCCTGGCAGATTAAAACTGTGTGCCGGACCGAGACTCAAACTCGGGACCACTGCCTTTCGCGGGCAGGTGCTCTACCAACTGAGCTACCCAAGCACGACTGACGCCCCGTGCTCAAAGCTTCACTTCTGCCAGTACCTCATCTCCTACCTTCCAAACTCATCTCCTACCTTCCAAACTCATCTCCTACCTTCCACCTCATCTCCTACCTTCCACCTCATCTCCTACCTTCCAAACTCATCTACTACCTTCCAAACGTAGTTTGGAAGGTAGGAGATGAGGTACTGGCAGAAGTGAAGCTGTGAGGACGGGGCGTGAGTCGTACTTGGGTAGCCCAGTTGGTAGAGCACCTGCCCGCTATGGGCAATGGTCCCGAGTTCGAGTCTCGGTCCGACACACAGTTTTAATCTGCCAGGAAGTTTCATATCAGCGTACACTCCGCTGCAAAGTGAAAATCTCGTTCTGGAAATATCCCCCAGGCTGTGGCTAAGCCATGTCTCCGCAGTATCCTTTCTTTCAGGAGTGCTAGCTCTGCAAGGTTCGCAGGAGAGCTTCTGTAAAGTTTGGAAGGTAGGAGATGAGGTACTGGCAGAAGTAAAGCTGTGAGGACGGGGCGTCAGTCGTGCTTCGGTAGCTCAGTTGCTAGAGCACCTGCCCGCGAAAGGCAAACGTCCCGAGTTCGAGTCTCGGTCCTGCACACAGTTTTAATCTGCCAGGAAGTTTCAACCTCTGAAATTGTATGATTTAACGGGAAACCGAAAACTAATTGAATTCTTTTATTATTCAGGGCGAGCTGCCATTTTTCGTGGCATGGAGATAGTTTGCTTGAATCGTTTAGTAATTCGTTTTGGTTTTTGATGACTTTGCTGGATAGTAAACGACAGCACTACCTGTTAATAATAAAAGGGTATGCGCAGACTTTCCCCTAAACCGTTTACGCGAATTAAGACCAGTAAAGGGCCCATAAGACGATTTTGGGGAACCCCAGACGTAACTTTGGTTTCACTAAATTATATCCCGTCAGTTTCAGTGAACTGTGACTTTTCTGACAGGAAATCACGAATCTAGTGGCACAGCTGAGCAACTTTATTAGAAGCTGCTTGTGAGGAAGTTACGAGCCTTCTAGAACCCTAGAAATAAGGAATTCACTCGAGATACCCTGTCGACAGCACTCAGTATTTATTTTGGGTGCGAAGAAACCGTTGTGCAGTACAGGAACAACGCTGTCCGAATCCACGTTGGTTATGTGTGTATAGACGTATTCTATAAGTAGTAGCACCACATATGTTTCAAAATGCTACTAATAATGAGTATCAGTGATATGGGTGTATTATTTAGTTTATTACTTATATTCTTCTGCTTGTATATCGGTGTGACGTCCGCTATTTTTCAATCTTTGGGTGCAGATTTTCATCGAGCGAGCAATTGTATAGGACTGCTACGAATAGAGGTATTTCATCAGTGTACTCCTAAATGGAATGAAGTTGAACGAGAAGACCTGCCTTTATTGACTCAACGTTTACTGTACCTTCTTTCGTAAAATGCGTGAATCCTTCAGTGACGACCGTAGCAGAATACTGTTGGAAGGTCTTGCACAAAAACCAGAGAAAATCTGGTCGTATGTAACTGGCACCAAAGTTATTGTACAGACACTCATCGAGGAGATAAGAGCTCAAATTGTGGATAGTGAAACAAAAACAGAAATGCTTGAATCCTGAAATATCGCTTTACTAAGGTAAACCCGTAAGGTTCATTCGTGTTCCACTGAAAAGATGAGTGAAGTAGATTTTAGTACAAGTGGCGTTTAGCAATCGCTGAGATCGTTAATACTGACCAAAGCCCCATGTCCTGGTGGACTCCCTGTCAGATTCTGTACCCAATTTGCAGTTAAGCTACTTTCTGTTACCTACACTGCCAACACATTTAAAGGACGACTTTCTTGAAACCACGCGCGCAAGTCTGAAGTTCAGCTCAAAGGTGCTTACATTCTTCCTCTAGAACGGTGCAAAAGTGTGGCGCTCCGGGACTTCAACCGCGGAGCCGACGACAATTCAAACGGTAAGGTGTCGACACCTACGAAAAGAAGGCTGGAGCTCAGAAGTTCCTGTGGGTTGTAACGTGGCTTCATGATGTCGCATTACCACCCAATTTCACCACAATTATGCCCAGTGCCACCGTGGACCTGTCATACAATGGAAAGGTCTTCACATTCCCTCTTACCTACATTTCACCCATTCTTTTGCCACTTCTGCGACGGAGGTCAGAATTGCGATGTTCAGCTTCGAAATTACACAGTTATCTTCTCGGTTGCCGAGAAAAACGTTTCAGACAGACCATTGCTCAGGATCGACACTTAAAGACATCATGGGCGGCATAAGGGGCGTCCTTGGAGCGTTGATTTCCACACATCTCCCCGTCTGAAACGACAGTTCACAGTGTGATGAGCAACAGGTCCACGTCCCTGACCACCTTTGACGCTACTGCCACCGCCGGACGTTTAAAACCTTCTCTAAGGAAACTATGGGCCTGCATCCTCACTAAACGTGTTCGCGCGCCTTTGTGGTCCAGCGCGACCGCAGGTTTCGCTCACGTGTACAGGTTGGGTACACCAGGAACGCTTCAAAGCCATTCGACTATATTTTAACATGATCCGAAGCAACAAATGGTGCTTAGCGTTTTCAGCTCTCCTGTTTCTCACCCGTCTATGGCGTGATCATGGGGGCAATGGGGGGTGACATTGACACATGCACGAATCAGATGGCAAAGAGATCCTCTAAACCTCCCAATTTGGCAACACCATAGTTTGCACCTGCCCACCTTTACGGAGAATTTTCAAAATATAGCTGTACAGACACTGCCTGTGAAGTAGTCCTTGGCACCTGCAGGCAGGCAACCACTTGACACCCATCTGATTCCACATACATACCTGGAGGTGCCTAGAACGACTTCTCAGATTTTCTCTGTAAAGGCAGGTCTTTTAAACTTGTATGTAAAGCTACGTGGGTGACACAGAGGGTTTTGCCAAACTGGGGGGGGGGGGGGGTCTTAGATGGATCCTTTGCCGTTTTTGGGGTAAAGTGTGGATAAGACAGGTTATGACGACATTCCCTTCATGTGAGAGGTCCACAAGGATACTGGACAGAACTGTGCCAATGTGACATCATTAACCCCCTTCCTCTTACCCCTTACACGAACTACTTCCTTCTGACCTTACTTTCGATATATCAACACTTCGCCATGCGAAGTTTAGTGGAGCCTGAGAGCCACATCACAGGGCATCACACTTTAGCAACACTACAAAGGGAGGCACCTTTGGTGTATGGTAAATATATCGAATAGAAAACCGTGACCGTGCCCAGTAGTTAGTAGAAAGCACAGGTCACACCACCCGTGTACGAGAAGGGTAGCAGAAGTGATGCACGAACTACCATCAAATATCCTTTGCATTCATTCATAGAAGTATTTTAGTGCGTTTAAAAGGAATTCCTTTCCTTTTCCACTTGTGATCACAAAATGGTTTGGTCTTTAGACTACCGTTTTCGGTCAGCGATGACTATCTTCAGATATATCTTTAAAACACGACCAAATACAACGATTCATCGTCACTAAACGCACACTACATCAGCCTTGGATCGCCACACATATTTAAAATATGGTTTAAGCTGGGCCACGGCGCCTAGAACTTTTTGTGAGCTTAATGCACTGAGGTATTTCTAACAGAATGATGTCCTCCACGCCGAACAGCATGGATTTCGGAAACATCGCTCTTACAGATCCCAGCCTTTTCTCACATGACGCACTGGGTGGCACGGATCAGGGGAGTCAGGTGGAGACAGTAGTTTTTGATTTCCTAAAGTCTTTGAATCAGCACCACATCCCTGCTCATTATCAAAAGTAGTATCATATGGGGTGTCAAATGACATTTGTGACTGTATTGAGAACGTAGGAAGTCGCAGCAATCTATCTTGGATGGAGAGGCATCGTTACATGTAGAGGTAACTTCGGTTATACCCCAAGGAAGAGTGCTCGGTCCCTAACAATGCATTTCATATGTTGATAACCTTGTGGACAACATTAAAATCAACCTCAGACTTTTCGCGGGTAATGCATTATCTATAATGAAGTCTAGTCTGAAAGAAAGTGCACAAAAATAAGTCAACCTTCATAGTATTTCGAAATGGTGCAGAGACTGGCATCTTGCATCAAAGGTTAAAAAATGCTAAAATGTGCACTTTTTACAACAAAAAACGTAGTATTCTATGACTATAGTATCAGAGTCACAAATGAAATCGATAAACCCATACAAATACCTGGATGCAAACCTTTATAGGGGCAGGAAATGGAAGGATCACATAGGGTCAGTCATGCGAAAGCAGATAGCAAACTTTGGTATCTTTGTAGTAGGACTGTTGATATTTTTAGAAATATCGGGAATCCGATATATCGACATTTAAAACATGTCATTATATGCCCAAGCAATATTGAAAAGATGCATCGAAATATCGACGGAAAAAGTATGGACGTGCTGGTCTATAAAAATATTAGCTGCACGTCGTAAATATACTGCCGATTTTAGAGTAATATATTTAAGTATTGATATTAGGCACAACGACAAGCTAGCAGGCTGTTTATCGCTCTTAGAGTAAGAATTGAAAGGAGAGAGAGGCGATAACCACTTGGCTAACAATGGCTACTACATGTAAATGTCTAACATTCTAAGTGGTGTCTGTTTGTTCTATATCGTGTCTCCCTACCACGCTCTGAGCGTATTTTTTAGGGAATTGACTAGTTTGAACCTGGGACCCGTTGCTGGTAAGGAGACGTCAGACCACACTTGACATGTAGAATTCAGAAGAGTTCAGTGAGACTAGCGATGATATAACCAAATACTTAATGATTTCAGCGTCAGCTCCACTGCACTCCCTGTAAAAGAATCTTAATATTAATTAAATTTAGTGGAAGGGGTTCAAGGCTTTCCTATTTTTAGTTAGCTGGTAAAATAACGTCGAAAAAGCAGTTTAGTTTACCATTGGAAATTTCATTCTACTCACAAAACATTGTTTATAAATTGCACTATTGATAAAAGGAAATTTTTAATACAGGATGGTAAAAACCAACTGCATTCAACAAAAATGTGAACGAATATTTCCTGAATGTGTTACTAAGTTCTACAATGGATCGAAGGATGACCTATGCCATATCACATCTATAATCTAGGTTGAAATTAAGTTTCACAAAAGAGAAAACAATCAAAATGGTCTACAGTGACCCTCAATTACCTTTAAATAATTATCTAACATGTCGTAAATTACAGTGGCTGCTGTGGCTTCTCAATAACTATATAACGGAAAAATCATCGCGTTTCAGATTTTTACTTCAAGTGGCAAATGTGAACACCATGAGCTTTAATTGACGATCGACACTAGTATTACGCAAAAAGGGGGTGTAACAGATCAGACTTCTGCAGTTCTGAGTGAAGCTTTATGCGCTGTTATGCGGCATCGCGTGCGTTCATTACCGTGACGGTGTTCGTCTAGGGGCGGCGGGCAGCACAGCTCCGCTCACCTCGCTGTCTCGGAAACTACTCTCTCCTAACTTCTCCTTACTACAATTTACCGAAGTTGGTTTAAAAAAAACTATCTGGTTGTTTTTTCATCTGACCAATAAGGGTCTCAATGTTAACCTTAAGTTCCACCTACCAAAATTCTGTCTATCCAAAGAGAAATGTTATACTTTTCGTGGTGGGGCAATGTTTTTAAAGTTTGCAACGTAACAGAGAGGCGAAAAAGTCTCACGCTAAAACTTTCAGCTGGTGTGGTCCGTTTAGCGTTATCTTAAGATGTATACTGTTCTTCTGGAGGGCTCTATCTTTTAACATGGGCTGGGGGGTGGTCCTAACGTAACAGAAACGAAAAAAAAGTCTCACGCTAAAACTTGCGATTGGAGTGCCCCTTTTTGTGTTATCTTAAGATCTATAAGTTCTTCTGGAGAGCTCCAGCTTTTAACATGGGCTGGGGGGTGGTCCGGACATAACGGGGATGCAAAAAAGTCCCACGCTAAAACTTGCAGCTGGGGTTGTCCTAGTGGTTAGCTGGCGACGTGAGTTTCCAGTCTGTCCCTTATCGTAGGGCCTTCTAGCTTAACACGGTTCTGCTCTCGGCTTCTGTTCTCGTTTCCCCCGAGGAACTGAGTCTCTCTCACGGTGGGAAGGTATGACATGCATTTAGGCATTGTTGTGTTAGTCTGTGGTATTCCATTTGCTCACTCGTTACTCGCATTACTTTGGTTAATTTAATGTCACGATTTATTTGGAGCTATGTGACATACTATTGGATTTGCTTATCATGTCAGGGTTTTCATGGAAGGTGTTGGATTTGCCTGACACCTCACAAGTGGCAGAATGAAAGGTGTCTGAGGCTCTGTCATTCAGTTTCGTCACATATCGGATTTGTGCAGAACACTTCATGTCGACTTCCTTGTTCCTTAATTTATGCAAACAGCAGCGATATAACAGTTGTAGTATCAAAATTGCGTGGTGAAGTTAAATGTTGCAGTTTCTGTTCGCAGCTGCGAGCATTCATTTCTTCAACATTTCCGGTCACATGTCTCCGCCCACCATAAAGACCAAGCTTGTCATTTAAATTTTTATTCGTAATTTTTAGCAACTAAAGAATGTCGATGTAAAGAAGTAGCACACTACTTGTGTTAAAAATTGTTTTTTAACGTAACTGGTCTGCTATTTCTTCACATCGAAAATCTTGTTATTCTGTTCATAGTGCCACTCCCTCTCCCCTACAGTGCAATTGGACTTTTTGTTGTGCCACCTCTACTTACTTCACACAGTCAAAGAGAAAGACTGGACCTGATGAAAGCTCAAAAAGTCGTAAGACTCCTTCACACACTGAACGTAAAATCATGTTCTACTACAACTTGAAAGGAACAATTTCAAATATTTAGCGAAAATTGGAGAAATAATAGTATGAAACAAAATATCGGCTTCCGATATTGGCCTCTCAATATATATATATATATATATATATATATATATATATATATATATATATATATATATATATATATAAATGAAATATTATCGATATATCTATGTTTTATCAACAGCCCGAGTTAAAGTTACTGCGAAAATATAATCAGTCTACAATAGAGACTACTTATAAATTTTTCCTACGACCCACTATATATATTATTTCTCAAATCAATATCATTTTTCTCAACACACGAGTCTTAAAGAGATGAATGAGGTATAGCTCGGTTTTAAAAGCAGCTTCCGACATTGCACACTGATTCTGCGCTAAAACTTTCTATTTTTGGAAAATTTTAACATAAAAGAGACTTCTAACTTTAATCCGCAAAAAGGCATCACGTATGCGAATTTGATACCAGTAGCTCGTTTATCAACCACGAATAAGAAACTCCCTTTTCATATTGTCTTATTACAAATCCCACTTTCTTTTTCTTAATGTATTGACTAGATAATTTGCATACAGAATTTTCATAGATACTAACTGTGACCACTGCGGTAGTGCATTATCCCTGCCCGTCGCACGAGTTGAGTTTTCTATACAAAAATATTTGTCATTGTCACTCTGAATTGTGATTTAGCTGCTATTACGACCTAACGCGCTTATTGTAACTGAGAATGTTTGTCGAATTAAAGGTATGTGTTATGTGGTCCTACTGACAGCACTTGATCTTTGCCCGTCGTACAAGCCTGGACAGGCATTTTGAACGCAAAACACATTTTTGGAGACATGGAAATGCATGTAAAAGGATCTATCACAAGTTTATGGTTATTATTTCAAGTTGTGTGGTTCATTTTTAAAGATGATTTCTCTTCTACACCGTAACTACTTACCCCAAGGACTACATTTATTCCACATACATTCATTATTTAAAAGTGTCCCATGGTCCTAGAATATTGTTCAAGTAAGTGGGCCTCGTACCACATAAGACTGATAGAGGATACTGAAGGTACATAGAGAAGGGTAGCACGAATGATCACAGGTTAGTTTGACCTGCAGGAAGGTATCACAGAGATGATGAAAGAGCCGGACAGGAATATTCTTGAAGGTAGATGTATACTCAGGTGCCAGAGTCATGAGATGGCGATATTCACATATACAGATGGCGGTTGTATCGCTTATACAACGTATAAAAGGCCAGTGCGTTAATGGAGCTGTCATTTGTACTCATGTGATTCATATGAAATAGTTCGTAACTTGGTTATGGCAGCACGACGGGAATTAACAGGCTTTGAACGCGGAATGGTACTTGTAGCTAGATGCATGGGTCATTGCATTTTGCAAATAATTAGGGAATTCAATATTCTGAGATTCACAATGCCAACAGCGTGCCGAGAATAACAAATTTCAGACATTCGCTTAACGCCCGAGATCAGCAGCATTTGCGAAGAATAGTCAGGGCTAACATGCAAGCAACACTGAGAGTATTAACCGGAGAATTCAATGTGTAACGTATGATGAACGTATTCGTTAGGATAGTGACGCGAAATTTGAAATATGGCAGCAGACGACGGACGCGAGTGCCTTTGCTAGCAGCACAGAGCCTACAGCGTCTCTCCTGGACTCGTGACCATATCGGCTGGGTCCTAGGTGACTCGTAAACCGTGGCCTGGTCAGAGGAACGCAGATTTCAGTTGGTAAGAGCTGACTGAAGAGTTCGAGTGCGACCCAGCCCCCACGAAGCAATGCTCCCAATCTGTCAACAAGACACTGCGCAAGCTAGTGGTGGTTCCATAATGGTGTGGACTTTGTTTACATGGAATGGACTGAGTCCTCTGGTCCGACTGAACCGATCATTGACGGTAAATGGTTATGTTCGACCACGTGGAGACCATTTGTGGCCATTTGTGATGGAATTTTTATGGATGACAATGCTCTATGTCGCTGGGTCACAATCGTTCGCCATTTATGAAACATAATTGGGGCGCCGGTTTGTGCGCAAAATCTTGCACCAGAAACACTTTCGCAATAGGGTATTTGATTGTTTACGGTAAATCGTCTTAAATGGTTAATTATGTCATTTTATGCTCGTAACATGCTCTTATACTTCTTGAATTTCAGTATTCCCTTATAAAAGGGGAAATGAAATTCAAATAATTTGAAAGCCAACTAAAACGCTCCATTCGAGTCATGTGATACGTGTGACGTAACTGGCTAGCTCATTGCTACTACTGTCATAAAACTAATTCAGAGTGATGTCTTGTTTTGGAATTAACGTTTCGGAAAATGGATTACAAATGGTTTGTAGTACCATACTGTACATATGAATACACAAAAACTCCTGAAAACTTGGTTCTGAGTGTTCCAAGTAATGAGAAGGTCCATAAAAAAATGGTTGCACTGTAGAGGCAAAATGTCACCATATCGATGAACAAATTCCTTTACTTAATTAAAAAGTCTTGCGTTCTTAAGTCAACATTAATTTACCTCCGAGATACACTTGCCCAGTGTTACAAAGGATGGTGTCATTCAACGAGATCAAACACTTTGTAAAAACTGTCGTTATATCCGTTTCATAGTACATCATTTGGTAGCTCGTTTGACAGAGCGGTGGACTCTACGATGCAATGAGATGATAGCCAAAGGATTTGCTCAGAGCACGACGCGGTGCTAGATACATTTATTTTTGTTGTGGTATAAAGTAAAACCACATTAACTTTGTATTAAAAAACAGTAAATAAAAATAAATAAATAAATAATGATTCCCACAAAAGATTTCTCCTTCCCTTCCCTGATTCCTTGATTCCTTGACGGACCAGGGGGACACTGTGACCAGGCCTCGGGTTACGACCCCTGATCACTGTGCCTTCACCGCCCTCCCCCACCTTTAAAAAAAAATTAATAATAAAAAAAGACCAAAAAAACAAAAAAAGATTCATAATCAAAACTTCTTCGGTCCCGGGTTCGATCACCGCCACTGCCAAAAAAAAAAAAGAAAAAAAAACGAAATAAAAAGAAAGGCTCGTTGTTCGAATCCAGCTTGCCATAATATTTTAACTTCTTTGTAAAACGAATCAACAGTCCTTTCATATGAAAACCAAATCACAGTTACATAACTTCACCACACAGACTACAAACAGAATATTACTGTGTTCTCCTTGGCGTTTACATGCGGTTTGCAATAGCTGTTCACAAATGTCACGTTCGAAAAGATATTTTCTAGTTAATGTGATCCCATACTTTTAACTTTGTTAGAAACAACGTTTTTTTTATCTTCGTACTGTCTAACTAGGATCGTTATTGTATAAGCTTTTGAAGTTTCATCATCTTGCGTGCTTCAGACGTTGATGTTAGTCTACACTCACAAACAGCACAGCCCTTACGTTTGTGTTACATGCATGTTGTACATACCTTATATATCTCTCCGCATTCAAAACCTCATCGTCCTACACTTTGTTGTACTTTGGGATTATGGTAATATCTTCACGGCTATCAATGCTTTCCAAAAATTATAATGAGTTGTTGCTAACGCTATTTTGGTATTTCGTGTAGAAATTTTAAAAATGTATGACTCTTCTACGGTTAGAATCTGTATTATTTTTTTCACTCCTAGTCACATGCGCTATCCGTTTGCGCCACTGAGTACGTCCTAAAGGTGACATATCCGCTGAGTGTCTTGTATATTGACAATCAGCACTATGACCTGACCAAAATGATTTCATGGTTCTCTGGGTCGCAGTTCATGAATGACTGTCTGCAATCTAGATGTAAGATCCGGGCCCAATTGCAGAAGTTCCTCAATTCCTCACTTTTGAGCGAGTTTAATGATGTTGGAGAGAGCAGGGAAAAAATGTCCGTCCTTGCACATATCGCCTCTATAAACGAGTGGAGCATAAATGCATAAACTTTCTTAAGGTTTCCACTATCAGCGTTCACAAAATTCCTTTATATGATCACTTAAAAGTCACAAATGCGTTATGCATCAGTAAATAGTTAAACTACTTGCAGAAAAAGTACGTAAAAACCTTGTAACCTCTGTTAAGACACGTATGGCCTCCTCCTACTCGTGATCTGTGACGCCACCAGCGCTTCGGCCGAAAACAGAGTTTTACATCACGTGACCAAATCTTGATAATTAAAGATTTTAAGATATAATTACACGAAAATAACATATACTTTGTGTGACTATTAGCCGTAAATGCGATTTGAATGTTACTCAGAATAGCAACAATCCGAACTATATATTTAAGATAGCCTACTATGGGCAGCTATAGAGCCTGTATGGCTCATTTCTGCAGGGGACTTTCAACGACTTCCTGAGTCCATGCCACATCGAACAGCTGTACTATGCCGGGCAAAAGGAGGTGCGACATGATATTAGAAGATGTCTTATGACTTTTGTCAGTATAAACTATTGCGAGAAGTCTTACCTACAAAGTTAGAGGAACCGGCTTTTCTACATCTACATCTACATACATACTCCGCAGTCCACCATACGGTGCGTGGCGGAGGGTACCTCGTGCCACAACTAGCATCTTCTCTCCCTGTTCCACTCCCAAACAGATTGAGGGAAAAGTGACTGCCTGTATGCCCCTGTACGAGCCCCAATCTCTCTTATCTTTGTGGTCTTTCCGCGAAATATAAGTTGGCGGCAGTAAAATTGTACTGCAGTCAGCCTCAAATGCTGGTTCTCTAAATTTCCTCAGTTGCGATTCACGAAAAAAAAAAACGCCTCCTTTCCTCCAGAGACTCCCACATGGGTTTCTGATGCATTTCCGTAACACTCGCGTGATGATCAAATCTAGCAGCCCGCCTCTGAATTGCTTCTATACCCTCCCTCAATCCGACCTGATAGGGATCCCAAACGCTCGAGCAGTACTCAAGAATAGGTCGTATTAGTGTTTTATATGCGGTCTCCTTTACAGATGAACCACATCTTCCCAAAATTCTACCAATGAAGCGAAGACGACTATCCGCCTTCCCCACAGCTGCCATTACATGCTTGTCCCACTTCATATCGCTCTGCAACGTTACGCCCAAATATTTAATCGACGTGACTGTGTCAAGCGCTACACCACTAATGGAGTATTCAAACATTACGGGATTCTTTTTCCTATTCATCTGCATTAATTTACATTTATCTATATTTAGAATTAGCTGCCATTCTTTAGACCAATCACAAATCCTGTCCAAGTCATCTTGTATCCTCCTACAGTCACTCAACGACGACACCTTCCCGTACGCCACAGCATCGTCAGCAAACAGCCGCACATTGCTATCCACCCTATCCAAAAGATCATTTGTGTAGATAGAAAACAACAGCGGGCCTACAGCACTTTCCTGGGGCACTCCAGATGATACCCTCAATTCCGATGAACACTCACCATCGAGGACAACGTACTGTGTTATATTACTGAAGAAGTCTTCGAGCCATTCACATATTTGAGAACCAATCCCTTATGCTCGTATCTTAGTTAGGAGTCTGCAGTGGGGCACCGAGTCAAACGCTTTCCGGAAGTCAAGGAATATGGCATCCGTCTGATAGCCTACATCCATGGTTCGCAAGATATAATGTGAAAAAAGGGCTAGTTGCTTTTCGCAGGAGCGATGCTTTCTAAAGCCGTGCTGATGCATGGACAGCAACTTCTCTGTCTCCTGGAAATTCATTTTATTAGAACTGAGAATATGTTCGAGAATCCTGGAACAAACCGATGTTAAAGATATTGGTCTGTAATTTTGAGGATCCGTCCTTCTACCATTCTTATATACAGGCGTCACTTGCGCCTTTTTTTCGGTCGCTCGGAACTTCACGTTGGGCAAGAGATTCGCGATAAATGCACAAGCTAAGTAGTGAGCCAATGCAGTAGAGTACTCTCTGTAAAACCGAATTGGAATCCCATCAGTACTTGGCGATTTATTTATTTTCAACCCACTCAGCTGCTGCACAACCCCAGGGATGTCTATCACTATGTCCACCATACGGGAATCTGTACGGGACTCTAACGGCGGTATGTTTGTACGATCCTCTTGCGTGAAAGATTTCTCAAATGCTAAATTTAAAATTTCAGCTTTCGTTTTGCTGTCTTCCGTTGCCAGGCCAGACTGATCAGTGAGTGACTGGATGGAAGCCTACAACCCGCTTACCGATTTTACTTAAGACCAGAATTTCCTCGGGTTTTCAGCAAGATCTTTTGCTAAGGTATGACGGTGGTAGTGGTTGTATGCTTCGCGCATCGCTCTTTTTTCAGCAGCACGAATCTCTACTAACTTTTGCCTGTCTTCATTCTCCCGATATTTCTTGTACCGCGAGTGCAACTGTCTTTGCTTCCTGAGCATTCTCCGAATGGATGACTCCAGTAATACACTATAATCGCCTACTTATCGCTCACATAGCGATCGTGACGACAGGGTCAGGCTAATTACGATATGCGAAGAGCCGTTTAAACCACCATTCTTCAGGGGCTCCACACGTGAATGGAACAGGAAAAACGCCTAATAACTGGTACAACGTGAAGTTGCCTTCTTCATGCACTTCGCAATGGTTTGGAGAGTATGGACCTAGATGTAGACGTAGAAAGATGTTCGGAGAAGCGTGTTTTGCCTCGCTTGTGCAGCAAATTCACCTGAGGCGTGACCCGATGGAGTCCCCAGAGCTGCGCGCCAGCGCTGCGCGGTCCAGAGAGCGCCATAACAGCGGGCGGTCTGTGTGTTCAGCGTGAGCGACGTCGGCCAGGTTAATTGGAGCTCGGGGCGCTGAATGAACGGCGGCCAGGTCAGGCGCGCGCTCCACAATTAACGCGCCGCGCGACACCTGTTAAAGCCGACGCTGCGGGCCGCCGCCTCACACCACACCACCCCGCACTGTATCCTACACCAGCCTCACTAACTCGCTAAATAATTCTGGTGATCGGTAGGTGCCGTTGATAAGGGAGAGGAGAGGAGAGAGGAGAGGTGGAAGGACTTGTGGGCAAGAGGGTATGTCGCAGCATATTGTAAAATAAAGATTAAATGTTGACGGCGAAGTTAAAATCTTTTGGGTTATTAGGCCGCGTCATGTTTGTTCTAAAATGTTCGACGTTTCGACCCCTCTGCTGGGATCTTCCTCAGGATCTTTTGGTGTCCACTACTGCATATAACGAGAAGTTATATGAATACGCGATGTCTGTTCTTTTGGATGCATCTCGGAATCCGCAGGTGTGACACGTATTATGTAAACTGAGGGTGGATGGGGCAGAATGGAAAGGAAGGGAACAATTAATGCCAGCTGCTTAGGAACTTTACGTGGAATCGGTGGTGACGAGTGAAAATGTATGTCGGACTGGAATCTGAACCCAAGCTTTCCGGTTTATTAGGCAGTTGCTTTAACTGGTATCCCACCGGGGCAATATTTATCGCTGATGCGCGGAATATCTCGACAAGCCTCCTGGCCGACCCACATTCCCATCTAGCGCCAACTACTCGACATGTCCTCCAGGCAAGCAACTTTGAGCCAAAGAAACTGGTACACCTGCCTAGTATTGTATAGGGCCCCTCTAGCACGAAGAAGTGCTGTAGGGAATTGACACCATGAATCCTGCAGGGATTTCCATAATTCCGTAAGAGTACGAGAGGGTGGAGATCTCTTCTGAACAGCAGGTTGCAAGGCATCCCAGATACGCTCAATAATGTTCATGTCTGGACAGTTTGGTCGACAGCGGAAGTCTTTAAACTCAGAAGAGTTCTTCCTGGAGGCTCTCTGTAGCAAATGTGCGATGACGTCCTCCTGTAACTTCCCAAGTCCATCAGAATGCAGAATGAACATGAATGCAGGTGATCATACAGGATGCTCACCTACGTGCCACCTGTCAGAGTCGTATCTAGACTTATCAGGGGTCTCACATCACTCCAACTGCATACGCCCCACACCATTAAAGAGCGTCCACAGCTTGAACACTCCCCTGATGACATGCAGGGTCTGTGGATTCATGACGTTGCCTCCATACCCTTACACGTCTATCCGCTAGACACAATTTGAAACGAGACTCATCCGACCAGGCAACGTGTTTCCAGTCATCTACAGGACAGTGTCAGTGTTGATGGGCCCAGGCGAGGCGTAAAGTTTAGTGTCGTGAAGTCATCAAGGGTACTCGAGTTGGCCTTCGGCTTCGAAAGCCCATATCGATGATCTTTCGTTGAGTGGTTCGCACTCTGACACTCGTTCATGGCCCAGCACTGACAACTATAGCAATTTTCGGAAGGGTTGCATTTCTGGCACTCTAAACGATTCTCTTAAGTTGTCGATGGTCCCCTTCTTGCAGGATCTTTTTCCGTCCGAGTGATGTCGAAGATTCGATGTTTTACCGGATTCCTGATACGATACACTAGTGAAATAATCGTGCTGGAAAATTCGCATTTCATTGCTACTTTGGAGATGCTGTGACCCATCGCTCCTACGCCGACTATAACACCACGTTCAAACTCACTTAAACCTTGATAACCTGCCGTTGTAGCAGCAGTAGCCGATCTGCGCCGGACACTTGATGTCCTATATATAGGACTTGCCGACCGCAGTGCCTTCTTCCGCTTGTTTACATACCTCTGCATTTGAATACGGATGGCTATACCCGTTTCTCTGGCGCTTCAGTCTCGATTCGCCTCTATGGTCAATGAAGTCACCACGCTCTGTGCGGATGCACAATTACGTTAGAACTCCTGGGGGGAAGCGCAAAGTCCGAGCACGGCGAACATGGACGGGCTCTGTGGACCTGTGGTGATAACTGGGAATGTGGGTCAGTCGGGAGGCGTGCTGAGATAGTCGGCGCAAATGCGATAAACCTTGTGTCCGGGTAGCGCAGTGCATTAAAATAATGTCCAGCAAGGATATTGGATAATAGTCGAATCGCTATTATAACACAATCACTAAGCACAGGATTCATTTCAGCGTCCCTCTGACATAACATTTGATATCAGATTACCAATGTCTTCAAACGAAAAGGCATAAACATATCCTTTACCATAGACATCAAGATTGGACAGAAATTACCTCACAACATGAACACACCAAAACCACTTCATCACGCTGATGAGTTCAGAATTGAATGTTTGGACTGTGGCTGCTTGTACATAGACCAGACAGGCAGATCAAAACAAAAGTGGCTCTGAGCACTATGGGATTTAACATCTACGGTCATCAGTCCCCTAGAACTTAGAAGTACTTAAACCTAACTAACCTAAGGACATCACACAACACCCAGTCATCACGAGGCAGAGAAAGAGACAGGCAGATCATTTGAGATTAGATTCAAAGAACACTTGGCAGAACTGAAACATAAAAAAATACCACACTTGTGCAATAGCTATCCACCTGCATGAAACAAAACACCATGTTGACAACACAAGTATCAGCAGCCTACACATCCCACCTAAAGGCAAAAAACTAGACATGCTTGAAACAACAAGTATACAAACACCGAACGAAACAACCTGAATCTATCTTAAATGACAAAAATGACAATATTTACATTAGTCTCATCTCTGTTTTCCGCAACTACACGCACACACACACAGACACACACACACACACACACACACACACACACACACACGCACGCACACGCACACGCACACCCACAAACAAACACATACTAACACCATAATATTTACTATAAACATTTAGTTATGTTACCGAGACATCCCCCAGATGTACAAGGGATTGACCTTATTCACATATATACCGTCACACCAACAGCTTGTACCCCCTGTCAGCTTCAGATTAAACGTACATGAACGACTAGCAAAAATTGTACATCGATCTGCGTGTTTTAAAGAACTAACCAATGTATTACCCCAACATTTAGGCATTTATTAAATATAACAGATATAGTTTTAAGAGCCTCCTACTTTTGAAAGTTTGCTCCCATTCAGTCACTCCTTACACCCTCTTTCTCTCTCTCTCTCTCTCTCTATCACTTTCACTTCCCCTTTCTCTTCCTCTCCCAGCTTTTCATTGCTGTATGTGAATCCCAACCAATCTTGCTATTCACGTTTAATTTTCTCACTGTAGCCATCATAATCATTGTAATCACAGTTTGCAACATGTCACCTGATCACATAAACGAATATGAAGTTCAAACTATATAAACTTTACAATATCGGATTTCTATACCACCAGAAATATTTATTCGAACGCACGTGTTCAACACCTCAAAACAAAGATCTGCAAAATCCTTTAAAACTTATTTTAAGATAATGTTGTTATAATGTATATTCTTTGTACTTTGTGATAATGTTTTTCCTCTGCTGTATGACCTTTGCGCCTAATAGTTTCCAGATGCCATATTTGTTTACAAAATATGACAGTATACTTGTGATATGTTACGACAGGGAAAGGAACCTGTGACCACTGGACTACTCAATTTTATTTATTTTGTTTTTACCGTTAGATATACGTTCAGTTTTTGTCAAAAGAAACCCAAAAACATTTTCTGAAATAGTGTTCTGTTTCTCCACTAGACAGTGCTGTACGTAACACATCACACACCTGTCGTACTAACAAATGTAAATCCCCCTGATGATGGAGGTCTATATCTTAGAAACGCGTCGTGGAAATAAACGAGCGGTTCTAGGCTCTTCAGACTGGAACCGCAGCGACCGCTAAGTCGCAGGTTCGAATCCTGCCTAGGGCATGGATGTATGTGATGTCCTTAGGCTAGTTAGGTTTAAGTAGTTCTAAGTTCTAGGGGACTGATGACCTCAGAAGTTAAGACCCATAGCGCTCATAGACATATTTTGGAAATAAACAGTGACAGGTAACAGTAAATTTGTTGTTTCCTTTAAGGGAAATCTGATTGTCCTGTATTCCTTTTCCGTTTTCAGCACATACTGATGTGGCCTCTTTCAGAACGGTCAACAAACATACGTAAATGGGAACCTGAACTTGCGTTCCAGGATAATAAACATTACTTTAAAGTAATAGTGTGTCGAGTAAACTTATTTAAAAAAGTGACTCGGCAGCCATATATTAGAATTACAGGAAGCAGGAAGATAATACGTAGAGAATTTCAGGAACATCATGCGGTGTTGGGCGGTCACCCCCTTTGACGGACTGTGAGCCAAATTCGACCACGGACTTGACTTGTCATCAGGAGAAGAGAGAGAGATTGAAATAAAAGGTTAGCGTCGCAAAACGAACAGCCGCTTTCTGTGTGTACTGGGCGTACAACGAAACAATCCATCACAAGAAACACCTGATAACTGATGAAAGAGAAATCTAATTACACTACTGGCCATTAAAACTGCTCCACCAGGAAGAAATGCATATGATAAACGGGTATTCATTGGACAAATATATTATACTAGAACTGACTTGTGATTACATTTTCACGCAGTGCGGGTGCATAGATCCTGAGAAATCAGTACCCAGAACAACCACCTCTGGCCGTAATAACGGACTTGATACGCCTGGACATTGAGTCAAACAGAGCTTGGGTGGCGTGTACTGGTACAGCTGTGCATGCAGCTTCAACAGGATACCACAGTTCTTCAAGAGTAGTGACTGGCGTATTGTGACGAGCCAGTTGCTCGGCCACCATTGACCAGACGTTTTCAATTGGTGAGAGATCTGGAGAATGTGCTGACCAGGGCAGCAGTCGAACATTTTCTGTATCCAGAAAGGCCCGTACAGGACCTGCAACATGCGGTCGTGCATTATCCTGCTCAAATGTAGGGTTCCGCAGGGATCGAATGAAAGGTAGAGCCACGGATCGTAACACATATGAAATATGACGTTCACAGTTCAAAGTGCAGTCAATGCGAACAAGAGGTGACCGAGACGTTTAACCAATGGCACCCCATACCATCACGCCGGGTGATATGAATACACGCTTCCAATGTGCGTTCACCGTGATGTAGCCAAACACGGATGCAACCACCATAAACTGTAAACAGAACCTGTATTCATCAGAAAAAAAAGTCGTTTTGCCATTCGTGCACCAGGTTCGTCGTTGAGTACACCATCGCAGCCGCTCCTACCTGCGATGAAGCGTCAAGGGTAGCCGCAGCCATGGTCTCCGAGCTGATAGTCCATGCTCCTGCAAACGTCGTCGAACTGTTCGTGCAGATGGTTGTTGTCTTGCAAACGTCCCCATCTGTTGACTCAGGGATCGAGACGTGGCTGCACGATCCGTTACAGCCATGCGGCTAAGATGCCTGTCATCTCGACTGCTAGTAACACGCGGCCGTTCGGATCCAGCACGGCATTCCGTATTACCCTACTGAACCCACCGATTCCATATTCTGCTAACAGTCATTGGATCTCGACCAACGCGAGCAGCAATGTCGCGATACGATAAACCGCAATCGCGATAGGCTACAATCCGACCTTTATCGAAGTCGGAAACATGATGGTACGCATTTCTCCTCGTTACACGAGGCATCACAACAAAGTTTCACCAAGCAACGCCTGTCAACTGCTGTTTGTGTATGAGAAATCGGTTGGAAACTTTCCTCATGTCAGCAAGTTGAAGGTGTCGCCATCGGCGCCAACCTTGTGTGAATGCTCTGAAAAGCTAATCATTTGCATATCACAGCATCTTCTTCCTGTCGGTTAAATTTCGCGTCTGTAGCACGTCATCTTCATGGTGTAGCAATTTTAACGGCCAGTGGTGTAATATCTTCGACTTCAGAAAAGCAACGTGGTTCGATGAATTTGTTGGACCCATCGCAGTTACGACCGATGGAACGTCTGTGTTCGGGACAGACATCCGAGGTCCTCGTGCTGGCCTGTGTGTGTTGCCTCTGCCGCTGTGCCCCCTCTGGGAAGTGGAGGTAGGGGATGACCGCGTGTGCACTGTGCTGTTAACAGCGGCTCCATTATGAGGAGCCGACCCCAAGCCCGCCTGCCTTGCTCGCCGAGTGGACCGTCGTGAACCACGCAACGGTGCTGCAGAAATTAACTCACAGCCGGTAGCAGCCGAGCGAGGAGTGTTAACTCTGCTTCGCCAAATTACAGAGCATGTGTTACTAACTGCTGTGTGTGATGTCTCCAGCTCGACTGTAATACATTTGTTTTTTGTAAGTCCATCCTTGTGAGTGGAGGTCTGAGGGACTTCGGCCGTTCACTTATGTAACAAATTGGAACACCTGCAGATGTATTGGTTAAAACAGTCTTGGTTGCAATTTTAGTTTTTTTATTTTTCATGTACGTGTTTAACCTTATTTAGGCATCTTCAGGTTGATCTACATAGAAAACAGAGAACAAATACATCTATTTTAGAATCCCGATCGCATTGTGCACACTTGGAGCACAATTGCATTTCTTTACCATTTATGGGTAATTTTAGTTATGAACTGGTAAAACTTTTTCGGGGAGTGGGCTTTCGTATAGTATTTTCAGCGGCTACCAATATCCGGTATATGTACATACATAATGAATCACCTAAGAAGAACAACCTTATGGCATCTGGGGTATATCTGCTGGAGTGTCGCGATTGTAATATAGGATATTTCGGACAAACAGGCAGAATCATCAAATTTAGATTGCAAGAACATCTCCTCAATAGATGGGGACAGCTAAAGCAGAGCTCTGCCTTTGCCCAACACCTTAAAGCCAGCGGCCACAGTCCTCCGCAAGTACATAATCTTAAGATTTTGTTTTTTTGCGCAAAAGGGTAAGAAGTTAAGCATTTTGGAAGAAATTGAAATGTTAGGGCATATGGAGGACAAAGATTTGTCCCTCGTGAACGGCCAAATATTTGGCATCAATCAGGCCTTCTTAGAAGTTATGAAATCGGTGTTATTAATGTAATCCTGGAGCTCTCGTAATTCAGCCTAAATGTGAGCCCTGTTCCTCTCTGGCCTTATGTCGTCCTGTCAGGCAAGTCATGAGGAGTTTTTAACTGAAATATGGTACTTGCGATTTTGTCGCTTTAAATGTCGACGCATTTTACACATTTCAATGTAGCTATAAAATGGAAAAGGGGGGAAAAGTTTACCCCTCGTCCGCCTTCCACGTTGGTGTGTATTCTCAAGCGTAATAATTTTACTTGTATTTTATAAAGAAGTGTTTTATTGTTAAGTAGAAGTTACAGCTCCGAATGACGCATTACTGAGTGTTATATGGGGGGCCTCTTCATCTGAAATTACGGTCCTGTGTTTTTTAATGTTCTCTTTCTAATAGTATATGATACGTAAAATCTGTTTATTTTCTGCACCTGTGTGTTGTATTATACACCCTGTTTTCTCATTTTAAATTAACCGCCTTCATTTGTATTTTACTTCGTCAAAATTTTAGGATAAGTTATTGCACAGGTGTTGCTCCTAGTAATTCCATCTCATTAGTGTTTTATGTGCATTATATTTATAAAGTTTTAGTGGGTACGCATGTTCAGTTTACGATCTCTCAGTCTTCCCAGCGCCACCTATTGAGGTGATTCTGTATTAGGCGTCAGCACTAGCACACGACGCTGTGGTGCGTTATGCTTACTACCTGAGCCCCATCTTATTCTGTTACTCGCTCCTGTGAACGGGAACGCGTTATGCAGGTCATTCATTCACTCGCGTCCATATAGAAAAGGTAATGCTTTATCATAAGGCTTCGGCAATATGATTACATTTCTGGGTGTCCGATCACTGGTTTATACATGCTTTTAGGTTATCCAAGTCTGCACAACGCCATCGCTATTCTGAAACAGATATACACTCCTGGAAATTGAAATAAGAACACCGTGAATTCATTGTCCCAGGAAGTGGAAACTTTATTGACACATTCCTGGGGTCGGATACATCACATGATCACACTGACAGAACCACAGGCACATAGACACAGGCAACAGAGCATGCACAATGTCGGCACTAGTACAGTGTATATCCACCTTTCGCAGCAATGCAGGCTGCTATTCTCCCATGGAGACGATCGTAGAGATGCTGGATGTAGTCCTGTGGAACGGCTTGGCATGCCATTTCCACCTGGCGCCTCAGTTGGACCAGCGTTCGTGCTGGACGTGCAGACCGCGTGAGACGACGCTTCATCCAGTCCCAAACATGCTCAATGGGGGACAGATCCGGAGATCTTGCTGGCCAGGGTAGTTGACTTACACCTTCTAGAGCACGTTGGGTGGCACGGGATACATGCGGACGTGCATTGTCCTGTTGGAACAGCAAGTTCCCTTGATTGTCTAGGAATGGTAGAACGATGGGTTCGATGACGGTTTGGATGTACCGTGCACTATTCAGTGTCCCCTCGACGATCACCAGAGGTGTACGGCCAGTGTAGGAGATCGCTCCCCACACCATGATGCCGGGTGTTGGCCCTGTGTGCCTCGGTCGTATGCAGTCCTGATTGTGGCGCTCACCTGCACGGCGCCAAACACGCATACGACCATCATTGGCACCAAGGCAGAAGCGACTCTCATCTCTGTAGACGACACGTCTCCATTCGTCCCTCCATTCACGCCTGTCGCGACACCACTGGAGGCGGGCTGCACGATGTTGGGGCGTGAGCGGAAGACGGCCTAACGGTGTGCGGGACGGTAGCCCAGCTTCATGGAGACGGTTTCGAATAGTCCTCACCGATACCCCAGGAGCAACAGTGTCCCTAATTTGCTGGGAAGTGGCGGTGCGGTCCCCTACGGCACTGCGTAGGATCCTACGGTCTTGGCGTGCATCCGTGCGTTGCTGCGTTCCGGTCCCAGGTCAACGGGCACGTGCACCTTCCGCCGCCCACTGGCGACAACATGGATGTACTGTGGAGACCTCACGCCCCACGTGTTGAGCAATTCAGCGGTACGTCCACCCGGCCTCCCGCATGCCCACTACACGCCCTCGCTCAAAGTCCGTCAACTGCACATACGGTTCACGTCCACGCTGTCACGGCATGCTACCAGTGTTAAAGACTGCTATGGAGCTCCGTATGCCACGGCAAACTGCCTGACACCGACGGCGGCGGTGCACAAATGCTGCGCAGCTAGCGCCATTCGACGGCCAACACCGCGGTTCCTGGTGTGTCCGCTGTGCCGTGCGTGTGATCATTGCTTGTACAGCCCTCTCGCAGTGTCCGGAGCATGTATGGTGGGTCTGACACACCGGTGTCAATGTGTTCTTTTTTCCATTTCCAGGAGTGTATTTGTTCTCTTTTTTCTATGTAGATCAACCTGAAGATGCCTAAATAAGGCGAAAAGCGTAGTTGAAAAATAAAAAAAAACTAAATTTGCAGCCAAGACTGTTTTTAACCAATTCTGTTAAGCACTGATTTGCTGTATGCCACATATGGACTGAAAGATTTTCTACTTGCAGATGTCCTTAAGATGTCATTTACTACGTGGCTACCAGTTTCGATGCTTCAGTACACCATTTTCTGGCCTTAATTGACACTGTGGAGGGGGGGGGGGGGGGTGGTCAACACTTTCCGTATACACGATTCATCAGTGGCCAACATCTGTAACTGGATTTCGCATACTGCCTGTGTGACAGCGATGTTGCGATGTTGTCCTTCCAACCATAGTTGATGGTTGGAGAGAGACATCAAATAGTCTCTAAATCGGGGTAGCTTTGGATAATGGAATGAAATCAGCTTCCAGAACCATGCCGTGCCGTTCGGTACTCACCGTGCCATCAAGGAAAATCGCACGGGTTATTTCGTGACTGGAGACTGCACACCACTCAGTCACCCGTTGAGGGTGAAGAGAGTATTCGGTCGCGAAACGAGGATTCTCAGTCTCCCAAATGCTCCAGTTTCGCTTATTGATGAACCCATCCAAACGAAAGTGGGCTTCGTCGTTAAACCAAACCGTACAGCGTATACTAGTTACCATCATGCTCCCGGCCAACTGTGCAGTTCGAACGTCCTAACGCAAACGGTTGCGAAGTTATGACGATTTTTTTTTCATTTAGCTCAATAATTGTGACCTTGTAATAAATGACATAGTAAGGACGGCTGCAGGTTTTCGATTTTACTACGTAGTATTTATGGCCTGACGTGGTGCGGCGTTTATGGAACATCGCTGCTCACGTATATTACATTTTTGTTGCTATGTTTTAATGAACAGTACAAGTAGATTATGTTACGGAAGGCTATCAAGTAGGTAGGATCACAAGGCAGACTCATGGAACGTTTCGCCAGATGGTCATATAGCGTAAGAAGGCTGGGTGAGCAACAGACATATCGTACTGGACCAGAGAGAGACAGTGGTGATTCGCCTACCATTCTGGGCCCCAGAAGCGAATATTGTATTACTGATATTTACTGTTTGACTGTTAATATACAGCTCCAAACTTTCTGATGGCGTCACTTCCACTGAGAACTTGTTAATTATAATTTCAGTATCACTTAATTATGAGGAATTAATCGAAAGGATGGACCAGTCAAAAGTGCGCTCTGACAAGGCAGGCGCCAAACCATTAATATACACTATGTAATCAAAAGTATCCGGGCACCTGGCTGAAAATGACTTACAACTTCATGGCGCCCTAAATCGGTAATGTTGCAATTCAATATGGTGTTGGCCCATCCTTACCCGCGATGAAAACTTCCACTCTCGCAGGCGTACGTTCTGTCAGGTGCCGGAAGGCTCCTTCGGGAATGGCAGCCCATTCTTCACGGAATGCTACACTGAGGAGAGGATGTTGGTCGGTGAGGCCTAGCACGAAGTTGGCGTTCTAAAATATCCTAAAGGTGTTCTATAGGATTCAGGTCAGGACTCTGTGCAGGCCAGTCCATTAGAGAGATCTTATTGTCGTGTAACCACTCCACACGGGCTTTGCATTATGAACAGGTGCTCGATCGTGTTTTAAAGATGCAATCGCCATCCCCGAATTGCTCTTCAACACTGGGAAGCAAGAAGGTGCTTAAACATGAATGTAGGCCTGTGCTGTGATAGTACCATGTGAAACAACAAGGGGTGCAAGCCCCCTCCCTGAAAAACACCACCACACCATAACACCACCGCCTCTGAATTTTAGTGTTGGCACTATACACGCTGGCAGATGATGTTCACCGGGCATTCGCCATACCCACACCCTGCTATCGGATTGCCACGTTGTGTACCGTGATTCGTCACTCCACACAACGTTTTTCCACTGTTCAGTCGTCCAATGCTTATGCTCCTTACACCAAGCGAGGTATCGTTTGGTATTTACCGGCGTTATGTGTGGCTTGCGAGCAGCCGTTCGACCATGAAATCCAAGTTTTCTCACCTGCCGCCTAACTTTTATAGTACTTGCAGTGGATTCTGATGCAGTTTAGAATTCCTCTGTGACGGTCTGCATAGATATCTGCCTGTTAGACATTACGACCCTCTTCAACTGTCGGCAGTCTCTGTCAGTCAACAGACGAGGTCAGCCTCTAGGCTTTTATGCTGTACGTATCCCTTCACGTTTCCACTTCACTATAACATCAGAAACAATTGACCTAGGGATACTTAACACTATGGAAATCTCGCGTACAGAGGTATGACACAAGTGACACCCAATCAAATGAACACGTTCAAAGTCCGTGAGTTCCGTGGAGCACCCCATTCTGTTCTATCATGATGCCTAATGACTACTGAGGTCGCTTATATGGAGTACCTGGGAGTAGGTGGCAGCAAAATTCACGTAATATGAAAAGCGTATGTTTTTGCCGGTGTACGGATACTTTAGATCACATAGTGTAGCTCACAGACAGTCAAGGATCTGTTTTCTAGATGGTAACACGCGAACTAGTGTGTGAAATCGAGCTCCGCCTAAAGACAGTAAAGACAGAATTGTTATAGTCGCCACGGAAGATATATTTGTGAGATCTCAAGATGGTTCTAACACCGTGTGAAGCATATTTATGACTGCTGCGGCGCTTGGGACCTTGTTATTAAAGACCGGCAATCCTGTTATCAATATCGTTCAAATGGCTCTAAGCACTATGGGACTTAATATCTGAGGTCATCAGTCCCCTAAACGTTGTTCTTGTTGTGGTCTTCAGTCCTGAGATTGGTCTGATGCAGCTCTCCATGCTATTCTATACTGTGGAAGCTTCTTCATCTCCCAGTACCTACTGCAGCCTACATCCTTCCGAATCTGCTTAGTGTATTCATCTCTTGATCTCCCTCTACGATTTTTACCCTCCACGCTGCCCTCCAGTACTAAAATGGTGATCCCTTGATGCCTTAGAACATGTCCTACCAACCGATCCCTTCTTCTAGTCAGGTTGTGCAACAAGCCCATCTTCTCCCCAATTCTATTCGATACATCCTCATTAGTTATGTGATCTACCCATATAATCTTCAGCATTCTTCTGTATCACCACAATTCTAAAGCTTCTATTCCCTTATTATCTAAATTATTTATCGTCCATGTTTCACTCCATACAAATACTTTCAGAAACGACATCCTGACACTTAAATCTATACTAGATGTTAACAAATTTCTCTTCTTCAGTAACGCTTTCCTTGCCATTGCCGGTCTACATTTTATATCCTCTCTACTTCGACCATCATCAGTTATTTTGCTCCCAAAAGAGCAAAAATCCTTTACTACTTTAAGTGTCTCATTTCCTAATCTAATTCCCTCAGCATCACCCGACTTAATTCGACTACATTCCATTATCCTCGTTTTGCTTTTGTTGATGTTTATCTTATATCCTCCTTTCAAGACACTGTCCATTCCGTTCAACTGCTCTTCCAAGTCCTGTTTCTGACAGTTTTTATTTCTTCTCCATGGATTTTAATACCTACTCCGAACTTTTCTTTTGTTTCGTTTACTGCTTGCTCAATACACAGATTGAATAACAACGGGGAGAGGCTACAACCCTGTCTCACTCCCTTCCCAACCACTGCTCCCCTTTCATGTCTCTCGACTCTTATAACTGCCATCTGGTTTCTGTACAAATTGTAAATAGCCTTTCGCTCCCTGTATTTTACCCCTGCCACCTTCAGAATATGAAACAGAGTATTCCAGTCAACATTGTTAAAAGCTTTCTCTAAGTCTACAAATGTTAGAAACGTAGGTTTGCCTTTTCTTAATCTTTCTTCTAAGATAAGTCGTAGGGTTAGTATTGCCTCATGTGTTCCAATACTTCTACAGAATCCAAACTGATCTTCCCTTAGGTCGGCTTCTATCAGTTTTTCCATTGGTCTGTAATTTGCAGCTGTGACTTATTAAACTGATAGTTCGGTAATTTTCACATCTGTCAACACCTGCTTTCTTTGGGATTGGAATTATTATATTTTTCATGAAGACTGAGGGTATTTCGCCTGTCTCATATATCTTGCTCACCAGATGGAAGAGTTTTGTCAGGACTGACTCTCCCATGACTGTAGTTCTAATGGAATGTTGTCTACTCCTAGGACCTTGTTTCGACTTAGGTCTTTCAGTGCTCTGTCAAACTCTTCACGCAGTTTCGTATCTCCCACTTCATCTTCATCTACATCCTCTTCCATTTCCATAATATTGTCCTCAAGTACATCGCCCTTGTAGAGACCCTCTATATACTTCTTACACCTTTCTGCTTTCCCTTCTTTGGTTAGAACTGGGTTTCCAACTGAGCTCTTGATATTCATGCAAGTGGTTCTCTTTTCTCCAAAGGTCGCCCTAATTTTCCTGTAGGCACTATCTATCTTACCCCTAATGAGATAAGCCTCTACATCCTTACATTTGTCCTCTAGCCATCCCTGCTTAGCCATTTTGCACTTCCTGTCGATCTCATTTTTGAGACGTTTGTATTTCTTTTTGCCTACTTCATTTACTGCATTTTTATATTTTCTCCTTTCATCAATTAAATTCAATATTTCTTCTCTTACCCAAGGAGCTCTACTAGCCCTAGTCTTTTTACCTACTTGATCCTCTGCTGCCTTTAGTACTTCATCCCCTCAGAGCTATCCATTCTTCTTCTACTGTACTTGTTTCCCCCATAGCTGTCAATTGTTCCCTTATGCTCTACCTGAAACTCGGTACAACCTCTGGTTTAGTCAGTTTATCCAGGTCCCATCTTCTTAAATTCCCACCTTTTTTGCAGTTTCTTCAGTTTTAATCTATAGTTCATAGCCAATAGATTGTGGTCAGAGTCCACATCTGCCCCTGGAAATGTCTTACAATTTAAATCCTGGTCCCTAAATCTCTGTCTTACCATTATATAATCTATCTGATACCTTTTAGTCTCTCTGGGATTCTTCCATTTATACAACCTTCTTTTCTGATTCTTGAACCAAGTGTTAGCTATGATTATATTATCCTCTGTGCAAAATTCTACCAGACGGCTTCCTCTTTCATTTCTGACCCCCAATCCATATTCACCTACTATGTTTCCTTCACTACCTTTTCCTGCTCTCTAATTCCAGTCACCCATGAGTATTAAATTTTCGTCCCCCTTCAGTAGCTGAATAAATTCTTTTGTCTCATCATACATTTCACCAATTTCTTCATCATCTGAACTGTTAGTTGGCATATAAACTTGTACTACTGTAGTAGGCGTGGGCTTTGTGTCTATCTTGGCCATGATAATGCGTTCACTATGATGTTTGTAGTAGCTTACCCACACTCCTATTCTTTATTCATTATTAAACCTATTCCTGCATTACCCCTATTTGATTTTGTATTTATAACCCTGTATTCACCTCAGCAAAAGTCTTGTTCCTCCTGCCACCGAACTTCACTAATTCCCACTATATCTAAACTTTAACCTATCCATTCCCTTTTTAAATTTTCTGACCTACCTGCCTGATTAAGGGATCTGACATTCCACGCTCCGATCCGTAGAACGCCAGTTTTCTTTCTCCTGATAACGACGTCCTCTTGAGTAGTCCCTTTCAGGAGATCCGAATGTGGGACTATTTTACCTCTGGAATATTTTACACAAGAGGACGCCATCATCAATTAATCGTACAGTAAAGCTGTATGCCCTCGGGAAAACTTACAGCTGTAGTTTCCCCTTGCTTTCAACCGTTCGCAGTACCAGCACAGCAAGGCCGTTTTGGTCATTGTTACAAGGCCAGGTCAGTCAATCATCCAGACTGTTGCCCCTGCAACTGCTGAAAAGGCTGCTGCCCCTCTTCAGGAACCACCCGTTTGTCTGGCCTCTCAACAGATACCCCTTCGTTGTGGTTGCACCTACGGTACGGCTATCTACTTAAACCTAACGATATCACACACATCCAGGCTCAATGCAGGATTCGAACCTGCGACCGTATCAGCCGCGTGGTTTCAGGCTGAAGCGCCTAGAACAGCTGGGCCACCGGTTTTGGTATCCATATTAACGATAGACTGGTTCTAGAAATCGTTTTAATAGTTTTGCGATTGGTGAAACAAAACGATGTTAGTTGGCGTCCTAACATTTTACGATTCTTATTATGCTTAGCATATAAACCTACCCACTTGTCACATCATTACGCTCTTTTTACCTCACACGCATTACTGCTCACGATATAAAGAGACGAAACCAGGCAGAACAACATCAAATATGTAAGGAAGTTGGTTTCAAATCAGGTACGAGAAGTAGAAGCTCACACACTAGACATTTGTCAGTAAATCACACACAGCATCGCCATGCATCCCCTTGTACGAGGATCACTCCAAAAGAAATGCACACTACATTTTTTTAAATCCATCTTTTATTCTACATGTTAGAAAGTTTTACAGTGTGTAGATACATCCTTTAGGAATAATATTTTCATAACTCCACATAATTTCCATCCCTCTCAACTGCCTTACGCTATCTTGGAACCAGCACCTGTGTACCTGTACAGTAAAATTCTGGAACAACCTGTCAGAGCCACTGTTTTGCAGCGTGCACAAGGGAGTCATCATCTTCAAACCTTGTTCCACGGAGAGAGTCTTTCAGTTTCCCAAAGAGATGATAATCACATGGAGCCAGGTCAGGACTGTAAGGCAGGTGTTTCAGTGTTGTCCATCCGAGTTTTGTGATTGCTTCCATGGTTTTTTGACTGACATGTGGCCGTGCACTGTCGTTCAACAGCAAAACATCCTGCTTTTGCCGATGTGGCCGAACAAGACTCAGTTGAGCTTGAAGTTTCTTCAGTGTCGTCACATATCCATCAGAATTTATGATGATTCCACTTGGCATGAGGTCCACAAGCAAGAGTCCTTCGGAATCGAAAAACACCGTAGCCATAACTTTGCCAGCAGAAGGTGTGGTTTTTAATTTTTTTTCTTGAGTGAACTTGTATGGTGCCTCTCCATTGATTGTCTCTTCATCTCTGGTGAAACGTGATGAAGCCATGTTTCATCACCTGTCACAATTCTTCCAAGAAATTCATCTCCACCATTCTCATACTGTTCCAAAAGTTCGCTGCATACTGTTTTTGTTGTTTGTTCGTGAGCCACTGTCAATATCCTGGGAATCCACCTTGCACAAACCATTTTTAACACCAACACATTCAGTATTCTGCAAACACATCCTTCCCCTACCCCAACATAGCACTACAATTCGTTCACTGTGATGCGTCTGTCAGCAGTCACCAATTCGTTAACTCTCAGCACACTGTCTGGAGTGTATGCTGTACGAGGCCTGCTGCTGCGAGGCCATTTCTCAATATTGCCGTGTCCACTTTCATTACGTAACCTGCTTGCCCACCGACTAAGTATACTGCGATCGATAGCATCATCTCCATACACCTTTTTCAACCTCTTGTGGATGTTTCCCACTGTCTCGTTTTCACAGCACAGGAATTCTATGACAGCACGTTGCTTCTGCGAACGGCAAGTGTAGCAGCCATCTTGAAGACATGCTGTGACGACGCCACTGACGGGAACACGTTGAACTAAGTTTGAAAACAAGCGGAAAGGTTGTATCTACACACTGTAAAACTTTCGCACATGCAAAATGAAGACTGTATTTTTACAAAATTAGTATGCATTTCTTTTGGAGTGACCCTCGGACATACAGTAGCATATGATATTTCGAACATTCGTTCCCAAGTATGCCGTGATAGTGTTACAACTGCCTGACACGATGAGGTGGCATCTATGTGAAGGAGAAGGAGGTACGTATTGCGAGAGCATGTTGTAAATAGTGCAGATGTTATTCTGCGTTAATTATGTGTGACTTTTTTGTCTATGTGGCTGTGTTTACGAACGGTATACATTCCATAACGATAGTTCTCGTTCTGAATTAAAAGTGTCGTTTTATCTAAAAACTGTTTAATTACAAACTGCGAATAGCCAAGCAGCTTATAAAACCTCTAGCGGACCTCATCATATTTAAGCTTAGTGCGGTCATTCGACCTACGATCAACCAGTGTTTTCTCTGTAAGAGATACGACTGCAGAAGTTGGAAGATGTGTGGAACGAACAATTTCAGTGTGTGACAAAGCGTAAATATCCACTTGCAAACACTCGAATCTGTTGCAAAATCGCGTTTTCATCACTAATGTCGAGTGGAGTAGTTGCTCTGTTATTAGAGATGACTTATTTCGCACCCAGTGCCTAAAGGTATCTTTTTATAACTGACACCGAATCAAGTTTAGTAAAAACTATATAAACACCTCTAACAGTTAAGGTGCCTATTTTAGTCATTCAATTTAAGATCATATTGTGCTGCACCCATAACGGTTTATTCCATTGTGACTTATTTTAGCCAGTCGTTGTTTGGTTAGTATCGATGTAATAAATGTAACTTTGTTTTCAGAAATGCTATTACTGGAAAACAATAACACAGGGTGTCCCTCAAGGTTCGATTCTCGGTCAATTCTCTTTCTGTTGCATGTCTACGACTTATCATTAAACATAAATTCACCATCCGTTCTGTTTGCTGATGACACGTCTGTCTTGATAGAAAGCGAAGAAACAGAAACGATTCCTCATAGAGTCACTGGTACATTAGACAGGCTAGAGTCATTGTTCCAGTTAAATGGTCTGAAGCTAAACATATCAAAAACGAACTTGATTCAGTTTAGAACCAAACAGTCAAAATACCAGGAAACTGGTATAAATTATAAAAGTGGAGAATTAACAGAAGTGCATTCTGCCAAATTTCTAGGTCTACATCACGATAAGAATTTAAACTGGATCACACATATTACGTACCTGTGCAGCAAACTGGGTAGTTCTGCAAATGCCACACATATATTATGAAGTGCTACTAACATATCCACTCGCAAAGTAGCGTATCAAAGTTACTTTGAATCAGTGATAAGATATGGCATTATTTTCTGGAGGAGCTCCAGTAATACATCTGCTGAAGCTCCAGAAGAAAATTATCAGAGATATGTGCACTGCACAGCAAAGATAATCATGTCGTCCATTATTACAGAAACTAAAAGTTTTGTCTGTCCCTTTCCTATACATATACGAGCTAATGGTATTTTTACACAATAAACTGGAATTGTTCATTAAAAACTAATGTGATCATCCATACAGTACAAGGAATAATTTTATGCTTCCTGCCCATAGAATGAAATTATATGCTCAGATCCCACAATGTATGGGCATGAAAGTCTACAAAAAACTTGAAGGCAAAAACATTTTAAACATGGAACTAGGAATACTAAAAAAGAAGTTACGTGAAATTCTTATCCACAAATGTTATTACTCATTACAAGAGTTCATGAAAGATGAACTGATAATTTGAGCAGAATCCAACCGCAAATTAGCATTATATTGTGAATAAAGTCCTTTATCAAGAAAGATATTTAGCTATGCTGGAAAATAAGCAAATATAGATACTACTACATAGACTAAATATAGTTTTAAAAATTAATATTAGATTCTGGTTTGTAATTTTTGACGTGTCTCCTGTAACATAATCACATGATTTGTAAGTGTATGTTGTGAGACTAATAAATCATAATTCGCAATTCACAATTTGCGGTGTATACCAGTGGTAACCTTACAAAGAGGCTAATATGATCAGTATTAGAATAGTTCAGCAGCATCTCCCTTAATCGCCGACCGGTTGTAGGCGCTACAGTCTGGAAAAACGCGACCGCTACGGTCGCAGGTTCGAATCCTGCCTCGGACATGGACGTGTGTGATGTCCTTAGGTTAGTTAGGTTTAAGTAGTTCTACGTTCCAGGGAACTGATGACCTCAGAAGTTAAGTCCCGTAGTGCTCAGAGCCATTTGAGCCATCTCCCATAATCGCACAGCAAAACTCCACTGTATCATCCATTGCGACTGTAGTGATAATGCTTAATATGTAAATTGAAGGTGGGGGTGAGGGGCGGGAAGGAAAGGAAAGGGAAGGGATTACTGATGTCAGCTGCAGCGGGACATTTCGTGCAATCAACGGCGGCGAGCGAAAACGTTTACCAGCCCGGGATTCTAACCCGGGATCTCCTGCTTAGTAGGCAGGTGCGTTAACCACTGCGCCATCCGGAATTCAGTGTGCCTCATGGCCGCTTCACACACTCATTGAGCGCCGCCTGTCCTAAGCCCCTGTCCATTTCCTCCACGCTCGCTACTTAGATATTCCCGCAGGGGGTCGGACGTACTTGTGCATCCGCACTGAAGAAGGTCCATGTAGACGAATAGGAGTCTAAGACCAACTGATCCGTTGATCGCAGTTTGTGACTGTAAACGTCGACTGTGTTTTGTAGTTGTCATTTCAGCCCTCAGGTCAAAAACTGGTATGTTGTAACTCTCCAAGCTACGTCCATTTAATCTGTTTACTGTTTTTGTATTTTGGTTTCCATCTAAAACTGCCCTCCTCCACTTCTCAAGCCCATCCCCCCCTCCTACCTTACACACTTCCCTCCAATACAAAACTAACATATCCTTGATGTTTCAGAACATTTAACCGAACCTTTCTTTCAGTCATTTCATGTCCAAATTTCTTTTCAGTCCTGTAATATTCAGTATTTACTCATTAGTTATACGATTTACCCATCTGTTCTTCACCGTTCTTCCATATCATCACATTTCCAAAGCTTCTATTCTCTTCTTATCTGAGGTGCTTATCGTTTACTCTTCACTTCTGTGTAAAGCTGCACTCCAGGAAAGTGCTTTCAGCAATGACTTCCTAACACCGCAATCTATTTTCGATGTTAACAGATTTTTTCTCAAACCCTAGTCTTGCCATCGCGAGTCTACATTTTATATTCTCTCCGCATCGTCACTTGGTCTGCTGTCCAAGTCTGAATACTTACATAATGCTTTTAATGTCTCATTTCCTGATCTAATTCTCTCAGCATCCCTAGTCTGAATTCGACTACATTCCATTATCCTTGTTTTGTTTTTGTTAGTATTCCTTCTCTAAATTTCGTTAATTTATTCTCTAAATTTTTCTTTGGTTTCCTTTACTGCTTGTTCATGTGCAGATCGAATAACATCTCCGATAGGCTACAATCCTGTATTATTCCCTTCTGAACAGCTGATTTCCTTTGATGCCCATTGACTCTTGTAACTGCCGCCTGGTTTTTGTAAAAGGTGCGTATAATCTTTCGCTCCCTGTATTACACCCCTGCTACTTCGAGAATTTCAAAGAATGTTCTACAGGTATACAAATGCTATAAACCTAAGTATGGTTTTCTCTAATCTAAGTCGTAGGATCACGTATTAATATATTTCTTAAGAAGCCAAACAGAATTTTCATGAGGTCGGCTTCTACTAATATTTCTTCTGCAAATGCTTCTGTCAGTATTTGGCAAACTTGACTCATTAAACTGGTATTTTGGTAATACTCACACCTGTCATCACACGTTTTCTTTGGATCTGGATTTACTACCTTCTTCTAGAAGATCGAGGGCATGTCTCCCTGTCTCATACATCTTGCACATCAAGTGGAATAGTTTTGTCGTGGCTGGCTCTACAAAGGATATCAGCAGTAATTCTGTGGGAGTGTCGTTTACACCTGGAAACTTGTTTAGGGTCTTTCAGTGCTCTGTCAAATTCTTCATGCAGTATCGTATCTCCCATCTAACCTTCTCTTAATTTCACTTCCATCTCTATTACACTGCTTTCACTTCCCTGGTATAGCCTCTCAATATATGCCTCCCACCTTTTAGCTTTCACTTCTTTGCTTAGTACTAGTTTTCCATCTGAGATCCTGATAGTTACACAGCTGCTTCCAAAAGCATTTTTAATTTTCCTGTAGGCGATATCTATCTTTCTCCACGTTATAAACACTCCTAACCATTCCTGTTTAACCATTTTGCAATTTGTCAGTCTCACTGTTTGTATGTCTGTATTCTTTCGCCTGCTTCATTTACTGCACTTTTACATTTTCTTCTTTTAG
The DNA here is from genome assembly GCF_023897955.1 of Schistocerca gregaria. Classification (NCBI taxonomy): domain Eukaryota; kingdom Metazoa; phylum Arthropoda; class Insecta; order Orthoptera; family Acrididae; genus Schistocerca; species Schistocerca gregaria. Next base: position 514,322,035 of record NC_064925.1, on the reverse strand, counting down.
CAGTCACATTCAATATCCCCTACGATGCAAGGATTTCTACAAGGCCTCGTTTATTTACCTGTTTGTACCTCTGCTGCCTTCACCCTTTCACCTCTCAGAGCTACCCATACGACTTCTGCTGTATTATTTTCACCTGTTTCTGTTAAACGCTGCCAAAAATTTCCTTTGAAACTTTCTGCAACTTCTGGTTCTTTCAACTCATCGAGGTCTCATCTTTTCAATTTCCTATATTTTACATTTTTTTAGTTTCAATTTACAGTTCATAATCAATAAGTCATGGTCAGAGTCCACATTTGCCCCTGGTAATGCCTTACAGCTAAATATATGGTTCCTAAATCTGTGACTTACCATTACACAATCAGTCTTACACCAAGAAGTGTGTCTAGGGTCTCTTCCACTTTCTTTCATGACTCTTAAACCGGATGTCAGCAATGATAAAATTATGCCCTGCAAAAATTCTACCAGGCGACTTCCTCTTTCATTCCTTTCCTGCACTCCATATTCTCCTGCAGTTTTTCCTTCCTTTTCCTGGTATCGACTGCGATTTCATCATAACAATTAAGTTTTCCTCTTCATTAACTATCTGAATAATTTCTGTTATCTCATCATAAAGTTTTTCAACTTCTTCACCATCTGAGGCGATAGTTGGTATATAACCTTTAACTGCTGGAGTGGCTGTTTGCTTCACATCTACCTTGCCAACGATGTTCGTAGTAGCTTACGCGCTTTCCTATTTTCTTACTCACTAATATACCTAATCCACCAGCACACTCATTTGATTTTGTATAAGGGACAGTATAATATAAATGATGGAAAAAAGTAAGTAAATTGTTTAATAGTTGAAAAGTAATCGCCGTAACTGTTAATACATTTATCCCACTGTGAGACAAGGCGATCAATGTCTTTGTGATTGCATTTGGAGTCGTGATTGTAACCAGGCGTGCACTTCTTCGTCCAGAACAAATCGACGGCAGCGAATGTCTTTGTTCAGGGCACCAAAACTACGGAAATCACATGAGCAGTGACTGGGATTGAATAGAGGATGTTAAGTGCTGCGCAGAGAACCTTCCGCTTCCATGGGAACCTATGGTGTTAGAAAATGGCAATATGATATATAAATGATATATCAACTTTCATATTTCTTAACCTTCATCGCTGTGTAAAAGCTCATATATGATTTACGTATCACGTCACGGCGATATGACACTTAAACAATAAATCAAATTAACGGAAAAGATTAGTGACGTACAGCTTCTTCTCATGCATTGCATTAAATACTGGACAGTTGTTGGCAATAGCCTCCGCAAAATTTGAGACTCAGACGATTTGACCAAAAATCACTAATATAAATTTTTAAATGACGAAAAAAATTGTGGCTGAAACAATAATGCAATCAGCAGTAGCGCAGCGCTTAGAGGTATAAAGGGTTTTGTATCACGAGATAAATCGCTGACGAAGATCAAAGAAGAATAAACCTGTAAGAGGACAGTTATTTCATTGGAAACTTTAATTGAATTATATGTCTGTTAAGCGTCGTCAAGCTCATTGCCAGCGGTTCAGAATGATTTACTTCTTTCCGTGATAAACAGTACGTCCCATTTCCCTGTGCGTAAAAGTAGCCCTTAAGCCCGTGTTTAATCTCTTCCCAATACAACGAATGGCACGTGCTACATAACGCTGGTGTTCAGTAATTCCAATTTTGCTTCGCAATGAAAGGCCTTAATAAATAAATGCCAATTAGTCACTGGGTTCTGTGGGAAAAAACAATATACTTATGTATGGTTTGGTTGGGAACAGAAAAATACACACACTGAAGTGATGCGTACAGAACAGTCAATCAATTAATTACCCACTGGTGGCAGAAACGGTGTCGCGCCGTGGTATACTGAGTCAACACAGACCGCAAAGTGACTTGGCGAGTGCCTAACAACGATCAGGCAGAATGCAGATTTGCTGTTTTACAGGAACGCTAGATCTAGGTGACAAGTGATAGAAGGGAAAGATTCAAATGCCAGCCGATGAATGATCTGACCAACTGACCAATTCATTCGGTGAAAAGTTCAGCCTCATGAGTTTGCTTCGGTTTAGAATCTCAGGATGTAAAACATACACCACAAGGGCAACTCTTGCTTTACCTTCCTATCGTATCTAGCGGGTAGTTCACGAATACAACCATTGGGACTTTGACAGACTTCTCTATCAAATAAAAGAAGCGCTAAAATGATATGCTTACTGGGAACTGAACCGCAACTAAGCAGTAAATGAGGCCGCCCGATAGGCCGTGCGGTCAAACTTACTGCTTTGAGGGCGGGAAGGAGCTCCGGTCCCCGGCACGAATCCGCCCGGCGGATTTGTGTCGAGGTCCGGTGGGCCGGCCAGTCTGTTCATGGTTTTTAGGCGGTTTTCCATCTGCCTCGGAAAATGTGGGCTGGTTCCCCTTACCCCGCCTCAGCTACACTATATCGGCGATTGCTGCGCAAACAAGTTCTCCACGTACGCGCACACCACCATTACTCTACCACGCAAACGTAGGGGCTACACTCGTCTGGTGTGAGACGTTCCCTGGGGGGTCCACCGGGGGCCGAACCGCACAATAACCCTGGGTTCGGTGTGGGGCGGCGGAGGGGTGAAGTGGACTGCGGTAGCCGTCGTGGGGTTGCGGACCACAGCGTCTGCGGCGGAGACGGAGCCTCTCCGTCGTTTCTAGGTCCCCGGTTAACATAACAAGCAGTAAATATATAAATGTCTCATTTATCTTGATCGCCCCAGTTTTTGTTGTTGTCAGGAGCCAAATAAAAAAAGTATCAACCAAATGTTGTTTAGCTAGCGCGACGACATAGCCGGGTTGTTGTCTTGCTCGTAACGTCATCCATTACGAAAGTATGAGCTCAGGTGCTCCATTCTCAAATGATACACTACATTTATTTTTCGGTTATCCACTTCCTGTCCTCAAATTCTGTTGAAAATCGTATCACCATGTAGCATTCACGTCAACATGACGTTTTTAAAAACCCAACACAAAACTGGCTTTCGTCTCCTGTATGAACACATAACGCATGTACCGAATTTACCATGACGCGTCCACTTGCTCGCGTTGGCAGTAAAGAAATGGAAATACAAGGAAAATGCACACTAGTAATTACTGTTTTACTAACTTACATTCTACATAGATCAGTAGCATTTTCACTTTCTCTTTGTTACCGCATAATGTACTCACACAAACCTTCAATCGAAGTCTGTTAATTCAGTGAAGTTTAATGTAGTATACATCTTGCTTGTGTTTCCACTTGTTTATTGGAATTTCCAGCAAGTGGACGAGCTACGTCACGTCATGTACCTACTACTTGTATTATAGCACGCATCACATAGGAAGGCACTTGCTCGTATAGAGGCGGAACGATAGGGAAGCGTGGAGGGATGAGCTGTGCCCATGCGCTGTGGCGGAGAGCGCGAAAACAATGTCCTCGTTGCCTAACCGTGTTACTGTTGCCGAACCATGTTACTGTGGTCAATGACCAGGTTCGTTTGCCTACAGGACATCGTATTGTACATTTGAATCTGTGAGGAAAATAATAAATTTTAAAACTGACTTCGATCAACCGTCGTGAGAGAAATTTTACTTTATGTCACGACGACGTTGCATCCACCGCTCCACAGATTTAATGCGCATGCAGTCTAAAGGCGAGAAGAGCTGACACAGCTTTGTGAAGACGTAGAGTACAGCTTTTCTGGTAATGACAATTATCTAAGGACGAGGTCACTGAAACTATTCGCAATAATTCTTATTTATTGCAATTTGGGCTGTATTATAAGTAAAAATGTAATACACAACAAAACTAACTCAAACACAAACAGAAAACATCATATTTCCTTAAAAACTGCTTCTACTCCACAGAATTCTTAAAAATGTGTAATATGTGTATGTGGGTATGTCTGACTGTAGCTAATTGTAATCATTGTGTATAAAAAAAGGATATCTGAAAAATTGAAAAAGACTCTCGTAAAATGGTCAGTACGTAGTCATATTTTTCGCTGTCAACGGGCATTATGAGTTCAATCTAACTTGTTAGACATTAAAAAGTGAAAGACTACTTTTATGATCCACTGAAAAAGCAAACAATTAACCATCTCCTGCGAACAGCTCTAAGAATGCTGACCGCTAAAGTTGGAAACCACTTACATCTCGACAGGTAACGCTTCCTGTCATTTTAAAGCATTTTTCAATTTGTGCCTTTGATAATGACGGGGTTTTTGACGAGTTTATCCAGCCACATTCTCATTAACTATTAAAGCATAAAACATGCTGGCAAAAACTTAACTTCTCCTTGAGCAACATGTTAAAAATTATAATCTGCATTCTTTACGGAATACAAATTGCTAATCAGTAAAGGCTGTAAAGTTCTCATATACCATGAATGCAACTGATACGCTGACAAACTCATTTTTGAACTTTGAGACTTTAAAGTCAAGAACTATTACTATTTTTCTCCAAAGTCTACCACCGTCACTGCTATCTGAGACTGTGTCCGAATCCTCTGTTTGCAAATATGCAATGATAGATTCAAGGCTTATAACCATCCGCACTTATCGGAGTTTTTTCCTGAAGCTTTTCAGCATGCCGCGCAGACTGTGCTCACACTGAAGGGTGGATGTTGTCTTTTGCTACATGCACGAGCGATCCAGTGACTGTTACCTTTTTTCCCCTCCTAACGTAGCCCAAATTAATTCCATGGAATTATACTGACAGTGATACGTGAGACCACATTCATGTGCAAGAAAGTCAAGTTTGTGTCTGTCGGGTGACATGTATAAATTAAGGAGCAACAGGAGTTCGCCAAGAGTCTGGTTTATATTAGGCGGAATATTTTTGTGTTTAAGCTGGGATATAATATCCGCTTTCCTGGTGTTTGTGCTTGAGGACAATATTATGGAAATGGAAGAGGATGTAGATGAAGATGAAATGGGAGATATGATACTGCGTGAGCGCTGAAAGACCTAAGTCGAAACAAGGCCCTGGGAGTAGACAACATTCCATTACAACTACTGACAGCCTTGGGAGAGCCAGTCATGACAAAACTCTACATCTGGTGAGCAAAACGTATGAGAAAGGCGAAATACCCCCAGACTTCAAGAAGAATATAAAAATTCCAATCCCAAAGATTGACAGATGTGAAAATTACCGAACTATCAGTTTAATGAGTCACGGCAGCAAAATACTAACTCGAATTATTTACAGATGAATGGAAAAAATGGTAGAAGCCGACCTCGGGGAAGATCAGGTGGGATTCCGTAGAAATATTGGAACACATGAGGCAATACTGACCCTATGAGTTATCTTAGAAGGTAGATTATGAAAAGGCAAACCTACGTTTCTAGCATTTGTAGACTTAGAGAAAGGTTTTGACAATGTTGACTGGAATACTCTATTTCAAATTCTGAAGGTGGCAGGGGTAGAATACAGGGAGCGAAAGGCTATTTACAATTTGTACAGAAACCAGATGGCAGTTATAAGAGTCGAGGGACATGAAAGGGAAGCAGCGGTTGGGAACGGAGTGAGACTGGTTTGTAGCCTCTCCCCGATGTTATTCAATCTGCATATTGAGCAAGCAGTAAAGAAAACAAAAGAAAAACTCGAAGTAAGTATTAAAATCCATGGAGAAGAAATAAAAACTTTAAGGTTCGTCGATGACATTGTAATTCTGTCAGAGACAGCAAAGGACCTGGAAGAGCAGTCGATCGGAATGGACAGTCTCTTGAAAGGAGGATATAAGATGTACATCCACAAAAGCAAAACGAGAATAATGGAATGTAGTCGAATTACGTCGGGTGAAGCTGAGGGAGTTAGATTATGAAATGTGTCACTTAAAATAGTAAAGGAGTTTTGCTATTTGGGGAGCAAAATAACTGATGATTGTCATAGCAGAGAGGATATAAAATGTAGACTACCAACGGCAAGAAGAAGAGAAATTTGTTAACATCGAGTATAGATTTAAGAGTCAGGAAGTCGTTACTGAAAGTATTTGTATTGAGTGTAGACAGGTATGGAAGTGAAACATGGACGATAAATAGTTTGAACAAGAAGAGAATAGAAGCCTTCGAAATATGGTGCTACAGAAGAATGCTGAAGATTAGATGAGTAGATCACATAACTAATGAGGAGATACTGAATAGAATTGGGGAGAGGGGGAGTTTGTGGCACAACTTGACTAGCTTGCCTAGCAGAAGGAATCGGCTGGTAGGACATGTTCTGAGGTATCAAGGGATCACAAATTTAGCATTGGAGGGCAGCGTGGAGGGTAAAAATCGTAGAGGAAGACCAAGAGATGAATACACTAAGCAGATTCAGAATGATGTAGGTTGCAGTAGGTACTGGGAGATGAAGAAGCTTGCACAGGATAGAGTAGCATGGAGACCTGCATCAAACCAGTCTCAGGACTAAACACCATAGCAACAACTTGCTTGGTGTTCCCTGTGCAACAGATGAATGATAACTGGCATCGTACACTACAATGACCGACTTCGAGACAAGGTATGGTAAGAATGTTCAGTGAACCACTTCATGAAACGTACTGTGTTCAATTCCGAATGGTATCACTACTGTTTTTCTTACACCTACTTACTTTCAGAAACAAAACCAGAAGGACAAGGAGCATACAAAATATTTGTCTGAGAACTTATTCCTATGGGAATTTTGAAAACGCCAGTAGCATTTCTCACTTTCCAGCAAGTATTCGAGGAATGATTCTGATTCATTCATGTTTCATCAAGGTAATATACCGCTGCACTACCTCCTTCTCTTGTATCATGCATCTTTGTAAGAGATGTTTTTTATGCTGCATCTATGTCACTTCTTTCAACTAAAAACTGTCTTCTTAACATATTTGGAACTAATATCTTTTAAAATTCTTTACATTGACGAAGCGCTACCTCCGAATCCAATTTTCTCATGCCTAATTATAACAAGTTTTTGTGATGTCAGGTATTCACCATTTACACGGAGCGCTTTAAAACATCGTTGTCAAAACCGTTCACTTGTATTACAGGTTTCTTGAGATTTCGATGCTGTCCAGGAGACAGGAAACTAACTTTTCCTAATGTTTGCGCACTTCTCTCTACGGTTCTTTTGCCGACATCACACACTTCTGCCGTCTGTTCTTGTCTTCCAGTGTCAACAGTATGAGTCCCGCTTTCAAATCCATGTCTGACAAAGTTATAAATGCGGTAAATAATCCCCTTTGCCTGTTTGTGAAACACTTCACATTTACTGTTGTCACCTGACATTTTTCCATTCGCTCTAAAACATTTACTGATACACATTAATAGTTAAAAAAGCAGAAAAAAAGGCGCTTCAGTGAACAATTCGGTCGACTCGAAGTACGGCAACAGTGCAGCATGCAGTAGAGAGATTCTTGCCGTCTAACTGTATCTTGCTTCCAGCTGCTCGGAAAGAGAATGACTCTTATTGGCTACCAGCGTTTTATGGAGGGGGATGAAGAGAAAGGCTAAAAATTTGTCCGCCTTCCTATACGGCGTGAACTTCAGTACAAGCGAATCAGAGTCGGTTTTGTGTTCCGTTTATAATAACGTCATGGTATACCTTGATATACTTTTTACAGTTCTTGAGGAAACGATGTGGATTAGCAAATTTAAAAAAAAACAGGCTGGTATTTAAAAAAGACGTACTGTTCTTCACAATTATATTCGTAATGAACAAAGTTACATGAAAGGCAATCACATTGGTTAATGTCCCCCCCTGGCAGGTAAACAGCATTTGCTTGTTTCATTTTTATTTTATTTCTGGATAAAAATATTCTGTTTATAGGAATGATTTTCGGAGCTACATGTAATCACAGTAGGCAGTCACATATTGGTGTCAGACCGAACAGCAACGAGGGAGATCTTTTGGTTTGTGCTGACACTCGGCGGTGGCTACACAGAAAGAGCAGTATACCACATTCGCTCGATGGCATTCACAAAATGCCACTACTAGCCAAGCTTGGACAAGTTACGTTTGCTAACCCTGTTATATGTGGCTGCCTGTGTAGGAAAAATCTAATGATGCAGAGACAATGCTCAAAGGAATCGAAAAGTTACGTACATTTTTTTCTCAGAAACCAGAATTTATGGCACTGTCACTACATTTCTCCAGCACACACACGATAAGTTGCAATGAACGTAAAAGTAGAGCTGAATGTTAGGTGAGCTAAGCCCGTTATGTGGGGCTGAGTTAATGACCAAAACTCCCACGTACTGCTGAAATATACGAGTAATATCCGTCTCCGTCACGTTTTGTCTTTAGTTGTTATGGAGCATGAACAGGGAAGAAAAGGAATGTCGTTTGCACACGGTGGGAGAAAAATTGCTGAGCGGTTTGGACCATCTGCGAGAGGGACAATGGTGGCGCACAGCACTCGCCCCCTATCGACTGGGTGAGCACGGGTGCGGTATTTCAGCGAGAAGGCGAAACGCGCGCCGCATCCGTCACACACCAGCTGCTTTTGAATGCGGAGCTCTGCTCGGACAACGCCGCAGCCGCCATCGCCGGTGCTGTTGGATTTCTCTCCACTCCTAGGTAAACACGTTGCTGCATACCAAATGCCTGATTTAGTGCGCTGCTGGATGATTACCAGTGGATGACAGGGGTCTTCGTAACTGTCACTAAGTTGCAGCGACGTTAGATGTGTGGACTAGATGGCAGAGGGCAGGGCCGGCTCTAGGGGGAGCGAACCGTGCCGTCGCCCAGCGCGTCAGATTTTAGGAGGGCGGCAAATTCATCTTGCATAAATAAAGAACTGTGAGAATAAGTAGGAAACATAAATTATTTATAAAATCAAGTCGCTTACTGAAAATTATCTACGGTACAGAAACAGTGTGCTCCGACTTATGAAAGAAACATTGACTTCCACAAAGAATTGGAAACATTTATTGCTGAATATAATGATATACAGGGTGGTCTATTGATAGTGACCGGGCCAAATATCTCACGAAATAAGCATCAAACGAAAAAACTACAACGAACGAAACTCGTCTAGCTTGAAGGGGAAACCAGTTGGCGCTATGGTTGGCCCGCTAGATTGCGCTGCCATAGATCAATCGGCTATCAACTGCTTTTTTTAAAAATAGTAACCCCCAATTATTATATATTCGTATAGTAAGTAAAGACTTATAGTACGTATCATGTAACATTCCACCAGTGCGGACGGTATTTGTTTAGTGATACATTCCCCGTGTTAAAATGGACCGTTTTACCAATTGCGGAAAAGATCGACATCGTGTTGATGTATGGCTATTGTGATCAAAATGCCCAACGGACGTGTGCTATGTATGTTGCTCGGTATCCTGGACGACATCATCCAAGTGTCCGGACCGTTCGCCGGATAGTTACGTTATTTAAGGGAACAGAAAGTGTTCAGCCACATGTGAAACGTCAACCACGACCTGCAACAAATGATGATGCCCAAGTAGGTGTTTTAGCTGCTGTTGCGGCTAATCCGCACATCAGTAGCAGACAAACTGCGCGAGAATCGGGAATATCAAAAACGTCGGTGTTGAGAATGCTACAGCAACATCGATTGCACCAGTACCATATGCATCAGGAATTGCATGGCGACGACTTTGAACGTCGTGTACACTTCTGCCACTGGGCACAAGAGAAATTACGGGACGATGACAGATTCTTTGCACGCGTTCTATTTAGCGACGAAGCGTCATTCACCAACAACGGTAACGTAAACCGGCATAATATGCACTATTGGGCAACGGAAAGTCCACGATGGCTGCGACAAGTGGAACATCAGCGACCTTGGCGGGTTAATGTATGGTGCGTCGTTATGGGAGGAAGGATAATTGGCCCCCATTTTATCGATGGTAATCTAAATGGTTCAGTGTATGCTGATTTCCTACGTAATGTTCTACCGATGTTACTACAAGATGTTTCACTGCATGACAGAATGGCGATGTACTTCCAACATGATGGTTGTCCAGCACATAGATCGCGTGCATGTGACACGACATTGAATAGCATATTTCATGACAGGTGGATTGGTCGTCGAAGCACCATACCATGCCCTGCACGTTCACCCGATATAACGTCCCCGGATTTCTTTCTGTGGGGAAAGTTGAAGGATATTTGCTATCGTGATCCATCGACAACGCCTGACAACATGCCTCAGCGCATTGTCAATGCATGTGTGAACATTACGGAATGCGAACTATTCGCTGTTGAGAGGAATGTCGTTACACATATTGCCAAATGCATTGAGGTTGGCCGGCCAAAGAGGCCGTGCGGTTCAAGGCGCTGCAGTCTGGAACCGCGAGACCGCTACGGTCGCAGGTTCGAATCCTGCCTCGGGCATGGATGTGTGTGGTGTCCTTAGGTTCGTTAGTTTTAACTAGTTCTAAGTTCTAGGGGACTAATCACCTCAGAAGCTGAGTCCCATAGTGCACAGAGCCATTTGAACCATGTTTGAACCATTGAGGTTGACGGACATCATTTTGAGGATTTATTGCATTAATGTGGTATTTACAAGTAATCACGCTCTAACAGCATGCGTTCTCAGAAATGATAAGTTCACAAAGGTACATGTATCACATTGGAAAAACCGAAATAAAATGTTCAAACGTACCTACGTTCTGTATTTTAATTTAAAAAACCTACCTGTTACCAACTGTTCGTTTGAAATTTGTGAGCCATATGTTTGTGACTATTACAGCGCCCTCAGTCTCAGTGCGAAAAAAGTGGTCCAAATAAAACATTCATATATCTTTACATACTGCACGAATATGTAATGAAAATGGGGGTTCCTACTTAAAAAAAAAAAAAAAAAACGCTGTTGGTATCCGTTTCATCTATGGCAGCGCCATCTAGCGGGCCAACCATAGGGCTATCTGGTTTCCCCCTTCAACCTAGACAAGTTTCGTTCTTTGTAGTTTTTTCGTTTGACTCGTATTTCGTGAGATATTTGGCTCGGTCACGATCAATGGACCACCCTGTAGACAATTGTTCTATACGTATATAAAATAAAAAATGCCTGTATCATGATATTACGTTCTATTACCATTATTCAAAGAGACATTTCATTCGTCACACGTAGTACACCACAACTTGTTATCTATTTCGCATAACGGTATAGTGAAACAGGAGACAGCCGGATCCCGCCAATGTTCGCGAATTAGAAAACGGATTTGAAGTTTTAAGTATTTGGCTACTTTTTAGTTACTTAGCAGTATTTTTACGTATCTTCCACAGACTGCACAAACCTATTTATGACATGGAGCAATTATAAACACAATAATACGTTCAATGCGTAATTTTTCATTTTCAACACTACGATAACGAAGATGTTTCAAAGTATGGCCTCTCCCTTCATCTTTAATTTGTACTAGATTTATGCATAACCATTTCAAATACTGGTACTTCACGCACGTTTTCTATTTAAATTATTGTAAATCTATTTAAAAACGATATACAGTAGATTGTGCATTGAAATACCTGAGACGGTTTTGATGATTCATATTTCTCTGCAACGAAATGCAGATCTTGTGTTACACACAATCCATTCAAAATGATAAATTTGTTTGACGTTAGCATTAAAACTTCCAATTCTTCATAAAAAGCTGCAATTATGTTTGAAATATCTAATAATTTGCTAATAAATAAAATCAACAGCAAAATATGGATATCTTCTTTTAGAGGCTGTAGATAATAAAAAGTGAGTCTTAATGGATGCTTCGACTTGAGTTTACCGGAAAAATATTTTTTGGAGTTGGCAGCCGTTCTCAGTATGCAGCAGTGAGCTCAAAGAAGATAATCTGGAGGCAGCACTGTGTGTTACGAAGTCGTGTCGCTCGACATCTTTGGCCGCCATGTTCCTGAATGTATATCTGTCTCTCTCTGTCCATCTGTCAGTATACAGCTGTTCCGCAATTAGACAAGCAAAATTTTATTTTCCCATTATCATGGGCACAAAAACATCGCATTTTATCTGAATTTTGTATTTTTGACATTCCTGCCTGCTCAGTCTGGCAATTATTTGAACAGGAACCATTAAATACCTACAGCAAATAAAGAACCGTAGCCTACTGTTTAAAAATATCCTCTTCACATTATCAGCTGAAAAACTGTAAAGCAAAGCTTCCTTGAAGACACAGCAATTTCGTAATTTGATTGTAACTATTATGACATCTTTCATTAAAAGTTTGACGACTTTCATTCGAAATGGAATGCACTGTGTGGTGAATTGATGGGGCTAGCGCAGACAGTTTTTATGTTTCACGATTTATCTCGAAACAGTTTGAAGCGCCGGCCGGAGTGGCCAAGCGGTTCTAGGCGCTACAGTTTGCAACCGCGCAACGGCTACTATCACAGGTTCAAATCCTGCCTCGGGCATGGATGTGTGTGATGTCCTTAGGTTAGTTAGGTTTAAGTAGTTCTAAGTTCTAAGGGACTGATGACCTCAGAAGTTAAGTCCCGTAGTGCTCAGAGCCATTTGAACCATTTGAACAGGTTGAGGCAAATTTTTAACATTTAATGAATTTCGATTAACCAGTTTTCATACTAAAATGATCATTAAAGTGATTCTATGTTCAGGTGTCCTTTTCTTTAAGTTCATTGGTCAGCTGTGCCATTGTCAAAATCTGTTTGTTTCGTCGGCCTACAGCCATATGCAATCTTCTTATCTTCTTTCATAAATCTGCTTTTTTTGGTGATGGAAGGTTTGCCTGAATTCCTTTATTTTCAGCAACTGCTTCACGAGACTTTTCCAATTGTTCACCTGCGTGATATACATCCTGCAAGAAAGGAGGTCATTGCAATTTTGCATACATCACAACAGTTAAAAATTATAAAGCCTTCATAAGCAAGCTTAAAAGAATCAGTATAAATATAGGCCTATTGACTTTTATTTTGTTTAGACCTATACAGTTATAATTCAAAGCTTGTAATATATTCCACTTACTTGTGTACTAGCAGGTTCTTTACGAATCAATTGTCGCTTTGCAGTCATCTTTTCCTGCATATGTTTCGGAAAATCAAAGACGGATGGGACGGCATCTTCTTTTAACAGTCTTAATGATGCTCCTGGCCTCCCTTGATAGCATTTTCGGTAAAGTGTCTGTTGCATATCGTACTGTACGCAGTAGTACTTGTATCTACGAACTGCTTGCACTCATAACTTCAGAATTTCCGGACGAGGAAATGGAAACCTGCATAAACAAGAGGCAAATACAGAACTGAATCCAATAAATATCGTCTGCAGAAGTGTAATTTATATATGAAATACAGTGCGGCAGAAACACTAGTACTGAACAAAAATATAACTTACCTATGAAACTGAACTCCACTGCTTTTCCTCTGGAGTTCTTTACAACCATAAGCTACATAATATTTCTCCATTATAGCTTCACAAACTTAATAAATCGTTCACGAACGAATGCTTATCAAACAATACGACCTATACGTAAGGGGTTGCCAACTTAAGAAAATTGATCGTCACGATTTCCAAGGGTCAAAAGCACAGCAGTTGTATTTTCATTGAGATCACTGGTTGGCAGTTTCATTATACAGCAACAATTGTCACTTGCCTTATTTGTTAATAGCTAAGTAGCGAGTTTAGTGTTTGATATAGTGGAACTTTGGATTGTGACGCTGATACAGGTCTGTATGAGGTACACGTATTAGAAACATATTTCATTTGCCAGACACAATTTACTTTCGTATATTAACTTCGAGCAATAGTCAGGTTGGTAAAGACAGTTCTATCACCGGCCATATCATTCCTTTTGTAGGCCGTTCAGTAAAGACAATAACGATTGGGTTAAAAGTTGATAATTGTACATTCAGCTGGCAGTGCCAATGTGTTATTAGTTTTGTGTGAAAACGCTTTCTCACTGTGAAGCGATGTGATTTCATTGGGCCATAACTTAGTGCGAATGTTAAAAACTGTTGCAATGTGTGACGGCAGAAAGCGCCTTTCAGGCAGCCAGTATAGGAAAAGATGAACGGAAAGAGAAAATATAGACAAAAAACTAAAAGTTTGGTTAGATTAATTTTTCCAACCTAAAGAAGATTTTAATCACTATGATCCAAGCACAAATGCAGATGTAGACGTAAATCAGGGCAAGCCTTCAGTAGATCAAGGTGTACCTTCAACGTTGCATGGTAAACATGACACTGTATGCAAGTTCTGTGATGAATGTGAAACTGTTCCAGGTGATTCTAGCAAGTGTTCATCTGATGCTCAAACTGTCAGTGACATAGTTGATTCAGATCCCGTAACATTATCCAGCAAAATAGATGATTTTGTTAGGACAACGTTAGTCAAAAGAGGGCCTCCAGGACAGATAGTGGAATTTGAAAGCTGTCCTAAGGATGATTCTAATCGTAGCTTTACCTCTAAAAAATACATTTACAGATTGTGCAGTGCTAAAATTGTTCACGGGAAGTGCTTAGTCTATTCAAAAAGTGCAAATGCTGTTTTCTTGTTTCAGATGTCAACTTTTGACTTCTGGTGATTATTATAACTGGCTGCAGATTTCTGAGACAGTCCCAAGAACACTTAGAATCGTACCAAAAGCGAGTGGAGCTCACCAAAAGATTAAAATCTGGCAATGTTGTCCATGCAGAAACCCTGCAGATATTAATAGCAGAAATCTGGCACTGGAAAGGTGTAAGCGAATGCGTTATAGCAATTATCCACTTTTTGGCTAAAGATTGCCTTCACTTAATAGGAACTTCAGACAAACTGTTCACTTACAACACTGGGAATTTTTTAAAACTGGTCGAATTTTTGGTAAATTTGAATCAGCTCTCGATGAACATGTAAGGGGAACAACACAACGTGAAAATAAGTATCGGCATTATCTGGGTAAAAACATACAAAACAAAGTAATTATCACTCTCCATCAAAAAATTAATAATAAAATATTGTCTTTATTGAGATCTGCTAAATACACTCCTGGAAATGGAAAAAAGAACACATAGACACCGGTGTGTCAGACCCACCATACTTGCTCCGGACACTGCGAGAGGGCTGTACAAGCAATGATCACACGCACGGCACAGCGGACACACCAGGAACCGCGGTGTTGGCCGTCGAATGGCGCTAGCTGCGCAGCATTTGTGCACCGCCGCCGTCAGTGTCAGCCAGTTTGCCGTGGCATACGGAGCTCCATCGCAGTCTTTTAAACACTGGTAGCATGCCGCGACAGCGTGGACGTGAACCGTATGTGCAGTTGACGGACTTTGAGCGAGGGCGTATAGTGGGCATGCGGGAGGCCGGGTGGACGTACCGCCGAATTGCTCAACACGTGGGGCGTGAGGTCTCCACAGTACATCGATGTTGTCGCCAGTGGTCGGCGGAAGGTGCACGTGCCCGTCGACCTAGAACCGGACCGCAGCGACGCACGGATGCACGCCAAGACCGTAGGATCCTACGCAGTGCCGTAGGGGACCGCACCGCCACTTCCCAGCAAATTAGGGACACTGTTGCTCCTGGGGTATCGGCGAGGACCATTCGCAACCGTCTCCATGAAGCTGGACTACGGTCCCGCACACCGTTAGGCCGTCTTCCGCTCACGCCCCAACATCGTGCAGCCCGCCTCCAGTGGTGTCGCGACAGGCATGAATAGAGGGACGAATGGAGACGTGTCGTCTTCAGCGATGAGAGTCGCTTCTGCCTTGGTGCCAATGATGGTCGTATGCGTGTTTGGCGCCGTGCAGGTGAGCGCCACAATCAGGACTGCATATGACCGAGGCACACAGGGCCAACACCCGGCATCACGGTGTGGGGTCGATCTCCTATACTGGCCATACACCTCTGGTGGTCGTCGAGGGGACACTGAATAGTGCACGGTACATCCAAACCGTCATCGAACCCATCGTTCTACCATTCCTAGACCGGCAAGGGAACTTGCTGTTCCAACAGGACAATGCACGTCCGCATGTATCCCGTGCCACCCAACGTGCTCTAGAAGGTGTAAGTCAACTACCCTGGCCAGCAAGATCTCCGGATCTGTCCCCCATTGAGCATGTTTGGGACTGGATGAAGCGTCGTCTCACGCGGTCTGCACGTCCAGCACGAACGCTGGTCCAACTGAGGCGCCAGGTGGAAATGGCATGGCAAGCCGTTCCACAGGACTACATCCAGCAACTCTACGATCGTCTCCATGGGAGAATAGCAGCCTGCATTGCTGCGAAAAGTTGATATACACTGTACTAGTGCCGACATTGTGCATGCTCTGTTGCCTGTGTCTATGTGCCTGTGGTTCTGTCAGTGTGATCATGTGATGTATCTGACCCCAGGAATGTGTCAATAAAGTTTCCCTTTCCTGGGCCAATGAATTCACGGTGTTCTTATTTCAATTTCCAGGAGTGTATTATAGTTTACTTTTGGACTGTACACCAGATACTCCTGGTGGTGAGCAAATGACAGTGATAGTGCGTTTTGTGAATGTGACTTCTACTGGTCTCGACACATGTGATGTAAATATTAGTGATAATTTTCTTGGATTTATACCCGTAAGATACAATCTGTTTTGGGGTTCACAGCGTTGGCCATTAGAAGAAATGAAAATATGTTTCGAGAACTTGAGGGGACAGGGCTATGAAATTGGTTCTAACTTAGGAATGCGGAAGAGGATTTTAGTAGTAAATCCTAAGGTGTGTGTTTCTTGCAGTAGCTGTTCCTTCAATCAGTTGTGAATGGTGCTGCAAAGGCATCATAATATGCGGTTACATTCTGTTGATGACTGGAAACATCTTGCCTGGTCGGAAGAGTCTCGTTTCAAATTGTTTCGCGCGGGTAGACGTATATGAGTATGTAGACATCCTTTTGAATCTATGGACCCTGCTTGTCAGCAGGGGACTGTTCATGCTGGTAGAGTCTCTGTGATGGTGTGGGGCGTGTGCGATAGGAGTGATATGGGACCCTTGATGCTTCTAGAAGCGGGTGACAGTTACGTAAGCAACCTATCTGATCACCTGCATCCGTTCATGTCCATTGTGCATTCCGACGCACTTAGGCAATTCCAGCAATACAATGCGACACACCACACGTTCATAAATGCTGTAGAGTGGCTCCAGGAACACTCTTTTGAGTTTAAACACTTCCAATGGCCATTAAACTCCCCAGACTTGAACATAACTGAAGCATATCTGGGACGTCTTCGAACGTGCTGCTCAGAAGAGAGCTCCACCCCTCGTACTCTCACGGATTTATGGACAGCCCTGCAGGATTCATGGTGTCAGTTCCCTCCAGCACTACTTCAGACATTAGTCGAGTCCATGCTAAGTCACGTTGCAGCACTTCTGATTGCTCGCGGAGGCCTACACGATATTAGGCAGGTATACCAGTTTCTTCCTCGTCATTAGTTATGTGATCTGTTCCTCAATTCTATTCAATACCTCCTCATTATTGAATCGAATTGGGGAGAAGAGGAGTTTATGGCACAACGTGACTAGAGGAACGGATCGGTTGGTAGGAAATGTTCTGAGGCATCAAGGGATCACCAATATAGTACTGGAGGCCAGCGTGAAGGGTAAAAATCGTAGAGGGAGGCAATAAATGAATTCACTAAGCAGATTCAGAAGTATGTAGGTTGCATTAGGTACTGGGAGATGAAGAAGCTTGCACAGGATAGAGTAGCATGGGGAGCTACATCAAACCAGTCTCAGGACTGAAGAACACAACAACAACAACAGAACGAGTTTTTTTGGCTCTTCAGTCTACGTGACATAAATAGCCGTATCTTTTGATTGCATTGGTTTAGAAGCATCAGTTTTTTACTCCGCAAAAGAATCATAGATCTCAGTATGTGACACAAATTTCAATGTGAAATGTCACCCGTTCCTGAGGAAAAGTGTTTTTAACACTCGAACATATAGAGGGAAAACGATGCTATAAAGGTGTCGTTTCTACCAACTGAAGCACGGAACCGTGAAAATGAGAATTCAGGCCGGACAGTCTGGAACCGCGCGACCGCTATGGTCGCAGGTTCGAATCCTGCCTCGGGCATTGATGTATGTGATGTCCTTAGGTTGGTTAGAATTAATTAGTTCTACGTTCTAGGGGACTGATGACCTCAGAAGTTAAGTCCCCTAGTGCTCAGAGCCATTTGAGGAGTAAATTTCAGTTGGCATTTGGTTTTGTATTTATCAGCAGATCTGAAGGTGAGTGACAGTGCCTGAAACAGATAATCGTGAAAATAATAAACAGCGCTCTGCTGAGTGCAAAAAAAAGTATTTTCCTAGAAATAATGTTCCCTATTAACTGAGAAGTATGTCCAGTTTAGAAAAATATGATAACGATCTGCAGTGGATATCTTCACGCAATCGGTTCATTTCCTCTCAGCATGTAAAGATAAATGTCAGTGCAGGACCGTATGAAAGAAAAATATCCTCTTCAGTGCTTTCACCTCGGGGCTAGGGAGAGAGTGCACCGGTTTAGATCTGCGATGGCCGGCGGCCGCACATTAGATTCCGCTGTTCGATGAGAGTCGTAGAGGGCGCGGCTAGCTGGGTTCCTAATGGAAAATCGGCCGCTTCCTTTTTTCGCATCATTAATTTCGCCGATATTATACTTCGCCGGGGCATCGCGGGCGGGCCTCCTCCGGCAGAAAAAAAGGCGGAAAAATGAGTTCGGAACAGGAAAAAAAAACCACACGCAACGGTGTCCGGTGTGTACGGCGGGGCCTCCGCTGACAGTACATAGAACACAGGCACTCCCTCAGAGCGGCGAGTCCGCTTTTTTCGTTTTTTTTTTTTTTTTTTTTTGCCCGTTATCCCTTTTTGGGCACTCTCCTCTGTCTCCAGGCCGCGTCGATCACACAGGCCCGGGTCGGCCCCCCATCCGCTCGATAAGCTATCGCTATTTCATCGCGTCTCCTCGCCTCTGCTCGTCATTTTTTCCCCTTTCCTCCTCCGTTTTTGTACTTTTTTTTTTAGCCAGCTCTGCTCCGTGTTAAAAAAATGCGCTGGTGCGGGCGGCGGCCGGCAGGATGTTGTGCAGAATACAAAACCAATCTGCGGGAGCCGTCGGCCAATCGCAGCGCGTCGATCCGGTCGCGCGTATCATTTGATTAGCAGGCGGCCACTTCCTCCCGCTAATTAGACAAATAACGCCGCCTAACGAGATTACGGTGCCGAAATGGAAAAGAATAAGGGCAAAAGAAAAAAAAAAAAAAAAGCGAACTCGCTCCGCCGGGGCCTGCGATATTAATTAGAGGGTCAGTATGGCGGAGCCGCTCCTGCTTCGTGGCGGAAATCACTGTGCGGGATCTGATTTTTTGTGCAGCGAGCGGCACGGTAGCCACGCAGTGGAGCGGTCCACTCGTGTTAACGCTACAGCTTTCTTTACCTGCGTTTGGCGGAAAGAATCCACGAAACGCGAGTAGTGGTGGGGCTTCTTCACGACTTCAACGTATTTTGTATTGCCATGAAGTTGCCCGAAGATGGAACAACAGTTTCTTCGAAATCGATAGCGAGTGAAAACCAAAATAAACACAGGTGATTGGAGAAAAAGTCGTAAAAGTATAGCTTTTACTCTCCTTAAGTCTGGCCCGTTGGTCAAGGATAAAATACATGTTTAGAAACACTCTATAATGCATAATTTAGCTACGGTCGCAGGTTCGAATCCTGCCTCGGGCATGGATGTGTGTCATGTCCTTAGGTTGGTTTGGTTGAATTAGTCTTAAGTTCTAGGGGAATGATTACCTCAGATGTTAAGTCCCATAGTGCTCAGAGCCATTTGAACCACTTTTGCATAATTTAGCACACATGACATGGTGTACTAACATATGGCGCTAATGTTCCCTATTCTCTGTGTTTTCCTGTATAAAGTACTGGGTGATCAAAAGGTCAGTATAAATCTGTAAACTTAATAATCCACAGAATAATGTAGATAGAGAGGTAAAAATTGACACACATGCTTGGAATGACATGGGGTTTCATCAGAACAAAAAAAGTATTGCTAGACGCGTGAAGGAGCTCTTGCGAGCGTCGTTTGGTGATGATTGTGTGCTCAGCCGCCACTTTCGTCATGCTTGGCCTCCCAGATCCCGAGACCTCAATCCGTGCGATTATTGGCTTTGGGGTTACCTGAAGTCGCAAGTTCAAATTCAAATGGCTCTGAGCACTATGGGACTCAACTGCTGTGGTCATCAGTCCCCTAGAACTTAGAACTACTTAAACCTAACTAACCTAAGGACATCACGCACATCCATGCCCGAGGCAGGATTCGAACCTGCGACCGTAGCAGTCCCACGGTTCCGGACTGGGCGCCTAGAACCGCGAGACCACCGCGGCCGGCAAGTCGCAAGTGTAGCGTAATTCACCGACATCTCTAGGGATGTTGAAAGACAACATCCGACGCCAATGCCTCACCATAACTCCGGACATGCTTTACAGTACTGTTCACAACATTATTCCTCGACTACAGCTATTGGTGAGGAATGATGGTGGACATATTGAGCATTTCCTGCAAAGATCATCATCTTTACTTTGTCTTACTTTGTTATGCTAATTGTTGCTATTCTGATCAGATGAAGCGCCGTCTGTCGGACATTTTTTGAACTTTTGTATTTCTTTGGTTCCACTAAAACCCCATGTCATTCCAAGCATGTGTGTCTATTTGTACCTCTATCTACATTATTCCGTTATTTATTCAGTTTTCAAATTTATTCTGACTTTTTGATCACCCGGTATATGAAAACTCCTACAGTTAATGTGAATTCAAGGCTAACACTGCTAAGCTGTTAACTAGCAATAGAATTTTATTGTTACGTAATAGTAATGAATGTAAACTTACACAGAGGCTGTAATTTTTATTTTGAGATTTGAAAATAATCGTTTCGGATAGTTGAAGCAGATAATAAGTTCAATAAATATGACTGAACTAAGAAGTAATAATTGTTTCGAAAAACGCAGGTAACACTGGCCGTCCCATATGTTTCAGTGTTATACTTTAGAAATAATGGAATAGTTCCTTTAGTGCCAGGGTCAAGGCTTGACTGATATCTTTATAGACGATATTGCGTACCTACAATCGTTGGAAAATGAAACTATTATTGAAGAAGGTAGGGGGAGAAATGAAAGTAAAGGGAAGGAACTAATTATATGAACTGCAACAAGAGTTTTTGTGGAATCAGCGACTACGAGTGAAAACGTGTGCAGGACTGTGAGTCGAACCTGTGGTCTCCTGTTTACAAGGCAGCAGCGGTAACCACTGCGCCACCTGGGCACAGCGTTCATCGAAAATTCGCTGACCACCTCTGCACGCTTCCCGGCCGACTAAAACTCCCACATAGCACCACCTATCTGCGGTCCTTGTCTATGTCCTCCGTGCTCGCTAATTTTAGATTCCCACTGGAGGTTGAAGGTATATGTACATCCGCACTGAAGGTTGTGTGTGTATTTATTGTCCATCGATGCGAATCTGTTGTATGAATATGTGGTGTCTGTTCGTTCGGATATGTACGAAAGAACGGTCGCCATGCATTCATATACCACTAGTATATAAAATAATTGAAGCGAAGTGCAGGGTCAGGAAGAACAGGATTTATGATCAGGTGGCTATGCGGTTATCAGTACAAAATAAAATGGGGGAAATGCTCCAGTGAGTCACATACTGAATAAGGAAATATGAATACGTGTGAGCTACTATTTACAGCATAATGAACGCATTATATACACAAAGTAGGCACAGAGCTAACACCTATTCAGTAGTGCATGTTTATATGCCTACAAGCCCCACAGATGACAGGGACTGAAAGAATATACAATAAGATTAAATTATTTACATGTTTGAATTAGTTGAAAATATAATAATGGTGGGGGACTGGAATTAAATAGTTTGGATAGAAAGATAAGAAAAAATATTGGGAGAATATGTTCTTAGGGAAAGGACGAAATGTTAAAAACGGTAGAATTCTGCCCACAGTGTAATTTAATCATTCTGACATGTGGTTTAAGAGCAATGAAAGACTGCTGTATGTAGAGTTGACCTCGAGATGATGGAAGATTTCAGATTACATAATGCAAGAGAGAGATTCTGAAACGAGATTTGAAACTTCAAAACATTTCCATGGGCAGGTTTGCACTCTAATCCTTAACGGCTACGAAGTTCGGGGATCAGACCTGGATAAGCGGAAAGAAGCAAGTGTTGTGATGAGTTTCAAAGCGACCGTTAGTCAACTAGTGACTGAAACAGGGAACAGTAACACAGCAGAAGAAGAATGAGACGTTCAGAAATATGGTGCAACAAAGGAAGAAGAGGAACATCTAAGCAAACAGACAAGACTCACTAGAAATCTATGGATAACACAAATTTTTTTTAACCGATGAAACAGCAAAATATAAAAACATAGCGGGCGGAGCACATAAAACGAAACGTAGATACCTAAAAAATTAAAGTGGCAAGAAGAACTAATTGGAAAAGCTGGACTATATAAGTTAAATCATGTTATGGAGAGGGAAGAAAAGAAGATGAAGAGAAGATATGGTAACGTGATGAAAATTTGGCATAGCACTGAAGTACCTAAATCAAAATAAAGCACCAGGAGTAGACGACATTCCGTCAAAATTGTTGATATTCATGGGAGGAGATACCATCACAGGAGTGTTCCACATGGTAAGTAAGACATATGCTGCTGACGAAATATCCTCTGCCTCGAAGAAGAATGCAATTATTCCAATTCGGAAGATATACTGACACGAATTGAGTGTAGAGGAATGGAGCAGCTAGCCCACCTAGAGGAAGACCGGTTAGCGTGACCTAAGATTTTTGTTAGGAGAGCAAACATCCATTTATAGCATTTGTATATATGCTGAAAGCTTCCGACAATGTTGACAGGACTACACTCTAAACCTACATTTATAGCATTTGTAGATACAGGGTGTTTCAAAAATGACCGGTATATTTGAAACGGCAATAAAAACTAAACGAGCAGCGATAGAAATACACCGTTTATTGCAATACGCTTGGGACAACAGTACATTTTCAGGCAGACAAAATTTCGAAATTACAGTAGTTACAATTGTCAACAACAGATGGCGCTGCGGTCTGGGAAACCCTATAGTACGATATTTTCCACATATCCACCATGCGTAGCAATAATATGGCGTAGTCTCTGAATGAAATTACCCGAAACCTTTGACAACGTGTCTGGCGGAATGGCTTCACATGCAGATGAGATGTACTGCTTCAGCTGTTCAATTGTTTCTGGATTCTGGCGGTACACCTGGTCTTTAAAGTGTCCCCACAGAAAGAAGTCACAGGGCTTCATGTTTGGCGAATAGGGAGGCCAATCCACGCCGCCTCCTGTATGTTTCGGATAGCCCAAAGCAATCACACGATCATCGCAATATTCATTCAGGAAATTAAAGACGTCGGCCGTATGATGTGGCTGGGCACCATCTTCCATAAACCATGGGGTGTTCGCAGTGTCGTCTAAGGCATTTTGTACCGCCACAAATTCACGAAGAATGTCCAGATAGCGTGATGCAGTAATCGTTTCGGATCTGAAATATGGGCCAATGATTCCTTTGGAAGAAACGGCGGCCCAGACCAGTACTTATGAGGATGCAGGGACGATGGGACTGCAACATGGGGCTTTTCGGTTCCCCATATGCGCCACTTCCGTTTATTGACGAAGCCGTCCAGGTAAAAATAAGCATCGTCGGAAAACCAAATGCTGCCCACATGCATATCGCCGTCATCAATCCTGTGCACTATATCGTTAGCGAATGTCTCTCGTGCAGCAATGGTAGCGGCGCTGAGGGGACGCCGCGTTTGAATTTTGTATGGATAGAGGTGTAAACTCTGGCGCATGAGACGATACGTGGACGTTGGCGTCATTTGGACCGCAGCTGCAACACGGCGAACGGAAACCCGAGGCCGCTGTTGGATCACCTGCTGCACTAGATGTGCGTTGCCCTCTGTGGTTGCCGTACGCGGTCACCCTACCTTTCCAGCACGTTCATCCGTCACGTTCCCAGTCCGTTGAAATTTTTTAAACAGTTCCTTTATTGTATCGCTTTTCGGTCCTTTGGTTACATTAAACCTCAGTTGAAAACTTCGTCTTGTTGCAACAATGCTGTGTTCTAGGCGGTGGAATTCCAACACCAGAAAAATCCTCTGTTCTAAGGAATAAACCATGTTGTCCACAGCACACTTGCATGTTGTGAACAGCACACGCTTACAGCAGAAAGACGACGTACAGAATGGCGCACCCACAGACTGCTTTGTCTTTTATATCTTTCACATCATTGCAGCGCCATCTGTTGTTGAAAATTGTAACTACTGTAATTTCGAAAGTTTGTCCGCCTGAAAATGTACTGTTGTCCCAAGCATATTGCTACAAACGGTGTATTTCTATCGCTGCTCGTTTAGTTTTTATTGCCGTTTCAAATATACCGGTCATTTTTGAAACACCCTGTAACTAGAAAGCTTTTGAAAATCGTCATTGGTGAACACTCTACGTGATTCTGAAGATAGAGGCATTAAACGTAGAGAGTTGACGTTTACTTACAACTTGTACAGAAACCAGACTGTTGTCAAATGAGCTGAAAGCAAGACTAAGGTTGGGAAAAGAGTAAGACAAAGAAGTTATATATGTGTCATGTTATTCAGTCGGTACATTAAGCATCTTGTGAAGGAAACCAACAACAAGTTTTGAAAGGGGTTATAGGTTAACAATAAAACAATACAAAATTAAGGTTTGCTAATGAAGTTGTGCTTACATCTGAGACGGCAAAAAACTGGGAAGATACGATTTTTAGAGGGTGTATTAAAAGACATTGCATGATGAATACCATGAAGATCAAAACAAGGATAATGAAGTGTAGTAAGGTCAGATCAGGCGATGTGGAGGAAAATAAACAGAAGAGTTCCAATTTTAGGGCAGTAAAATAAATGACGATGACCGTAAAGGAGAGGTTATAAAATACAGAGGAAAGCGCTTCTAAAAACAGAAGGTAGTCAATACTAAATATTAGTCTGAGAGGAAGTCTTTTATTGTGGGATTTGTCTCTGTTGTAGCCTAATAAGGAAGGGAAACGTGTGTGATGAACAGTTCAGACGAGGAGAGAGTAGAAGCTTTTGAAATGCAGTGCTGCAGAAGAATGTTGGAAATTGAATGGGTCGATTGGGCAACGAACTGGAGACGAAATAAATTAATTGCGCGACTTGACTGAATGAAGGGATACTTCGATAAGAGACATTCAGAGGCACCAAGAAACATTTAGTTTGATTATCAAGGGAAGTGTGGGGGTTTAAATCTATAGAGAAAAACTGTCGTTTGACTACTGGAAGAATGTCTAAATAAGCAAGGAATTCTGGGTTAAACGTCCCGTCGGCATCGAGGTCATTAGAGACAGAGCCCAAGCTCGGATTTTATCAAGGATGTGGAACGAAATCGGCAGTGCCCTTTCAAAGGAACGATCCCGGTGCGAGTGCAGTGTGTTAACGCCTGCACCACCTTGCTAGGGAAGCTCTAAATATGTAGGTGTTTTGTAGTTATGCAGAGATGAAAATTATGTATGAATGACTGCTGTCGATGGCGAGATCAAACGAATTTTGGGACCGAAGACAGCAACAGGCAAAAGAATGATTTATAAGAGAATCATGAAAGTACACTACTGGCCATTAAAATTGCTACACCACGAAGATGACGTGCTACTGAGGCGAAATTTAACCGACAGGAAGAAGATGCTATGATATGCAAATGTTTAGCTTTTCAGAGCATTCACACAATGTTGGTGCCGGTGGTGACGCCTTCAACGTGCTGACATGAGGAAAGTGTCCATCCGATTTCTCATACACAAACAGCATTTGACCGGCGTTGCCTCGTGAAACGTAGTTGTGATGCCTCGTGTTAGGAGAAGAAATGCGTACCATCACGTTTCCGACTTCGATAAAGTTCGGGTTGTAGCCTACCGTGATTGCGGTTTATCGTATCGCGACATTGCTGCTCGCGTTGGTCGAGATCCAATGACTGTTAGTAGAATATGGAATCGGTGGGTTCAGGAGGGTAATACGGAACGCCATGCTGGATCCCAACGGCCTCGTATCACTAGCAGTCGAGATGACAGTGTCTTATCCGCATGGCTGTAACGGGTCGTGCAGCCACGTCTCGATCCCTGAGTCAACAGATGGGGTCGTCTGCAAGACAAGAAACATAAGCACGAACAGTTCGACGACGTTTGCAGCAGCATGGACTATCAGCTCAGAGACTATGCCTGCGGTTACCCTTGACGTTGCGTCACAGACAGGAGCGCCTGCGATAGTGTACTCAATGACGAACCTGGGTGAACGAATGGCAAAACGACATTTTTTCGGATGAATCCAGGTTCTGTTTACAGCATCATAATGGCTGCATCCGTGTTTGGAGACATCGCTGTGAACGCACATTGGAAGCGTGTATTCGTCATCGCCATACTGGCGTGATGGAATGAGCTGCCACTGGTTACACGCCTCGGTCACCTCTAGTTCGCATTGACGACACTTTGAACAGTGGACATTACATTTCAGATGTTTTACAAGCCGTGGCTCTACCCATCATTCGATCCCTGCGGAACGCTGCATTTCAGCACGATAATGCACGACCGCATGTTTCCAGGTCCTGTACGGGCCTTTCTGGATACAGAAAATGTTCGACTGCTGCCCTGGCCAGCACATTCTCCAGATCGCTCACCAATTGAAAACGTCTGGTCAATGGTGGCCGAGCAACTGGCTCGTCACAATACGCCAGTCACTACCCGTGATGAACTGTGGTATCTTGTTGAAGGTGCATGGGCAGCTGTACCTGTACACGCCATCCAAGCTCTGTTTGACTCAATGCCCAGTCGTATCAAGGCCGTTATTACGGCGAGAGGTGGTTGTTCTGGGTACTGATTTCTCAGGATCTATGCACGCAAATTGGGTGAAAATGTAATCACGTGTCAGTTCTAGTATAATATATTTGTCAAATGAATACCCGCTTATCATCTGCTATTCTTCTTGGTGTAGCAATTTTAGTGGCCAGTAGTGTAGTGGAAAACTTGTCATAGTTTCCGCTGAGAAAGTCTGATATGAATGTGAGCGCACTCGCTCCACATCATAACGAGAGACTGGAGTCACAACTCGTGGGACATGCAAACAACTCACTAGCTGAGCGAGGTGACGTATTCAAGGCGAGACGTTACGTCATCGGCCAGTGTGGCGCCACCCCCGCAGAGTCGGGAGCCAGGTAAGATGCGGGCGCCGCCCACCGCCGCCCTCACTCTAAATGCGCTCATTTGTATGCCACGTGCCGGCGCGGCGATGCGTCTACGTCTGCGTCATGATGCCGCCGTCCTGGATCTGCTCTTATCTGCCGCATCCCGCAGGCCGACTCGGGCGGCAACGAATAGCCTGTCAGGATAACAAGGGAGCGTTGCAGCAGATGAGGGTGTGCCCTTTGCCCTCTCAAAATTCTGAGGTTTACGTCGGTTCCACTCTACTTCTTAAAAACACTGCGGCGTCAAAAAGTTTTGAACACATACCAGTAATTACAGTCGCAGTCCGATCACGAATGCATCGTTTAGTGCACGCACTGTCAACCTCTGCGTTCCCTGGGTCCACTCATGTGGACTGTCGTTCATTATTTCTACTTTATAAATAGGCATATTTTCCCGCTTATACGAGGACTATTGGGAAAGTAAGATCCGTGCTGGCGGGAAATGTAAACCACAGTGAGAATCTAAGGGAGCTTTTGTACAGATGTGTTGAGTAATGTCTCTAATATACCCGTCGATCGCGTCGCGTCGCTCTTTTCGGATCTAAGCGCGCAGTAAGCACGTAGTATGGCGGCTTGGTGAAAGATTTCACCTGATGTCATGTAGCCCACATAAGGTGCTCGACCGCACTGTGCATTGGCAATGAAGATGCTGCTGCTGTGTTTTCAATGGGAAGTGTTTGATCACTTACAATATAGCCCGTAACTGATTCTCCCTGGGTTTCATCTCTCCGCACATGAATCGCTGGGTATTAATACACTATTTTGGCACAGACAACGAGCTAAATACCAGCGCAGAGAATAGGCGGAAAGCTGGTACAACGCTACGACAAATGTCTAAGTGTGAGGGGTAACTATGTAGAGAAGTAGCTGGAAAGTATAGTTTGAGAGGCACCCACATGCCTTTTTCATACTGTGGCATCAAGTAGTCAGGCCTGCAAGCTGAGTGGCCTGCCAAGCGAGTGGATTCATTCTTATTTATCGAGTAACATGAGCTCAAGTACTCACAATTAAGTTACAAATAATTCTCCTGCTGGATAGACGGCTGACTCACCTTGCTTCACTCTCAATTATAGTTTGAATCAGGCGTCACACAGAAACATAACACACAAAGTAATACTAAGAACATATTCGTCACACACGCGAGTCCTCAACTGATACCATGGACGAGTACTTCTCTTTATCCTTTGTCTCATACAAAGATTGAGACTCACATAGCACTCACCGCGTGGAAGTACTCGTCTCTAATTTCAAGCCCTGCACACGCCATTTCTTAAACATTTCCAACTTATAGTATACACGCCAGTAATTCAGCTTAACGTAAGCACTCGGAAGTATTTCAACTTATTGCTACACGTGGTTTCAGTGTGACCGTTGGTCACTTCCGAAGATTACTACGATCCCTTTAATATTACCTGCCTGACATTTAATTCTCTCCACAAAAGTTCCTGAAATAGAGAAATTGTTGTTCCAAACTACACTTAAGTATTCCACATGCATACCATTCTCTCCACTCTTTTGTGTTTACGGACCACACCTAAGACAGTCCTTACCAACACAAGACCCAGTGCCAGAGATTTGAAACATGGCTATTCTTCAGGTCATCTCGCACCTCCGCCGAGGTGGGGGAGCACCAAGCTATCGTATTGGTCAGCCACATTTCAGGCACTCAAAGCTCAGGTAAACTGCATCTCTTTGGTTCCACCAAAGGTGACCAAAGGACCGTCTCAAAGATGATTATATATTGCACATTCACTATCTGTGGTTAGCAGACGACCATACATTCATTCATTTCGCAGATCTCACCAAATTGGATGTAGGGATTCATTTTGTGGGAGTGCACATGTGATCAATTAAATAAATAAATTGTCATTCTTTTCTACACTGGTATCTGGCTTCGGTGTATTAAGTGAAATTGAGTTATTACTACAAAAAATACACTCCTGGAAATTGAAATAAGAACACCGTGAATTCATTGTCCCAGGAAGGGGAAACTTTATTGACACATTTCTGGGGTCAGATACATCACATGATCACACTGACAGAACCACAGGCACGTAGACACAGACAACAGAGCATGCACAATGTCGGCACTAGTACAGTGTATATCCACCTTTCGCAGCAATTCGGGCTGCTATTCTCCCATGGAGACGATCGTAGAGATGCTGGATGTAGTCCCGTGGAACGGCTTGCCATGCCATTTCCACCTGGCGCCTCAGTTGGACCAGCGTTCGTGCTGGACGTGCAGACCGCGTGAGACGACGCTTCATCCAGTCCCAAACATGCTCAATGGGGGACAGATCCGGAGATCTTGCTGGCCAGGGTAGTTGACTTATACCTTCTAGAGCACGTTGGGTGGCACGGGATACATGCGGACGTGCACTGTCCTGTTGGAACAGCAAGTTCCCTTGCCGGTCTAGGAATGGTAGAACGATGGGTTCGATGACGGTTTGGATGTACCGTGCACTATTCAGTGTCCCCTCGACGATCACCAGAGGGTACGGCCAGTGAAGGAGATCGCTCCCCACACCATGATGCCGGGTGTTGGCCCTGTGTGCCTCGGTCGTATGCAGTCCTGATTGTGGCGCTCACCTGCACGGCGCCAAACATGCATACGACCATCATTGGCACCAAGGCAGAAGCGACTCTCATCGCTGAAGACGACACGTCTCCATTCGTCCCTCCATTCACGCCTGTCGCGACACCACTGGAGGCGGGCTGCACGATGTTGGGGCGTGAGCGGAAGACGGCCTAACGGTGTGCGGGACCTTAGCCCAGCTTCATGGAGACGGTTGCGAATGGTCCTCGCCGGTACCCCAGGAGCAACAGTGTCCCTAATTTGCAGGGAAGTGGCGGTGCGGTCCCCTACGGCACTGCGTAGGATCCTACGGTCTTGGCGTGCATCCGTGCGTCGCTGTGGTCCGGTCCCAGGTCGACGGGCACGTGCACCTTCCGCCGACCACTGGCGACAACATCGATGTACTGTGGAGACCTCACGCCCCACGTGTTGAGCAATTCGGCGGTACGTCCACCCGGCCTCCCGGATGCCCACTATACGCCCTCGCTCAAAGTCCGTCAACTGCACATACGGTTCACGTCCACGCTGTCGCGGCATGCTACCAGTGTTAAAGACTGCGATGGAGCTCCATATGCCACAGCAAACTGGCTGACACTGACGGCGGCGGTGCACAAATGCTGCGCAGCTAGCGCCATTCGACGGCCAACACCGCGATTCCTGGTGTGTCCGCTGTGCCGTGCGTGTGATCATTGCTTGTACAGCCCTCTCGCAGTGTCCGGAGCAAGTATGGTGGGTCTGACACACCGGTGTCAATGTGTTCTTTTTTCCATTTCCAGGAGTGTATGTTGTTCTGACAAGAATAACGAAGAATGTTGTACCTATTTTCAATGTCTGGCGGTACTGTTCCCTTTCAAGTTAGCATTTGCAAACAAAACATTTTTGATTTTCACAGTGGTTTTCATTTCGCGACTGATCGTAACTTACTTTCCGAATAGCCCTCGTAGGTCGATGGTCCGCGAGTGTGGACCTTCTCGTTCTTAGTTTTAAAACGAGGGCGCAGCATCTTGGAAGGTACGATTCGTGTGGTCGTATGCAGTTAATGATTACTTCTACAAACCGAAAAGGTACGCAAATGATTATGTGTTTTCCCTATCCTTGGCTAACTAGTCTAGATGTTGAGAATTAATTCACATCTTTATAAATTTTTTTTGTCACTATGAAAAATTCAGTTTTCAGATGGTCCTCGAACATGAACGCTGGGTAATAATGATTTTATTAATTTCAATTTGGTCTTCGATAGTGGAATACTGCATCGGTGAAACTGAAAGCGAGGGTGGTAACATTAAGAGTGCAGCGGGATATCCACTATTAAATGCAGAGGAGAGAGGTGATAGATGGAAAGAGTAAACTGAAGACCTGTATGAGGGGGAAGATATGTGTATTGCGATAGAAGAAGAAACAGGAGTAGATTTCGAGGAGACACGGGATCCAGTATTAGAATCAGAATTTAAGAGAGCTTTGAAGGACTTACGAACAAATAAGGCAGTAGGGACAGATAACATTCCATCGGAATTTCTAAAGTCATTCGAGGAAGTGGCAACAAGACAACTATTCACGTTGGTGTGTGGAATGTATGAGCCTCGCGACATACCATCCTACTTTCGGAAAAGTATCATCCACATAATTCCGAAGTCTGCAAGATCTGACAGATGCGAGAATTATCGAACAGTTAGCTTAACAGCTCATGCATCCAATGTTCTGACAAGACTACTATACAGAAGAGTGGATACGAAATTCGAGGATGTTTTAGATAACGATCAGTTTGGCTTTAGAAAGAGTAAAAGCACCAGAGAGGCAATTCTGTTGCGGTTGATAATGGAAGCAAGGCTAAAGGAAAATGAAGATGTTTGAAATTCTGAGAAAAACAGGGATAAGCTACAGGGGGAGACGGGTACTATGCAATATATACAAGAGCCAAGAGGGAGTAATAACAGTGGACAACCAAGAGCGAAGTGCTCGGATTTAAAAGGATGTAAGACAAGGATGCAGTCTTTCGCCCCTATTGTTCAATCTCTACATCGAAGAAGCAACGATGGAAATAAAAGTAAGGCTCAGAAGCGGAATTAAAATTCTAGGTGAAAGCGTATCAGAGATTCGATTCTTTGATGACATTGCTATCCTGAGTGAAAGTGAAGAAGATTTACATTATCTGCTGAATGGAATGAACAATCTAATGAGTACAGAATAAGGAGTGAAAGTAAATCGAAAAAAGACGAAAGTAATGAGGTGGAGAGGAAATGAGAACAGCGAGAAACTTAACATCAGGACTGAGGGTCACGAAGTAGTGGAAGTTAAGGAATTCTTCTACCTAGGCAGCAAAGTAGCCAATGACGGGGCAAGGATGACATCAAAAGTAGACCAGTAATGGGGAAATGGGCATTCCATGCCAATAGAAGTCTACTTGTATCAAACAAAGGCTTTCTGAGAATGTACATTTGGAGCACAGCATTGTACGGTAATGAAAAATGTACTATGGGAAAACCAGAATAGAAGAGAATCGAAGCATTTGAGTTGTAGACGAATGTTAAAAATTAGTTGGACTGTTAAGGTAAGGAATGAGGAGGTTTTACACAGAATCGGAAAGGGAAGGAATATGTAGGAAACACTGACAAGGAGAAAGGACAGGGTGATTGGACATCTGTTAAGATATCAGGGAATGACTTTCATGGTACTAGAGGTAGCTGTAGAGGGCAAAACCTGTAGAGGAAGACAGAAATGGAAATATATCCAGCAACTAATTGAGGACGTGGGTTGCAAATGCTAGTCTGAGATGAAGAGGTTGGCACAGGAGAGGAATTCGTGGCAGGCTAAAATAACTGTTTCTACACTCTGCAGGAATGCATGAAATATTAAATGACGAGCAATTAGAATCTCTTTTTAATGGCAACAGTGCGGAATTAAATGACTGGGAAAAGTGGAGAATTCCCGTTTGTGTCTTAAAGATTTCCAGCTTAACTTGATAAAACTGTTGGTAAACGATAAGAACTTGAGATGTGCCGCTAGGTAGGAGAAGAGGCCTACTCTGATGTAGATGATGTAGCAAACGTGAATAAATAGGCCTGAAGAGCTGTATTGTGTTGCTGCGTTACCGCGTAAGGTAGTTTTAGTGTGAATTTGAGGTAGTGGATTGCAACTGTATCCGCAAGTCAGGCGCTGACTTGTTGATGGTAATTTTATGCAACGCGAAGTAGCAAGTCATCTCGGGCCGACATGGAGGCAAAAGCTGCCGGAGCGCCGTGCTCAGCGGAATTGCAAGTAACTCTTGCCGCAAGCTGCCTCCGCAACTAGCGTATTGACGCTAACCTAATGTGTGTCAGTACGTGACTTGAAGAGGCGCATTCGCAAAACAATGCACACTCCTGAGTACGAACATGGAACAGTCAAGTTGATTCGTGCAGTAGTCGCTGGCGCCAGTTATCTAGCAGGTGCAGTAATCCTGCTGGTTCTGGCATGCTCGGTTTCTCTGTGGTTCTCCTCTTCTGGCTGCTATTTAAGCGCGGTTCTCCCGGCTATAGCTCTCTTGGGTTTCCGCTACGGGGCCCTAGTAGCCGTGCTTGCCCGCTGCTTGGGCATATGTTGTGCTGGCAAGTCTTGGAGTGACGATTAAGGGGAAGTGTCGGTTGCTCGCGGCGCTGTGTTGTGATTTGAGAAGTGTGTCGGCGGCGGGCTGGTGGTGAGGACCTCCATTGCACTAGCACGTGTATATATTGTACTGTCTGATGCTGGATGCCTATGTATACTATGTAGATTCTTGTCGTTTGCTGCTAGTAAAGGTGGGCATCAGCTATTTCCCTGAAGTTGTGTTTGTGATGAGCCTGATCGTAATTTGTGTTCACAGCCGGAAACTGATTTGTATGTGATTATCCCCGCCGTGGCGGAAATAAGGAGCTCACTCTTGGTTCCGGTATATGTTGAGTAGAGCTATTACGGTTGTAAAACATAGCTCAGTTACGGGAGCACTAAGCGTGAGTAGAGTGAGGGCTGCATGAGTCATTCTAGGATAGTGCGCAGGCCATGTTTAGTGTTAAGACAGTTTGCTTGTAATGTTACTTGAGTATCTTATGATTTATTCTGTGGTCTTCGGGCCGTGACTTTGGTGTCTTGTGTTATGGGTTTTTATGCTCTTGGTCCGGAAGGCAGTTAACTTCTCCAGACTTTATGATTGTTATTGAGGTCTGCCTGTAGGTGTAAATAAGTTCCGGCCACTGTGGCCGAGCGGTTGTAGGCGCTTCTGGCTGGAACCGCTCTGCTGCTATGGTCGCAAGTTTGAATCCTGCCTCGGGCATGGATGTATGTGATGTCCTTAGGTTAGTTAGGTTTAAGTAGTTCTAAGCCTAGGGGACTGATGATCTCAGATGTTGAGCCGTTCTTGAGTAAAGAAGTATGAGCTGTAAATAATTTTGCATGCTATTTGTTTAAGGTCTTGCATGTGGTAAGTGTATTAAATTCGAAGGGGGGAGGGGAACAACTCTGAAATAAGAGGGTTTGAGTTGTGTCCTTTGGTTTGGTAGTCTGTCCTTTCTTTTTTTTTAATGTTACAGTGTACTACGAGCGCCCCCGCTCCAGTTCCAGATTGTCCAATACAGGGTGAAGCGCCTCGATTGAAATGTGTTCGGTCGCCGTTAGCTACGCCTTCGTGAAGCTCGGCGCTATTTGGCTGTATCCTGGCAGAGTCGCTGTTCGCGCCAGTATTTGACACAAGTTGAGTGTTCTCTCTGGTAATTATTTGGATATTGCTCTTGTTGAAGTGTACGGACTGCGCTAAGGTGCGTCCCCTGTTCCTAGTAGTTTGGTCACTCTTCTTTCAGGGTGGGACATCCGTTGGGCTGTGCTCGCTGTTTCTTGAAACTTAAACTATTAAGATAACCGTCTTTTCTGCCTAAATATTGTTGTTAGATATTGGTGGAACTCCGTTGTTCTACGATGGATTTTGCTCTTTTACTCGAAATTTATTTAATATTCCGTGCTGTTGCTTGTTTTACCAATGGGAATTCAGTCCCGGTACATTCCTGCTAAATTTCTGTGCTTGTCACATATATTTATCTGGGACTATTTGTTATTTAGTTAAAACGGAAGGATCTTTACTTAAGTTGTTTAATTCCGTGTAGTCTTACCAAGAATGTATATGGTTTTTAATTATATTTGTTATTGGTGACTACTGGGAGGCAGGTTTGTGAAAGATTTTCTACAACTGTTTTTGGGGATTGTGTTGAGAGGCACCCAGATGCCTTGCTCATACTGTGGCACCAAGCAGTGAAGCCTGCAAGATGAGTGGTCTGCCAAGCGAGTGGATTTATTCTTATTTCTCGAGTAACGTGAATGACTGATTATGAGCTCTAGTACCCACAAGTAAGCTACAAATTATTCTCCTGTTCGAATATTACGCAACGGAAACGGATAACGTACATCTGAGTATTGGGAATTTACACAACTCTGATTGTTCACTACGCTCTGGCGATACCACATTTTCTTTTTTACCCAACGGCTTTGATCAACAGGTGGCCATCGCACTGAATATGACTGGCGCACACATTATAAATTCTGGATATCATGACTACACACTATTAGAATAACAAGGCCACCAATCTTTTTCTATTCACTATCTTTGTTATTTCCATAAATTTTACTATGATTCAAAGATAACCTAAACACACCATTACATTTGATACAACAATTACACATGAGAAACTCCGCCCAGTGGGCATGGCTTTACATTGGTGATTCTCTATCTTATGGTCTCGTAATTATCTAACGCTACAGTGCACTTTCTAGATAGGATGGTGGATCTTTTGCTATATCTCACAGTTTGACTCTCATACCCATCATCACGAAAATTTCCTCCAGACCGAGCGGTACAAAAAGGAACATGCATAACCCACTGCCTCTGAACCTATCTTGCTGCTCTCCCATGCAAACCACACATACTTAAATTAGAATAGTCACAACGTTAGAATCACTTCACTTTCAGCTTTCCCACTTCAATTAGTATTCATCCCAGTTTCACACGACACTGCCACATTTCGTAACTTTTCTTTCTTACTACGAACTCTGGAGGATGTATGCACGTCTTCCTGTGCAATGCAAGCCAAGTGGCGTTGCTGGATAGACGGCTGACTCACCTTGTTTCTCTCTTAGAGTATTAGAGTTTGCATGTAGCGTCACACGGAAACGTAACACACAAAGTGATATTAAGATCATATACGTCACACACGCGACTCCTCAACTGATACCTTGGACGAGTACTTCTCTTTATCTTTTGTCTCATACACAGATTGAGACTCACAGAGTACTCACCGCGTGGAAGTGCTCGTATCTAATTTCAGGTCCTGCACACGCCATTTCTTAAATATTTCCAACTTATAGTACACGCGCCAGTAATTCAGCTTAACTTTAGCACTCGGAAGTATTTCAACTTAGTACTAGCACTAGCACTAGCAAATATTTCAACTTTTTGCTACACGTGGCTTCATTGTGACCGTTAGGTACTTCCGAAAATTACTACGATCCCCTTAATATTGCCTACCTGTCATTTAATTCTCCCCCCCCCCCCAAAAGTTCCTGAAAAAGACAAATAATTATTCCAAACTACTCTTAAGTATTTCACATGCATACCATTCTCTCCACTCTTTTGTCTTTACGGAGCACACCTAAGACAGTCCTTACCAACACAAGATCCAGCGCCAGAGATTTGAAACATGGCCATTCTTCAGGTCATCTCGCACCTCCGCCGAGGTGGAGGAGCACCAAGCTATCGTATTGGTCAGCCACATTTCAGGCACTCAAAGCTCAGGTAAACTGCATCTCTTTGGTTCCACCAAAGGTGACCAAAGGACCGTCTCAAAGATGATTAAATATTGCACATTCACTATCTGTGGTTAGCAGACGACCATACATTCATTCATTTCGCAGATCTCACCAAATTGGGCGTAAGGATTTATTTTGTGGGAGTGCACATGTGATCAATTAAATAAATAAATTGTCCTTCTTTCCTACGCTGGTATCCGACTTCGGTGTATTAAGTTAAATTGAGTTATTATTACAAAAATATGTTGTTCTGACAAGAATAACGAAGAATGTTGTACCTATTTTCAATGTCGGTCGGTACCGTACCCTTTCCGTGTAATAAAACTTTGTGAACTACAAAGCCTGTGTTTGCGTTTTTTTGTGACTCACGTCCCACATGTAATACCAGCGTCTTTTAGTGCCGCTGCACTACTGGACGACGCTGCTATGCTGTGCGGACGGCTACATGAAGCTCCAGCGGAGAACCGCAGATCCAGTCTGTGATGGAGCCACGGTTCGACGCTCCGAGTTCGAAGGGACTCGGGGCCAACCAGGGGCTGGCCAGATCAGGGCCTCCAGAGGCAGAGACGACTCCTGCCCGGGGGCGCGAGTCGCATGGACGCCCACCCGCCAGCAGCCGCCTCTGGCAGTCGCGGGGAGAAGGTGGGCGTGGCGTGAGCGCCACTCGTCATCGGAGGCCGGCGCGCGGCCGCCGTCGAAGGGTTGGCTGCTGGGGTGCCGTGCCTCGCCGTGGCTGCTGCAACGGGGCTGTGTCCTTTGAGACCAAAACGCAGAGTGAGCGGAATTCGACGTGAGCGCAACGACGCACACCTGTAACGCTGAGGCAAAGGAAAATAATCTGTTTACAGGTCGCCATAGCGACTCTTTACAGCCGTGAGTTGCCCTGTGCCCCTCCCCACATCCTCAACTCCAACATTCGCATACCAATGGCGACCTCATTTGCAACGAGTTTCAGTTCTAAAATGTTGGAAAAAGACCAAAATTTTCAAATTGGTTGTTAACAACCGCTTCAGCTGTATTTACTCCTTTATTGTTGGATTACTACGGTTTCGTGGCACTAAAAGCCACATCTTCCGGTGAACATATGACTAAAACATTAGAGCGGAAAAGCTCGGAATCTTTTTACCCAGCATTCGTTGTCCGGCAGAACAAAACACCACCAACGGATATCAGGTAAAAAGGTCCCGAGCTTTTCCGCTCTAATGTTTTAGTCATATGTTCACCTGAAGATGTGGCTTTTAGTGCCACGAAATCGGTAGCGATCCAATAAAAAAGGAATAATACAGCTTCTTCTTCTTCTGTGGTGTGCAGACCAGGATGAACCTTGACCGTCCCA
Source organism: Schistocerca gregaria (assembly GCF_023897955.1). Classification (NCBI taxonomy): domain Eukaryota; kingdom Metazoa; phylum Arthropoda; class Insecta; order Orthoptera; family Acrididae; genus Schistocerca; species Schistocerca gregaria. Next base: position 514,284,071 of record NC_064925.1, on the reverse strand, counting down.
ACGAGCTTCCGCCATCCATCGCGGTCACATGCTACTCTCCTCCAGTTTCTGCATCCGAGCTTCCGTGCGTCTACTTCCACTCCATCCTGCCGTCTTGCTCGAGGTCGACCCCGCCCCCTTTGTCCTCCTGGATTACGTGTCAATAGGCCATTCTCTTCGTAGTAATTCATACTGTTTGAATGAATCCTGCTTCATATCGACGTTAATGATATGAGTCTGTAATTTAGTGAATTTTTCTTCTGCCTTTCTTAATTGTTGGTGTGATCTGTGAAACTTCCCAGTCATTGAGTATGGATCTTTCGTCGAGTGAGCGGTTGTATATGAACGTTAAGTTTGGAGCTTTCACAACCACATACTCTGTAGGAAACCTAAATGGTATAGTTCGGACCGTAAGCTGCTTCACTACTCCGAGGATATTTATTTCTAAATTTTAAGTGTTGGTAGCTCTTCTTGAATAGAATTCTGGAGTATTTACTTTGCTTTCTTTGGTGAAAGAATTTCGGAATGCAGTGTTTAGTAACTCTGCTTTAGCAGCACTGTCATCGATAGTATTTCCATCGCTATCGTGCAGAGAAGCATTGATTGTGTCTTTGGATGTTCTGCCAGGTTTCGAGATAGAATTTCGTTGTGGAAACTAATGTAGACATTTCGCATTGAAGTCCGCTCTAAATTTCGAGCTCCAATAAAAGACTGCCAATTGAGGGGATTTTGTGTTCGTTTAAATTTGGCATGCTTTTCACGTTGTCTCTGCAACAGTGCCCTGACTTGTTTTGTGTACCGTGGGGGATCAGCTCCGTCGTTTGTTCATTTATTCAATATAAATATCTCAGTCGCTGTCGATACTATTTCTTTGAATTCAGGTCACATCTGGTCTGTGCTTACATTGTTAATTTGGAAGGAGTCTAATTTCTAGCTGCTTTTTTTAATAGATATATTTTTCCTTTATTTTTGGAGGATTTGGGAGTTAAGTTATTCAGTTCGCTACGACTATCGTGTGTTCACTAATTAGCTAGGGATTAGTTGTTGCTGAAAGGTCAAGTGTGTTTTAACAACCGTTTACTATTCGAGTTGGCCCATGAGCTGACTGCTCGAAATAATTTTCAGAGAATGCGTTTAGCACAGTTTTGGATCATGTTTTATGCTACGTCCACATTTAAACATGTATTTTCGCCAACATGTCAGGAGTATATTGGAAGTCACCACTAACTATAATTGCATGATCGGTATGTTTTTGAAATCAAACTCAAGTTTTCTTTGAACCTTCCAGCAATTATATTATCTGATGTGGAAGGTCGGTAAACAGATCCAGTTATTATATTTTCCAGTCGCCAAGAATGAATGACCTCTAGGGTTACTAACTCACAGGAACTATCTGCTTCAATTTCGCTAAAAAAATAAACTGCTTCTAACATCAACAAACACGCCACAATCAACTTTATCCAGCTTATCCTGCCTGAACACCGTTAGTTTGCTCGCAAAAATTTCGCCTGAAAATATCTCCGGCTTTAGCTAACTTTCAGTGCTTTCTTTTAGCGCTGGGAGCTCTTGGACTTCCACAACAAAGCTACGACAATTTACAACTGCTATACCCACCACGGTTGCTAGATCTACGTTCTTCCTGTGTTCGGCTTGCGCTCTTTGAGACTGAAGCCCTTTTTACGTTTCCTGGAGATCCTCTAACTTAAAAAACCGCCCAGTCCACGTCACACAACTCCCACTACCTTTGTGGCTGTCTCCTGTGTGTAATGAAGTCCTGACCTTTTTTAGCGGTACCAGAAAGCTCGCCACCAAATGGAACAACTCGAGGACTCTGCGGCCTACACGGTTGCAGGACCGACTGAGTCTCTGATTCACACCCTCCACTCATTTGTGTACTAGAGTTCCACAGTCGGTCCTGTCGACTATACTTCAAATGGTGAACTCTGCTTTCATCTCACTTGCGAAACTGCCAGCCTTTACCGCTTTTATAGCCGCTGGAAACCAGAGAAAATCCCTTCTGATTCAAAGTGACACACATCATTTGTACCTCCGTGAGCTGCCATCTGGAGCTGGCTGCACCCTGCGCTCTTCATGGCAGCTGGAAGGATCCTTTCCACGTCTGGAATGAGTGCACCCGGTATGCACATGAAATGCAGCCTGGCTTTCTTACCTCTTTGCAGCCATGTCACTTAGGGGTCCCTTAACACGCCTAACATTGCAGCTCCCAATTACCAGTAATCCCACACTCTTTGACTGTCCAGATCATGCAGGCTGAGAGGTTTCCTCTGAGGCAGAACAAGCGATTGCATCTGGATGAGGGACATTGTAATCCACAGGCAGCGCCTGGAACTTGTTTGTCAGACTACTCTGGGAGGCCTTACGTTCGGCCCTCAGGAAGCCTTTCGCAGTTTTCCACTCCCTGAGGCATCCCCCCACTCGACCACAGGTGAGGGGTCAACCTCAATACGAGCAGTAAACGGGCTGACCACCGGTGCGAACCAATTGGCGAACTCTTGGGTTGTGCTGGTCGTCCCTTGGAGCCCCACAGCTTATCCACAACTACGATGCCCATCCACTGCATCGTCAAGGTGTGTAAATGAAGCCAACACAGCCTGGAGCTGAAAGGAAAGTGTCACCAGCTTGGCTCCCATCCACACACAGCAGCCATAGTCTCTATGCATACTAATGGCAGTGCAAAATTACACAGCACAGACGACCAAACGACTATCGACACGCACTGCGGAACTCTACTGTAGACACTGACGAAAACGCTAAAAATGTCTCTAATAAATTAAATTAACATGCAGAGGTTCAAAAACCAAACTAGAAAAGCACATAAGTGAGACTAAATAATTCGTTCCTGATTAGGGGCTTGTAAAAGGTCACAAAATCGGTTACTTTCTGACACAAAAGAAAACGCGTGAACTCTGTCTATTAAATATTAAATTAACACACAGAAATTCCAAAACAACTACCGATGTATGCAGATGAAACTATATAATTCGCTCCAGGTAAGGAACTTCCCTGTTGCCGCAGTTTCTCGGCTGGCAGCTGCTGTATAAGCATATACAGATATACGATTTACTGTATCAATCCCTTTTTATATGGCATCGTGTAAAATTCCGGTATTCCATAGAACGTCTACGTAATGTTGAATGCCTCATTTATTTATTGTTCTGTGGGACCAAATTAAGGAGAAGTCTCCATGGATATGGAACGAGTCAATACATGAAATTATAACACGATAGTAGAAACAGATAAAATGAAATATAAGAAACATATTCAGGAGACAAGTCGTAAGTTCAAATAAAGAAAGTCGTCAATGTAACACTGGAATTTGCTTAATTTTTCAGCTCTTCCAGGAGCTCCTCGACAGAATAGAAGAAGTGAGCCATGAGGAAACTCTTCAGTTTAGACTTAAAAGTATTTGGGTAACAGCTAAGATTTTTGAGTTCTTGTGGTAGCTTATTGAAAATGGATGCAGCAGAATACTGCACTCCTTTCTGCACAAGAGACAAGGAAGTGCATTCCACATGCAGATTTGATTTCTGCCTAGTATTAACTGAGTGAAAGCTGCTAACTCTTGGGAATAAGCTAAAATTGTTAACAACAAACGACATTAAAGAAAATATATTCTGTGAGGGCAATGTCAGAATTCCCAAACTATTGAATAGGGGTCGATTAGAGGTTCTCGAACCTACACCACATACAGCTCGAACAGCCCATTTTTGAGCCAAATATATCCTTTTTGAATCAGAAGAATTACCCCAAAAAATAATACTATACGACATAAGCGTAAGAAAATATGTGAAGTAGACTACTTTTCGTGTTGAACTGTCACTTATTTCAGTTACTGTTCTAATGGTAAATAAAGCAGCATTTAGTTTCTGAACAAGATCCTGAACATGGGCTTTCCACAACAGCTTACTATATATCCGAACGCTTAGGAACCTGAACTGTTTCGTCTCGCTCATAATATGCCCATTATGTCCTGATCAGAATATCGGTTCTTGTTGAACTGTGAGTTAGAAACTATAAAAACTGAGTCTTACTGTGATTTAGCACGTGGTTTTAGGTAAGCTATAGAATATAAGCTCTTTGTGAAAATGTTAAATACTTTTCTTAGGCATTCTATGCAATTCCTAGGCATTATACAGACTGACAAGTAACATTTACCTGAAGTGTTTAAAGGACACAAGATGAAAAGCCTTTATTAATTAATACGCCTTTGATACTGAAAGAACAAATGTACGAAATAAAGCACATGATATTCTTACCGGAAAACAAGGAAAACGGAACTGAGATTGAAGTAATTTGTACAGTAAGCACCCTTTTTCTTCTTCACCAAAAAGGGAAAACCTGTACATTTTGGCAATTTGTTCTTGTACATAAATTTCATGACTTAAAGAAGAATGTGAGCAGAATATTGTTACCGGTAAAACACAAGGCTGGACTAACATGACACACTTGTTGCAGCAGGGAGAGGTAGAGTGACTTTTTAAATTGCACTTTTTTTCACACTAAGGCACCTCATATTTCGGTACTTAGATTTGCACATATAGAGGACGAATCCTTAGCGGCTTCCTCTGGACTGAGAAGTACCTACAGGAACGTCTTCAATTCTCGTTAAGTTCTTTGGACATACGGTGAATTCTGATCTTGCTTAGAGCTCCTTCAGGATTCCTTCTGCAGTCGCAAGACAGTAAAAGCTATCTTCCGTCACGTGCATTACAACTGCCAACAGACTGCGACAGTCAGCCTGCACTCTTTCGATGTCAGGAATCGGATCTCGCATTGTGACACCCAAACACACAGCGGGAACATTTTTCAGTGACCCTTTCATTTTTACGACCTGGATCTCAAGGTTCAGTTTACATTCCCTTTGACTTTGGGTAACTTTCTCAATATTGAGGCAAACACTACAAAAATGCTAACCCCATAACCATCTTCTTCTCGAAGTCATCGTCTTTAGGAAAATGTTCACAAATGGCGTGAACGTTTCTGGCAACCGTTTGGCATGAATGGGCAGCGCTGGGTTCTTTGAAACAGACGTTACAGATACATAAAAGAAGGACTTTCGGTAATCCTTGAAATGGAAGGCTCTTCGATAACCATGGCTTCATCACTGTTTTGGGTTCCTTCATATTGATTGCATTATAATCTATGTCTTCAGCTGGGAGCTGTGCGTCTTGCATTGAATCATCTCCTCTTTCTTTCGGCTGTTACGTTGTTTGTACGCTCTCTATTATTTTTTCGAGCTCTTCCTCAGTCTCTACTTCTTGTTTGACGTCGTCAGACAGGGGAGGCGTCGAGAGACCTACTCTAGGTTTGCAGCCGATCAGATCTTCACATGGCGAGCTGTTAATCTCGGAATGAAAAGTTGTGTTTTTCATAAGTTGGGGTAATCGCACTCCGTCATCTATCAGCAATTTTTTTCATGTAGCATTCAAGTACACAGCTTATTTTCAATGACCTGAGTTGCTCCTTTGACGCTCTCCGGACTTAGTGATTGGCGCAGCTTACAATGGACGATCCTCAAAGTGGGCCAATACACATTATGCTACTCACCATATTGTCTGTAGATTCCTTGTCAGTATCGGACTGTAGAATCGTTGGAGCACCAAGCAATGTAAATATGTCGATGAGCTTGTAGGCTACTTCTTCCGCCCTCTTTGATTTACGAGTCCTGAGGACTAAAAGTTTTGTCAGATGACCTTGGTAGACTGTTGTAAACTTGTATTCTCCATCAGAATGGAGCTGAAAATTGATGCGATCGACCTCGCAACAGGAAATAAATTCCGAAAGACCATTGGCTTGACCACAGTACCTTTTTAGTGTCTTCTTGCTTCTTCTTGCAAGGCTCATAAAGGATAATTTACAGCTCAATAACATGACGGGTAAAGTTCTTATACTTGACTGAATGTCCTTTCAACATTCTCTCCCGTCGTCCATGACCAAAAGCCAAATGGGCCTTATGGAGTATGTCCAACAACTCGGTGTCCGCAACGTAAAACTGAGTAGCACCCGTACCTTTTTTAACAAGATATGTCAGCTTAATCTTATTCTCGACGATCATTAAGTCAGCAGCCAGTAGACCTCTGGGTCCTTCTTCATTGCCGTCTTATAGTGTTTCACACCGTTGACAAACTTCTCGTAACTGGTTTCGGTTGGAAAAACAAAGTTTTTAGCAGCATTGGCTCTTACATGACATAATTCATCGCAGAACCATTGTTGCGTGTCAGCATGGCGTGATTCCTGTTCTGGCACTGCACTCCCTTCCAACATAGTGATACAAGAACAAGGGAAAAGATGGCAGAAGAGTGTCAGTGGAACTTGAGCTGGATACAGTACACAGGACTATCACGGCGATATCAGTGGCGTCTTAGCTAAAATGTGCAAATACTGTAGATCCTCCACAGTTATACGTTGTGTGAAGACAGCATAATTGGTTCCCAGATTCGTAACCTAGTATTCCTTGTTCATGGGTACCCTTACTTTTATACTCACACCCTTTAAATGATTAGTTATTTAAATGAATATAAATAAAATTGTATAAAACTAGTATGGAGGGAAGAATTGTAATGAATAAAATGATTAAATAAAAGACTAAAGAGCTGAAGGACCTCAATCTTCAACAGGACAATATGCATTTACTGTTTTACATCGTAGGTGTGCTTCGTGAATTTCGTTGATAACTTGTTTCATATCTTTTTTTTAATCTCCTTTCAAAGAAATTTCGCAATATTTTAATGTCATTGTAATATCCTATATGTATGTGCATTAGCTCTTCTACACCGATCACCATTTGTAAGACAAATCCTGGCCTCGTCGCGAAGAGAGCTCGACGCCATTGAACCAGGTTCAAAACTAGGGGTTCCCTTGGCCACCGTCTTCGCGCACCACGGTGTCAGCTGGTGGAGTGAGTAGGGAGGGGGACGGACTGTACTCTTCTTCCTAACTGGTAGACATAGGCCAAACTGCTCGTGTCGTCAGAACTCCGTCCTGTCTGAGTTTTACTATTAAATATTTTATGTCTGGTATTCAATCTCATTTTTAAGCTTGCATTTTCTCCACTTCTAGCCAATACAGATGCACGTATCCCCTAACCTAAAATTGTTGCTGAGCGCTTTTTGTAATGTGTAGCTTCAGCCAGCTCAAACAATTACTACTCACCATGTCTTTGATGCGGGCGGCCAGTGTCGTAGGAAAATGTCGGTTCATTTTTCTCTACAAACACAATTATTTTAATTATTTTTGAAGTTCATAGTCTCAACAGTTTTTCTTAACTTACGTAATTCCCACTTCTTTAATAGCTTCGTATTCTCGAATATTACCTTTTGTGTGAGCGTTTAAACTTGAGTAGCTATCGTATTTTCTTGGTGGTTAGTCCTTTATTAATTTCCTTCATACTCTCGCTATGTTCTCTATTGCTTTCTTCCAATCATTTTTTCCTGTTCTCTTAATTAATTGGTTATTTTGTGTAAAGAAAATTTATGTTAAAGTGACACCTTCCACACCATTACGAACTGTCGTATTCATGATCTTTGGAATAACGATTAATGTATATATGTATGTCTCTGCGTGTTTTTGCTTAAGTGTAAGTTTTCTGTGATGTTTGAGAACTGCTCTCGACAGCTTATATTATGTCATTCCCTCTCCTTTAAAATCACCCTGTATTTCAAATATCCATTTTGTCTTACTTCTGCTAGTGTTTGCTATCTGGAAGATATGTCTTCTGAGCCTGTTATTATTTATCCTGTGGATACGTCCGTAAAATTTCGTTGTGCTTTTTCTGTAGGTGTCCGCTGTTGTTTCTGTCTATTTGATGACGTCTCTCGATGGACTCTTTATGAAAAACTGGTCCGAATATTCTCCTGTAAATTTTCCCCTCCCACATTAAATCGCTCTTATTGTTATTTGACAACGAATCATTATAGTTTCTTCAGCGTAGGGAGCTTCTGGGAGAACTACTGTGTTGGAATGTCTTAGTTTTGCATGAGATTCTTTTACTGTAATGACTCTTATTGTTATTTGACAACGAATCATTATAGTTTCTGCAGCGTAGGGAGCTTCTGGGAGAACTACTGTGTTGGAATGTCTTAGTTTTGCATGACAGATTCTTTTACTGTAATGACTCGATGCGAGCTTATGTTCTTTTTGTAATTTTGAATTTTTTTGTTGGTGGGGTATCTCTTCTAGATATTTTAAGTGCGTAACTTGTGAAACTTCCTCATACTGAGTTGTTATGTGGATATCATCTGCAGCCTTTCTTTCTATGCATCGGTTTTTCCTGTAGATGATTTGTAAGCCAGTGTTTTGTGAGATTTCATGAGGCTTCTCAAGGTCAGGTATCTCTTATCGTCTATTGTCTAATAGAATAGCGAGATCGTCTGCGAAAGCCAGACACTTTACCTTGATCTTCTGATTTTTAAAACTCCTGAGTAGTATTCCTCTTACTTTCTTTTTTAAAGTGTCAACAACTCGAGGGGAGAACGGGGGGGGGGGGGGGGGGTGGGAATCGACTTAGATTTGAACCACTTCTGAAGTTTCTCCATATATTTAAATTTGGCTATTGTATCTGTTATTGTCTGCCCGGTAACTACCCTTCTTTTCCTGTCGATTTTGAATTCCTTTAAAGTAAGGTATAATGTTTGCCTATCTATCGAATGATATCTCTTTTTGAAGCAGATAAAGCTTACCACAGAATTTTTACATCTTCTTATTTGCAAAACATTTTTTAAATTCCATATCTCTTCTGTACAGGAAGTCTCTTCTCGAAGTTCTGCCTGATATTCAACTACTAAAGGATCTCCTATTCCAGGCGACTCTACAGAGCTTTTAAAAGAAGGGTGTACATGGCAGGGAGTAATAAGGAAGAAATAAGGTCTTCAGAATTGTCTGGGTCGACACTGCCGTCCCATTTGCCTCCGAAATGAAAGCGTGCTGTTCAATTTTGCTGTATTCTGCATGTTGTTTCTATAAACTGCAATGGTTCATAGCAGTTAAATGTTCGAATGACACCGCTGCACTGTTCACCAATTCGGCGGGCAGCTTCCCACGCTGATAACGTCTACTGTTGTAGAGTGACAACGTGCTCTTCGTCTAAGCTTAAAGTATCACTTTGAATCGTGCTGAGGATCTGCAATGTTCCTTTCACGTTTGGAGACTTAGTTCATTGCTGAACAACAGTAAGAATGCAGGTTCCTTATGTATCATTACACAGGAGGCATTACTTGCCGATTTTCTGTGGTCAAAACAATATCCACAGAGACATTCCCAGTTTAAACAAACCACGAATTATGCAACTTTTTTTAAATATGAGCAGTTTGGTGAAACTGTGCCATCCACACCAACAATTGATGAAACGACACGCAACGTCAACATTATGTCAGATCGCCTCACGTTTTGAGATCGCTGTGCAAGTCCGTGGTGTCACGCGAGAGTTTTATGTAATACACATATATGGGCTATTGACACCTTGTATAGAACTATTCTCCCGATGCTTTTCTAATCTGCGGATTTTCTACTATTGCTGCTTGATTATTTTTGTTTTATATGTATATTAAGTATGCTGTATTTATTTTACTTTCATGAATGCCAACTCATAAGTTAGCCTCTCCAAAAGTATGGTGCGAACTTTCCAGGACGGCGGAGGGTCTATGCCTAATTGACGATATAATCACACAGACTGTCAACAGTCGCGGGGAGAAGGTGGGCGTGGCGTGAGCGCCACTCTTCATCGGAGGCCGGCGCGCGGCCGCCGTCGAAGGGTTGGCTGCTGGGGTGCCGTGCCTCGCCGTGGCTGCTGCAACGGGGCTGTGTCCTTTGAGACCAAAACGCAGAGTGAGCGGAATTCGACGTGAGCGCAACGACGCACACCTGTAACGCTGAGGCAAAGGAAAATAATCTGTTTACAGGTCGCCATAGCGACTCTTTACAGCCGTGAGTTGCCCTGTGCCCCTCCCCACATCCTCAACTCCAACATTCGCATACCAATGGCGACCTCATTTGCAACGAGTTTCAGTTCTAAAATGTTGGAAAAAGACCAAAATTTTCAAATTGGTTGTTAACAACCGCTTCAGCTGTATTTACTCCTTTATTGTTGGATTACTACGGTTTCGTGGCACTAAAAGCCACATCTTCCGGTGAACATATGACTAAAACATTAGAGCGGAAAAGCTCGGAATCTTTTTACCCAGCATTCGTTGTCCGGCAGAACAAAACACCACCAACGGATATCAGGTAAAAAGGTCCCGAGCTTTTCCGCTCTAATGTTTTAGTCATATGTTCACCTGAAGATGTGGCTTTTAGTGCCACGAAATCGGTAGCGATCCAATAAAAAAGGAATAATACAGCTTCTTCTTCTTCTGTGGTGTGCAGACCAGGATGAACCTTGACCGTCCCAACGAGCTTCCGCCATCCATCGCGGTCACATGCTACTCTCCTCCAGTTTCTGCATCCGAGCTTCCGTGCGTCTACTTCCACTCCATCCTGCCGTCTTGCTCGAGGTCGACCCCGCCCCCTTTGTCCTCCTGGATTACGTGTCAATAGGCCATTCTCTTCGTAGTAATTCATACTGTTTGAATGAATCCTGCTTCATATCGACGTTAATGATATGAGTCTGTAATTTAGTGAATTTTTCTTCTGCCTTTCTTAATTGTTGGTGTGATCTGTGAAACTTCCCAGTCATTGAGTATGGATCTTTCGTCGAGTGAGCGGTTGTATATGAACGTTAAGTTTGGAGCTTTCACAACCACATACTCTGTAGGAAACCTAAATGGTATAGTTCGGACCGTAAGCTGCTTCACTACTCCGAGGATATTTATTTCTAAATTTTAAGTGTTGGTAGCTCTTCTTGAATAGAATTCTGGAGTATTTACTTTGCTTTCTTTGGTGAAAGAATTTCGGAATGCAGTGTTTAGTAACTCTGCTTTAGCAGCACTGTCATCGATAGTATTTCCATCGCTATCGTGCAGAGAAGCATTGATTGTGTCTTTGGATGTTCTGCCAGGTTTCGAGATAGAATTTCGTTGTGGAAACTAATGTAGACATTTCGCATTGAAGTCCGCTCTAAATTTCGAGCTCCAATAAAAGACTGCCAATTGAGGGGATTTTGTGTTCGTTTAAATTTGGCATGCTTTTCACGTTGTCTCTGCAACAGTGCCCTGACTTGTTTTGTGTACCGTGGGGGATCAGCTCCGTCGTTTGTTCATTTATTCAATATAAATATCTCAGTCGCTGTCGATACTATTTCTTTGAATTCAGGTCACATCTGGTCTGTGCTTACATTGTTAATTTGGAAGGAGTCTAATTTCTAGCTGCTTTTTTTAATAGATATATTTTTCCTTTATTTTTGGAGGATTTGGGAGTTAAGTTATTCAGTTCGCTACGACTATCGTGTGTTCACTAATTAGCTAGGGATTAGTTGTTGCTGAAAGGTCAAGTGTGTTTTAACAACCGTTTACTATTCGAGTTGGCCCATGAGCTGACTGCTCGAAATAATTTTCAGAGAATGCGTTTAGCACAGTTTTGGATCATGTTTTATGCTACGTCCACATTTAAACATGTATTTTCGCCAACATGTCAGGAGTATATTGGAAGTCACCACTAACTATAATTGCATGATCGGTATGTTTTTGAAATCAAACTCAAGTTTTCTTTGAACCTTCCAGCAATTATATTATCTGATGTGGAAGGTCGGTAAACAGATCCAGTTATTATATTTTCCAGTCGCCAAGAATGAATGACCTCTAGGGTTACTAACTCACAGGAACTATCTGCTTCAATTTCGCTAAAAAAATAAACTGCTTCTAACATCAACAAACACGCCACAATCAACTTTATCCAGCTTATCCTGCCTGAACACCGTTAGTTTGCTCGCAAAAATTTCGCCTGAAAATATCTCCGGCTTTAGCTAACTTTCAGTGCTTTCTTTTAGCGCTGGGAGCTCTTGGACTTCCACAACAAAGCTACGACAATTTACAACTGCTATACCCACCACGGTTGCTAGATCTACGTTCTTCCTGTGTTCGGCTTGCGCTCTTTGAGACTGAAGCCCTTTTTACGTTTCCTGGAGATCCTCTAACTTAAAAAACCGCCCAGTCCACGTCACACAACTCCCACTACCTTTGTGGCTGTCTCCTGTGTGTAATGAAGTCCTGACCTTTTTTAGCGGTACCAGAAAGCTCGCCACCAAATGGAACAACTCGAGGACTCTGCGGCCTACACGGTTGCAGGACCGACTGAGTCTCTGATTCACACCCTCCACTCATTTGTGTACTAGAGTTCCACAGTCGGTCCTGTCGACTATACTTCAAATGGTGAACTCTGCTTTCATCTCACTTGCGAAACTGCCAGCCTTTACCGCTTTTATAGCCGCTGGAAACCAGAGAAAATCCCTTCTGATTCAAAGTGACACACATCATTTGTACCTCCGTGAGCTGCCATCTGGAGCTGGCTGCACCCTGCGCTCTTCATGGCAGCTGGAAGGATCCTTTCCACGTCTGGAATGAGTGCACCCGGTATGCACATGAAATGCAGCCTGGCTTTCTTACCTCTTTGCAGCCATGTCACTTAGGGGTCCCTTAACACGCCTAACATTGCAGCTCCCAATTACCAGTAATCCCACACTCTTTGACTGTCCAGATCATGCAGGCTGAGAGGTTTCCTCTGAGGCAGAACAAGCGATTGCATCTGGATGAGGGACATTGTAATCCACAGGCAGCGCCTGGAACTTGTTTGTCAGACTACTCTGGGAGGCCTTACGTTCGGCCCTCAGGAAGCCTTTCGCAGTTTTCCACTCCCTGAGGCATCCCCCCACTCGACCACAGGTGAGGGGTCAACCTCAATACGAGCAGTAAACGGGCTGACCACCGGTGCGAACCAATTGGCGAACTCTTGGGTTGTGCTGGTCGTCCCTTGGAGCCCCACAGCTTATCCACAACTACGATGCCCATCCACTGCATCGTCAAGGTGTGTAAATGAAGCCAACACAGCCTGGAGCTGAAAGGAAAGTGTCACCAGCTTGGCTCCCATCCACACACAGCAGCCATAGTCTCTATGCATACTAATGGCAGTGCAAAATTACACAGCACAGACGACCAAACGACTATCGACACGCACTGCGGAACTCTACTGTAGACACTGACGAAAACGCTAAAAATGTCTCTAATAAATTAAATTAACATGCAGAGGTTCAAAAACCAAACTAGAAAAGCACATAAGTGAGACTAAATAATTCGTTCCTGATTAGGGGCTTGTAAAAGGTCACAAAATCGGTTACTTTCTGACACAAAAGAAAACGCGTGAACTCTGTCTATTAAATATTAAATTAACACACAGAAATTCCAAAACAACTACCGATGTATGCAGATGAAACTATATAATTCGCTCCAGGTAAGGAACTTCCCTGTTGCCGCAGTTTCTCGGCTGGCAGCTGCTGTATAAGCATATACAGATATACGATTTACTGTATCAATCCCTTTTTATATGGCATCGTGTAAAATTCCGGTATTCCATAGAACGTCTACGTAATGTTGAATGCCTCATTTATTTATTGTTCTGTGGGACCAAATTAAGGAGAAGTCTCCATGGATATGGAACGAGTCAATACATGAAATTATAACACGATAGTAGAAACAGATAAAATGAAATATAAGAAACATATTCAGGAGACAAGTCGTAAGTTCAAATAAAGAAAGTCGTCAATGTAACACTGGAATTTGCTTAATTTTTCAGCTCTTCCAGGAGCTCCTCGACAGAATAGAAGAAGTGAGCCATGAGGAAACTCTTCAGTTTAGACTTAAAAGTATTTGGGTAACAGCTAAGATTTTTGAGTTCTTGTGGTAGCTTATTGAAAATGGATGCAGCAGAATACTGCACTCCTTTCTGCACAAGAGACAAGGAAGTGCATTCCACATGCAGATTTGATTTCTGCCTAGTATTAACTGAGTGAAAGCTGCTAACTCTTGGGAATAAGCTAAAATTGTTAACAACAAACGACATTAAAGAAAATATATTCTGTGAGGGCAATGTCAGAATTCCCAAACTATTGAATAGGGGTCGATTAGAGGTTCTCGAACCTACACCACATACAGCTCGAACAGCCCATTTTTGAGCCAAATATATCCTTTTTGAATCAGAAGAATTACCCCAAAAAATAATACTATACGACATAAGCGTAAGAAAATATGTGAAGTAGACTACTTTTCGTGTTGAACTGTCACTTATTTCAGTTACTGTTCTAATGGTAAATAAAGCAGCATTTAGTTTCTGAACAAGATCCTGAACATGGGCTTTCCACAACAGCTTACTATATATCCGAACGCTTAGGAACCTGAACTGTTTCGTCTCGCTCATAATATGCCCATTATGTCCTGATCAGAATATCGGTTCTTGTTGAACTGTGAGTTAGAAACTATAAAAACTGAGTCTTACTGTGATTTAGCACGTGGTTTTAGGTAAGCTATAGAATATAAGCTCTTTGTGAAAATGTTAAATACTTTTCTTAGGCATTCTATGCAATTCCTAGGCATTATACAGACTGACAAGTAACATTTACCTGAAGTGTTTAAAGGACACAAGATGAAAAGCCTTTATTAATTAATACGCCTTTGATACTGAAAGAACAAATGTACGAAATAAAGCACATGATATTCTTACCGGAAAACAAGGAAAACGGAACTGAGATTGAAGTAATTTGTACAGTAAGCACCCTTTTTCTTCTTCACCAAAAAGGGAAAACCTGTACATTTTGGCAATTTGTTCTTGTACATAAATTTCATGACTTAAAGAAGAATGTGAGCAGAATATTGTTACCGGTAAAACACAAGGCTGGACTAACATGACACACTTGTTGCAGCAGGGAGAGGTAGAGTGACTTTTTAAATTGCACTTTTTTTCACACTAAGGCACCTCATATTTCGGTACTTAGATTTGCACATATAGAGGACGAATCCTTAGCGGCTTCCTCTGGACTGAGAAGTACCTACAGGAACGTCTTCAATTCTCGTTAAGTTCTTTGGACATACGGTGAATTCTGATCTTGCTTAGAGCTCCTTCAGGATTCCTTCTGCAGTCGCAAGACAGTAAAAGCTATCTTCCGTCACGTGCATTACAACTGCCAACAGACTGCGACAGTCAGCCTGCACTCTTTCGATGTCAGGAATCGGATCTCGCATTGTGACACCCAAACACACAGCGGGAACATTTTTCAGTGACCCTTTCATTTTTACGACCTGGATCTCAAGGTTCAGTTTACATTCCCTTTGACTTTGGGTAACTTTCTCAATATTGAGGCAAACACTACAAAAATGCTAACCCCATAACCATCTTCTTCTCGAAGTCATCGTCTTTAGGAAAATGTTCACAAATGGCGTGAACGTTTCTGGCAACCGTTTGGCATGAATGGGCAGCGCTGGGTTCTTTGAAACAGACGTTACAGATACATAAAAGAAGGACTTTCGGTAATCCTTGAAATGGAAGGCTCTTCGATAACCATGGCTTCATCACTGTTTTGGGTTCCTTCATATTGATTGCATTATAATCTATGTCTTCAGCTGGGAGCTGTGCGTCTTGCATTGAATCATCTCCTCTTTCTTTCGGCTGTTACGTTGTTTGTACGCTCTCTATTATTTTTTCGAGCTCTTCCTCAGTCTCTACTTCTTGTTTGACGTCGTCAGACAGGGGAGGCGTCGAGAGACCTACTCTAGGTTTGCAGCCGATCAGATCTTCACATGGCGAGCTGTTAATCTCGGAATGAAAAGTTGTGTTTTTCATAAGTTGGGGTAATCGCACTCCGTCATCTATCAGCAATTTTTTTCATGTAGCATTCAAGTACACAGCTTATTTTCAATGACCTGAGTTGCTCCTTTGACGCTCTCCGGACTTAGTGATTGGCGCAGCTTACAATGGACGATCCTCAAAGTGGGCCAATACACATTATGCTACTCACCATATTGTCTGTAGATTCCTTGTCAGTATCGGACTGTAGAATCGTTGGAGCACCAAGCAATGTAAATATGTCGATGAGCTTGTAGGCTACTTCTTCCGCCCTCTTTGATTTACGAGTCCTGAGGACTAAAAGTTTTGTCAGATGACCTTGGTAGACTGTTGTAAACTTGTATTCTCCATCAGAATGGAGCTGAAAATTGATGCGATCGACCTCGCAACAGGAAATAAATTCCGAAAGACCATTGGCTTGACCACAGTACCTTTTTAGTGTCTTCTTGCTTCTTCTTGCAAGGCTCATAAAGGATAATTTACAGCTCAATAACATGACGGGTAAAGTTCTTATACTTGACTGAATGTCCTTTCAACATTCTCTCCCGTCGTCCATGACCAAAAGCCAAATGGGCCTTATGGAGTATGTCCAACAACTCGGTGTCCGCAACGTAAAACTGAGTAGCACCCGTACCTTTTTTAACAAGATATGTCAGCTTAATCTTATTCTCGACGATCATTAAGTCAGCAGCCAGTAGACCTCTGGGTCCTTCTTCATTGCCGTCTTATAGTGTTTCACACCGTTGACAAACTTCTCGTAACTGGTTTCGGTTGGAAAAACAAAGTTTTTAGCAGCATTGGCTCTTACATGACATAATTCATCGCAGAACCATTGTTGCGTGTCAGCATGGCGTGATTCCTGTTCTGGCACTGCACTCCCTTCCAACATAGTGATACAAGAACAAGGGAAAAGATGGCAGAAGAGTGTCAGTGGAACTTGAGCTGGATACAGTACACAGGACTATCACGGCGATATCAGTGGCGTCTTAGCTAAAATGTGCAAATACTGTAGATCCTCCACAGTTATACGTTGTGTGAAGACAGCATAATTGGTTCCCAGATTCGTAACCTAGTATTCCTTGTTCATGGGTACCCTTACTTTTATACTCACACCCTTTAAATGATTAGTTATTTAAATGAATATAAATAAAATTGTATAAAACTAGTATGGAGGGAAGAATTGTAATGAATAAAATGATTAAATAAAAGACTAAAGAGCTGAAGGACCTCAATCTTCAACAGGACAATATGCATTTACTGTTTTACATCGTAGGTGTGCTTCGTGAATTTCGTTGATAACTTGTTTCATATCTTTTTTTTAATCTCCTTTCAAAGAAATTTCGCAATATTTTAATGTCATTGTAATATCCTATATGTATGTGCATTAGCTCTTCTACACCGATCACCATTTGTAAGACAAATCCTGGCCTCGTCGCGAAGAGAGCTCGACGCCATTGAACCAGGTTCAAAACTAGGGGTTCCCTTGGCCACCGTCTTCGCGCACCACGGTGTCAGCTGGTGGAGTGAGTAGGGAGGGGGACGGACTGTACTCTTCTTCCTAACTGGTAGACATAGGCCAAACTGCTCGTGTCGTCAGAACTCCGTCCTGTCTGAGTTTTACTATTAAATATTTTATGTCTGGTATTCAATCTCATTTTTAAGCTTGCATTTTCTCCACTTCTAGCCAATACAGATGCACGTATCCCCTAACCTAAAATTGTTGCTGAGCGCTTTTTGTAATGTGTAGCTTCAGCCAGCTCAAACAATTACTACTCACCATGTCTTTGATGCGGGCGGCCAGTGTCGTAGGAAAATGTCGGTTCATTTTTCTCTACAAACACAATTATTTTAATTATTTTTGAAGTTCATAGTCTCAACAGTTTTTCTTAACTTACGTAATTCCCACTTCTTTAATAGCTTCGTATTCTCGAATATTACCTTTTGTGTGAGCGTTTAAACTTGAGTAGCTATCGTATTTTCTTGGTGGTTAGTCCTTTATTAATTTCCTTCATACTCTCGCTATGTTCTCTATTGCTTTCTTCCAATCATTTTTTCCTGTTCTCTTAATTAATTGGTTATTTTGTGTAAAGAAAATTTATGTTAAAGTGACACCTTCCACACCATTACGAACTGTCGTATTCATGATCTTTGGAATAACGATTAATGTGTATATGTATGTCTCTGCGTGTTTTTGCTTAAGTGTAAGTTTTCTGTGATGTTTGAGAACTGCTCTCGACAGCTTATATTATGTCATTCCCTCTCCTTTAAAATCACCCTGTATTTCAAATATCCATTTTGTCTTACTTCTGCTAGTGTTTGCTATCTGGAAGATATGTCTTCTGAGCCTGTTATTATTTATCCTGTGGATACGTCCGTAAAATTTCGTTGTGCTTTTTCTGTAGGTGTCCGCTGTTGTTTCTGTCTATTTGATGACGTCTCTCGATGGACTCTTTATGAAAACCTGGTCCGAATATTCTCCTGTAAATTTTCCCCTCCCACATTAAATCGCTCTTATTGTTATTTGACAACGAATCATTATAGTTTCTTCAGCGTAGGGAGCTTCTGGGAGAACTACTGTGTTGGAATGTCTTAGTTTTGCATGAGATTCTTGTACTGTAATGACTCTTATTGTTATTTGACAACGAATCATTATAGTTTCTGCAGCGTAGGGAGCTTCTGGGAGAACTACTGTGTTGGAATGTCTTAGTTTTGCATGACAGATTCTTTTACTGTAATGACTCGATGCGAGCTTATGTTCTTTTTGTAATTTTGAATTTTTTTGTTGGTGGGGTATCTCTTCTAGATATTTTAAGTGCGTAACTTGTGAAACTTCCTCATACTGAGTTGTTATGTGGATATCATCTGCAGCCTTTCTTTCTATGCATCGGTTTTTCCTGTAGATGATTTGTAAGCCAGTGTTTTGTGAGATTTCATGAGGCTTCTCAAGGTCAGGTATCTCTTATCGTCTATTGTCTAATAGAATAGCGAGATCGTCTGCGAAAGCCAGACACTTTACCTTGATCTTCTGATTTTTAAAACTCCTGAGTAGGATTCCTCTTACTTTCTTTTTTAAAGTGTCAACAACTCGAGGGGGGAACGGGGGGGGGGGGGGGGGGTGGGAATCGACTTAGATTTGAACCACTTCTGAAGTTTCTCCATATATTTAAATTTGGCTATTGTATCTGTTATTGTCTGCCCGGTAACTACCCTTCTTTTCCTGTCGATTTTGAATTCCTTTAAAGTAAGGTATAATGTTTGCCTATCTATCGAATGATATCTCTTTTTGAAGCAGATAAAGCTTACCACAGAATTTTTACATCTTCTTATTTGCAAAACATTTTTTAAATTCCATATCTCTTCTGTACAGGAAGTATCTTCTCGAAGTTCTGCCTGATATTCAACTACTAAAGGATCTCCTATTCCAGGCGACTCTACAGAGCTTTTAAAAGAAGAGTGTACATGGCAGGGAGTAATGAACTACGACTTATTATATAAACAGAGTAGGTCTAAAGGAAGAAATAAGGTCTTCAGAATTGTCTGGGTCGACACTGCCGTCCCATTTGCCTCCGAAATGAAAGCGTGCTGTTCAATTTTGCTGTATTCTGCATGTTGTTTCTATAAACTGCAATGGTTCATAGCAGTTAAATGTTCGAATGACACCGCTGCACTGTTCACCAATTCGGCGGGCAGCTTCCCACGCTGATAACGTCTACTGTTGTAGAGTGACAACGTGCTCTTCGTCTAAGCTTAAAGTATCACTTTGAATCGTGCTGAGGATCTGCAATGTTCCTTTCACGTTTGGAGACTTAGTTCATTGCTGAACAACAGTAAGAATGCAGGTTCCTTATGTATCATTACACAGGAGGCATTACTTGCCGATTTTCTGTGGTCAAAACAATATCCACAGAGACATTCCCAGTTTAAACAAACCACGAATTATGCAACTTTTTTTAAATATGAGCAGTTTGGTGAAACTGTGCCATCCACACCAACAATTGATGAAACGACACGCAACGTCAACATTATGTCAGATCGCCTCACGTTTTGAGATCGCTGTGCAAGTCCGTGGTGTCACGCGAGAGTTTTATGTAATACACATATATGGGCTATTGACACCTTGTATTGAACTATTCTCCCGATGCTTTTCTAATCTGTGGATTTTCTACTATTGCTGCTTGATTATTTTTGTTTTATATGTATATTAAGTATGCTGTATTTATTTTACTTTCATGAATGCCAACTCATAAGTTAGCCTCTCCAAAAGTATGGTGCGAACTTTCCAGGACGGCGGAGGGTCTATGCCTAATTGACGATATAATCACACAGACTGTCAACAGATGTCCGTATGATCCTGTCCTGCATGGAAGATGGCATTCGGGTTCACGGGCAATCAAACAAAGGACAACGTCAGGTCACCTATCAAACGGCAAAGTGTTTGCCGGGTGTCCCACATTCACAATCGCTGTGTAGACAGTCACAGACGGTGCAGTATGGCACAGAGAAGACGCCTACGGTACCAGGCTGTCTACGGTGGAGGGTAATGGGATGAACGGAAGCAGGACAGTCGCAAACTGAAGTGGCCCGATGGATTAATGTGAATCGTTTTGCTGTTTTTCGGATGTGGCGACAGTTAATAGAGACAGAAACGGAATCCCGAAGACCAGGGCAAACAGACCAGAAAGAGAAAGAGAGAAACGGTTCCGCCTTAGTACTGCACGGCAACTGAGTTCTGACCTAGCGTCATTCACTGGACGTCTTATAACGAGAAAAACGGTGGCCTTTATTGACGCAGACCTGCTGTGTGTGTAACTCTGACGCGTTTTCATAGAAGGGAACGTCTAGAGTGGAGCCGTCAACAAGCCATCTGGACTGTCAAACACTGGACCAAAGTTCTTTTCTGAGTCACGATTTGGTCTGGACACTGATTCTCGAGGGATTCGCATCGGGAGGGAACGTGAAACACGATTTCAAATGGTTCAATGGCTCTGAGCACTATGAGACTTAACATTTGATTCCCCTAGAGCTTAGAACTGCTTAAACCTAAGTAACCTACGGACATCACACACATCCATGCCCGAGGCAGTATTTGAACCTGCGATCGTAGCGGCCGCGCAGCTCCAGACTGAAGTGCCTAGAACCGCTCGGCCACACCGTCCGGCCACACCGCTACGCCACACCGGCCGGCAAACACGATTTCCGGACCCAATCATGGTGGAAAGAGAATTATATCGAGGATGATCCCTAATGGTGTGGGTTGGGATTATGTTGACTACACGAACACCTCCTCACGAAATTGTATGGTTAAATCGGCACAGTATAACTGCTGTCAGGTATCGTGACGAGATGTTGCGATCTCATATGCGGCTGTTGCTAGGTGCTGTGGGCGAAGAATTCGTATTGCTGGACGATAATGCTCGACTTCGTAGAGGACGCTTGGTTGATGTTTTCTCGGATACGGAAGATGTTGGACGCATGGCGTGGCCTGCTCCCTCTCCCGATTTGAATCTCCTAGAGCACGTCTGTGACGCACTAGTGACTCGGGTTGAATTACGTCAGCATTCACAACCACTCTCCAAGACTTCCGAGCAGCACTGCAGTAAGAATGGGCGTTATTGCATCATGAGATTGGTGACATCATTCACATCATGACCCGTCATTTGCCAGGATTGTATTGCTGTCAGAGGTATTCACACCCCATACTGAGCGCATTAACCAGTTTTCGGAATGTGTGTGTAAATCCGTTAAATTGGAAAATTCGAAAAACGTTTTTGTCTATCGTTATGCATGTTGCAGTTGTTTACATTCTGTATTCTTCGTATTGTTTCTACTTTACTTCTTTTATTAGAGGTGGAGCCCCTCCACGCCCACACCGGCATGATGGCCAACACAAAAGGTCTACTGCCATCTCTGCATAAGGGTTAGTGTTCACTAAAGTGAGGTGTTGTTGGATGTGGGTACTGCGATGTTTGCGTACGTCTGGTTAGGATTAACCATTAATACGCGCTCACCTGGAGATAGATTGGTCGAAATCTGACGAAGGGTAGCGGTTTTAAGGGCAGAGGAAAAAAAGTGCCAGGGCAAGAGCCAAGGGAAAAAAAACCTCTGCGATAGTTAGGTCGGGTGGTAAGAGCAGTAGCGGTTGTCTTGCTGCCTGCGATAGGTTGTGCAAGGATAGACTTTGTTAGTGGTGGGTATCATGCTTGTCGATACCTTGGCGTTGTGCGTTGTGCTGCTCGGCGGCTGGCGCTGGGTGCTGGTACAGAGTCCTCGTTCAGCGTCAGCAACCTGTAACCGTTAGGTTTGTTATCGATCTTGTGTCCGATAGGTCATATACCGGGGACACAGTGTGAGGGAATGTTGGCAGTTTGTTTGTGCGCCTGTGGGCGAGCTCGGTCGGTGTCCCTGCTGTGGCCTGTTGATCGGCTCTAGTAGCAGCTGGTAGTTGCCAGTCAGTGTTGCTGATGTGCAAGGGCTTACCAACGTTTGTCGCTGTTTGCGTATGTTAGTTTACCACAGGTGAACTGACCTATCGGACACAAGATCGATAACAAACCTTTACTGTCACCTCATTATACGGTTTTGTCGCAAAATAAACGCAGTCTCGCAAAATTTCGGTTTGTTACTTTAATATTGGACACCAGTGCAGAAATTCATAAGCAGAAATGATGAATACAAATTTAACGTTGACCTGCTGACAATAAAAATCCAAGAAGACACGTTTTTGTAATAACAGAGTGCTACATAGTCTTTCAAAGTAGCCCAACTAGTTTCTATGAAAGCAAAAACGTCTTCACAAAAGTTGTTGTATGGCCATGCTTGTAACTGATTGTCTCCTGGGCTTCGGCCGCTCACCGAAGTACTAAAATGAAACACATGCAGCCGCAGTTATTTTACTATATAGTAACCAATTTCGATGAGTCAGTACACCATCTTCAGGCCGTAACAGACGCTGAGGGGGTGAACTCTAATCGTAGACTATTCCAGCAGTGGCCAACATTTATGAACTGGCTTCCGTAGAAAACTGTACAAATGATGTTGCGTCGCAACCATCAACTACCAACACAAAAAAACCGTGGATACGAAGAACAGGATCGTTATCGTGACCATCCCGGTTACTTGACCTGACTCATCTTGTATCTTGTTTTCTCCTTGTGCGGGTCTGTGAAAAGTTTTGTGTTTGAGACATTGGCTGGAATTCCACACGATCTCCTGGTCGGAATTCTCCCATTTACTTGACCTGACTCATCTTGTTTTCTCCTTATGCGGGTCTGTGAAAAGTTTTGTGTTTGAGACATTGGCTGGAATTCCACACGATCTCCTGGTCGGAATTCTCGCTGCCTGTGACATTCTTTGAACAATACTACAACACTGATATGATCGACAGGTTCCTAAGAGAAAAGCAAACACAACGTCAGCATACACCAAGTGAGAAAACTTATATTAAACTAGAAAGCTCTGGAACAGTTAATAAGGCGAAAATACACTACTGGCCATTGAAATTGATACACCAAGAAGAAATGCAGATGATAAACGGGTATTCAATGGACAAACATATTATACTAGAACTGACATGTGATTACATTTTCAGACAATTTGGGTGCGTAGATCCTGAGAAATCAGTATCCAGAACAACCACCTCTCGCCGTAATAACGGCCCTGATACGCCTGGGTCAAACAGAGCTTGGATGGCGTGTAAAGGTACAGCTGCCCATGTAGCTTCAAGACGATACTACAGTTCATCACGAGCAGGGACTGCGGTATTGCGACGAGCCAGTTGGTCGGCCACCATTGACCAGACATTTTCAATTGGTTCAAAAAAAATGGCTCTTAGCAATATGGGACTTAACATCTGAGATCATCAGTCACCTAGAACTTAGAACTACTTAAACCTAACTAAACTAAAGACATCACACACATCCATGCCCGAGACAGGATTCGAACCTGCGAACGGAGCAGTCACGCGTTCCCGACTGAAGGGCCTAGAACCGCTCGGCTACCACGACCGGCTCAATTGGTCAGAGAATGGAAACTCTGCTGGCCAGGGCAGCAGTCGAACATTTTCTGTATCCATAAAGGCCCGTACAGAACCTGCAACATGCGGTCGTGCATTATCCTGCTGAAATGTAGTGTTTCGCAGGGGTCGAATGAAGGGTAGAGCCACGGGTAGTAAGACATCTGAAATGTAACGTCCACTGTTCAGAGAGCCGTCAATGCGAACAAGAGGTGACCGAGTCGTGTAACCAATGGCACCCCATACCATCACGCCGGGTGATACGCCAGTATGGCGATGACGAATACACGCTTCCAATGTGCGTTCACCGCGATGTCGCCAAACACGGATGCGACCATCATGATGCTGTAAATAGAACCTGAATTCATCAGAAAAAATGACGTTTTGCCATTCGAGCACCCAGGTTCGTCGTTGGGTACACCATCACAGGCGCTCCTGTTTGTGATGCAGCGTCAAGGGTAATCGCAGCCATGCTGCTGCAAACGTCGTCGAACTGTTGGTGTAGATGGTTGCTGTCTTGCAAACATCCCCATCTGTTGGTTCAGGGATCCAGACGTGGCTGCACGATCCGTTACAGCCATGCGGATAAGATGCCTGTCATCTCAACTGCTAGTGATACGAGGCAGCACGGCGTTCCGGGCTACCCTCCTGAACCCACCGATTCCATATTCTGCCAACAGTCATTTGATCTCGACCAACGCGAGCAGCAATGTCGCGATACGATAAACTGCAATCGCGATAGGCTACAATCGGACCTTTATCAAAGCTGGAATCGTAATGGTACGCATTTCTCCTCCTTACACGATTCATCACAACAACATTTCACCAGACAACGCCGGTCAACTGCTGTTTGTGTAGGAGATCGGTTGGAAACTTTTCTCATGTCAGCACGTTGTAGGTGTCGCCACCGGCTCCAACCTTGTATGAATGCTCTGAAAAGCTAATCATTTGCATATGACAGCATCTTCTTCCTGTCGGTTAAATTTCGCGTCTGTAGCACGTAATCTTCGTGGTGTAGCAATTTTAATGGCCAGTAGTATAATCGTATGAAATATTCTTGGTTTGGTTGCCGTGTAACATCTGTGTAAATTATCAAGGTTTAGCCGATTCTCTATACTATCTTGAAAAAGCACAACTGTTGTGGCTGCCATGGTAGCCTTAAATAGCTGGTAGCCACCTTGTGACCGAACAGTGTACGTCATCATTACATCGTGTTGCCGTATATTACATGAACGGCTGCCCCGTTGGCGCCACTGCTCCCACAGGAACGTAACAAATTTGGCGAATCTCTCTGTTACCGTCTCAGCGTTGAAAGCTCGTTCTCGTGTGCCACTAAGATTCGGTTGTCACAGAAATGGATTAAAACTGTAATAACTTGAACGGAAGTCTCTATCGTTTTGTCAAATAAAATAGTAAGATGCTGATCGTTTTCTGTAATATGTTGATGCAACCTTCACTGAATCTGTTTCTTTGTACTCAATACTACGCATTTGGACGCCCAGAAATCATCGCTACCACTTTCTTCACGTCCATCTAATCGATAACAACTCACACTAATAAACAAACTTCTCTGTTAATGCACTGCCTCAACTTTCTACACAGACAACAGTGATATGAAGACATCTAAACACACTCTGAAGCCAGACAACAGATCATTAATGCAAAATAATAATATACTACCATATGGTATTTATCGGAGTATACGCTATTTACTAACCACTGCTGGACCGCAGTCCTGGATCTGATCTGAGATGGCTGCAAAAATGGCGGAGCCTCTAATTCAAATATACTAAATCCCTAAAAAATTGATACAATGAAGATTCCTCTACAGACAATAGTTTGACGTACCTTGAACATCTCTTAGAACACACGGGATAATCCATGACAGATTTCAACGAGATATTTTGGTAAAACATAAATGTTAATGACAAAAATGAACACCAGCAATATTCTGAGCATTTGATAGATGGCATGCACCTTTATTCGAAACTCTATTATCCACAAAACATGTACTATGCCCACACAAGTAATTAATGGGTTCTATATTGTTCGTCTCTTACGAAACTCAAAGCAAAAGTCACTGATTCAGAAAAAAATTGTTCGTTACTTTGCCACAGTCAACGTGCACCTATCTGTACTGTGTCGAATAAAATAAGAGGCAATCTCACTAACCGTTAAACTCTTCTTTCATTCTTTCCACCCACATATCTTCACTATGAGTTCAAGCAGTTAATAATCCTTTTATCCCGACATAGTTACCGTCCACCATTAAACAGTTCTCGATCTCTCCTTTCATCTTCTGTTATTAAAATGTTCAACATCAAATTAATTCAGCCTCTTCTTCCATTTGTCAACACGCTTATCTTCTTTCTTGATACGCCTCCACGGTATTAAAACAATTTCTACATACATTATGTCTCATATTACAATTCGCCGCCCCATACTAATACGATCCCATTAACGTGTGCGAGAACAATCTGCGGCATGTTCGTGCTTTTTCAAAATAGCTTCACATTAACTCCTACTCGTTCCAATAGTTCCTTCCGCACTCTTGTCAACACATCGCAGTCGCAACACTGCTTCAAAATATTTCTTTCTTTCCCATTACGTGAACCGTTCCTCCGTATATGTACCATCAACCTCAGTTCCGCACCAACTCATTGCCAACTGTGTGTCGTTCTCCTACGTCGATTACAAAACACAGATATTAATTTTGACCTAGCAGTCATAATATTACATGACACATTTACATTGCATACATTCAGTAAGTTAACGTTACACTGAAGTGCAATGAAAGAAATGCATTTGCAACTAACTTTTCTTTCATTTGAATAGATTCATTCATATTTCACATCTGTATTAACAATACTAGTAAATAAAATATGCTTACTTTATACTGAGAACCAAGATCATTAACAAATAACAGTTGCATAAGACGAAAATCTCCGTAGATTAGATTAGATTAGATTAGATTAATACTTGTTCCATTGATCATGAATACGACACTTCGTAATGATGTGGAACGTGTCAGGTTAATAAAAGATGTCTGTACAAGAAATTACATTACACAAAATATTGCATGACACTAATGATTAAGTTGTTTTTTTTTTTACTTAGTTTATATCTAAAAATTCAGCCAATGAGTAGAAGGAGTTGTCATCTAGAAATTCTTTTAATTTATTTTTAAATGTTAGTTGGCTATCTGTCAGGCTTTTGATGCTGTTTGGTAGGTGCCCAAAGACTTTCGTGGCAGCATAATTTACCCCTTTCTGTGCCAAAGTCAGATTTAACCCTGCATAGTGAAGATCATCCTTTCTCCTGGTGTTATAGGTATGCACACTGCTATTACTTTTGAATTGGGTTGGATTATTATCAACAAATTTCATAAGGGGAAACTGTTCTAGAAGTAGTTACTTACAACATGGATAGTTCGATAATCAGGACTGGAGAATCTGAGCTACTCTGAATCTGGCAACACAGAAGGAAGTTAAAAATAGGCGGACGTGTCTTAAGAAGAAAGCAAGGATACAAGTCTACCTAAAGCTCCTAACAAGTAGACGTTTAGCGCGACTTGTGCTACATCGCTTAGGAGTGGGGTACTAGAGGGAATGGAATATATACAGGTACATGTATTAATTGAAATGGTCCTTAATCTATTCTTAGTTTCTGTTAGTGTGTTCATCCGTCCGCTCTCATACGCCAGGCGCTTTGTGATGCACTGCCGTCTTTTGTAACTCTTACTCTCCTACGTTACGTCCACAGCCTATTGTGCTGTGCTTGGATTTCTAATAGTTACATACATCACATGTGTGTTTCAAGCTTGACATTCTGGGGTAGCACGTCAAATTCCATAACATGTTACGTTACCTTTTTTCCATTTTAATGGCGCTACAGCATTCCTGATACCAACATTGTGCGATAGTCATGTTTCTGTTGTCCGTATTTTTGAGAGAAACAACTTTGTGTAACTAAAGGAAGAGTTCTTCACCTGCATGTGATTATCATCCAAACTTCTCTTAGATCACGGTGTCATTTCAGCGAATACGTGACATAATTTCTCCATTTCGTCTTTTCAATATTTGCTTTACCAGATTTTCCCTCTTGGTTTCCCGCCTCTTTTTCTATCTTGATGTTCAAGCCATATTCCTTGTTAAGAAGGTACATCGTCTCATTTCACAGTTGTTTCAACTGTTTCTTACTTACAGTCGGAATGGAAATGCTATGTTAGAGCCGAATCACTACCAGTAGCTTAACTTTTATGAAGTACAGAGGGCTGTATAAAATTTAAATGATTCGTTTACTGGCAACTAGTAACTACACGATTAACAATGTAGTGTTCAAAATGGACAATATTCACTTGAATGTTGAACTTTTAGCGCTGAACAAGTTCCAAATTATAAACCTAATATGAAACTTCCTGGCAGATTAAAACTGTCTGCCGTGACCTTTGCCTTTCGTGGGCAAACCTGTTGGCAGCAGAAGCGCCTCACCCCTCTTTCCCCACCCCCCACGTCTTCCTAACTTCACGTTTTCCCCTCCTCACCCAAACTTCATGTAACTGCAGTGAGCTCTGGTGCTTCAGTAGATTTTCACTCAGTTACAATCTAATTATTGGACTGCTTATTTACATTTAACTACAGTATTTTTTGGATATGTCATTTAATTACTTATTTCTTGCTCATATAGCTTTTAATGTACAATGGACTTGTAGCACCAGACACATTTTATGGAATCAAGATCGGGTGTATTAGATAGCCAGTTCAGGTGCGAAAGTATGACAGACTGTTCGTCAAACCAGGAACGAATGGGTACAGCCCTGTGAACACAGAAGTATTGATCTTGGAAGATAGGAGTGTCCACAGCATACAACTTCAGACATTTGTAATACCTTTTCGTGGTCGCATTAACTCTTAAACTGCATTTAACGATTGTGTTGCTAACGAGCACAACATATTTTAAACTGACAACTCTGAGAAAACTTGGAACGTCAAACCATAGTTTACACCGTACTGTGGGCCATAATGCACTGTTACAGTAAAAGAAGTTTACATGGTTGCCTGCTCCTCTATTGATTCTACCTGCCATTACAGTCTTTTTGACGGGCAAGCAACACTTCCTTCACGACTCTGACCCATCTGACGTTCCCTGCGGTGCAGATATCAGTAAACTGTACTCCTACATGTGAATTATGCTTAATTAAGTTTTAAACATAACCACACTTGGTAATTTCATTTCACTTACAATTAAGAGGGATGTAATGGAAAATGTAAAAATTTATTTAAAAAATAATTACAGCCATATTTATTAATGTACAAATCCAAACTTTTGCATGTGTGAAGCAAAAGAGCTGTGTTTTAACGGAAAAATATAATACAATATGCAGGTTTAATATTTTGCCAGAAACCTGAATTTTTATTTTTTATTGCCTTTTTAATAAAAAGCCAATCATGCAATTAATCTGAAAATTTTGCTGTAATGTCCTGAGAGCGTTATAAGACAACTGAGATACAGTTATTAATTTATGGGAAAATTGTATCATTAATAGAGTTTTTAATTTTGCACATCCAAAATTAACTTTTTTTCTACATACAACCATCTAAAAATCAGAACGTAATAGCTGGATCTCGTATTTTGTTAGTTCCAGGGAGGGAGGAACACCTTTCGAACAGTTCTTGAAAAAGTAATAGCATTCGCGCATAAAAGTTGAGAAAAGGCTTCTAATAACGTAAAAAAATGTAAAACAGAGAAAATGAGGTTCAAAGATTTTCTTCTCATGCTTCTACATACAATACGCTTACCTCAATTTGAAAATTCTCCGTAGTGATACTCCTCATTCTCCAGTATCTTTCTCCTCCTCGAATCTGCCTCGACTGTATTTGCAGGTAAGACACTGATCTGTTAGCTTCCTTGACCCTGCTCTCGTCGATGGTGTAAAATGCTTTTGTTGTAAATACACCAGGATCCACACCAACTCTCTTCAACACTTCAATTTTGCCATTATTTCCTTTATTGTAGCATAAAACTGCATCATAGACACCTTTTTTGAGTACTTCAAGTCCACAGAATCTCCTTTTTGAGCATCTAATCCAAATTAAATTATTGAGGCCTTCATTTGCATTTTGTGTCTTTGTGTGAAGACGCTTAATCAAGCTATTAAACAGAGAACAGACTCGTGGAGATAACATCTTGGACCTACTGATAAAAACAGACCCGAACTTTTCGACTCTGTAAACGCATAACAGGGAATCAGTGATCATAAGCCGTTGCAGTATCCCTGAATATGGAAATAAATAGAAATATAAAAAATGGGACAAAGGTTTATCTGTTTAGCAAGAGTAGTAGAAGGTAGACTACCTAACAGATCAAAACGAAAATTTCTGTTCCGACACTGACAATGTTGAGTGTATATGGAAAAAGTTCAAAACAATAGTAAAATGCATTTTGGACAGGTACGTGCCGAGTAAAACTGTGAGGGACGGGAAAAACCCACCGTGGTTCAACAACAAAGTTAGGAAACTACTGCGAAAGCAAAGAGAGCTTCACTGCAAGTTTAAATGCAGCCAAAATCTCTCAGACAAACAGAAGCTAAACGATGTCAAAGTTAGCGTAAGGAGGGCTATGCGTGAAGCGTTCAGTGAATTCGAAAGTAAAATTCTATGTTCCGACTTGACAGAAAATCCTAGGAAGTTCAGGTCTTACGTTAAATGAGTAAGTGGCTCGAAACAGCGTATCCAGACACTCTGGGATGATGATGACATTGAAACAGAGATGACAAGTGTAAAGCTGAAATACTAAACACCTTTTTCCAAAGCTGTTTCACAGAGGAAGATCGCACTGCAGTTCCTTCTCTAAATCCTCGCACGAACGAAAAAATGGCTGACATCGAAATAAGTACCCAAGGAATAGAAAAGCAACTGAAATCACTCAACAGAGGAAAGTCCACTGGATCTGACGGGATACCAATTCGATCCTACACAGAGTACACGAAAGAACTTGCCCCCCTTCTAACAGCCGTGTGCCGCAAGTCTCTTAGAGGAACGGAAGGTTCCAAATGATTGGAAAAGAGCACAGGTGGTCCCAGTCTTCAAGAAGGGTCGTTGAGCAGATGCGCAAAACTATAGCCCTATATCTCTGACATCGATCTGTTGTAGAATTTTTTATTAAAAAAAATAAAAGAAATATTTTTATTATGTAAAAAATGCAAATGGGGAAGAAATGGCTTTAAATATTTATGATATTTACTCTTTCGGTACGAACTTTGTTGTAGAACCCCTTATTTACGTGTGGTAATAAAAATTCATTTAGACAGAATTAAGCACATTTAGAATTACGTGAACCTTAGCAACCCTCTCATGCTGATAAATTCAAACTAACTGATTAATAACATTTATTTGAAACTTATTTAAATTAATATTTTCTTTATTTTGGCCTGATTTTGAATATCTCTTTGTAATCTTACAATATTATTTTCGTCTGTGGCTATATTTTACATTTTTTATCGCAGATATTAACATATTTCGTAATTACATTATGAGTGTAGAAGTATTACAATCTTAAATACGTCGAGAATATTATTACAGAAAATATTACAATAATAACCAACGTCCTTTACACAAAATTAAATAACATTTTGTGTTAAACAATTACAGTACATTCGAATTGCTTCATAGCAGCGTACATAGTACAATTAAATGTCATTTCATTTTATTAATATTGTGTGTGCTGCCAGGGAACGTTACAAATTTTAGAACATGTTTTTTGCTCGTGTATCATGTCATTTCTGGAAACCCAGAATCTACACTGTAGGAATGAACATGGATTTCGGAAACAGCGATCGTGTGAGACCCCACTCGCTTTATTTGTTCATGAGACCCAGAAAATATTAGATACAGGCTCCCAGGTAGGTGCCATTTTCCTTGACTTCCGGAAGGCGTTCGATACAGTTTTGCACTGTCGCCTGATAAACAAAGTAAGAGCCTACGACTGTCAGACCAGCTGTGTGGCTGGATTGAAGAGTTTTTAGCAAACGCTGGTAGCAGTTACTTCTGTAAAATATCTGGGAGTACGCGTGCGGAACGATTTGATGTGTATGATCATATAAAATTAATTGTTGGTAAGACGGGTGCCAGGTTGAGATTCATTGAGAGAGTCCTTAGAAAATGTAGTCCATCAACAAAGGAGGTGGCTTACAAAACACTCGTTCGACCTATACTTGAGTATTGCTCATCAGTGTGGGATCCGTACCAGGTCGGGTTGACAGAGGAGATAGAGAAGATCCAAAGAAACGCGGCACGGTAAGCGCGATAGCGTTACGGAGATGTTTAGCAAACTCAAGTGAGAGACTCTGCAAGAGAGGCGCTCTGCATCGCGGTGTAGCTTGCTGTCCAGGTTTCGAGAGGGTGCGTTTCTGGATGAGGTATCGAATATATTGCTTCTCCCTACTTATACCGGCCGAGGAGATCACGAATGTAAAATTAGAGAGATTCGAGCGCGCACCAAGGCTTTCCGGCAGTCGTTCTTCCCGCGAACCATACGTGACAGGAACTGGAAAGGGAGGTAATAAAAGTGGCACATAAAATGCCCTCCGCCACGCACCGTTGGGTGGCTTGCGGAGTATAAATGTAGATGTAGATGTAAATCACAGTTTGCAAGAAACCTGAATGCGTGCTTAATTGCTTTCATAACAGGTTCTGGTAATGAGTGTTTATGTGAATATTTCTCATTTCTGTTGTTGAACTTACACCAATCGTCTTTCAGACACAGATTGTGCATTTCTTTAAAAATGGCTCTGAGTGCCATGGGACTTAACATCACAGGTCATCAGTCCCCTAGAACTTAGCACTACTTAAACATAACTAACCTAAGGACATCACACACATCCATGCCCATAGGCAGGATTTGAACCTGCAATCGTAGCGGACGCGCGGTTCCAGACTGCAGCGCCTAAAACCGCTCGGCCACACCGGCCGGCATTGTGCGTTGCTGCTTGGTCAGTGGATAGTTTGTGGAAAAAATTGCCCTCATTGCCTCTAAATTCTGTGTGCTTTTCCTGATAGCTCTCCCATAACACAATTAAAGGGAATCAAATATTTTCAGAGCAAGCCTTCCTTTTCGTCCTAGTGGTTTTCCATCCTCAAGTACTTCACCTTTCTTCCCTTTCAGCAAGCGCCGAAGCCTACCACAAGTTTCTTTGGGGTGCGGTCAAAACTTTCCAACTTTTCCACTGTTGTATTGTACGGATTTTTATCCTCCTCATCACTAAGGTACTTGGTATATCTAATGCCATAACGGTCCTCAGACCTGGAGAACATCCCCACAGCTTCAGCAGCCTCCATGCTCTCACATGAGCAACTATAGTTTTTAGGCAATGTTACAGCATGCTTTTCTTGTCATAGTTTCTCACTGTCTTCATTGTTGGACATTTTCTTTGTTTCACACTGGTGGTAGTATTTAGATATAATTTCTACATTTAAGATTTTATCTGAGTCAATATCAATAACAGATGCAACTACCTACAGAGATGTGTGACCTCTTGTGTGACCTCTTTTCATCCACTTACCATCTACAGACACATACAGGTCAGTAAAGTTTGTAGGAAATTCACTGTCATGAATATCTACCCCAGGATCTATTTCTTTTTAATTTATTTTCACCAATTCCTCCACTGCTTTCTTCACAGAAACTTTGGCAGTATCGCATCCAACTTTTTTATTTAATTTTTCAAGCCTTGCACAAGGTGGAGGCACGTTCAGAATACCACACAATAAATTACTTCATTCTCTGCCCTGGAAAAGGCATCTCAGAGCATATGCTAACCTAAAATTGCTTTCATATGTATGAGTGTCAGTTATTTTGGAGGAGGAAAATTGAAATTCACAGCCACACGAATTACAAATTATTTTAAAATCATAAGCCGCTACCACTCTTCTTTCTTGAACAACAATCATGCATTCGGTATTTTTATATCTATCACATGAACATGAAAACTTTATAGCCTGGCAGAGAAGCTCTAAATCAATAAGTCTGAATCCAGTGGAATCCGTATCAATATCATTCATGCAATTGTACAATTCTCCTGTCTCAAGTTTCGATGTTGAAGCTGAGAGCTTATGTTCTTCATTTCGAGTTGCTTCCTCTTTTTTGTTGGTAAACCGATTTCCATGAAACCTCCGTTTCCTAAACACATTTTTTCCGGCACCCATTATACGTAAATCTTGACTTCCACGTAAAGGTTGTTAGTTCAACCTTCCACCTACTAATATGGGTTAGTTCTGACAAAATGTAATAAAAACACATGTATGAAAGTTTTCAGGCTAAGATGTAGATGGCAGCCAGAGATATAGATGTCAGCCAAAGACATCGTAAAAAATAGCTTTCACACTGACAAAAATTCCGCGAAAGCAAGCAGTTTCCCAAATACTGGAAAAGGTGGAAGTGGCCACCAGTGCAGAGTTAACCAGTTTAAGAACCGAAAGGCTGGTATCACCATAAAATTAACACACAACATACGTTAAACTGTGTAGATCAAGAAAATAATATTTTAAAAAAACGATTTTTTGGACCAAAATCCATTACATCCGCCCTTAAACAGAAACTAATTCTGGTTAAAGTTATCTAAATTGTGGAGGCCAAGTGTAATAAAAAGAAGTGGTTGTGCATTCGTAATTACATCGAAAGAAGATCAAAGACAGTGCTTATCAGAATTCAAAGAATTTTCTAAAATGCGGGTCTGCTAAAGAGAGTGGCACTAAGGCCACATTCAAAACTTCACTCATATAAGAATTTATATTTTATAAATACCACAACACAGATAATTTATGTTGGTGAGATGCTATTAATGCTCTTTTCCATGTGGGACATATCACAACTCGCCAGGATGGTTGGGGAAGTTGGAAAAGACTAATTAGATATTCTCCACGCCAACAGATTACACTAAATTGCGAGTCACAGCCAGAAGATCATCGGCGACGACAATAACAGAACCTTTGAGTATTTAACAGCTTGCTGGTACGCAGCGCCCAACCTATCATCGTACTCAGGAATCGTGAGTCACACACGACATAAGCTTTTACTAAGCCTCAGCTGTTTGTCACCAACACAGATATACTTAAAACACATTCAAAAAGTTCACGTTTACTTAGACCACGTCAATAACGCAGTATGAACATTAGCAAAATGTACTATGACATCGTGATGGTGTGGCATGCAGCACACATACAGAAGTATGTTGTGACAGTACAAACCCCCGTTACTAGATGAATAGGTTTATTAGGCAAGGATTGCTTTGTGGAGAGCGAGCGCGCGACATGGTGCGCGATTCGCGGAAGCGTGTGGCGCTCCCGCGCGAGATTTGCAACGGTCGCCCCCGGCTACGTGGTCCGAAGCTTGCGGCATTGTTTGGTTTCTCGCGCATTACGCGAAAACTATGTAACTTACGGTGAAGAGCTTTGCTGCAGTGGGTAGTGGCCAGCAATATGCACCTTCTGAAAGATCGATCTTTATTTAAAGTCATGAGACGCAAAAGTGAGAGTAACCTCAAAATCGCTTAATATCACGAATACTGAAATGTTAATAAAAATAGTAAATTACAACTTACAGGGATGAGCGGGCAATCATTAAAAACTTTTCGTCATAGCGGATCGAGTGCCGTAGTCATATGTTAAGATTCATAAATAATTAAGCCCGTAAAGAGCAATAAACAAAGTCTGAGGAAAAATTGTTTATAAAATTCAATAGAAAATTCATGACGTAAAGAACAGCACTATATAATATTTTGGGTGGCATCACACGTATTTTAAACTAGTTAAGTTATACTATACACTTAACTTGCAATAGTTTGCATTGTTTGCAAATTATTATTAACATTTATCGCCCATAATTAATTAATTATTATAGATCTGAAGATTTTGAACAACGAAATGTGTGGATCGCTATAGATTACGTCTAAAAACGGTATGCAGTTCTATATTAAAACTTTGCAGCACAGATGTAAACAAACAAATTTGCGCTAAGTGGCGAAACTTTGCAAAAACTAAAACTTGATTTACGGGCGATAGAATAACCCTAGAAATTAATGTAACATAGTAAATAAGATCCAAATTTTAGCGCTATCTGATGGTGTACTTATTTCTGTCGAGGGATGTATGTATCAAAATTTGTATCCTTAACTAGTGAGATTGGTACTTGCATAAACAGGGGGTTGACGTCCGAGCCTATATAAGCGAAAGACCATCTTGGCCAGGGTCAGTCGTTGGTCAGTCGTTTTGGAGGGTGGGTGGCGAGCGAGCCCCACTTGAGGGTGGCCCATGCGGTCGTTTGAGAATTTCTTCTTGCATCGACAAAGAGTATTGTTAAATAGTGCAAGCATATATTTGGTGTACTGGAAGTGCTATGATTATTTGTGTGAGTGCGAATTACGAAGTGTACATCGCCGTAAGTGAACATGTGGCGATCTGTGATGTCGCGCCAAAACTGTTAGAACAAAGAGGACAGTGGGACTTGTAGTTCTGATCGAATCATTTGAATAAGTTTCGTTTATAGCAGCCTTCATTACTGCTGTTGGGGGCTCGGAGTCAAATTATTATTAAAGTAAAACTGTAAACCATCTCAGCAGTGCTAATTTCATTGTGTGAAAGAAAAGGACACCTCCAATAAATAGTGATTGAACTGTGTCGCGAAAAACAGATTTTGCTATAATAATCGCCTAATTTTTGTTCTCCCTAGCATCAACTGTACTCATGTCTGCGTGAATAATTAATTCAAAAACTATAACTAATGCGCGGGTGTGGAAATGTGTACTAATGCACCAAGTGTGGAAATCAACCCCTGAGACTTACGTGAGAGCCAAAAATTTGCAATAACATTTTTTAACCAGCATTTGTATATGCACATTGGTGAGTTCGCTTCAACCGCACTTCTTTATTATTTTACCGCCCCGTCGCAATGTCCAATATCCGAGCTGCGTCCGTCCTAACATCATGTCGCCCCACTCCTTCTAATTCCTGGTAGTACCAGATATGAACTCTACATATAATTATATCATTCTAAATTATATACTGACACGGAGCCAAACTCTAAGCTTTATTTTAATACATACTGTGAATTCTCTACCATTCACCACAATAAAACGTAAGGTGGACTATTTTTCCCCTGAGCTGCGTCCGCTGATGGAGTCACCGCCAGGAACCAAAGTGAAGGGTGTCTACGACTGCGAACTACGTCTTAACTTTTACTTTGCATTCTTTTTCAGTCTTCTTGTGCCTGCGCCTCCACTTTCCAGTGTGGTTTATAGCGCCATACTGACTGCCAACATTGGACGGCCGCGCCTGCCTCCGAACGCTCTATCTGACGCGCTCCAACCACTGCTGAGTAAATGCTGATGTACTCGCTGAATTAAAACTCAAATATTTAAATATTTCATCTATATATACTCCGATCGGTATCCTATTTTCACCATACTGCATCAGTTAACATGTCTCCCGTCTAATTACATTTCTTAATTATTGTGCTTAGTTCTTCGAATCATTTAATTCTCAACTTGAACACATGCAAAGTTATCACAGCACATAGCAGTATCTCGAACCCCTGAAAATTTAGAACAAAGGTTAACGCTTAAGAACAAAGATTGTCGAAAGAGATATCTATGTTCACGTTTCCTGTAACCAGAGCGAGTGGGAGAAAGGTGTGATACAGAAAACGATTCCAAACACATCTAGCCTGAATTATATCCTCCATATGGTGCAGATTAAAGGCTGCATTGGGCTCTTAATGCGCCCAGTGCCTTGCGTCATTTGAAAAGAGGCAAAGTGGTCAGACCACACTACTTGCTTCCAGTTAGCTACTGTCCAAAAGATTCAAATGGCTCTAAGGACTATGGGTCTTAACATCTGAGGTCATCAGTCCCCTAGACTTAGAACTACTGAAACCTGCCTAACCTAAGGACATCACACACATCCTTGTCCGAGGCGGGATTAGAACCTGCGACCGTAGCAGCATTGCGGTTCCGTAGTGAAGTGCCTAGAACCGCTCGACCACAGCGGCCGGCCAGCTACTGTGCAGTTTGTGTTGTTTCACCTGCTGAATAGTTGGGGCATAATATGGTGCTGCGAGCAGTTGCTTTTCGCAAGGCACCTGGCTCCAAATATCCATATCATGCAGTTCCCTTCACAATGTCACAGCGATGAAAATATTTTACGTAGTTCTGCATTCCAGTCCAGAATATATCAACACGATGTAACTTAGCAGCAACTGACTCAAAAACTAAATTAATGACTTTTAAATCGTAACACTATATTAGATAAACTATTTGTATGAACAGAAAAACAAAGGAACAACTGCAAATTATTTCACTGGAAAGAAACTAGTCACCCTCAAGAGCACTCTGGTTGCACTGAGGTACTGTAGATAGTGTAGAACTGGTACTGTTGGGTATGTGACCCTCCGCCGCTGCTGTAAGTTACGGCAGGGAAGTAGTGTAAATGTGGCAGTTGGTCGTAAGATGTGTCGCTTTAGAGACATGTCAGAATGGAGGAAAGAAGCTATCGCCCAATTTCTTGACGTATCGGCATGAACCATACCAATGTGTATACAGAGAGTGGTGTATCACTCTCAGTCATATAGTAAAATGAAAATGTCGTGTGACTAGGGGCTCCTGTCGGGTAGACC
The DNA here is from genome assembly GCF_023897955.1 of Schistocerca gregaria. Taxonomy (NCBI): domain Eukaryota; kingdom Metazoa; phylum Arthropoda; class Insecta; order Orthoptera; family Acrididae; genus Schistocerca; species Schistocerca gregaria. Next base: position 514,245,637 of record NC_064925.1, on the reverse strand, counting down.
GTTGCAGCATAAGGACCGTAGACGTAAACACGTCCTAACCAGCTGATGTGAAATCGTATGAAAACTGCTGCTATCAGTAAATATGGATCTATCCAGCCCAGTTTCTGAGAGGACGCTCCGAACGGAGCTACAAGTACGAACATCTTAAGGTCGGGTTCCTCACAAAAGACATTTCTCACAGCAGCACATAAAGCTGCGTGTGTTCAGTGGGATCAAACAGTACAGGAAATGAACAATAGTCGAGTGTGGAATTATATTGTTATCCGAGAAGTAGCGTTTAGTTCAATATTGCAGGTTACTGTGAACAATGGACTGGGATTATTTGAACGTTCCCGGTGTTGTCATATTTCTATATCGTCATGATGAGTATGCTTATCGTATATCCATGGACAGCTACCATAATTCCACAGAAAATGTCTCAAACTACCTGGAACAGTTATTGAATGGTAGCAACCACCATCTCTGCATTTTAGTGGTTCTGCATGATCTAATCATCAATGAGTGTTCATGCAATGAAGGCTTTCACGATCATTTGTCTTAGCTGGAAGTGAATTTTCCACGTTGTATGGTCGTGGTCTATGAAACTTTTTCCTTTCTGACGTTTCGCCCAGTGCTGCGTTGATCATCTTCTAAGGTGCTCCTGGTTCTGCTGGGTCGGACGCTGGAGTGAGGCATAAATACTGTGGAAAAGGGGGTCTATCCTAAAAGGGGGTGGATTCTGGGACAACTCCGAAGGTGTCTAACGCAACTCTGGACGAAAAGTCAGAAACTAAAAAGTTTCACAGATCACTACTATATAACCTGAGGCTTCACTAGCTCAGGGAATGGCTTGAGTTGGATATGGCATACATCAATAGACTTGTGGGCTGTCTTCCTAGCCGAAATGCCGAAATGGAGCCATCGCTAGGCCGAAAGAGTGACTGATGTTTCCTAAGAGTGACTTACGTTTGTCTGCATCCTTACTCGTGCTGTAAAAACTCTTAGATAAAATGGACATGGTACGTAACAGTGGAATAAAGCAAGATGGTCAAAGGCTCTGTAAAGAGAATATGAGATACTGAAACAACAACAGTTACTGGCATTAGAGAATAGGAAACTCATCTCACGACAGTGCTTACGGAAGAGAGAACCGGATATACGGACAGAGAAGTGGAATTCTGGAATGAACTATCAGTGGGATTTAAAAACCCAACACTGCAGAAGAATTAGGAAGATTTGTGAAAGAAACGTAAAATCTTCAATCTCAGGGAGCAGGAAACATACCAATACAATTAATGAAGTATGGGCCGGCGTGTTAAGGTACAATTGTTAAATGCGTGGATGTTAGGGGGAGAAGATGTACTCAAGGTGTGGGATTTGGTATATCTATGTCCCGTTAATGAGAAAGGTTGTAAGAAGGTATGTGGAAATTATCGTTGAGTCAGTGCTACAAATTCTGTTGGTAGATCGTGTGGTCGGTTCCTAAAGGACAAGACAGTGCGAATGTTGATGGACGTTAAGAGCAAAGTGGATTGCGGAAGGGAAGCTCCTGTAATGACAACATTTTTAATTTAAGTCAAGTAATGCCAAAGAGACTAGGAAGGAATCTGAGTAGCGATTTAGTGTTTAAAGATGGCGAGAAGGTGTATAACACTATAGGATTAAAGAAAGTCAAGTCCTTTGGGAGAGAGTACTTGAAAACACCTATGTTAGAAGTGTATCAACATATAAAATCTTTCATCACAGCTTTTTAAAATTACAAAAGAATTGTGTACTGCATTGTTGAAATATACATTCAGAAAGTCTTTGACTTGTGGAGTAGGAAGTTTGCAGGAATGGATATTCAGATAATAAAGATCAATGTATGTATAACTTGTTTTTCCCAGTTGATCAGGTAGTGGTGGCTAGTGAAGAGGATACAATCTGTTTTATCAGAGGAACACTATAAGTGGGGATTGAAAGTACATTTTCAAAAGACCTAATACCTATGCATTGGAGAAAATGGAGGAAGAATAGTATTAATGACCAGCACATCAAGCTGTGTAAAAAGTTTTAATGGTTGGGTAGCATCGTATCGGAAGATGGAACAAGTAACTGTGAAATACGACAATGTATAGCCCATGGGAAACCAGCAATCCAAAAGCTAAACCATCAGTTATGGAATTCTAAGGGATGTCGGGAAGTAAGGAAGTCGCTTTTTCGAACTACTGTAGAGCCTATAATAACTTATGGATGCGAGTGCTCGGATTTTACTGAAAAAAATTAAAAAATGATTGAAGCAATCGACTCTCTCGGGAGATCGTGTAGAATATCACGAAGAGACCATCTAAAAAACTCGATTAGGGAAATAACCCAGAATCAAGAAAGCATCACAGATAGAACAGGAGAAAGGCAGCTTGCCTGGTATAGACATGTAATGCGAGTGACAGATGGCCAAAGAAGACCTTGATAAAGCATCCTCACGGAAGAAAGAGAAGAGAAACGGAATACAGGAGGCCGTGAAGAAAAGAGGAACTGTGAGAAGATAGAAATCGCTGGCGACAGGTTTATGAGATGCAGCGAGTGCTGTAGGAGCCCCAGAGGAAGAAGGGACGGTGCTAAAATACTATAAAGCAATTCTAAAACGAGATTTTGTGTATGGAAGTAGGACCAGTAAAATTAGAGGTCATGAATATGAAGTGTCGAAATACATTTTCTGAGACATGTTACTGAGTATACAGACAAAGACAAGGAAAGAAGCGAATAAATTTAAGCATTACCTGTAATAAGTGGTAAAACAGCCACTTTGGTGTAATTGGAAAGAACGCAGAATTGTGAAGAATGTAAACTGTCTGAGGTCAAAATGCCTCACGATAAAAATTAACAATGTATACGGTTCAAATGGCTCTGAGCACTATGGAACTTAACATCTTAGGTCATCAGTCCCCTAGAACTTAGAACTACTTAAACCTAACTAACCTAAGGACATCACACAACACCCAGCCATGACGAGGCAGAGAAAATCCCTGACCCCTCCGGGAATCGAACCCGGGAACCCGGGCGTGGGAAGTGAGAGCTTTACCGCACGACCACGAGATGCGGACAACAATGTATAGAGGAGCTAATTTTCCTCCTATTGAAGTTCCGTTGCACCTTATTGCAAAAGGGCCCTGGTAGATAAGTACTGTGAGCGACTCCAATAGACTCTATGAAATACCTTCTCCGCACACAATGTGCCGCAGACTGCGCGCTCAGCGTGGCAACAGAAGTTCGGAAACGCCCCTCCCTCGTATGCCCGGCGGCAAAATCTCTCCCTGTCCCTTTCAACACATGCGAAATTACCTCCCTCGCGCCCGGCGGGTAAGCCGGCTGAATTACGATAAGCGGAACAATAAATTGTTAAGAAGTTTTAAGCTCACACGATTTTTCCGCCGTCCGCGTAGATTTTCCCGCTGCTGCGGCGCGTAAAATTCCAGCAAATTAGTACCCCGCGCTTATCCGCGCTTCCTTCCCATTTCCCCGCGCGCTCTGTTCACAGGGCGGGCCAACACGCCGAGCTGTTGCGCATTGTCCGCTGACGGAGCGGCGGCAGCGCCGGCAATTGTTTTCATTCCGTGGCGGCTCTTTTGTTTCTTCAGCTTTTTATTTTCATTTTGTCGCTCTGTAGTCGAATTGCCAACGCACGCGCGCTTGCCGCCTCTCCTTTCTGAAGGGCGTGCCTTGAAGGACAACAAAGCGTAGAGGAAAAATCTCGGCCGAGCTTTCCGACATCGCGACCCCATATTACTATATGTCTCTATCTTTTCCTCACTTCGTTAGGCTACTAATTTGCTTTGTGAAAGAGTTAAACTGTGCTGTGATTTGAGACCGCCCGATGAATTGGAGTAAACTGGGTACAAGCTGAGTGCACATTCGTTAGGATGCTGTGCAGGCATTGTGTGAAAGAATATTATAAAATGATTAGTGGTGTGCTTTCGGGCCTCTAGCCGAATTTTTCTGCCCTATACAGGGCGAGCTAAAAATACCACACTTCGCAGGCGGCATGCGACTCCTCATCGCAACTCAGGACAAAAATTCATATTCCAAAACTTAGCCCCACCAACGGTTTAATTAAATTGTATTTAAAAAACGACCCCTGACAACGCTGTAACTGCGTGCTGCGTAGCCAAGTATAAGTACCATGAACCCTGAATCGTGTTTTTTTAAAAATTTTCTTTATTTTTGCTTTGGGTTAGAAGGACCATACAGCCAACAACGGTTATAAAGTACCAAAGGAACATAATCGCAAGAAACAGATTAGCACCAAATTACTAAGTTAGCATGCAAACACACTTAAAGTAAAATAAAAGCGCAATTAGACAAACCCCAGACAGCCGATAGCAGTAATAGCTATGACACTGGAGCAGAGTTTCAAGCAGCATTATACAGCAACATTATGACAAATATGCATAAGCTGCTATAGAAAAACACAAAACATGAAGAGGCAATGACCGTACATTACCCACCAACTACAACAATAGCTGAAAAATAAAATTTCAAATAACATCATACACTAAAGCGCCAAACAATCTGATACAGCCATGCGTACTCAAATACAAAAACAAGTAAACACGAAGAATATGGCGCTGCGGTCGGCAACGTCTGAATAAGAAAACAAGTGTCTGGCTCAGTTGGTAGATAGGTTACCGCTGCTTCGTCAAGATTGAAGTGAATTTGAACATGGTGTTATAGTCGGCGCACAAGCTATGGGACATTGCATCTCCGAGGTTGCGAGGAAGTGGGGATTTTCCCATAAGCCCATTTCCTGAGTGTACTGTGAAAATGAGGAATTCGGTAAAATATTAAATCTCCGACATGGCTGAGGCTGGAAACAGATCATACAAGAACAGGACCAACTAAGACTGAAGAGAATCTTTCGACGTGACAGAGGTGCAAACCTTCCGCAAATTGCTGCAGATTTCAGTGCTGAGCCATCAACAAGTGTCAGCGAGATGGGCTTTCGGAGCCAAAGGCCCACAGATGTACCCTTGACACAAAGCTTTACGCATCGCCTAGGCCCGTCTACACCGTCATTGGACTGTTGATGACTGGAAACGTATTGCCTGGTCGGACTAGTCTCGTTTCGATTTTTACCGAACGGATAGACGTGTACGGGTGTAGAGACAACCTCATGAATCCATGGACCCTGCACGTCAGCAGGTGGCGGTTAAAGCTGGCGGACGCTCTGTAATGGAGTGGGGTGTGTGCAGCTGGAGTGATATGGGACCCCTGATACGTCTAGATATGACTCTGACAGGTGACACATACGTAACCATCTGTCTGATGACCTACACCCATTTATGTCCATTGTGCATTCTGACGCACTTGGACAATATTGGCGGGACAATGCGACGCCCCACACGTCCAGAATTGCTACAGAGTGGCTCCAGGAACACTCTTCTGAGTTTAAACACTTCCGATTGCCACCAAACTCCCCAAATGTGAACATTAGGGGGCATATCTGGGATGCCTTGCAATGTGCTATTCAGATGAGTTTTCCACCACTTGTGCTCTTACATATTAATGGACAGCCCTGCAGAATTCGAGGTGTCAGTTCGCTCCAGCACTGCCTTAGACATTAGTCCATATCACGTCGTGTTGCGGCACCTCTGCATACTCGCAGGGGCTTTACACGATATTAGGCAGTTGGCTCTTCAGTATAGAACAATATGAGAAGGATAGAATACAGAAATACGTACTTAAATTAGAAGAGAAACCCAACATGACAAACACAATAAACCAACAGTATGTACGATAGCGTCAGGAGAACAGTGACATATAATGCACACTAATGTAAATTTAATGTGCAAACAGAGGCCTCTACGCAAATTAAAACACAGAATTACGCACCCGATTACGAAACGACCTGATGCAATGTGAAAATGGAGACTTCGGTAACTCTTAATTGCCGGCCGCGGTGGTCTCGCGGTTCTAGGCGCGCAGTCCGGAGCCGTGCGACTGCTACGGTCGCAGGTTCGAATCCTGCCTTGGGCATGGATGTGTGTGATGTCGTTAGGTTTAAGTAGTTTCTAAGTTCTATGGGACTAATGACCACAGCAGTTGAGTCCCATAGTGCTCAGAGCCATTTGAGCCAACTCTTAATTAAATTTGGATGCCTTTCGCTTTCAGCTAGTCTGCGAGCAAGTTATCAAAAGGGCGGAGTAAAACAAGAACACTGGTGAGGAGGGGTAACATCTCGCAACCGATTTCTTGTACAGATCTGATTGTGGATTCGTGTACTCGGAGCACGTCGATATCATGTGGTTAAGATCCGCTGCTGCCGGCTGAACGGTGTTGGAGCTTTCGCATTAGCTCTGTGAGACAAAGGCATACCTTGGGGAACGGATAGGCAGACTCGCCGATGTTCGTGTTGTGTTTGCGCCAAACATTTTTTCCTTTGAGTTAAAGAATCAAATTGCGTCCAATTTACACCTCAAATTGCTGCATCTTGTGTATTTCTTTCTGTTGCTGTTACCTTTATTTAAACATTAAGCATAACAGACGTAAAAGACCACTTTGTTTTGTCCGTGACACAAATAAAACCAATAGAAAATAATAGTGGGTACAGTAACATTACCTGCATTCAGTGCACTAGACTGTACATTATGCCACGTCCACTAATTACATTCTGCACGTTTGACGTCTTGACTTATCTTCACAGAGCCGATACGCATAAGTACGAGCAACGTCCAATCGATACTAGATGTTCAAAGCGACCACGTTGCGTTTACTACCGCTTCACCGCTCGCGGGATCATAATTTGCTGGACCCTACACAACACACCTGCATCCACCATTACCGAAGCGGCACGCACGCAAGCTATTAGGCAGTGTTCACTCAAGGGTGGAGTACTATAATATTGTTCCTTTAAGTGTCTCCACAAATAAAAATCTAGTGGGTCAAGGTTGAGAAAGCTGGACCTCCATTTACTGGAAACGTTTCATTTCAATAGTTATGCACGTTCATTCCATAGTACCGCAGTACTCCATCATGCTGAAACCAGAGCTGTAGCTGAACACCAAGTGGAGCGTTTTCTAATGCGTCAGGCAAAGTACTGCAAAGAAACGCACGATAGAGGGCACATTCAGCTTACCCAGCAATAGGTAAGGGCCCAAAGGCACTCCTGCTATGATTCCAGCCCACAGGTCTATGCCAAAGAGGGCGTGAAAGCCACTTTCAGAGGTGACATGTGGGTTGTGTTCTGACCAATAAAGGCTGTTTTGGAGGTTGAAAATACCTTCATGAGTGAAGCTAGATTCGTCAGTCCATATCAAGTTATTTATAAAATTTGGTTGCCTTCCACTTGGAGCCTTGTCCAAAGCTGTACTCGTAGAATGCGTGACCGCTGGTGTTGAGTTACCGTGTAATGATACGGATGCAGTTCATCAACAACCAGTCTGTGAGATATCTGGAACGGCTTTGCGGTATCACGGGTACTCAGCAGAGGTGATTAACGAACTGTTTCACCGGTCGCGTCCTCTGTTTGTGGAGATTACCGGTTCCTCGAAGGCGTTTTAGGCGTAGCGCCGTATACCGATCCTGCCTTGGAGGCGGTTAAGTGGGAGATGTGTCTCAGAGATGGAGAGTGACAGATGGTGATGAGAGACTGGACGCGCACGTAGTTTATGTATCAGCCGATAGAGGACAGTATTGGATAGGGGACTAATTTAGTTTCGATTGTGCCCACTAGAGTGCACGAAAGCAATAGAATGTTTTTCATAAACTGCACTAGTATTTTCATAAAGTATTATTGTGTCTTTTTGTGTAGGAAAAAATGTTATAAACGTGTTTTAGCAGTACGAATGATGCGTGAGTGTGGTTTAAGGTTAATATGAAGATAACTGTTTAACGAGTTGTGGAGTGGGATTTAGTGTGGGGACATTTCGAAGAACTATGGATGTGAACAAAGGGGATTTTTGTAGAATAGATTTGTAAAGTAAGTTTATGGTAAAGGGAAAGTTAATTCAGGTATAAATAACAATAGTAAATAACTTTATGCATAAACAAAATTGCGGCATATTAGATAATTACGTCGGTAAAAAGCGCAGTCGTTACGTTTAGTATTTTATTATTGGTTACTGATGAAAAGCGCTGACTGACGCGGGAGAATGTTGCTTTGCTATTGGCTGTTGAGTAAACCGAGCAATGATAAAGCAATATTTTTCGCCCGCCTTTCTCTGCTGGTAGAGAAGACTTAGGGTATTCTAGAGAGGAGTCGGAGCCTAGCCATGAAACAGTTCGGACGTGTGTAGTAGTAGTTCCGATGGAAATGAAAAGTGGCCGGATCTAGCAGTGTTTCATGCACCAAAAGTGCGGTAAAGTGACGGCATAATTATTCTGATGGGTGTGTAGAAATTTCGGAATTTTTAAGTGAATTTTGTGACGAAGTAAGACATATTCTACGTGGCGTACTGAGCAGGTCTGTGGCTAAAAACTGTGACTGCATTAGGTACCGACAGACTTAATATTTGGCGAGCAGTCTCAATCAAAAACAATCCGTATTTTTGTAGCTATTACGTTTTCGGGAAATGCAACACCATAAACTCGCTAACGTGAGTGATAGGGATTGTGAGTGACTGTGTTAAGACTAGCATGGGCTTGGCAGTGATACTTGTTCACCTAAGTTTCAGAATGTATTAATTGAGGACAAAATTTCCAACCTTTCATTTAGTGTGAAAACTTTCTCCCGAAACGTAGGTTAATGATTTTAATTGCAGTCTGGTTCACGTCGAAGTACAGTAGGTTTCACTCGGCTTCCCTACTGATGACCTGTTGAGACAATGTCCACAGGTAGGTGCAGGTTCGTCGTAAAGGAACGGAAAGAACCGCGCCGCCGCACGTTGCTCCAGGGGACGAAGAATGTTCTACTCAGTGAGCTACGGGCGCTGGTACGATAGGGTGGGATGATACATGTCCCTCTGTGTATCCCAATCTGCTGCACGACATGTGAGTTTGCCAGCTCCTCATTTTCATAAACGTGTTTCCGAAATGCACATGATCTAATTTTGCCAGACAAACTTTTGTCTCGAATATGGATGAGGAATCGTATGACGACCACCAAGTGCGGCATTTTTTTCTTCACCCAGTATATCAGAGATTGACTCAATCGTCTCCTTCCTGCGCTGCTAACTGTGTTGTTATGCAGTCCTGCTGCCTAGAGTGGGACAACCGACTGGCTTTTGCAACCGATTGTTTTTTGTACAGTCGTTTTTTTCAGTCGTATGAAACAACCTAAGGATAGTTGTCTCTGCGGCCATGTCAGCTGTATGAAAGTTTTCACTCACACTCCGTGTTTGAATGGTTCCACTTAATGTGGATCAACCCACTGGCACAAGTCTGTGACAGTCACGGCAGTTACGCGATTGTTTTCCTCATTTTCCAGGTCTGAATGATATCATTTACGTACTTTCCACGTTTTCGGTTATAAATGTACTCCTAAAAGTGATTTTTTTTTCAAATTTATGTATTTATTACTTTACATATGGATTTTTCGTAATTATAAAATTAAATACGGAATTTTTAATTGGGTTTGAAAGTTTAATAACTGAATTTACATTAAAAATGTGTGTTTCGGTAAATATGAAACGTCCCCTTAGAAAAATTGTACAAGGCTCTGCTTAAACTGGCACACAATATTTTTAGCGCAACGCAATCTGACTTTCAAAAATCCCTACAACGGAATGGCCTTGACTAACATTAACCTATACGTTCCACAAATCACTTACCTCACAAAAATCTTGGTTACTCGAACTACTGCAATACAGCGAGCGCCACTACTGCCAGCTAAATAAAAGATTCAAACTACTGAAGGCACTAACTACTGATAGGTATAGTTAGCGAATTAAAGATTTTAATAGAGAACAAACAATGTATTTACCTTAATAGTCATAATATATATAGCAGTTCATGACATCCAGTCTTACAAATTTCAAAACTCCGCCATCTCTCTCCCCACATCCACCACTGCTGGCGGCTCACCTCCAACTGCGCAACGCTACGCGCTGTTAACATCCAGCTGCTCAACACTACAATGGCGAGTATTACAACAATGCCAACCAGCGACTGACTGCACACAGAACAACCAGTGATTTTTCATACAGAGCGCTATGTGGCGTTATCAATAAAAAACCTTACATAGCCCCCATGCTCCCCACAAAAAAAATTTACAATTTGTTTTGGGCAGTGGCCAATACAGATTTGAAAATTTTTTTCATAATTACAATAACAAAGAAACGAAATGCACACACTTATCGATACAAAGTTGGTCAAAAGCTAAAATTTTCTCACAGTCCATAAAGACAGTCCTGATCGTTCATCACAGTAAAATAGCAGTATTTTTGCTCAATGTCTGAGCAGTAAAAGAAAATGCACACGAAGTAGTGGATTTCCATGTTGTCTTGAAGAAGTAGTGTTGTCCTTCCAGCGGAAAGACAGTGCTGACTCTTGACATGCAGACAGGTAATGGGCCACAACAGAGCAAGTCCACAGCAGAGTCAGTCGAAGTTTTGAAGAATATTGGTCATCGCAGAGCAGACCCACTGTAGTCCTAGTAGAGATTATGGTATTGGTGGGCCACCAGAGGTGCAGACCCACTGCAATCCTTGTAGAAATAATGCTATTGGTGGATCATCAAAGGAAATTTATTGAAGGTCTCTCTCTCTCTCTCTCTCTCTCTCTCTCTCTCTCTCTCTCTCTCTCTTCAGCTTGATTTACTCCCGTCACCGATAACACTTTTTCAATAAATGGTGAAGTGACATCAACGTGAGATACAACTATTTTCAATTGTTTGGTGATTTAATCATTTGCTTTTGAAGCATACACTGTCACTTGTCGGAAGTATACTTTTTTGCGAGAAATATTTGTCCTCATTCGTTAACTTCCTTTGAATTTCTTTTATTACTGTAGTTGCATAATATTAATTATTCTTGGAGATAGTACTGTATACATCGCACTGAATTTACTTTGAGAATTACTTTTTATCCAGTCAATTGATTTCTTCCACTCCCACGGCCCGGGGCATTCCAACATTGTGATCCAGATACAGTGCTGACAATGAAGAAAATGTCTATTCATGAAAATGGACGAAAAACTCGAAAGCTTCTTATTACCACTCAGGAAAAAGCAGTTATCGGGACGGCAATAACAGAACTACAGAACTACATTACAATCAACGGTAAAGATTTAACAGTAGCAAGACGGTCGAATGTTTCCGTTCAGATGTGAAATGCGCCCGATTGCTTCGAATATATTTACTCGGTTGCTCGAAAGAAATGAATGGATATTGATCCTAAGGAGACGGAAAGAATGAGTGAATAATTCAACTGATACTTAAAACTACAGCGGATTAGTCGACTGTTTTCCAGCAGCCGACTGAATCAATTATGTTAAAAGGTTGCTTCCAACATTATCGCTGTCTACACTCCAGCCACAGTGGGGCGCGCCGCTTTTTATAGTCGCCTGCGGTTTGCGGCATCCGCTACGCCCTTCGATGCTCATTCATTTTTCGGAGCCCACACAGTTATTCGGCGAGACGAGCATTCTCTCAGCGTTTTCTACTTCTGATGGACGAGATATACTACGAGATCTTAAGAAATTGTGTACCGGATTAAACTGAAGCGTCCAGTTTTACGCTGTCCGAGAAAGCTAAAATTTTCACCACAGTACTAGTCTCACGGTATTTAATTTTACAATTATGCTCGAGGTAGGTAGTTACTTGCTTATTTTTGTCTATAGACGTCGCTGATGTTTCTTGCACTTTCGTCGACTGTTCTAGCACTCTACCGCACATAAGGCACCCCACTTTCGCAAGAAATGTGGTAGACACCCGATTTTCCGAAAGGTAGATCGTCTTTAACACTAAAAAGTACAACCTGTATTTCGTGCAAAGCAGTGTGGATACCGAAAAACAAACGAGTAACAAATGAGCATCAAAGGGTTTCGTGAACGCCGTGAGTCGAAATCGGTTACAAATAGAGCGCAATACTTCACACTCTGAGCGGTAACCAGGCAGCGAGTACGTGAAATTACACAGGCAGTTGCACATGAAGAAGACCAGAGAGTCGACAGTCGAAATAATGTGGAGAAGAATGGAGCTACACCCCATCTCATCACCAGACAGCACACTGCCAATATGTCACGCCGAGAATACATGAGAAATTACATTCCAAATGACATTTTGATCAATGTAAAGGAAGGTCAGGCATTAGAAATTCATAAAATAATGTTTATGGCTTCAATTACCTTTCACTGCTTAATAGAACGGTGCCTTTCGGAAGCATTCCCCTGTCATTAGATGCATTACTGCTACATGTACTTTAATCTGAAGTTTGATGAGGATTATATGCTTATATGTAAAACAGATTGTAGTTTCGTTGTCTATACTACATCTGAAATTGAAAAAAAATGGCTCAGAGGGCTCTAAGCACTGTGGGACTTAACATCTGAGGTCATTAGTCCCCGAGGCAGGATTCGAAACTGCGACCGTAGAAGCAGAGAGGTTCCGGACTGAAGCACCTAGAACGGCTCGGTCACAGCGGCCGGTTCTGAAATTAAACTAAGTTTATCTTAGCAGTTAAGAATCCTTGGAATTGTTGTGGTAACAACCCCAGACTAAGCATTGCTGTCCCCTGAGCGGTGTGCAATAACTGGTCATAGGACCAGGCAATAGCAACAGTTGCACTTCCAGCGGTTACTGGACTTCTGACTGTAGCATCAACCCAGCCACACAGGGTCTACGAGCCGCTGTAGTCCGTTCCACCTTCCTTGTTGTTGCTGCTGTCCACTATGGTAAAGTCCTTTCTGAAGATTCGAGAGGAGTAAGATTTACAATAAACTTTTTACTTATCTTTTCTTGCACAACTCGCCCAAGTTCTTCTTGTTTAGGGGTCTGATTCTTGAAGCTGAAATTCACTGATTTTAGGTTCTCATGGTTGAACTGATCTAAATAATTTTGAAGAACGTCGTTGCAGAATTTTGGTTTTTTTCTTAATGTACTGTGTGAGATATAGCCCGTGGTCAGTCGTGTTCCGGCACTCGGCCAGTGCACGTCGCGCGGTGACGGGCGGTAGCGCGGGCCAGTGTTTACGTTGCGAGCAGCGCTGAGGTGGAGAGCTGAGCAGCGTGTGCGAGCGCTGTTAACGTTTGTTTCTGTATAACTGTTGTAAGTAAGATGTCGACAATTAACAGAGCGAACAGCGTTCAGTGTCTTTTCGATCGCGCTGCCTTGCGACCGACCGCGTTTGAAATTCATGAGTGGATCTTTGAAGATCTGAAAAATCCTGAAGTTATAGTCGACACGTTCCAGTTGGACTTTGTGCAGTACTCGTTATTTATCAAATTTATTTCGAGTGACACTTATGAGAAATTCGTTGAGGAGCATGTTTGTGTGAGACCATTCCGTCATAATGATGGCAGTATTAGTAATATCCAAATCGTGCCTTCGGGATACGGAGTAAGAACCGTCAGGGTATTTAATGTGCCACCTGAGTGCCCCAATGATCTGATTGCACGTTCTCTGTCAATGTACGGCGCTGTTTTGTCAGTTACAAATGAAAAATGGTCGAGTGCCTATCGCTACCAAGTTAACAGCGGGGTACGAAGTGTACGTGTAGACTTGAAAAAGCATATACCTTCGTATGTTGCCATTGCCGGCTGTCGTGCACAGGTAACTTACATTGGACAACCCCCTACCTGTTCGATCTGCCATTCAACTCAACATCTGCGGATGAACTGTACACGTCGACGTCCATTTCAACTTCCACGGGAACATCCTGCAGACGGTAGTGAAAAGCTTGTTCCACAATTGAGTGAGGTGTTCGCGGGGACTGTACCACCACCCCGGCAGCCGGAACATGTTAGCGAGGCGGAGATGCCAGTTTAGGTGGAATGCAGTGCCAAAGACATTCGCTGTAGGACGGACGTCGATTCGGCAGCGTCATCCTCAATGGGGCAGTTACCGCTGGATACCAACGATGCGCCAGCCACTTCTGAAACTAAGCCGTGTGAGATACAGGAGCGGGTGCAGATCAGTTTGCCTGAACCACTCCTATCGGTAGAGACTGTAGCAGACACGAAGAAAGGCCGCCGAAGGAGAAGCAAAGGGAATGGTAGCAAAGAAGAAAAGTCGAATGATTTGAGACCCGTACACATGTCAGAAAGTGGCAGCGAGACTGAACCTCAATCTTCTTGCTCCGTGCGCTGCGAGGACACCGCGAGGTAAGAACGCATTCGTGAACAAACCAAACACCTGAAGGCACTACTGAGCGCTGAGAGGGATCAGAGCACTGTAACGGCTAAGAGGAAGAGCGAGCAGAGCAGCGAGCAGCTGCAGCAGCGCTCCCGCAGGAACTCGCTGACGTCAGTCGCAGCCCCGCGTGGTGGCCAGGCGGATGCGACCACGTTGACAGACTCAGCAGGCGGTGGCGGGCAGGGCGGCGCGCGCACCGCGCAGCACCCCGGCAGCAATGAGCCGTGATGGCAGCAGAACGAGGAGATGCAGCAGTAGCTGCTCTCGCGCATGACCATCGCGCTGCGACCTTCGCCTCCCTGCCCCGTTATTGGTTTTGACATTTCGTTTCGTACTCCAAACGTTACCAAGGAGTTTGGTTCAAAGCCGGAGAGAAGGACGATCCGAAACTCAGAGCTCATTGTTCTCTGAACCATCATGGGTGACAGCCAATCCTACAACATTACCACACCTAACGTCAATAGAATTCAAAGTGCGGTGAAACTACGTTCGCTAACTGATTTCTTGTATGGTACCAGCGTTGACATTGCCCTCCTACAGGAGGTAGTCACAGCCTTACAAGTGCCCGGTTACGTTCTTATTGATAACATCAATCTTCAGGATGCTGTAGGCACTGCCATCCTTTTGCGCGACGGTATACCCTTTACGGATGTGCAGCGGCTGCTCAGTGGTCGTGGCATTTCTCTTCGAGCGAATGTTGTGCAGTTTGTTAACGTGTACGCCCCATCAGGTAGCACTCATAAGAGAGATCGTTCAAAATTTTATAAAACCGAGGTTCCCATTCCTCTTAGCGGTTATCGTGAACATCTCATCCTTGGTGGTGACTTCAATTGTGTGCTCAACGACAGAGACCAAACTCCTAACACGAACAGATGTATCGAACTTGAACATTTAATTCATGGTATGCGTCTTCACGATACATGGGAACAACTGCACGGTGAACGGGTAGCGTACACCTTCGTAACCAGTCATTCTGCCCGTCGGCTGGACAGGATCTATGTGTCCGATGCCCTCCAGTGACACACAGTGAACTGTGACATAGCTCCTGTCAACATCTCCGACCATTGTGCATATCAGTGTTACCTCAACCTACAACGCCAGCCAATTTACCGCGGGAAGGGCTACTGCAAATTGAATGTCAGCCTTCTGCAGGATGCCCAACTTGAAGAGGAGGTGAACTTAACGTGGCAACAGCTCCAGCTGCAGACGTCGTTACGCTAGCGTTCTACAGTGGTGGATTCAGTGTGCTAAGCCTAAATTACGCCTCACCTTCATGAGCTACGCCCGACAAAAGAGCTTTTGGTAGAAACAGACTATTGAATTTTATTATCGCTGTTTGAGAGAACTGTACAGTCGCACTAACAATCCTTCTCGCGACATCGACGTAAAGATCAAACGATATAAAGCGAAAATCACGGCGATACAAGGCCAACGAATGCACGGCATCATCGTGCGAGCCCACCCCAAGGACGTTGCCGCCGAAGAACGGGCCTGTCTGTACCACATCCTGAGAACGACGAAACGGTGTAAAGCCATGTTGATTGAAGTCGTCGTTGATGACGCTGAGAATGCCATCACGAAGCAACGTGACATCATCTCGCACGTCTACGACTATTATAGTCAACTTTACAAGAAGCAACTCGTTGATGAACACTCGTGCGAGGATTTTCTTAGGACCTTGAGCTGTCGCTTGTCACAACAGGATAATGCAATGCTGGAATCTGTTTTCACAGAGGACGAAATCCGACTGGCGGTCCACAGTGCAAAGAAAGGGAAATCACCAGGACCCGATGGTCTCAGCGCTGAGTTTTACCAGCGATACTGGAACCTCCTCGGTCCGACACTCCTCGAGATAGCGAATGAACTCTGGCACCTGGAAGTCATACCCAAGGCACTTACGGAAGGTATCACATCCTGCCCTTACCGAAAAAAAGCGAACAGCAGGAAGGTCGAAAACATGCGACCCATCACACTCCTGAATGCCGACTTCAAAATCATCACCAGATCGATTAAGCTAAGGATGCAAACCGTTATGTACAAGGTTTTAGGCAGTTACCAGTACAGTGCAGTGCAAGGTCGAAGTGCAATCTCAGCTGCCTGCGATTTGAGGGACATCATCTGTTCATATGCTGAAACTAAAGGACAGGGTGCTCTGATCTTTCTAGATTTTCAGAAGGCTTATGACCGTGTACGTCATGATTTCCTCTTTCAAACCATGAAGAAACTAGGATTTGGACCTCATCTCATAGAATTAATTTGCAAACTTACTACAAACGTCTCTTCACGGATTCTCATTAATGGCAATTTTACAAAAGAAGTTTCCATTGAGCAATCCATCCGCCAAGGATGTCCTCTGTCAATGATTTTGTACGCCATTGCAGTAGAACCGCTACTGAACAACTTCGCGCATAGCGGGATCGGGCTTAGCGTCGAGTTGTCACTATCCCATGCATTGCTTATGCTGACGATATATGCGTAACTGTGTCATCATCGCAACAACTCCTGTCAGCAGCAACTCTTCGACAAACATTCACGTTTCTTTCAGGAGCAATACTCAATAGAACTAAAAGTACAGTTTTGCACATCGGTGGCGGTATCGGAGACATATCCCATGTTACCTGGTGCAAGGTAAAGGATTCTCACACAACCCTCGGTGTTACTTTTGAGGCCAAACCAGACAAATTCCTGACGAAGAACTGGTCACACATGGTTAATAAATTACGTGCTGCTTTGATGCTTCACTCCGACCGTGACTTGAACATACTACAGAAAGTTAAGACCATCGAGATCGCCATTACGATCAAGATGAATTATTTGGCGCAAATTCTTCCAATCTCCGACCACCTAGCCAAGAGTATACAACAAGCTTTATGTTGGTTTATTTTTAGGGGGCATATTTTCAAAGTTCAATTCGATACCTTAACCTTACCTTCGTCCAAAGGTGGCCTTAACCTCATTAAAGTACACAAAAAATGTGTCACCCTGCTCCTAAATCGCATCAGGAAGGAGTTTCGTACCCGGAGGACCAGTCTCATCAGAAACCTCATTCAGCGGTGGAAGCCTTATAGCTTTGACCCACCCGTTAATATCGCCGGCATTCCACTTTCTTACCGACATGTGCGACTGTACTACATGGAAATGAGCTACATTCGACACAACATCGTCGATACCGGAAGCCTGACGAACAGGAAGCTTTATGACCTTCTCATGACAACAAACCACAGGAATCGTCTCGAAGAAAAACATCCACATACACATTGGAGTGTAATATGGCGGAATGTGCACAACGACATGTTACCATCACGCGTCATAGCCGACTGGTATCTCACAGTAAACGATAAAGTAGCAACGAATGAAAAGCTACATAAAATACGCCTTCATCCAACGCCCAACTGTGACGTATGCGGAAGAGTCGATACGCTCCTTCATAGGTTCACGTGCGGACATGCAGAAGAAATTACATTTCTTTGTCAACGATTGTCAGTGATAAACCGTACGACGCCCAGTGGTGTAGACCTTTTAGACATCATTCAGCCACAGAAACTGAGGTATCCACGAGCAAAAAACAACGCTACAACGTGGTTCATGGGCCACACAGCATCGTTTATTATGCATAATAGGCATGCTACTTTCCTAGACTATTATTCTTACATAGAAATTGAACACTTTAAAATAAGCCAATATTGTGACTACAGGAGGATATTTGGAAATATGCTGCAAATCATAATTAACGGTTAAATGCTTCAAATACAATATTTGGATAGTAGAGGTTGCCAGTTACCTGTATGTATGAATCCTATTTGCTTCCTGGGACTTTAGTTCTTGCCGGAATTTTAAGATACTATTCAGATGCTCACCAAAGCAGAAGGCTTTTTTTTCTTTTCCATCTCCTCTCAACATTTTCCTTCTCTCGCAGAGCAGCGGAGCAACTTTCCTTTCGACAATGAAGTGATAGTCTTTTGTGCACCTCAAGAAGACATTTCCTTTCTTTTCTTATATTGCGCAACGGCAGCCTAGAATTGATATATACTGTGTTCATTCTATTCTCATTACAAATGGGAGCACATATTTATTTTCCCTTCGTAAAAAATTAAATAAAATTAAAAAACTTAAAAAACTTAAAAAAAATTAAAAATAAAAAATAAAAAATAAAATAATAAAGGCGCTAGTTTAACGCCACAAAAAAGTGGGCTAGGGAAAAAAAGTGGTCTAGGGGTGACGTCTTTGATTCATAATCAAAACGTCTTCGGTCCCGGGTTCGATCCCAGCCACTGACTAAATTTTGATAAATAATCAGCATTGGCGCCCGAAGACTTCCGGCATAAGAAGTCAACCTCATTCTGCCAACGGCCTTGTCAAAGAGGGCGGAGGAGTGGAAAGAGGTTCAGGGCACTCTCTTGTCCTAGGGGTGGGAAACTGCCCCTAAAGGCGGAAGAATCAGCAATGATCAACGACATGAGTATGCACAAGGCAATGGAAACCAATGCATTAAAGACACGTAACGTGTATCCACAGGACATGTGGCCTGTAGTTGAAGAAGTGCCATGATGATCTCTCCATTGGCAAAAGATTCCGGAATAGTCCCCCATTCGGATCTCCGGGAGGGGACTGCCAAGGGGGAGGTTACCATGAGAAAAACATTGAATAATCAACGAAAGGATAATGTTCTACGAGTCGGGTCGTGGAATGTCAGAAGCTTTAACGTGGTAGGGAAACTAGAAAATCTGAAAAGGGAAATGCAAAGGCTCAATCTAGATATAGTAGGGGTCAGTGAAGTGAAGTGGAAGGAAGACAAGGATTTCTCGTCAGATGAGTATCGGGTAATATCAACAGCAGCAGAAAATGGTATAACAGGTGTAGGATTCGTTATGAATAGGAAGGTAGGGCAGAGGGTGTGTTACTGTGAACTGTTCAGTGACCGGGTTGTTCTAATCAGAATCGACAGCAGACCAACACCTACAACGATAGTTCAGGTATACATGCCGACGTAGCAAGCTGAAGATGAACAGATAGAGAAAGTGTATGAGGATATTGAAAGGGTAATGCAGTATGTAAAGGGGGACGAAAATCTAATAGTCATGGGCGACTGGAATGCAGTAGTAGGGGAAGGAGTAGAAGAAAAGGTTACAGGAGAATATGGGCTTGGGACAAGGAATGAAAGAGGAGAAAGACTAATTGAGTTCTGTAACAAGTTTCAGCTAGTAATAGCGAATACCCTGTTCAAGAATCACAAGAGGAGGAGGTATACTTGGAAAATGCCGGGAGATACGGGAAGATTTCAATTAGATTACATCATGGTCAGACAGAGATTCCGAAATCAGATAATGGATTGTAAGACGTACCTAGGAGCAGATATAGACTCAGATCACAATATAGTAGCGATGAAGAGTAGGTTGAAGTTCAAGACATTAGTCAGGAAGAATCAATACGCTAAGAAGTGGGATACGGAAGTTCTAAGGAATGACGAGATACTTTTGAAGTTCTCTAACGCTATAGATACAGCAATAAGGAATAGCGCAGTAGGCAACACAGTTGAAGAGGAATGGACGTCTCTAAAAAGGGCCATCACACAAGTTGGGAAGGAAAACATAGGTACAAAGAAGGTAGCTGCGAAGAAACCATGGGTAACAGAAGAAATACTTCAGTTGATTGATGAAAGGAGGAACTACAAACATGTTCCGGGAAAATCATGAATACAGAAATACAAATCGCTGAGGAATGAAATAAATAGGAAGTGCAGGGAAGCTAAGACGAAATGGCTGCAGGAAAAATGTGAAGAAATCGAAAAAGATATGATTGTCGGAAGGACAGACTCAGCATATAGGAAAGTGAAAACAACCTTTGGTGACATTAAAAGCAACTGTGGTAACATTAAGAGTGCAACGTGAATTCCACTGTTAAATGCAGAGGAGAGAGCAGATAGGTGGAAAGAATACATTGAAAGCCTCTATGAGGCTGAAGATTTGTCTGATGTGATAGAAGACGAAACAGGAGTCGATTTAGAACAGATAGGGGATCCAGTGTTGGAATCGGAATTTAAAAGAGCTTTGGAATACTTACGGTCATATAAGGCAGAAGGGATAGATAACATTCCCTCAGAATTTCTAACAACAACAGTGGCAACAAAACGACTATTCACGTTGGTGTGTAGAATATATGAGTCTGGCGACATACCATCTGACTTTCGGAAAAGCATCATCCACACAATTCCGAAGACGGCAAGAGCTGACAAGTGCGAGAATTATCGCACAATCAGCTTAACAGCTCATGCATCGAAGCTGCTTACAAGAATAATATACAGAAGAATGGAAAAGAAAATTGAGAATGCGCTAGGTGACGATCAGTTTGGCTTCAGGAAAAGTAAAGGCACGAGAGAGGCAATTCTGACGTTACGGCTAATAATGGAAGCAAGACTAAAGAAAAATCAAGACACGTTCATAGGATTTGTCGACCTGGAAAAAGCGTTCGACAATATAAAATGGTGCAAGCTGTTCAAGATTCTGAAAAAAGTAGGAGTAAGCTATAGGGAGAGACGAGTCATATACAATATGTACAACAACCAAGAGGGAATAATAAGAGTGGAGGATCAAGAACGAAGTGCTCGTATTAAGAAGGCTGTAGCCTTTCGCCCCTACTCTTCAATCTGTGCATCGAGGAAGCAATGATGGAAATAAAAGAAAGGTTCAGGAGTGGAATTAAAATACAAGGTGAAAGGATATCAATGATACGATTCGCTGATGACACTGCTATCCTGAGTGAAAGTGAAGAAGAATTAAATGATCTGCAGAATGGAATGAACAGTCTAATGAGTACACAGTATGGTTTGAGAGTAAATCGGAGAAAGACGAAGGTAATGAGAAGTAGTAGAAATGAGTACAGCGAGAAAATTAACATGAGGATTGATTGTCACGAAGTCAATGAAGCTAAGGAATTCTGCTACCTAGGCCGTAAAATAACCAATTACGGACGGAACAAGGAGGACATCAAAAGCAGATTCTCTATGGCATTAAAGGCATTTCTGGCCAAGAGAAGTCTACTAATATCAAATACCGGCCTTAATTTGAGGAAGAAATTTCTGAGGATGTACGTCTGGAGTACAGCATTGTATGGTAGTGAAACATGGGCTGTGGGAATACCGGAACAGAAGAGAATCGAAGCATTTGAGATGTGGTGCTATAGACGAATGTTGAAAATTAGGTGGATTGATAAGGTAAGAAATGAGGAGGTTCTGCGCAGAATCACAGAGGAAAGGAATATGTGGAAAACACTGATAAGGAGAAGGGACAGGATGATAGGACATCTGCTAAGACATGAGGGAATGACTTCCATGGTACTAGAGGGAGCTGTAGAGGGCAAAAACTGTAGAGGAAGACAGAGATTGGAATACGTCAAGCAAATAATTGAGGACGTAGGTTGTAAGTGCGACTCTGAGATGAAGAGGTTAGCACAGGAAAGGAATTCGTGGCGGGCCGTATCAAACCAGTCAGTAGACTGAAGAAAAAAAAATTACATTGTTCGCCTAAAATACAGAAATACATCCAATCACATCAGAGAGATGCTTACAACTACTTCACTCTGCGGTAATAACAATATCCCAAAGGGTTTACAGTTTTTCTTGACAAATGAATTTCTAATAGTTTATATTATTATTTTATAAATGAATCCAGTATAATGGAAATTTTGATTGTGCCAAATTATTAGCAATTTTCAAATGTTTCTTAAAAAATAATTCTAACTTACATTAAGAGATAGTATGTACTTACTGTAAAAACGAAAATAAAAAATTTCTTTTCATAAATTTTAGCTTTAAATATAATGTAGTATTTATAAAATTATATGAAACTTTTCAGAAAAGCAGCTTAGATAATACTGACCTGTCCAAAATTCGAAAAATATTTCTAGTATCGACTACGACTGCAGCAGCTACTAATGCTAGAGGAGGATGTCCCTTTACACTACAGCTAAACTTGATGGTTCCAGATCTCGAACTGGTGACACTGAGTGAAGGTGTCCTCTAGGGTCTTCTTATCCGGCACTCTAGACTACTCCAGGTGTCCTGGATTCGGCGCAGAGCGTCAGTGCGCCCGACATGGTGTTCAAAGCTGCCGCAATCTAAGCTTGCTGGATTCGGAATGGGCCTTCCTTGCGTCAGCACTGCCACCTGCTCTTTTTCCGAGGCCACAACCCGCTTCCTGACTTACACAGCTGCTGCCGCTGGACCAAGCACGTCAGCGGGAGTTATACTGACTTAGTGCTCTGCCGCTAGGATGACCGCGCACACAGTCGGGATGCTGGGGACAAGCTCTTGTACGGTATATAACGGTCGGAACTACCTCTAATTTCCTTTAACTGGTTTTTATTGCTGTTACTGTTTGCTTAATACTGTTATATGGAAAGTTAATATTGCTGTAGCCCGCCCAAGTGCAACAAGTACTGCGTCCGTGTTGCGAGTTGTTAATGCAACTGCCTAGCTAGCAGGAGATCATAGGTTCGAATCTCGGTCCGGCACTAATTTGGCTCGTTGCTGCTGATTCCTCTTGAAGTCTCCATGCAGTTGATTTCAGTAGTTCCTTTCCTTGCCTTTCTCCTCGCTACCCCTCCACCTTTACATAATACATATCACACCTACGGATTTCGGGGGTGTCTGCTATTTCGGACTATCTGAAAGAACAAACACTACGTATTCGTATAAATATCTGTCATTTCTCTACATTTCGTCAGTTCTTTTGACTGAGGTTACCAACACAAATCCGGCCGGAGTGACCGAGCGGTTTTGGCGCTTAAGTCTGGAACCACGCGGCCGCTACGGTCGCAGGTTCGAATCCTGCATCGGGCATGGACGTGTGTGATGTCCTTGGGTTAGTTAGGTTTAAGTAGTCTAAGTTCTAGAGGGCTGATGACCTCAGAAGTTAAGTCCGATAGTGCTGAGAGCCATTTGAACCATTTTTGAACAAACAAAAAACACTTGTACCGCACACAAAATTAATAAATATAAGTTATTCAACTAAGTAGATTAAATTGCATACTAATATTTGAGAGTAATTGTTGTTGTGATACTAAATGTTCCTGAGAATGTGGGCAGATAGCGTTCGAAAGTATCAATAAGCGAGGAAGCAGTGTACCTTCACTAATATTGTAAAAATCAATTTTTATGCTTAAGTCTTTCAATGTCTGCAGAGTAATAAAGTGGTAAAACTAGAGTCTTTCATGTAAATCAATAGGTCAACACACCTCGTTAAGTGAAAAGTTATTTAACGTCTTTGCATTGAACTGGTCATGTATACCAAATATGAAATTTTAATCTGCTGAGCTACTGCGAGAGAATTATAAACGATATAAATCGGAAGCTGAAATGAACCCATGTGACAGACTTTAAATGTTTGTGCTCATGAATTTTGTATTGCATGTCAGTTAACATTTGATGGTGTGACGGCATAGATGTGTTTTTGGCTGCTCCCTACCTGGCATGACTGCTGCGATATCTTTGATACCAACGCTTCCATGTCTCGTTGATCGCTTGTCTGAAGCAAATACAGAGACGCTAAACTCCATAGATCATATAGAGCGCCTCCATAACCGAACAATACTTCCACTACCCCTCCTAAGAGTCACACTGTCAAAACACCCTAAAAAAGAGAACCAATTTCCACTGCTACACCGTAAAACGTGACAAGACCCAACGCAACGCTGATCATAAAAAAACCGCTACTCGATATTATCCTTGGACAGCTGACTAGCATACTCTTCATTATACACCTCCCCCATGTATTAATATTTCTCAAAGTCAAACAGTACTTTACCCTCGGCCTGTAGATACAATATCAATCATGACTACATCTTACCAAGCGATGCAGTTTACTACACCAACGACAGTAGTTTACTGAACTCGTCTTGGCAACGTATTTTGGTCGTATGTAAAATCAGTAAGTGGGTCAAAATCGTTTATTCATTCTCTCAGCGACCACACCGGCATCGAAACGGAAGATAACAGAGAGAAGGCCGAAATACTGGATTCGGCCTTCCGAAGTTGTTTCACCAAGGAAGATCTAACACTGTCCCTCTTTCAACCGGCGCACGAGCATCGAAGTGGCAGATAAAGAGATAACCGATTGTGGAATTGAAAAGCAACTACAATCGCTTAGTAGCGGAAAGGGTTCAGGACCAGATGAGATACCTATAAGATAAATCATTGTGCGAAAGAACTTGCTCCCCTTCTAGCAGTAATTTACCGTAGGTCGCTTCAGCAGCAAAGGTACCTAACTATTGGGAAAAAGCACGGGTCATTCCCGTCTTTAAGAAAGGCCGTAAGACAGATCCACACAACTATAGACCCATATTGTTGACGTCAGTCTGTTGTAGAATTATGGAACATGTTTTATGCTAAAGAATTATGACGTTTTTGGAAAATGAACATCTCCTCTATATAAATGAACATAGATTCCGCAAAGAGAGATCCTGTGAAATTGAACTCGCTCTGTGCCTCCACGGAATACACAGCTCAGTGGGAAACGGCGCTCAGGTTGATAGCGTGTTCTTTGATTTCAGTAAGGCGTTTTACACCGTCTCGCTTCGCCGTTTAATGAAAAAAATGCGAACTTGCGGAGTATCGGAGCAGACCTGTGATTGGATTCAAGACTTTTTGCAGATGAAACTCAACAGATCGCTCTTAACGGAATTATATCGACAGATGTAAAGGTAATATCCATAGTACCCCCAGTGGAGTATAATAGGGCCGTTGCTGTTTACAGTATATACACTCCTGGAAATTGAAATAAGAACACCGTGAATTCATTGTCCCAGGAAGGGGAAACTTTATTGACACATTCCTGGGGTCAGATACATCACATGATCACACTGACAGAACCACAGGCACATAGACACAGGCAACAGAGCATGCACAATGTCGCCACTAGTACAGTGTATATCCAACTTTCGCAGCAATGCAGGCTGCTATTCTCCCATGGAGACGATCGTAGAGATGCTGGATGTAGTCCTGTGGAACGGCTTGCCAAGCCATTTCCACCTGGCGCCTCAGCTGGACCAGCGTACGTGCTGGACGTGCAGACCGCGTGACACGACGCTTCATCCAGTCCCAAACATGCTCAATGGGGGACAGATCCGGAGATCTTGCTGGCCAGGGCAATTGACGTACACCTTCTAGAGCACGTTGGGTGGCACGGGATACATGCGGACGTGTATTATCCTGTTGGAACAGCCAGTTCCCTTGCCGGTCTAGGAACGGTAGAACGATGGGTTCGATGACGGTTTGG
Organism: Schistocerca gregaria; assembly: GCF_023897955.1. Taxonomy (NCBI): domain Eukaryota; kingdom Metazoa; phylum Arthropoda; class Insecta; order Orthoptera; family Acrididae; genus Schistocerca; species Schistocerca gregaria. The sequence continues at coordinate 514,220,125 of NC_064925.1, read as the reverse complement.
ATGTACCGTGCACTATTCAGTGTCCCCTCGACGATCACCAGAGGTGTACGGCCAGTGTAGGAGATCGCTCCCCACACCATGATGCCGGGTGTTGGCCCTGTGTGCCTCGGTCGTATGCAGTCCTGATTGTGGCGCTCACCTGCACGGCGCCAAAGACGCACACGACCATCATTGGCACCAAGGCAGAAGCGACTCTCATCGCTGAAGACGACACGTCTCCATTCGTCCCTCCATTCACGCCTGTCGCGACACCACTGGAGGCGGGCTGCACGATGTTGGGGCGTAAGCGGAAGACGGCCTAACGGTGTGCGGGATCGTAGCCCAGCTTCATGGAGACGGTTGCGAATGGTCCTCGCCGATACCCCAGGAGCAACAGTGTCCCTAATTTGCTGGGAAGTGGCGGTGCGGTCCCCTACGGCACTGCGTAGGATCCTACGGTCTTGGCGTGCATCCGTGCGTCGCTGCGGTCCGGTCCCAGGTCGACGGGCACGTGCACCTTCCGCCGACCACTGGCGACAACATCAATGTACTGTGGAGACCTAACGCCCCACGTGTTGAGCAATTCGGCGGTACGTCCACGCGACCTCCCGCATGCCCACTATACGCCCTCGCTCAAAGTCCGTCAGCTGCACATACGGTTCACGTCCACGCTGTCGCGGCATGCTACCAGTGTTAAAGACTGCGATGGAGCTCCGTATGCCACGGCAAACTGGCTGACACTGACGGCGGCGGTGCACAAATGCTGCGCAACTAGCGCCATTCGACGGCCAACACCGCGGTTCCTGATGTGTCCGCTGTGCCGTGCGTGTGATCATTGCTTGTACAGCCCTCTCGCAGTGTCCGGAGCAAGTATGGTGGGTCTGACACACCGGTGTCAATGTGTTCTTTTTTCCATTTCCAGGAGTGTATAAATGATCTAGCAGAAAGCGTCGGATGCTCCTTAAAGCTATTCGCAGATGATGCAGTTGTCTACACCAAAGTAGAAACACCAGAGGATACTAAGAATTTGCAGAAAGACCTGCAAAGAATTGATGACTGTTGTAGGCTCTGCCAGCTGACCCTGAAAGTAAACAAATGTAACATATTGCGCGTACATATGAAAAGAAATCCACTACTGTGCAGCTACACTATTGATGATAAACAGCTGGAGACAGTGTCTGCAGTAAAATATCTAGGCCTAACTATGCAGAGTGATCTTAAGTGGAATGACCATATAAAACAGATACTGGGAAAAGCAGACACCAGACTCAGATTCATCGGAAGAATCTTAAGGAAATGTAACTCATCCACGAAAGAAGTGGCTTAAAGGCGCTTGTTTGCCCGATTTTTGAGTAGTGTGCATCTATCTGGGATCTCTATCATGTAGCACTGATAGAGGAGCTAGCAAAGATCGAAAGAAGAGCGGCGCGTTTCGTCAAGGGATAGTTTAGCTGGCGAGAGACCGTTACGGAGATGGTAAACAAACTTCACTGGCAGACTTTACAAAAGAGGCGTTGTGCATCATGGAGAGATTTGTTATTGAAATTTAGGGACAGCACTTTTAAGGGGTCGGACAACATATTACTTCCCACTGCATACGTCTCGCGTTTTGACCACGAGGAGAAATATCGAGAAATTAGAGCCAATACAGAGGCTTACCGACAATCATTCTTCCCACGCACTGTTCCTGAGTGGAACATGGTTGGAGGGATCATATAGTGGTACCGAAATTACCCTCCGCCACACACCATTAGGTGGCTTGCGGTGTATGATGGAGATGTAGATGTAGAATATGACACTGCTCAGAATCTTTTTTCGAAATTTCACTCATATGTCTGGTTCTGTATACTCCGGGATGATTTGTGGTATTGCTGAATAATTCCAGTTTATAACCGGCTGTCTCTGACGCGTTCTAAGATTCCAATATGTTCAAAATGTGGCGTGTTCTAAGAAGAATCTTCACCAGTGTTTACCTCCTTTCAAATCTTCTTTCTTCTGCTGATTCCACTTCCCCAGACCTTCTCCTCTCAGGAATTCACCTTCCTCTCTAATTAAGGGCTACTACAAGCAACAGAACAAATACATCGAGAAAACCAATGTCATCTTATCTTTCAGTACCACTGTCCTCGTCTGATAGCTTCAGCAAACCACATTGCTCAAAATTCATCCTTCTTCTTTAATCGGTAAACAGTTCTCTTCTCGATAAAGCTGGCGACCCTTATTCATAATTTAATCTCGGATTAGAACTTTGCAGAACTCCCTACACCGCCCTTCCACTGTAGCTCTCTCTACGTTATTAACCCTTAGCACTGATATTTTTAATTCACCTATCGGGCCGTGGCCTAGAACTACAATGAAATTACATACAAATGTTAAACACACAGGTATACGGTACATTAAGCAAAATTATCACAACACAAAGAAGAAAAAAATAATGGAGAGAGAGAGAGAGAGAGAGAGAGAGAGAGAGAGAGAGAGAGAGAGAGAGAGAGAGAGAGAGATTGAGAGGCAGAGAAAATGACTCGGTCAAATTAGCCGGTCACAGGAAGTCATGGTGAATAACGAATTTTGACACTGACTGAGCGCTCCTCACTCCACGCTCGTGGTGGTACTGCCAGAATGTAGCTCTCAGTTCCTACACACGCCATTAAGAGGCAAAAGCGACCTTCCTGGTTAATAGTGGCGTATGGATCACAGATACTGTTACACTTGCATTTGTTATCGGAAGAAGAGCTAGTAACATTGAGCAACATCACAGGACAGCGAATGGCAGCATCATTTCAGCGTGGTGAATGGAAGAAAGCTATTTTCGATGTTTTCCAATCTGATGGGATTGGTCACAAAACATCTAAACATTCGGATTGGAGAGCTGTATGGATGGTTCAATAAATAAAGAAACACATGATGGCTTTCGTCCATTCAGGTGTAGCCAGTGTTACGTATTGGTGTACAGTCATCTGCAGTGATTTTTTTTAAAGTGTGTGAGTCCTGGTTAATACGCCAGGTACAAGTCATGGAGGACGACATGGACGTGTAAAAAGGCCTGCTGAAAAGTAACCCCTGAGATTTTTTTATGTGGAACCTCTAAAAGTCTTTAAATAAAACTAACGCTGAGACATCTGCAACAATCCAACGTCTTGGTTTCACTGTTAACGACCGTCCTCCATACATTCTCGAAATGATCCCATCCGATTTTCATTTGTTTCTAAAACTTACGGAGCACCTTCCAGGATTTCACTCTGACAACGATAAAGCGGTGCAAGCAGAGGATATGTTGTGGCTCCATCAAAAACGTCAGACATTCTACAGTTATGGTATCAACAACATGGTCTCTCGTTGGGAGAAATACGTTCGTCACCAAGGAACCTGTGTTGAGAAATAGATATTTAGACATGAAGAATTAAGATGTAGAATGTTAATAACGTGTCGTGTCCTAATACCGGTCAGTCTGCAATTTCCGAGCGGTTATGGGCCATTGCAGATGGACAATCTTGCTGACAAGGCAGGTTGATTGTATTGATGAGCCCCAAGCACTGTCACAGGTCATCTACAAGAGTCGCGTACACTCGTTACGATGCGACTCAAGGATACTCACTGGTCTAATTAATGCTGTTTATTTATAAACAGAATAACAACTACTATAACGGCTAATTCTAAACATTAGAAGAAACAGAGGATGCAGCTTGCTGCACAACAGACGTCAGCGTCTGAGTACGTGGGGTGAGAGCTAACAGAAATATCAATCACTAGCAGTTTAGTAAATACAAACTCTGAGACCAGTCCTCCAAGTGAGAAAGACTTGTCGAAGCCTACCTGAGGCTAGCAATGAGCGACTGGGTTGAGCAGCTATCTGACAGAACTATAAATACAAAACCATGGGTTTTTAAAGGATTATGATGGCGCACTAATTCTCCTCCCCTACAGCGGGCGCATCAGTCCACTGGCACTTTATAGGCTATAGTCAATCGAACGATTGGCTCTGCACGTTATGGACGTCTCTGGCCAACCACATGCTAATTCCACCCCCCCCCCCCCCCCTCCTCCCTCCACTTTTCTCCTACTCAGTAGGTAGGAACGATTCTGGACTTTATAGCAATGGTCTCAATGTTTGGTAGCAACAGCTAACGTCACTATCCTTGTTTGGTAGCAACAGCTAACGTCACTATCCTTCCTCTTAATGGCTAGCAACTACTTTCTTTAACGCCACTTGCCCCCGTCCTAGGCCTCTCATGAGCGCAGACTGCTGTTGCAGCACTCCAGTCTCTGTAAACCCACTGACGGTGCGGTTTTCAGGGGCAAGCAACAAGATTTCTTCCTCTGCTAAGACGTTTCTTTTTTTGACCATCTTCTACTGTGACAACCTATAACAGCGTCTTGGCCGTGAATGGCATTACCAGCTAATTCCCTGAAGTGAAACTTCTCACATGGGACAGCTGCTAAGAGTGACTGCAATTTGCAGGTCTCGACGTTTACTGTTTACCTCTGGTAACCTAAACGCTATCACTTTTGCTTGTTCTCAGCACTGTGTCTCTGATTTCCTATCTTGGAGTGTCCTTGCCAGTCTACAACACACTGTACAGGTCATTAGATCGTCAATAATATATTGCCCCCCCCTCCCATGGGCAAAAATTTGTTGACAGTCATTTGGCAAAACATTTGTAATCTGGCTTCTGTTGATGGTAAAATTCTTTGTTAATCACTGTGGTCTTTGCACTTTGTAAAGATCATTACTCATTTTATTTTTGCACTCATGCAAATATCAACATTGTTTCATTTTCATTGCACTTTACAAACGCATAGATACATCCACATAGATCATTGGTTAAAATGTTTGTTTTTCACATTAGAGGTACTGTCCTTGGCAAAAATTTGTTTTCTCTCTCTCTGTATTTTTCCATATTATATGAACATATACACATAAATATTGATTTGCTTACATTACATGTACATAATTACAGACCGCTGAATGTCATGATAACAACAATGAACCTGAAAAAGAACACATCTCCTTACAGGATTCTTGTTTATATTTTCTCTACGTTATACTTGTTTTGTAAATAAAACCGTCTTTTCCTGCTTCCACTTAATTTATTTAGCCCAGACGCGTTTCGCGTTTTTATTGTTCTAAGGCGTCATCAGTGGGATCTATAACGATACAGTTTTGTTAGTTTTAGATTATTTAACGATTTATGTCGTGAGTTTTTATTTAAAAGGGTAAATAGTTACTATTTGCTGATCTTCGTTTCCTCTCATCTGGTCTGGAGGTCGTACTATCACTTTATTACTGATATATAAGCACGACTTGGCGTTTTGAGCTTCTTCACACTCTCAACCATGTTTCTCTTTCTTTTTGTGGTCTACTGTTTTTCTTTCACCACTCGATATAACTATTTCGTCGTACACTGCTTTTTCAAACGTAAATATTGTAACTCCATTACGCGTTTACCCCCCTGTGGCATGTCTACCTACTTGTTGCCAACTTAACGAAGTATATGTTCAAGACTAATTTCTATTCATGATATTTACACCTTCTGTGTGTGTATGAGAGAGAGAGAGAGAGAGAGAGAGAGAGAGAGAGAGAGAGAGAGAGAGAGAGAGAGAGAGAGAGAGAGCTGAAAAGTGCTTTTTTGGTTTTTGTTTATGGGAGGTTGGTCGTTTGAATTGTATGGTGTTGTACTAGCTGTTAGCGAGCAGTTGAAAGCTTTTGTGACAGCTGAGTTGACTTTTCGTTTCAATATTCTGTGGTGGGGTTCATGGATAAGTGAGGGCAAAGAAGTTGGGTGGTATTATTATTATATTTGTCACGTTCTCTTAGGCGTTCTGCAAATGTCTATTGGTTTGTCCTATATATCCAGGCTCCCATGTGTTCTTTGTATCTGACGTACCTGTTTGTCCTATGTATCTGCCTTCACAAGTGTTAAATTGTAATTGATATATACCTGCTTTTTAGTAAGTGTCTCTGTTTTTGTCAGTGTTGGGGTGTAATTTTGTATAGACTATGTTATTACTGTAACCATTATTTTGTGCTATCTGCATTATTATGACCAGTTCTTTTTGGTAGCTTTCTTTGGTAAGTGGCACTGTGTTGAGCCTATGGAGCATGTGTCGGAGTGCAGCTTGCTTTTGTGAGTGTGGATGGTTCGAGGACTGGGGAGTGATAATGTCCGTTGCTGTGGGTTTATGGTAAATTTCAGACATATGATTATTGTTTTTTTTATTTTTATATTCAGAAAGTTAATTTGGTTGTTAGCTCTCTTTCAGTTGTGAATTTTATATTTTTTGTATATTGTTGATGTCATTACGTAGTTTTTCGATTTTTGTTTGTGGTTCATCTATTAAGCGAAGGGTGTTATCCATATATCTGAACCAATATAATATGTTGCATTCTTTTGCTACTATTTTTGTGAATATGATCTGCTCAACGTGGTTTACAGAACTATTTGCTAAGGCTCCTGAAACTAGGGACTCCATTGGTAATCAGTCTTCCTGTAAATAAAATTCTTTATAAATTGGAAGTAATTTTGTTCAGTTATGGGCTTTATTAGTGTGCTTATTTCCTTAATCTGTTCATCGGGGAGTAACAAGAAGGTAAACGTGCGGAAGAGGGGAAAACACATAATGGAGTAGCAATATTTAGGCTGTGAAAAGCTGTGCGGGACGAAATAGTTATATCGAGTGGCAAAAGAACAATAGTACACCACAAACAGAAAGAGAAACATGGCGAACAACGTGAAGAAGGTCAGAACGCGAAGTCGTGCTTTTATGTCAGTAATAATTTGGTAGTGTGATCTCCAGACCAGATGAGAGGAAACGAAGAGCAGCAAATTATCCTTTTAAGTAAAAAATCTCGACACGAACTGTTTAATAATCAAGAACTAACTAAACTGTATCGTTATAGATAACACTGATGTTCTCTTAGAACAAGACAAAGGCGAAACGCGTCTGGGATAAATAAATTAAGTGGCAGCAGGAAAAGGCAGTTTAATTTACAAAACAAGTATTTCTATGCTTGCTACTGAGGATGGCCATGCAAACAAACTTGCTTCTTTACGTTATTCAGAATATTAATTTCTTACGTACTAAAGTAATTTTACTGTCTCTTCAGTTATCTTAGGTATCTTCGTGGAGTTGGTGTAGTTGACGATGCTCTTTCCTCCTCGTGTTGAAACGTAATGGAACTTTCATCACGCTCTTAAATATTTCCTCTACTTTATCAGAGAGGGTATCTACCATGAATAAGTCATCTCCGACCCTTCCCATGCATATGCTATGGTCGCCCTCACACTCACTCTGCCACAACCATAATCGCTTATACATTTCCACAAATACGTAAAACAATCTCTGAAACACTTTTAATATCTGCACAAATATCTGATAAACATAATGGTAAGAACTGCAGCTCCAGGGTAAGATCAAATGCTTACAATAATAGACCTAAAAAAGAACACATATCCTTACAAGATATTTGTTTGCTTTTGCCTTACGTTATTCACAATTCTAATTTCTCACGTACTAATGGAGTTTTGCGGTACCTCGATTTATCTTTCTCTGCATGGAGCTGGCATTAAAGCAAACAACAGGCGTAGGGACATGGAAGACTGGGGAAGAGATTGGCCGTGCCTTTGAAAGCATTCATCCTGGCATTCACCTCAAACCAGTAATTGATAGTCCGTCCTCCCAGATGCGTAACACCTGTCTGTACCGCTGCGCCAGTTTGCTCGGTCACAATGATAAGGCCGACGGAACAGACTCGTTACCGGTGACGAGATGATGTGCAGTCGTACCACCTAACCTTCAGAATAGAGCACACAGTACTCCATCAGCGAGAAAGGTTAAGACTACCCTTTCTGTGGTGCTAAGTTGTTCTTGTTTATGGAGCCATGAAGATAAATGAATTCTGAATCTTACAGTGAGACATTAAGAAAACTGACCAGTGCCATTCAAAACAAGCGTCGAGTTCTCTCGACCTCCGGCGTCGTATTTTTGCACGACAATGTTCCACCACTCTGTGCTGCTCAGAAAATACAAGAAATTCTTCCCTAACTCAACATGTGAGATGTTTTTGAACATATGCCGAACTCCGTCGTGGCCACTGGTGACTTTAAGCTATTCAAGTACATGGAATGATAACATAGGTTCCAACACTTTGTATCCAACGAAGAACCTCAAGTTGCTCGTATTAATTTCGGGCGACATAATATCACACGGAGAGAATTTTTTAACACGTTAAAAGCTACGGAAATTTCGAAATCGTGTATTACTTACAGAAGCAATACGAAAGGGCACTTTTAAGATTTTACAGTAATTTGATTGAAACGGAAAGTGTCCAATTACATTAGAGGTATTATGAGGTTTGAGTTTCATTTCACTGGAATTAGTGTTTATCCTAAAAGTCTGTATGAGTTTTGCCGCCCCCGAGGGAAGGAATATACTCCTGCATTCTTTGTGGCTTGGAAGGATATAGTTCCGAACGTGATCTTGAGGACTTGCATGCCATGACCGAATCACGTGGTGTGTCATTTAATGAAGATCATTGGCTGGAAGCTTGTGTGAAAGTAGACGTACTCCCAGTGGATCCCAGACATGTTCTATAGGCGACGGTCAGGGACTGGAGAGGACAGTCAAGAATCGGTACATTGTTCAAGGCGTCTTTGGTGTGAACTACACGTTATTACCTTACAGAAATATGCCATTTGGTAAACGGTTGCGGAAAGTATGACATGACAATAATGTTTATCGTACTTGTCACACACTGTTGAACAGTGAACCTCACCTAAAGAAGTAATGGAAATGGAACAGCACAGTAGCTGTTACCTACACTGCCTTTACTATTCTGCTGCCTAGTTATTATCTCATCTTGTAATTGCTTTGCAACTCTGGAAGACCTTCGTATATGATGTGACACTTAGTAACAATTTCGAGTGTCAGTCGATATTCATTGAGATTGTGGGTCTGCTGTGGAAGAGTTTTTGACCTCGTTTTGTTGTTTCTCGCTTGGCGAACATCACTTCTGTTCAACAGTGTTTTTAGCTCATTGTAGGACTCACTTGTAAGCAACTCTAGCACATTTTGCATTGCAAGCCCCGGTTTCAGATTTTAGTCTCCATTCTTTGTATAGTTTGTGTTACTGATCGCCAAATTTTGTCATACTATGCATTCCATTATTCAGGTAGGTAATTCCTTAGTGACGTTGTAAGGTGTCAGGCAAATCCAACACCTTCCATGAAAAACCTGACATGATAAGCAAATCCAGTAGTAGGTCACATAGCTCCGAATAAATCGTGACATTAAATTAACCAAATTAATACGAGTAACGAGTGAGCAAATGGAATACCACAGACTAACGCAAGAATGCCTAAATGCATGTCATACCTTAACACCGTGAGACAGACGCAGTTCCGAGGAGAGAAACGAGAACAGAAGCCGAGAGCAGAACCGTGTTAAGTTAGAAGGCGCTACGATAAGGGACGGACACCCACGTCGACAGCTAACCGTTAGGACCACCCCCCAGCCCATGTTAATAGCTAGACTTTTTCGCGTCTCTGTTACATTAGGACTACCCCCCCCCCCAGCCCATGTTAAAAGATAGAGCCCTCCAGAAGAACAGTATAGATCTTACGATAACGCTAAAAGGACCACACCAGCTGCAAGTTTTAGTGTGAGACTTTTTTGCGTCTCTGTTGCGTTGCAAACTTTAAAATCATTGGCCCACCACGAAAAGTATAACGTTTCTCTTTGGATAGACAGAATTTTTGTTGGCGGAGCTTAGGGTTAACATTGAGACACTTATTGGTCACATGAAAACACAGCCAGATAGTTTTTTTTAAACCAACTTCGGTAAATTGTAGTAAGGAGAAGTTAGGAGACAGTAGCTTCCGAGACAGCGAGGTGAGCGGAGCTGTGCTACCCGCCGCCCCCTGACGAACACCGACAAGGTAATGAACGCACGCGGTTGCCACATTTTTGAGCGCATAAGGCTTCACTCAGAACTGCAGAAGTCTCATCTGTTACACCCCCTTTTTGCGTAATACTAGTGTCGATCGTAAATTAAAGCTCATGGTGTTCACTTTTGCCACTTGAAGTAAAAATCTGAAACGCGATGATTTCTCTGTTATACAATAATTGAGAAGCCACATCAGTCACTGTAATTAACGACAAGTTAGGTAAGTAATTAAAGATAATTTAGGGTCACTGTAGACCATTTTGATAGTTTTCTCTTTTGTGAAACTTAATTTCAACCTAGATTATAGATGTGATATGGCACATTTCATCCTTCGATCCATTGTAAAACTTGGAAACCCATTCGTTCACATTTTTGTTGAATGCAGTTGGTTTTTACCAACCTGTATTAAAACATCTCCTTTTATCAATAGTGCAATTTATAAACATTGTTTTGTGAGTAGAATAAAATTTCCAATGGTAAATTTAACAACGTTTTCGACGTTATTTTACCAGCTAACTAAAAATAGGAAAGCATTGAACCCCTTCCACTAAATTTAGTTAGTATTAAGATTCTTTTACAGGGAGTGCAGTGGAGCTGACGCTGAAATCATTAAGTATTTGGTTATATCAACGCTAGTCTCACTGAACTCTTCTCAATTCTACATGTCATGTGTGGTCTGGCGTCTCCTTACCAGCAGCAGGTCCCAGGTTCAAACTAGTAAATTCCCTAAAAAAAAAACACGCTCAGAGTGTCGTTGCGTGAAAGAGGCAAGGAGACACGATATAGAACAAACAGACACCACGCAGAATGTTAGAACGTGGGTTAACTAAATTCCATCACTGATTTTGTGTTTTGAGTGTTTCTAGTTATGCATTAGCTTCTGTTTTCTTCGGAACAGGCTCGTGCAGTTCCTAAGTCGAGGGATTGGAATTCTCGTCGGCAACTATGCTTATGCTACATATCTACATCTACATGTGCATCTACACATGCATGACTACTCTGCAATTAAAATTTAAGTGCTTGGCAGAGGGTTCATCGAACCACAATCATACTATCTCTCTACTATTCCACTCCCGAACAGCGCGCGGGAAATACGAACACCTAAACCTTTCTGTTCGAGCTGTGATTTCTGTTATTTTGTTTTGATGATCATTCCTACCTATATAGGGTGGGCTCAACAAAATATTTTCGCATTCGGAAGAGAAAGTTGGTGACTGAAATTTCGTAAAAAGATCTCGCCACGACGAAATACGTCTTTGCTGTAATGACTTCCATCCCAATTCGTGTATCATATCTGCCACACTCTCTCCCCTATTACGTGATAATACAAAACGAGCTGCCCTTTTTTGCACCCTTTCGATGTCCTCCGTCAATCCCACCTGGTAAGGATCCCACACCGCGCAGCAATATTCTAACAGAGGACGAACGGGTGTAGTTTAAGCTGTCTCTTTAGTGGACTTGTTGCATCTTCTAAGTGTCCTGCCAATGAAACGCAACCTTTGGCTCGCCTTCCCCACAATATTATCTATGTGGTCTTTCCAACTGAAGTTGTTCGTTATTTTAACACCCAGGTACTTAGTTGAATTAACAGCCTTGAGAATTGTACTATTTATCGAGTAATCGAATTCCAACGGATTTCTTTTGGAACTCATGTGGATCACCTCACACTTTTCGTTATTTAGCGTCAACTGCCACCTTCCACACCATACAGCAATCATTTCTAAATCGCTTTGCAACTGATACGGGTCTTCGGATGACCTTACTAGACGGTAAATTACAGCATCATCTGCGAACAACCTAAGAAAACTGCTCATATTGTCACCCAGGTCATTTATATAGATCAGGAACAGCAGAGGTCCCAGGACGCTTCCCTGGGGAACACCTGATATCACTCCAGTTTTACTCGATGATTTGCCGTCTATTAGTACGAACTGCGATCTTCCTGACAGGAAATCACGAATCCAGTCGCACAACATAGACGACATTCACAGGCCCGCAGCTTGATTAAAGTCCTTTGTGAGGAACGGTGTCAAAAGCTTTCCGGAAATCTAGAAATACGGAATCAGCTTGAGATCCCCTGTCGATAGCGTCCATTACTTCGTGCGAATAAGGAGCTAGCTACGTTGCCCAAGAGCGATGTTTTCTGAAGCCATGTTAATTACGTATCAATAGATCGTTCCCTTCGAGGTGATTCATAATGTTTGAATACAGTATATGCTCCAAAACCATACTGCAAACCGATGTCAATGATATAGGTCTTTAGTTAAATGGATTACTCCTACTACCCTTCTTAAACACTGGTGCGACCTGCGCAATTTTCCAATCTCTAGGTACAGATCTATCGGTGAGCGAGCGGTTGTATATGATAGCTAAGTTAGGAGCTAGTGTATCAGCGTAATCTGAAACGAACCTAATCGGTATACAATCTGGACCTGAAGACTTGCCTGTATGAAGCGATTTGAGCTGCTTCGCAACCCCTAAGGCATGTACTTCTAAGAAACTCATGCTTGCAGATGTTCGTGTTTCAAATTCTGGAATATTCCATTCGTCTTCCCTGGTGAAGGAATTTCGGAAAACTGCGTTCAATAACTCCGCTTTAGCGGCACAGTCGTCGGTAACAGTACCATCGGCACTGCGCAGCTAAGGGATTGACTGCGTCTTGCCGCTTGTGTACTTTACATACGACCAGAATTTCTTCGAATTTTCTACCAAATGTTTCTATTATTGATTTAATCTCTTCATACATTTTTTGCAGCGTCTGGATACTTCTTGCATTGGTTTCATAGGGTTCCACCTCCAAGCTGCAATTCTTTTACCTCTTGATTTCCTACATGTAACCATACACTATACCATCACATACGGTGAAACTGAGATCTTTTTGCAACTATACTCTTGTTGTATCCATTTCTCAGTTTTACATAAGGGGTTCTTCTAAGTACAATTTCCCATTCCAAATATCTTTTAAATTTTATTGTCTTGAAGAGTATGCTGTTATACGTATGACTAGTCATTTTCGTGTCTGCCGTTTGTGGTTAGAATTTAATGGAGTACCGGATAGTGTTCCATACTTGGTCTCCACTTTGGATAACAATTAGCAGTGGGCAGCCTGATATAATTATACCATACCGTCCTAGTACTGATGTTAACGTGACACGGTTTTACGTAGGACAATTTTTATTAAATGAGTGTTACATACAAAAGCATGGTTCTTGGACATTTATTTTTACTTGACTTTTCTTACCATTTACGACTTTTTTTGTTTGTTACGTACAGGTAAGATGATGTACATGACACCAGAACTTCTAGCATTTGCAATTGTTTACGGGTGTTTTACGTTAACCGAGGTCATTAGATCAAATTGTTTATTTTGTTCCTTGGAGATCGTCCTTGCCAAATATCGTATTTACGTATGTTTTTGTATAATTATACATTGCTTGCGGCGGGCCTACACGATGTGGGACCTGGCTGTCGTTTTTCATACCGTACACCCGTTCTATAAACTTTTACATATCATATGTGTTGTGTATTACTGTATATTTTGCAGCTGGACAACATTTTATATTTTGCCCTTTCTAGAATATACAACTGCTGGAAACTATGGTATTTTATACCGTCATAATTTTAAAATAATAGTTATCTTACAAGGTGCCAACTTTTAAATATGCTTATAACCACACGAATTTTCTGCTATGAATTTTTATTTTTTACTTTTATTTTATATACTTTTATGCATTTCATTATTCAAGTTTCTGTAAAAAATGTGTACGCTTATGAGTACTTTGTTGCTTGTTTCCATTGTCTCCTGCAACACCACCAACCCGCAACGTAGCGCAGCTATGCGGGTCATCGCTCTAGCTTTCTGCAGGCGCCTCTGCTGAATTCAGCCGTACTTTGCCTGATTAGCAGGAAGCAGACTAGTTCGGCGGGCGCGCGCAAGAGCAAGTAGAGGCAGCTACTTCTACGACGTTCCGCTGCATCCACCGTCCATATTCCTCAGCCAATCCGAGCCCACATCACTAGACCAGTAGCTGTCTGGTAATCATCCGTCACGTGGGTATAGCTGCCCTCGCCGGCGAGCAGCAATCAGTTCCGTCTTCACCAGCAGACTTACAAAATTGGCAGCACCACGCGCCGCCCGGACTCGACGTCGCTCTTACCACCCCGGAACCCCGCAGATCGCCACCCGCTGCTCCGGTAGTGGACTCTGATGCTCCATCTTCTGCTCGTCAGTTGGGCCTTTAATTTTCTATCTACTGTTGATTTCTAAGAAGATGGCCTGTTTCATTTGCAAGAGAATTTTTCAGAAGATAGTGTTACGCAGAGATTTACTTGTGACGTTTTCTAAGAATTTTAAGTTGTTAAATAAGTCATTCCTTTGTTTTCAAGACGTACTTTTCTAATTTGTTTTTACATGCGTAATGGCTGCGTGGTTGGAGGCGCTCTGTCACGGATTGCGCGGCTCCTTTCGCCAGAGGTTCGAGTCCTCCCTCGGACATGAGTGTGTGTGTTGTTCTTAGCACAACTTAACATAAGTTTGTTTGAGTTAATTTAAGTGGGTCCGTAAGTCTAGGGACCGATGACCTCAGCAAACTTGGTCCCTTAAGAATTCAAACATATGAATATTTTTCTTATTTGTTTGGAAGTGGTAATGAATCGTATAACTTACATTTGTGAATGTAAACCGATTGTGTAAATTAGCTGATTTTTTAGTGTAATCAACTGACTTACTGAGAAAGTGTCCCAAGTCGGGACACTTCACTTTGGTTGTGTTTTGTTCCTTTTATGATGATAAGGCAGTTGTCATATCTTTTTTTTTACATCAATTAAGACACAGGCGTTATAACTACATGCGCTATTTTTCATAGACAGCAGGTGTAGATAACGCTGCTAGTTATCTGAATACTAAATATTTTGAAAATACTGCTGCTGTGCTCCAGTTGCATTACTTGTGCTGTCAGCAGTTGTCCCACGTCCACCAGAAGGATAGACTTTCAGAAGTTGCCAACGAAGTCCTGTTGTCACACGGCAGCTCCTCACGCCGCGATTCGTGCGGTTGGAGAGATACGGGCAACGAGAAGCCCTGCTTCTTGTGACCCTTCAAGAGGCGTTGAATTGACCGTCACAAAGCGAAGCAAGACTTATCCCTAACCACCAGAGAACGCCACTTAATGTCACAGCTGATTCTGGCTCTACACCGTACAAATCTGTGTCGTCTGTGGTACTGTGTCAGGAATAGTGTACGACGCCTAGCAACGCGAGGCCTCAACCCAGCTCCAAGAAATCTATTCCCCAAGATTTGTGATGATACTCTGCCTGTAACCTCTGCCGATAATTCAGATAAGCATATTTTTTTTGTCGTTCATGTGATGGATTAATTTTCAGAAAATGACCCTTTTTGGTTCACACGTACATTCCTCATATCTGTAGATTAAAGTAAAACAACTAATCAACATACAGGTGGTGGACAAGAATATGGAAACACGGCGCGAAATGCATGCTTGAACATAAATCCAGATGCTAGTCAAACCTGCAGGTCGCGCTGCTGTATTCGTCCACGGACGGGGCCTTTGCCATGTCGTCAGTACGGTGCAAATGACACTGGTGGTCTGGAGGGTGTTCTGTGTACTTAAGTATACATTGTGTAGAAACTAACACAATTCGAAGGTCGGAAAATCTTTGATGCTCGAATGGTGGGTCCTTCGTAACCAATGGAGTAGAAGTGTTAGGTGTTTCAAGAAGAATCGAAGATTTGTGCCGTGTATGGGAAGAACTAAGAAACATCATGCGCTAAGTCACAACATGGACGATAAAGTGTTTTGAGTGATGACATACAGACAGGATTATGATGAAAAATAAGAGGACGACAGCTGGAAAAGTTACTACAGAAAAAAATGTTGCACTCGAGAATCCTGTCCACACCAAAGTAAAACGAAGGGGGCTCCATTAGAAGGGAAGTGCAGGACGAGACGGAATTCTAAAATCGCCCATTAATGATGAAAATACCCTTAACACGAAAACGTGGTGCGGAAGCCATAAAACCTGGCTTTACGGAAGAACGTCATTTGGACGGATAAGTCTTGTTTCACTCTGTTTCTATCTTTTGGCTTCGTTTACGTCCCAAGAATGAAACATGGGGGGGTTCATGGATGATTTGGACAGTCACATCGCCGTATCCATGGGCCCCCACTATTACTCTGCAAGGTCGTATTACTGACTTTTTTGGCTGATCAGGTCCAACCTCTGGTACAATATTTGTTATGCAGTGGTTATGCTGTGCTCCGAGATGACAGTGCCCTGTTCACCAAGTTCGCGCCATCCAAGACCGGTTTTGTGAGCGCCAGGACGAACTGTCGCATCTCCTCTCGCCATTACAGTCACCAAATCTGAATCTTACAGAGCCTTTGTCGTCCACTTTGCGGAGAAGGGTGCGGGATCGCTATCTACCTACATCGCCATTACCAGAACTTGTCAATGTCTTGCAAGTATAATGGTAAAAGATCCCACCAAAACCATACAAGTCCTATGCTTATCCATTCCGAAATCACTGGAAACCGTTTCGAAAGTCAACGGTTTTCCTACATCGCATTAGACACGCCAGTGCGCTGGCCGGTGTGGACGAGCTGTTCTGGGCGCTTCAGGTTCGAATCCTTCCTCGGGCATGGATGTGTGTGATGTCTGTAGGTTAGTTAGGTTTAAGTATTTCTTAGTTCTAGGGGACTGATGACCTCAGATGTTAAGTCCCATAGTGCTCAGAGCCATTTTTGAAGACACGCCAGTGTATTGTGCATTTGGTGACTTTATATTTTCGTCCACGTCCTGTAGGCGCTATTTTTTTGTTTCATAATTCTTCTGACTGGTTTTAACAGTCCATGTTTCGCTGCCTTACAATGCTGTTCTCCAGACGTACATTGTCAGAAATTTCTTCCTGAGATTAAGGCCTATGTTGGTACTAGTGGACTTCTCTTAGCCAGGAATGCCCTTTTTGCCAGTTCTAGTCGGCTTTCGATGTCCTCCTTGCTGCGTCCGTCATTGGTTATTTTGCTGTCCATGTAGCAGAATTCCTTACCTTGATCTACTTAGCATATCCCTTTTAAGATTTTCTAGGTCCCCTACAATGTCCAAGCTTCTGACATTTCACGCTCGACTCGTAAAACGTTATGCTTTCTCTGGTTATTCAATCTTTTTCTCGTGGTCACCTTCCCTTTAGCTGTCCGCTCCAGGAAATAGAAATGGGGGACTATTCCGGAAACTTTCGCCAATAAAGAAAACTTTTTCCACTGCAGACCACATGTTCTGTGGATACACGTAATGTGGCTTTAATGCGGTGGTTTCCATTGTCTTCTGCATCCTCATGGCATTGATCATTGCTGATTCTTCCACCTTTAGAGGCAGTTTCACGCCCCAAGGACAAGAGAGTGCCTTGAACCTCTGTTCGCTCCTCCGCTCCCTTTGACAAGGCCATTGGCAGAAGGAAGGTGATTTATAATGCCTTAAGTTTTCAGCCGCCAATGC
The DNA here is from genome assembly GCF_023897955.1 of Schistocerca gregaria. Taxonomy (NCBI): domain Eukaryota; kingdom Metazoa; phylum Arthropoda; class Insecta; order Orthoptera; family Acrididae; genus Schistocerca; species Schistocerca gregaria. The sequence goes on along the minus strand of NC_064925.1, from coordinate 514,202,691 downwards.
GATATCGAAGATTTCTATTACATCACGGAACAACCACATAGGAAATGTTGTGGGAAAGACGAATTAAAGACTAGATTCGTTACCAGAACACTTAGAAAATGCTACAAGACTAATGAAGAGACAGCCTACACTATGATTGTCCGCCGTCTTTTGGGTTTTTGCTGCTCGATATGGGATCCCTATGAGACAGTTTTCATGGAGTAGATCGAAAAATTTCTGATAAGGAAAGCTCGCATTGTATTATTGTGAAGTAGAGGAGAGAGAGTGGCGAATATAAGCGAGCTGGGGTGGGAATCATTAAAAGAAAGGCGTTTCTCGTGGCAGCGAAATCATGTCGCGAAATTTCAATCAACATTTTCTCCTCCGAATGCGAAAATATTTTGCTGGCGCCCATCTACACAGGGAGAACTGATCATCGTAATAAAATAAGAGATGTCAGAGTTCGTATGAAAAGATGTAAGTATTTCATTTTCCTGCACGCTTTTCGAGAATGGGACAGAAGAGAAATAGCTTGCAGGTGATTCGATGAACTTTCTGCCAGTCACTCAATTGTGGATTGCAGAGTAGTTATGTAGATGTAGTTGTAGAGGTAGTAAGTAGTCTTATATGGTTAAATAGGCATTGTGACTGTATTTGATCTGCTGATATAAAATTAGATTTGGATCTAGCATTTTTTGACTGCGAATTTCCAGTTCTTCCAAGTCGTTAAGAATCATCCCTTTCGAGGTCTGTGTGGCATGCCAGTGCCCTGGTCAGTGTTCATGGTAGAGTGCTTTAAAACTGCGTGCCACATCGTCTGCTCGCTGAATTGAGTTTCGTCCTTTCCGACTGCTCTATGTACTCTTTACTGCAGTCATTGGAGTTAATCCTGTAGAGGCCCAAATTCCAAAAATTATTCCAACTGTTACAAACGTCATGGTGGAATGTGAATTTAGGCATGTTATTTGTTTGAAAACCTGTTTTTACATTTGCTTTATGAAAGAATCATCTATTTCGTCTTAAGTCTTTTCGTTGCAGGTCATATCCACGTACATATAATTGTTATGCCTAACTCTGACGTCAGCTACCCTTATTTCAATTCTTTTTTCTGTATCTTTTATGGTTTTTCATTAAGTCTCTACCTTTATATCCATTTCCCACTACCACTTACATTAAAATGTTCAGCTCTCTTTCAGCTTGATGCTGGCAGAGCGGCGATCTTAATAAAATTCTTCTGGGTTAGAGGCCGCATTGTCAGTTATAAAATTCCGACGTTTCGGTTACTGTTGCAAGACACCTTCCTCAGGGTGTACTGCTTACGGCCACGGAAGCCTACGTTTATACTTTTCAACACTGCATTAAAATGGGCCTACTAGTATTGTCGAGGGAAACTCGAGCTTTCTTCGATACTGAAATTCTCCTATGCAGGTTTCCTAAATATGCTAAAACCATGTTTCCCGTGTTTCTTTGATACTGTTAAATCTATGAAGTTTATTTAGTTGTCCTTCTCCAATTCCATTTTGAATGTAATCTTCGGCTGTTGAGTATTCAGTTTTTATGCCAAGTTTTCAATAGCTTTTTTGGTCTCCTTTTTCTGATTTAAAAAGGAAACATCTACATATCTCCTGTAACATGTAAGTTTCTCTTTAATATCAGAATTTTCATCAGATAATTTGTTTTCCTGATATTAAAATATCGGCCAAGGTCCCAGCTGGACTGTTACCCATTGCTAATCCATTCTATTGCCATTAATGTTTGCCTTTAAATGTTGTAAACTGCCACTCCTTTCACAGCTATATACAACTATGTAAGAAAAGTGATGCCCTGAAACATACCAACAGATTGCGAATGTGCCGAATGATTACGCGGTCTGACTTTTTGACTAACGATGTATGACAAGAGCGTGCAAAGTGCAGCAAAAAAGGGGATAGTTACTCAGAGAAAACGCTGTTTTTGTACGTGTAACCTCATACTACAGAACCTCAAACCATACAACATGAAACACATCTTACAGGTCCGATCTGTGTAAGCACAAATGTTTTCTGTTAACTATGTAATCTAATAACCTGTGAACGTTTCACAATGAACGGTGAGGCCAACTTGCATGGTTTGCTGAAAATCTTTTATATAACAAGGATATCTGGTACGGAATCTTAAAGAAATGTAACTCATCCACGAAGGATGTGGCTTACAAGGCGCTTGTTCCACTGATTTTTGGGTATTGTTTATTTATCTGGGACCGCTAGCAAATAGGACTGATAGAAGAGATGGAGAAGATCCAACGATGAGCGGCACGTTTAGTCACGGGATGGTTCGTCATAGCGAGGACGTTACGGAGATGCTTAACGAACTTCTTTGACAGACGTTACAAGAGAAGCGCTGTGCATCACGGAGAGACAGCACTTTCCGGGAGTAGTAAGGAAACATATTACTTTCCCCACATACGCCTCGCTTAATGACCGTGAGGAGAAAATCCGAGAAATTAGATCCAATACAGAGGCTTGCCGACAATCATTCCTCCCACACGTTATTCACGAGCGCTATAGGGTTGCAGGACTCAGTTAATGGTACAAAAACTATCCTCCACCACACACCGTTAGATGCCTTGCAGAGTGTCATGCAGATGTAAAATGCATGGGCAATGTAAACCTTGGTAAACTCAACACAAGTACAAGAAACCCTCCACCCAGTGAAAATACCTAAAAATTTCAACATAGAGGCGAATACAAGTGGCGGAAATCAACAATTATAGCAAAAAGGGTGAATTAATGAATTCGCGAAGTCGAAACGCAATCAGAAGTTCAGTTTACTTTACAAGTAGTTTATGCACAAAAATTTGTTTTGGAGGCAGTGAATAAACTTTGACTCGGCGTATCTGACATCTCAACAGCATCTTATCATCATCATCATCATCATTTAAGACTGATTATGTCTTTCAGCGTTTAGTCTGGAGCATAGCCCCCTTATAAAATTCCTCCACGATCCCCTATTCAGTGCTAACATTGGTGCCTCTTCTGATGTTAAACCTATTACTTCAAAATCGTTCTTAACCGTATCCAGGTACCTTCTCCTTGGTCTGCCCCGACTCCTCCTACCCTCTACTGCTGAACCCATGAGTTTCTTGAGTAACCTTGCTTCTCCCGTGCGTGTAACATGACTCCACCATCTAAGCCTGTTCGCTGACTGCTACATCTATAGAGTTCATTCCCAGTTTTTCCTTGATTTCCTCATTGTGGACACCCTCCTGCCATTGTTCCCATCTACTAGTACGTGCAATCATCTTAGCTACTTTCATATCCGTAACCTCAACCTTGTTGATAAGGTAACCTGAATCCACCCAGCTTTCGTACCCATACAACAAAGTTGGTCGAGAGATTGAAAGGTGCACAGATAACTTAGTCTTGGTTCTGACTTCCTTCTTGTAGAAGAGAGTAGATCTTAGCTGAGCGCTCACTGCATTAGCTTTGCTACACCTCTCTTCCAGTTCTTTCACTATGCTGCCATCCTGTGAGAATATGCATCCTAAGTACTTGAAACCGTCCACCTGTTCTAACTTTGCTCCTCCTATTTGGCACTCAATCCGTTTATATTTTTTTCCCACTGACATTACTTTCGTTTTGGAGATGTTAATCTTCATACCAAAGTCCTTACATTCCTGATCTAGCTCTGAAATATTACTTTACAAACTTTCAATCGAATCTGCCATCACAACTAAGTCATCTGCATATGCAAGACTGCTTATTTTGTGTTCACATATCTTAATCTCACCCAGCCAGTCTATTGTTTTCAACACATGATCCATAAATAATATGAACAACAGTGGAGACAGGTTGCTGCCTTGTCTTACCCCTGAAACTATTCTGAACCATGAACTCAATTTACCGTCAACTCTAACTGCTGCACGACTATCCACGTAAAGACCTTTAATTGGTTGCAAAAGTTTGCCTCCTATTTCATAATCTCGTGGAACAGACAATAACTTCCTCCTGGGAACCCGGTCATATGCCGTTTCTAGATCTATAAAGCATAGATACAATTCTCTGTTCCTCTCATAACACTTCTCCATTATTTGCCGTAAGCTAAAGATCTGGGACTGACAAACTCTAACAGGCGTAAACCCACACTGATTTTCATCCAATTGGTCCTCAACTAACACTCGCACTTTCCTTTCAACAATACCTGAGAAGATTTTACCCACCACGCTGATTAAAGAGATAACTCTGTAGTTGTTACAATCTTTTCTGTTTCCATGTTTAAAGATTGGTGTGATTGCTGCTTTTGTCCAGTCTGATGGAACATGTCCCGACTCCCAGGCCATTTCAATTATCCTGTGTAGCCATTTAAGACCTGACGTTCCACTGTATTTTATGAGTTCTGACTTAATTTCTTCCACCCCTGCTGCTTTATTGCACTGCAATCTATTGACCATTTTCTCCACTTACTCAAATGTGGTCCTATTTCCATCATCATTCCTATCCCATTCTACCTCGAAATCAGAAACATTACTGATCGTATTTTCACCTACATTAAGCAACTCTTCAAAATATTCCCTCCATCTGCCCAAGGCGTCCACAGGATTCACCAGCAGTTTTCCTGACCTGTCCAAAATACTTGTCATTTCCTTCTTACCTCCCTTTCGAAGACTGCTAATTCCACTCCAGAATGGTTTTCCAGCAGCTTGACCCATAGCATCTTAGAATAACAAAATAAACAACATTACAAATCACATGGAAACGTCCTCGTGAGTGGGAAAATAGGATTTTAACTCATTTGAATTTACCGATGGCTACCACCAACATCGATACAGATCTCCGCGTGTTCTGAAGCAACTGAAAATATAAACAAAGGGTGAGTATTCAGTACATGAAATCCACATGTAAATGAGAACGCGAAATGGACAAGACTTTACATAGCTTGAATATTATCATAGATCTCAATCTTATGAAAGCAAATGCATTGGTCGTGCCTTGCTGCTTGTTGAATGCGCCCTTGTTAACAGGAGACATATGTATGAGAAACTGAATGCTGGTGTGCTGATCCGAGCCAGGTACAAGGCGAGAGCGATTTCTGTTTCAAAGCCTGCTGGAGCCCAAACGAAATCTGCCGCCTAGCGTTCCAATTGACCGACTCCGGTCAAACCAGTCAGCCTTGCAGTAAGATATATAAGCACTTTCTAACAATATATTTACTTTTGTGCGTTAACATACAGCTATAATCGGTGGTCTAAATGTATTTGCAGAGAAAAGCACATAATGATATATATTGTATTTTAGGCAAATAGACATAACTAGTTGTTGTAGTGGTTTTGAATACCTTTGCTGGTCAGGGCTAAATGACTATTGAAAATATAATTGTTTTTGGATAGCTCAACATGAATATCCTAAGGGACCGAAGTTTATCATGCATTTACCAGTAGAATAAGATGCTGAGAAACTATTTCACCGTATGCAACTTCCTTCCGCTTTCGGCGAAACAATTTGTGAATGTGAATCATCAAAATTTGCAGAAACAGAAAAGAAAATTAAATACGTATGGTCATGAAGTAGTGAGACATAGGTTCTATACTAAACAATTAATCCATACACAAGTTCCATTTAACTTTGAATTTATGGCAGTCGATATATAACCAACTTACATCTTTTAACATTTCCAGATACACATCTTACAATACAGCTTCTCACATGAATCTACTGCTATGCACTATGGAACTTTCACATTACACTAAAATAATATTTTTTAAACAATAGTAATACGGTGGCCAGATATGTGTTCCCGACACATTTTTACGACAGACAGAAGAATGAGTAACTGTTCATCGAGGATATCTCGTACATCAAAAGAATGTGTAAAAATGTTCTTCTTTCGTCGGCCTTTCGCGCAGCGGCCTGCAAAGTCAAATAGCTTACTGTATCTCTGACTGCGCTTCCACAATAAACACGTCACGTCACAGGACGTTGTTTGCTAACTGTAGATGTTGCCGAGCGACTGCTTGCTAAGTGAATGATTTAAAATGGTAGGGCAATCACATAATGTTACAACTTCATTGTTTACAGAAGAGGTGAATTCCCTCGACGTCCCAGTTAGCTTAGGAGTGAGATCAAGAAATGACTTACACCGAGCGCGCTTCAGTTCTCTGTTGCATGAAACGAGCTCATGCCGAAACAGCCTCCTTTCAGTGTGAAGTTACTGAAAGACACTCCAGCTCCGACGTTTACATCGGTTCAGTCACTTCTCTTATTGATATTCTTTTTGTATGTGAGTAGATTAGAAATCTGTTTTTGATGATTTCTATCGTTACTTCCATGGGGCTCTATGTAAATAGAGTGTTAAAGTATTGTGACCCAAGTAATGTGCCGTCGTGTATTATTCTATCCTTGACTGCCTCAGAAAATTTTTAACTTAATGTAAAAAGATCGACGATATGTATGTGTTGCCTTCAGTCTATTATTCAAGTCTTCATTCGTACCTTCTATAAAAATCGTTGTGTGTATGTGTGAATGTGCGTGCGTATGTGTGCGTGTGCGTGCGTGCGTGCGTGCGTGCGTGTGTGTGTGTGTGTGTGTGTGTGTGTGTGTGTGTGTGTGTGTGTGTGTGTGTGTGTGTGTGTGTTCGACATATCGTCCTAAACCACTGTACCTATTTCAACTAAACTCGTTTCACATACCCCTTACTGTCAGACAACAATCGTTGTTTGGGTATGAACCTTCTACCTGTCATAGTTAAGGAGATATGACGTCATAAAGAGTGAGATGCGCGAAAAACTGCTACTGACTCTACTCACAACATATTTTGCTGACAGTATCCCCATACGCCACTGGACGTAAGTACACAAATATATCGTTGTATGACACACAGTTCAAGAGATATGACATCCTAAACACTGATCACTGATATATCTGAAAATATGCACATCCTGCATGACGCTCAAACACATTTAATCTTTATTACGAAGGCACTCCTACAGTCGAGTCACGTTACCCTCAGGAAATCCATGAGTCCAGGCAGCGCTTTTAACGCCTTTGAACTGCGAAGCGCTAACGGCTGTAGGCGAAAGCGATAGACATCTATAGAACTATGAAGAGCTGTGCGTTGCTGTAGACTCGCGAACGAACTGCGTCCACGATCATGTTTCTTAATTTAGATACTATACTTATACGTTTTTACAATATGCAATTTCTTTGTATGGCTGTTTCATAATTTCGAAAGTTGTGTCTTCATGAATACATGAAATTGAAATTTTTCGATGCTCAACTAGAAACATAGTGGCTTCTTTTATTTTCGTTTCTAACAGGAAGCCGGTGGGAGTGGCCGAGCGGTTCTAGGCGCTTCAGTGTGGAACCGCGTTGCTGCTACGGTCGCAGCTTCGAATACTGCTTCGGACATTGATGTATGTGATGTCCTTAGGTTAGTTATGTTTAAGTAGTTCTAGGTTCTAGGGGACTGATGACCTCAGCTGTTAAGTCCCATAGTGCTCAGAGCCATATTTTTTCTAACAGAAAACTGGCAGCATGGATACTCGGGCAATGCTGGGTATGACAAATGACTCAAATGGTTCAAATGGCTCTCAGCACTGTGGGACTTAACATCTGAGGTCATCAGTCCTCTAGAACTTAGAACTACTTAAACCTAACCAACCTAAGGACATCACACACATCCATGCCCGAGGCAGGATTAGAACCTGCGACCGTATCGGTCGCGCGGTTCCAGACTGAAGCGCCTAGAACCGCTCAGCCACACCGGCCGCTGGGTTTGTCAGCTAGTTTATTTTACAATTTGAATCTGGGGTCATGGAAACGGACGCCGTCCGCTGCTCAAAATATATTTTTTCGTGACTATTTACCCATGAAAAACCACACAATTTAATACAGTATTTCCATATTGTCGTAAAACAAATATGATAGCAATAGGTCAAGGTGATATTGCTTTTTGTTGATGTATTACAAACTTATCAGAACCCACAAATTGGATGTTGCCTTTTGGGGTATACGAACGACTTGGATTCTGCCTCATAACTTGTAAGATTCTAACTGTTTGCTATTACATTGTAACTGGTTCTTGTTGCCGACTGTGGTTGGGGTTGTGACATATGTTATCCTAAGAAGGAGCTACTACTGGCTTCCTACCCCTCAGAAAATTACTTCTAAAATTGACTGAAGTTTCAGGGACGCAACCAGTCCCAGTCCAGACCCTACTCTACGTATAAATATAAAGAAAGCTGCACTGAAAAAATCTACACAGCTGCCTTAATTGATTTCAAAGTTCTTTATGTGAATGTTCAACAAAGCTGGAGCCACACATAATTAATGAAAGAGGATAATATCAAATAAAATGAATCAGTAAACGAACTTTGATTGAATACACAGAACACATGCGGAGTAAACTGTAACAACATAATTTATTAATGAAGCCGAGATGATGCGTTCAAGGAAAGACAATACACACAAAATCTCTCTGGGGCCTGAATGACAAATGATACGACATTTTATTCATGACGTATTTATTCACAATTTCATAGTATATACGGAAAAGTCGTGAGGAAAGGGAGGGCAACAGATCGCACATTTATTCATAAAAATACAGAATGAAACATGTTTGAGTCAAAACTCTATCAACTCCACATAAATGAAACTACAGCAAGGAGGATTGTATCGAGCGCGATGTTGATGTAAAATCTGAATCTGAACATAATTCGGTACAGAGGGAAACAACATACGAGTTTCCGCTGACAGGAAAGTATCAGAAAACGCAACTGATATGAAGAGACGGTAAAATTTATGCACGAACGCCAACTGCATCCAGAAACGGAACTAATATTCACTTACATTTAAATTTCAACACTCAACATCCGGTAACTGAGGATTCATCGAACGAATGCAACATGGTTCTCACTAATAAAGGAACTGTATAACCACGAAAAAATCACGTAGAATATCATTCAGAAAAGTTTTAAAACAGCCATCACTCACGGAAATTTGATATACAAGAAAGAGTAATCTCATTCAGTAAATGAAATCTAACCTGAGAGCTTGTTATAAGATACATTTGGAAACAGATCAAAGGGTCAACATTTATTCGCATCCCAAAACGAAAAAACAAAAAAAACAGGAAAAGAACAGAGATAACGACACATACGAAGACACAATTATTCTCACATTTACACAAATTACACAAACTAAAAAGGGTTTATACCGTCCTACTCATAACGTATTCGGGTCGTCTCCACCACGCAGGAACAATGCGATTGCGAATAATTAAATGATGCACTCCTAACATTTCCTACAAATTTATAAGCGCAACGCTTCACTATTAATAACTGGAAGAGAAAGTTAGACCATTTTAGTTAGTGTGAAGCAAACTTACACATTTCACAAGCGAAATTAACAAAATCAAGACCATGCGTAATGAGCACGAGGTGAACTCACCAGAAGCCCAGGATAGAGTGCCTTCAGAACAGCTGCTGGTGAAGGAGCTCCCAGGTAAACGGAAGGGATCACTGTGTCCCTCCAGCCACCTACTTAACACAAAGCCTACCCTCAGAGAGCGCGGATAAACCTCTTTGCTTACTGACAGGATCCCAAAGTTGGTTATCGTGCACAAAGGTAGAAGACACGCGCCGATAGCAGGCGGAAATCAACAGGACTACGCTGTCTCTTATAGCCCAGAAAATTGTGCATTCACACACACACACACACACACACACACACACACACACACACACACACACACACAACTGCACTACAAGGAATGGGAAAGTAAACGCGATAATATAGAGTACACAGGGTAAAATAGGATGAACATGGTATATACAGGGTGGTCGGAAAATGTCTGAAACGCTTGTGGTGATGCTGTAGGCCAGATTGTACTGAGACATAAATGTTAAGAAAAAATGTGATACGTTGCGCCGTTTGCGACTTATTTAGCATAGAATTTAGCCAATCGGGGCGTCGCGAGCTCACATTAAAGCGGCCTGGCAGGGGCGGTGTTGCCCAACGAGTGCTTTGTTTGGTTAGCTCAAACTTGAATTTACGCGCGCGATGATCTGATTGGCTAACTTCAATGCTAAGTAAGTTGGAAACGGCACAACGTACCGAATTTTTTCTTAACATTTCTGTCTCAGTACAGCTTTCCCTACAACATCACTACAAGCGTTTCAGACATTTTCTGACCACCCTGTATATGAACACAAAGTGATGGTAAAATTCTAATAAAGATGCAGAGCACAAGTTTCTTGCATTAATTCGTTTTTCGACGCGGGTAAGTGTTTACTAGTTGATCTGTTTCCACGTGAGTCTTCTAACGAGCCCACAGCTTAGAACTTACTTACTGAATGAGTAAACTCTTTCCTGTATTTCATATTTCCGTGAGTGACAGCTAGTTTAGAACTTCTTTGAATGATAATCTGGGACACTGGTTCGTGGTTAGAGAGTTCCCTTGTTAGTGAGAACCACATGGCATTCACTCGCGAACCCTCAGTAACCGGGTGTTTGAGTGCTGAAATTTACATTTAATTGTACATAATTCGTAATAAAGATGCAGAGCACAAGTTGTTTGCATTATATTAATCTGTCAAATATGAAATAGTTGCACTACTCAGTGTTGTCATAGGTAAGAGAGAACAGCAATAACTTAGCGGCGTCGGTTTGATTCATCATCATCATTTTCATCATCAACATCATCATCATCAGGATTCCCTTGCAGCGAGCCGGACAGGAACTTCGTCACAAATAAATAAAAACAACTACAGCCGTCCTTATAATTTTATATTATTTTGTCGCTACCAGTTTCAACGCTTCAGTGCGTCATCTTAAGGCTGTTTTTAATGCGATACAGGTTGATATGATCTCCATGCATAACACATCAGTTGCCAGCATTACTGGATACGCAGATAATGTGTCAGCACTCCAACCATCAACTGCCAATACTGCTGATAGAGCTGACCTAAGGAAGTTCATTTCACATGCTTGTATTTGACTCTCTTCTCTCTTATTTATGACAGACTTATAGACTATACAGCAACATTGGCACGAGATACGTTTTATACAATGTCTGTTTGGCTTGTAACACCATAGCTCTAATACTGCAATTATTTATTTTGGTTTTTGTTTCATTAAATATTACATTGTTAAGCTTCTTTAAATGTTTTTGATTGAATAGGTGTCACCAAATTGTACACTCTTTTCTTTGTTTAAAACTTTGATGTCATGATTTGATTCTATGCAATGTAGTGTATCTGTCATTTGAATTCTTTGTCTCACTTGGAGGGAACAAAACTTACTGTATATGATTGTAATTTTGTGTGAATAATTTTTGGTAGAAATGTCAATATGTGCAAATGTCTTGTTTTATTTAATGTATTTTATTATTGTTATGTAAACTGCTGAACCTAACTTAGGGTTCTTAGTTAGTTTGTATGTAAAAGGTGTTGTGGTTCCCCTCGGGGACGGAAATGTGTAGCGCGCGCAAATTGTGGTTGGCCTAGGTAAAAAAGGTGAAACAAGAGTCAGTCGGGGCGAGCCACCAGTCGGGGACGAGCTACCAAACTGTGCACTGCCATGTGAATGTTGCATACTGTGCTGGTCCCGAGAGAGGTATTTTCTGCTACTTTCCAATGCCTCAGATGGATAGATAAATAGCTCGAACTATTCTGGAATTTGTATCTATCATCACCACCAAGAAATGACAGAGTCCAGCAATTCTACCTGCAATTCCACCTACCGACATGCAATCGCCACCACATTGCGCAATCACTGTAAAGGAGTACTATAATAATGTGCAGTGAAGGATCAGCTAAATGGATGTGTTAGTGTGCTTAAATATAAGGTAATTTATAACTGCATTTATGTACCTACCTTGATATTTCTCCTTATCATAACACCTCTCAGGTTCCTCTCCGTTTGGACTAAAGTGATTTCCGAGTGTCCCTACTGAAAGAACATTAAAGACCAGTGTTTTTGCTAATTAATGCCTCTTGAACATAATAAAAAAAGAAAGTTAATGAAAGTAATTTTTCTAATAAAACTACTTATTAATATATTGTTGCCAACTTCAAATTAAGAGTTCGTAAGACTGAGGCTTATAAAGTAATGTAGTAAGAGTGGAAAACTGCAGTATGAAACGTTATATACTCATGTTTGCTAAGTGTTTGTCTCTCTTGTATATTAGAAGTGCATATGAATAGTATACCAGGATCCACAGTCTGTCTATTGTGTTAATGCTCGGTAACAAGTAACGGAAAGACCATTAATTATGAAAACCATTATTTCTTTATTGAAATGATAGTGAGAAGCAACCTGTTATTGGATTCCAATTAACTTTCATTTTAAATAGTAAAGTATTTAACTGAGACAGACTCAACCAATATCCAATTAATGATTCTGCAGTGAATAGTAATAATAACGTTATAAAGACCATCCACTTTGTGTAAGCCCTTAAAGTAATAGTGTGTTTCGGTATCTGTTATAAATTTGCAAATAGTTCGTGCTGCTCCAGTTGTTAGCTTCAATCTTAAAACATACGTATGTGTCAAGAGTTCATTGCACTCGCGTTTGACAAACTATAGGTTGTGTTTATCCATTAAAGTTACTAATAACTATTTTCTTGAACGAGAATGTTAATCATTCTCTTGCCTGGTTAGGCTGGCGACCGTTTTCTTTACCCGTTAAACAGAACAGACAAGCAAAATTTTTTTTGCTACTGTTCAAAGATTTCCGTAATTCTGATTTTCACTTCCGATAAGCCACCTCCGTTAGGTACAACACGGTCAACACAACAAAATTCCTCGCAGAGGGTAACACTGCTCTGTTGCGTTATACCATAATTGCTTTAATAATATAGTTTTATTTCACAACCTGCTTTAAGGTTACGGTACAGCAGTGACAGACAATAGTGTTATAGGCTCTTTGAGGGACTTCCTTGTCCCAGATTAGTTTTCGTACTTGGTGGAAGAAGCTAGATCCTTTTGTTATTCTGTTGAAGACTTCGAGTTTGGAACTTCCAACGCGTGATATGGTACTACCCAGATATTTGAAGCTTTTCACACATTCAACCTTCTCCCCATCCAGTAAGATGTGACAAGGTGTGGATGTCCAGCTCATCTTCATTGCCACTATCTTGTTCCTACTCACAGTTAACTTGAACTTTTTAAATGTTATTTTCCTGTAGTCTAGTCTCCTCCTGATGACATCAGGAAAAACAAAAGCACTGAGATCTTCATTTTATTCTTCCTTGATTTCCTTCATGATTGTGTCCATAAATGTAACGAGGAGTAAAGGGGAGAGCGAACTGCCTTGCTGAACATGTCACTTTGTATTAAACCATTTTGGTCTATCACATCCTGCTTGTACTGCTTGTACACTGCTCTCATGACTATCGTACAGCATCTGGACTTTTTAAGTTAATGAATCAGGAACATTACGTTTTCTCAAGCATTCCCATATTTTATCCCTTGGTACACTGTCATATGCTTTTTTCAAATCCACGTATACTACTATCAAGTCCTTTCCTCTTTCCCAGTACTTCACCATTAACTGACAGAAGGAGAAAATGAAATCTATTGCCCCCCCACCCTTTCTTCTCTCCTGGTTTGATGCGGCCCGCCACGAATTCCTTTCCTGATCTAACCTCTTCATCTCAGAGTAGCACTTGCAACCTACGTCCTCAATTATTTTCTTGACGTATTCCAGTCTCTGCCTTTCTCTACAGTTCCCTCTAGTACCATGGAAGTCATTCCCTCATGTCTTAGCAGATGTCCTATCATCCTGTCCCTTCTCCTTATCAGTATTTTCCACATTTTCCTTTCCTCTCCGATTCTGCGTAGAACCTCCTCATTCCTTACCTTATCAGTCCACCTAATTTTCAACATTCGTCTATAGCACCACATCTCAAATTCTTCGATTCTCTTCTGTTCCGGTTTTCCCACAGTCCATGTTTCACTACCATACAATGCTGTGCTCCAGACGTACATCCTCAGAAATTTCTTCCTCAAATTAAGGCCGGTATTTGATATTAGTAGACTTCTCTTGGCCAGAAATGTCTTTTTTGCCATAGCGAGTCTGCTTTTGATGTCTTCCTTGCTCCGTCCGTCATTGGTTATTTTAATGCCTAGGTAGCAGAATACCTTAACTTCATTGACTTCGTGACCATCAATCCTGATGTTAAGTTTCTCGCTGTTCTCATTTCTACTACTTCTCATTACCTTCGTCTTTCTCCAATTTACTCTCAAACCACACTGTGTACTCATTAGACTGTTCATTCCGTTCAGCAGATCATTTAATTCTTCTTCACTTTCACTCAGGATACCAATGTCATCAGCGAATCGTATCATTGATATCCTTTCACCTTGTATTTTAATTTCACTCCTGAACCTTTATTTTATTTCCATCATTGCTTCCTCGATGTACAGATTGAAGAGTAGGGGCGAAAGGCTACAGCCTTGTCTTACACCCTTCTTAATAGGAGCAATTCGTTCTTGATCGTCCACTCTTATTATTCGCTCTTGGTTGTTGTACATATTGTATATGACTCGTCTCTCCCTATAGCGTACCCCTACTTTTTTCAGTATCTCGAACAGCTTGCACCATTTTATATTGTCGAACGCTTTTTCCAGGTTGACAATTCCTATGAACGTGTCTTGATTTTCCTTTAGCCTTGCTTCCATTATTAGCCGTAACGTCATAGTTGCCTCTCTCGTGCCTTTACTTTTCCTAAAGCCAAACTGATCGTCACCTAGCGCACTCTCAATATTCTTTCCCATTCTTCTGTATATTATTGTTGTAAACAGCTTCGATGCATGAGCTGTTAAGCTGATTTTGCGATAATTCTCGCATTTGTCAGCTCTTGCCGTCTTCGGAATTGTGTGGATGATGCTTTTCCGAAAGTCAGATGGTATGTCGCCAGGCTCATACATTCTACACACCAACGTGAATAGTCGTTTTGTTGCCACTTCCCCTAATGATTTTAGAAATTCTGATGGAATGTTATGTATCCCTTCTGCCTTATTTGACCGTAAGTCCTCCAAAGCTCTTTTAAATTCCGATTCTAATACTGGATCCCCTATCTGTTCTAAATCGACTCCTGTTTCTTCTTCTATCACATCAGACAAATCTTCAGCCTCATAGAGGATTTCAATGTATTCTTTCCACCTATCTGCTCTCTCCTATGCATTTAACAGTGGAATTCCCGTTGCACTCTTAATGTTACCACCGTTGTTTTTAATGTCACCAAAGGTTGTTTTGACTTTCCTGTATGCTGAGTCTGTCCTTCCGACAATCATATCTTTTTCGATGTCTTCACATTTTTCCTGCAGCCATTTCGTCTTAGCTTCCCTGCACTTCCTATTTATTTCATTCCTCAGCGGTTTGTATTTCTGTATTCCTGATTTTCCCGGAACATGTTTGTAGTTCCTCCTTTCATCAATCAACTTTCTTCCGTTACCCATGGTTTCTTCGCAGCTACCTTCTTTGTACCTATGGTTTCCTTCCCAACTTCTGTGATGGCCCTTTTTAGAGATGTCCATTCCTCTTCAACTGTGTTGCCTACTGCGCTATTCCTTATTGCTGTATCTATAGCGTTAGAGTACTACAAACGTATCTCCTTAGAACTTCCTTATCCCACTTCTTTGCGTATTGGTTCTTCCTGACTAATGTCTTGAACTTCAGCCTACTCTTCATCACTACTATATTGTGATCTGAGTCTATATCAGCTACTGGGTACGTCTTACAATCCAATATCTGATTTCGGAATCTCTGTCTGACCATGATGTAATCTAATTGAAATCTTCCCGTATCTCCCGGCATTTTCCAAGTATACCTCCTCCTCTTGTGATTCTTGAACAGGGTATTCGCTATTACTAGCTGAAACTTGTTACAGAACTCAATTAGTCTTTCTCCTTTTTCATTCCTTGTCCCAAGCCCATATTCTCGTGTAACCTTTTCTTCTACTCCTTCCCCTACAACTGCATTCCAGTCGCCCATGACTATTAGATTTTCGTCCCCCTTTAAATACTGAATTACCCTTTCAATATCCTCATACACTTTCTCTATCTGTTCGTCTTCAGCTTGCGACGTCAGCATGTATACCTGAACTATCGTTGTCGGTGTTGGTCTGCTGTCGATTCTGATTAGAACAACCCGGTCACTGAACTGTTCACAGTAACAGACCCTCTGTCCTACCTTCCTATTCATAACGAATCCTACACCTGTTATACCATTTTCTGCTGCTGTTGATAATATCCGATACTCATCTGACCAGAAATCCTTGTCTTCCTTCCACTTCACTTCACTGACCCCTACTATATCTAGATTGAGCCTTTGCATGTCCCTTTTCAGAGTTTCTAGTTTCCCTACCACGTTCAAGCTTCTGACATTCCACGCTCCGACTCGTAGAACGTTATCATTTCGTTGATTATTCAATCTTTTTCTGATGGTAACCTCCCCCTTGGCAGTCCCCTCCCGGAGATCCGAATGGGGGACTATTCCGGAACCTTTTGCCAATGGAGAGATCATCTTCAACTACAGGCCACATGTCTTGTGGATATACTTTACGTGTCTTTAATGCAGTGGCTTCTATTGCCTTCTGCATCCTCATGTCGTTGATCATTGTTGATTCTTTCGCCTTTAGGGGCAATTTCCCACCCCTAGGACAAGAGAGTTCCCTGAACCTCTATCCACTCCTCCGCCCTCTTTGAAAAGGCCGTTGGCAGAATGAGACTGACTTCTTATGCCGGAAGTCTTCGGCCACCAATGATGATTATCAAAATTTAGGCAGTGGCAGGGATCGAACCCGGGACTGAAGACGTTTTGATTATGAATCAAAGACGCTACCCCCCCCCCCCCCCCCCCCCTTTTTCTTAATCTCCTTTTGTTCGGTTTCGTTCGTTGCATTTGCTCGGGGCGGTCGTTGTAAGACATCCATTTAAGTTCATTGTTGATCTGTTAACTCAGTTTTTTATTGCAGAGGGCACATTACCCTCTGACCGAACACGGTGAGCTACCGTGCCGGCATAGACCACGGGTACACCTATTACTTTAAACCCATGCTGTTGTTCCGCAATTTTTTCTATGATCTCTTTCATTATCTTAGTGAATAATGGTATTACAATTCCTTTTTACCGTTCATCCGGCGCTTTCCTTTCTTTCCATATCACCAGCAGCACCCGGTGTAACCATTGTGTTCCATGGATTCCTGCGACTTTAATCATATCCGCTGTCGGCTCATGTACTCCAACCACCTGCCCTCTTTTCATCTGTTTCAGGGATTTCTCAGTTTCTAACCAAGAGATTTGATCCTGCTCCTCCTCTAATTCAACGAATTCGGTGTCACTTTCTTGTGCACCTTCCCCATTCAGTAAGATTTCAAAATAATTGTTCATCTCTTCTCTGATACGAAGGTAATGCCAAAAGTAAGGTCTCCTACTTTTTATAGGTACATAGACCTGTTTCTACAATGGTTTACATCAGTTTACAGCTTGAACATTTAGCTATTTTTCGACATAATCACCATTTCTGTCGATGCATTTTTGTAGACGCTGTGGCAGTTTTTGTGTGCCCATGTCAAACCAGCTCGCCGCCATGCCGTTCAGAAAGTTAGGAACCTCTTCTTTCACCTCGTCCTCGGAGCTGAATCGCTTTCCGGCCAAATGTTCTTTTAACCTAGGGAACAGGTGACAGTCACTGGGCGCCAAGTCAGGACTATAGGGAAGGTGGGTGATTATGTTCCACTGGAACTGTTGCGGGCGAGCGTTGTCACGGAGAATGTGTACGCCCTTGCTCAACATTCCTCTTCTCCGGTTCTGAATTGCCCGTTCGAGTTTTTTCAGAGTCTCACAGTACTTGATCATACAATGTAAGATTTATGGTGCGATATAATAGCAACGTTGTATATCACAGAGTATATGTTGGTTAGTTATTTTACATATCTGAGGATAGTTCATGTGAATCAAATAGGCAATTTAAAGAAATTGCAATCTAGACAGACAGTAAAAATCTTTTTTACAACAAATGATTGCTGAACGTCTCCGAGAACATTACGTAAATTTTTTTCTGACATCAGTGCATGTCAACCGTCTATTCGTCAGAGTCATATTCTCTTGGTGTGTTTCTTCTTGCAAGGATAGCGCAGAGAGTAAGTTAAAAAAATTACGTGGTCAGAGAACAGACACGGTTCTGAAATTCCTGTCGTTAAACAATCCTTTCTGCTTCATTTATGGCAAGCTCATCTGTACCTGCGTTATTGCTCGTGTGTCGTGATGGGGCGAGTTTCGGCAGGTAGCCTATGCCGAACACTCTTTTTAGGTTGAATATAGATGGTGAATTTTATAGGAGGTGTGAAATTTTGAAAGGAGTCCTCAGCTCTAACGAAGCTGTGTGCATCACGATGTGGAGCCTATTACTGCTAAACTGTTTATTGGAAGCTATGCGCAGCTCTCCTTCAATGTGCTACGGCGTTATCAACTGGATGGTTGTTCTGGACGAGACGGATGGTACGGTTCCGCCGTCTGTTGGAACCATCCACCAGCGCGTTCCCCGGCGCTCCCGCGCCCTATTAACGCTCCAATAAGGCCGGGAAAGCAGCTGCCGGATGCCGGCAGATTTACGGCAGCTCGCTCGTCGATGGCGCATTACGACAATGCGTCCTCTGGAGCAGCCAGCTACGTTGAGCGACGACCGCTGCGACCAACTCGTGGGGCCAGTATGTGAGCGCTGAGTGCACGCATACTCTTACACCATCTAGCGTCACCGAAATTGCAGAATCGCAATGGCCGGCTCATGAGTGAAGCGACCAGCATAAGTCTATGATAGCTAATATTTTCTGTTAGTTTGTGACGTTACTACAACAACTCACTAAGCTACACTCCTGGAAATTAAAATAAGAACACCGTGAATTCATTGTCCCAGGAAGGGGAAACTTTATTGACACATTCCTGGGGTCAGATACATCACATGATCACACTGACAGAACCACAGGCACATAGACACAGGCAACAGAGCATGCACAATGTCGGCACTAGTACAGTGTATATCCACCTTTCGCAGCAATGCAGGCTGCTATTCTCCCATGGAGGCGATCGTAGAGATGCTGGATGTAGTCCTGTGGAACGGCTTGCCACGCCATGTCCACCTGGCGCCTCAGATGGACCAGCGTTAGTGCTGGACGTGCAGACCGCTTGAGACGACGCTTCATCCAGTCCCAAACATGCTCAATGGGGGACAGATCCGGAGATCATGCTGGCCAGGGTAGTTGACTTACACCTTCTAGAGCACGATGGGTGGCACGGGATACATGCGGACGTGCATTGTCCTGTTGGAACAGCAAGTTCCCTTGCCGGTCTAGGAATGGTAGAACGATGAGTTCGATGACGGTTTGGATGTACCGTGCACTATTCAGTGTCCCCCTCGACGATCACCAGAGGTGTACGGCCAGTGTAGGAGATCGCTCCCCACACCATGATGCCGGGTGTCGGCCCTGTGTGCCTCGGTCGTATGCAGTCCTGATTGTGGCGCTCACCTGCACGGCGCCAAACACGCATACGACCATCATTGGCACCAAGGCAGAGGCGACTCTCATCGCTGAAGACGACACGTCTCCATTCGTCCCTCCATTCACGCCTGTCGCGACACCACTGGAGGCGGGCTGCACGATGTTGGGGCGTGAGCGGAAGACGGCCTAACGGTGTGCGGGACCGTAGCCCAGCTTCATGGAGACGGTTGCGAATGGTCCTCGCCGATACCCCAGGAGCAACAGTGTCCCTAATTTGCTGGGAAGTGGCGGTGCGGTCCCCTACGGCACTGCGTAGGATCCTACGGTCTTGGCGTGCATCCGTGCGTCGCTGCGGTCCGGTCCCAGGTCGACGGGCACGTGCACCTTCCGCCGACCACTGGCGACAACATCGATGTACTGTGGAGACCTCACGCCCCACGTGTTGAGCAATTCGGCGGTACGTCCACCCGGCGTCCCGCATGCCCACTATACGCCCTCGCTCAATGTCCGTCAACTGCACATACGGTTCACGTCCACGCTGTCGCGGCATGATCCCAGTGGTAAAGCCTGCGATGGAGCTCCGTATGCCACGGCAAACTGGCTGACACTGACGGCGGCGGTGCACAAATGCTGCGCAGCTAGCGCCATTCGACGGCCAACACCGCGGTTCCTGGTGTGTCCGCTGTGCCGTGCGTGTGATCATTGCTTGTACAGCCCTCTCGCACTGTCCCGAGCAAGTATGGTGGGTCTGCCACACCGCTGTCAATGTGTTCTTTTATGCATTTCCAGGAGTGTAGCTTTTATTCCACAATCTAGAATGCAGTCTTAGACCATTATCAAGTCTTACAAGTATGAAAAATATTTAATAATGAGCGGAACACAAGTCAAAATATTTATCTTCCGTTATATAAACCAGTTTTGTCAACAGTGAATGCGAGAACATTTGTGTAATAGGCCAATGTACTGGCAATTAGTATAACTACACTTGATATAGTTGTGGAATAAAACAGATAACCGAACCATAGTTTTTAAACTTCGCCACACACACTGACTAGCAAAGTATTATCTGATGCACTAATTATCAGACTGTTCTGTTGAGGTACAATATTAACATTTACTAAAGCACAAGTTCATCAGAAACATTAACTACTCGTTGGTCCTACACTACAATGTTGACCCCCTCAGAAGAGGTCACGAACTGGGGCAGATCACTTCCATGGTCGACACTATATTGACCTCAGTGTGAGGGCGCTGCTATGCTGAGAAGGGGGTGTGATCTTCTGCAGGGCCTCGCAGTAGTTGCTGCAGATCGCAGTGAGCCCTCGCTAATGTCTACGGTATCGATTTGAATTGCGGATTTTGGTGTGGCACTGTGAACTCTTGACAGTACCACAATTTTTGTAACATTTTAGATTATCGATACTGCCATAATTCTGCAGGTGCCATGAACAACATCGCCAACGAACCCCCCCCCCCCCCCCCTCACCGTTCCAAGCCGTCGACCAATAAGGACTGCTAGGACGATGTTATAAGAGGTGGCCGCCGGGGCTGCTTCTGCTTCTGCTTCTATTTGCAGTTCTGTGTTTCTAGTGACAGTGCTGTGTCGCCAGTTGGCGCCGAATATTACTTCAAGTTGTTTATATTTACCTTTACCGGCAAACATTCAGTGCATTTAGACACCCACCCACATCTGGCCTTGCTTATTGCTAGCCACAGTTGTAACATGGTGTCACTAGTGTAGCAGTTCCTCAGGATAAGTTGAGTACAATATATTTTTTCAAATTGCATTTGTGTCAACTAATCTTTTCTTGCCTGTCCGGATTCCTACAGTGGCATATCCTCTGGCTATTTTCCACCAGTCATTAGCAACGAGGACATAACGGTTGCTGAAGCGCAATACAACAATTTTAACTGGAACGTAGTGGGCGCATTCACTGTGGGGGAAGCTTTTCGTGTATCTCACCGGGAATGTGTTCTCCTGGTGTAGTCTCTTAGGTTCTCATTATTGGGAGGATGTGGTCAGTGAATATCATGAGGAAGGGCGAAGATCTCCTGGGAGCTGGGCAGTTTTCGCAGAAGTAAGGCTGCGATCTGCTTCGTGGTTTTGTTGGCAAAGCCGGCGCCTTTCCTGTCCCTGGTCGGGAGGCGCCGAGCCACCACTGCCACCCCAGAGAACAGAACGAAATTTTAGTTAATTCTGTTCGGACCTCTTACATAAAGAAGTCGTCCAACCTATGAGACACTGTTCTGTCGTAGAACCAACCACTAAATTGTTCGGATGCCTTGTGTACATCAAGAGTGGCAAGGCTGAGCAGCGTTTCCGTGTTTTTTCAAATAAGCAATCATCTGTCACATTGACAAAAGCTTTAAGTCGTCCCTTCTGCATAGAATTTATTTGAAAGTAGAGGCTTGTGGAGGGAGATCTGTGATTCGTAGCCATTCGATCGCCGCCTGCTGTGAAGATCATTCGTCTCCTGGCCGCCTTTTGGTGCAGATGGGTGCACAGTTTGCTTTGAGGGAATTGTGGGTGTCGCAATTGTAGTAGTGTAGTTCATATTCTCAGCAGCTCTATCCACAGTTGAAGTGTTGCTTCGTAATTTGACTTAAGTTTTAGAGAACGTTGTTCCGCATTAATTTTTAAGTCAGCGTGCAACACGTAAGATAGTAGATGGCGGTGTATGCGGTACCTTGTGCAAATGTTAGCTTATCTCGGTTTATACAGAAGTATCTCGTCCTTAAGCCTGGACCATTACTCTGTTCTTCGAGACGATTTCTGCACTTCCCAGGAACCTAAGAGATGGATTTTCTGCCTACAGGCCACGTACCAGAGAATCACTATAGTTGCCTGTGAGCTTTTATGGCCATTCTGTACACCTGAAGACGGGTCTGTTGTCCTGAAACTTGGTTATACTCTCCTTTTATTAGACAGCAAAATTTATACAATTATTGTAGCGGATGGTATCAAACACGAATGTTAATTTTTGTTGTGCTTTTTGTCAGTCATTAGAGCAAATAAGTATCTGTTAATCTCAGGCTACAAGTAAATTTCAATATCGTTTCATTGTCCTACAATTTTTCCATGATTAGGTGACTCAGTAATAATACATATAATCTGGTGCACACCTAAGCTTACTGTTCTCACTGTAAGGGCGTTATAGTTGTGCACAGTGGCAAAACTCCAGACATTATATTAAAAATTCATAGAAAACAACGAACATTGCACTCGCTCCTCTTGTACGATCAAACATTTGATTCATAACGAGCGCTGCACTTATGTTCCTCGGCTCTCGTAAAAAAGGGGGAGACTGATGACCTCAGATGTTAAGTCCCATAGTGCCCAGAACCATTTGAACAAAAGGGGGACCTAACTTCCAGGCTTGTCCTATACCGTTTTCTTCTTTGAAGACCGTACACAAACGCATATCATTGCAGATTTGACGTAAATGTAGCCGCATCGTAGACGTGTTATCGGTATTTCCCCCACGTCCATCTCGACACACTGTTTGATCAGCGCTACAGCGGAACCATGTAGTGTGATTAATTGCAATCAGGCAGTCCCTTACGCTGAAAATATTTTCCTTTTGCAGTAATGTTGACAAAATGTACGACGAACACTCATAAATGTACGAGATCACCTTGAAATAATCAAACCGCGACCACGGAACTGGTTGATGGTATGGCCATCTAAATATTCAGATTTTCGGGATGTTCCCACTTCCAGCTTTGCTCCTGGGCTTTGTGGTCATGGTGATATTCAAAGCAGCAATCCAGGGTGATTAGGCGGCTAAAGAATCAATCCCGATTCGCCAGACACAGCAACAACATTTCTACTGTTGCCTTTATTCGGAGGTCGATTTGAATGGATGTTGCAAATAGTAGCTAAGTTTTCTGTGTCAAAAACATGTGCACTATAACAACACAATACATGCCCTATCGCTGCAGTATGGAAAGACAATAATTAAGAGCAACTGTGAGTACTGGAGTGTTATCTGCACCCAGAATGAATTTGCAGTTTACAGCGGAGCGTGCTCTGATACGAAACTTCCCGCCAGATCGAAACTATGTGCCGGGCAGAGACTCGAAACTGAGACCTCTTAATTTCGCCGATGAGTGCTCTACCAACTGAGCTAGTTGAGCACAACTCACGACTCGTCCTTATAGCTTTGTTTGAAAGGCAGGTGAGGTACTGACGCAAGTAGAGTTTATGCGATGTCGGTCCGTGAGTCATGTTCGGATAGCTCAGTTGAAAGAACACTTGACCGCAAAAGGCAAAAGGTACCATGTTCAAGTTCCGCTCCGGCATGCAGTTTGAACCTTTCAGGAAGTTTAGATTAAAAAAGTTGATTTCATACTATATAAATACATACTACAAACTTAATAGCGGTTAAAAACAACTGATGAATGATGCAAAAATGCAACACTATTTTTCTCGGCCAGTTTCGGTTGAAAAAAATGCGGAACTTCCGGGAAATCGTGGAATGTTCCCGCTTCGGCTCCTTTAATTTCTTGAAGTACTGGTCGGTGGAGATGCTACACGTAGCCTTCCAAATGGAGTCTCCAATGGAGGTGCGTTCCAAGCTGAGAGCTGTCACTGAGGTTTTTCTCTGGCGGAAAACAAGAGAAACGCAGATATTCTTAGGCGCTTGCAGAATGTCTGGGGAATCGTGTCAGACAACAAAGGAATGGTGACTTATTGGGCGAAGCGTCTGTCATCATCGCAACAAGGTCGAGCAAATCTATCCGACCTAGTGCGTGCTGTCTGACCACACATAGGTGTCATGTCTGCAGTGCTGGAACGTGCGGACACTCTCGCTTGAGGTGATTGACTGATCACAACTCCCTGCACAGTTGGACTTCTTTGTTGGTAGTGCTAGCACACTCGTCCACCAGTTGGGATACTCAAAGGTGTGCGCCCACTAGGATTCTCGCAACCTAACAGAAGACCATAAAGAACAACGAAGGACAAGTTGTGCGTAATTGATTTCGCGTTACGGGGCTGATAGTGACATTTTTGTTTGTCGAACATCGTCACAGGTGATGAAATAAGGGTTCTCACTTCGAACCGGAAACAAAACGGGAATAAGTGGAGTGCAATCACACCGTCTCTTCTCCGAAGAAAATGTTTAAAACCGCACCATCAGGGGGTAGAGTCATGATGAAAATCTTCTGGAATTCTGAAGGGGTTACTCTGTTTGATGTCCTCCTTTGTGGTGCAGCGATGAACACTGAAGTGTAGTGTTCTACCCTCAGGAAACTGAAGAGACGACTTCAGCGAACTCGTCGCAATAAAAATACAAACGAGCTTCTTCTCAAAGGCAATGAAAGGCCTGACTCAAGTCTGTACACCCGAGAGGGACGCATAAAACATCATTGGAATGCTCTTCCTCATCCACGCTACAGTCCGGATGTGGCACTTCCAACTTCCATCTGTTTGGGTCGATGAAGGATGAACTCCGCGGGAAGCAACACTTATATGATGGGGAGGTTACTGATGCAGCAAGACTTTGGCTCCGATGTCGACCAGTAGAGTGTTCCCATGCGGACATGAAGGCCCTCCCACTGAGGTGGAGTAAGGCCATCACACTGAAAAATAGGGTTTTGCAGCTAAGACACTCGAGAATAATACGCTGTATTGGAATCCTGAATAAAACCAACTGCTTTCACAAAAAAGTGTTGCATTACTTATTGAACGCTCCTCGTAGATACAATGTGCGAGTGAATACCGGCGACAAGTTGATGCAATAAAATCTTGTCGGATTACTAACTGTCTCAGTTAGGACGGTATACGTGGTGTTTCAGCTTGCATTTTCTCTCTTCCCATCTTCTGCAGAAGTGCGTCCGGACTGAAACGCAAGTCTACACTAACTTATCACAGTTTACGAGCGTAGCACATACTGGTTTATGAGAAGACGTCGATTGTAATTTCATTTCTTGATCTCTGTGACAGCGTAATTGTGGGGCTAGTCAAAGCACTAGTACTACCGAATCACCTTAATCAGTATAGGAGATCTGACATCGCAGCGTGGAACACTGCTTTTTGGGAAATGAGAAGAGAATAATATTGGGCTGCGTTTTGTTTTTATCAGTGATAACTGCTACCGTTGCAGGTTCGAATATTGCCTCGGGCATGGATATATGTGATGTCCTTAGGTTAGTTACGTTTAAGTAGTTTTAAGTTCTAGGGGACTGATTACCTCAGATGTTAAGTCCCATAGTGCTCAGAGCCATGTGAACCATTTGAATGTCGACTACTGGCAAATCCTTTCGATGGTGATGGACACTACTCGCAAATAACGTTATATGATCGTCATTTTCCTGTTTTCCGTCTTTCCCGTTAGTTGTTTTAAATCAAATTTTTGTCGCTCTTTCACTCCCTTCGTCATTCACAAGTGGTATATGAGATGTGACAAATGTGGGTGACAGAATGCCAGAAATCGGCCAGCTGGAATATGGAAACTGACGAATATATCTCCAGGACCAAACACATGAGTTAACAGTGTGGGAAATGGCCACTGATGATGCTTCCGAAATAAAAGAAGCGAAACGCGTATGACAATAAAAAAAAACTGCCTTAAGTTAGTTGCATAGACGCTAAATACCACTACGAACGTTATATGACTATGTAATCAGCATCTGTGCGCGGAGGAGACTGTTGTTCTACAGAGGTAGACTGTTCGAAGCTCATTAAAAAATTTCATTGCCTATATTACGACGCCGTACTGACATACTTGGCGTTATTTCCGTTTTGTGTAGTGCTTATTGCACATTTTATTGCATGGTCACAGAATTATGCTTGTATAACGTATAGGAGAGTGATCAATATTATCGTTGGCGCCAAAGACGTGGGCTTTATCTCTGCTCTATGATGTGGAAGATCTTTGGGAAGTGTAAGATTCCAGTAACGCTGGTAGGTCAATGATTTTAATGAGGCTCCACCTCTGCAATTTTTTTGTAGCTAAAACCTTTTAATGTACTGAAATACTATAAAGTACAGCGTTGTACAAATGTTGATCTATTATCAACAGATCTTTTCAATTTATTTTCATGAAGCAAGATGTGTTTTTTAAGGGACAGTACGAGTGCTCATTTATTTCTGCAAGAGAATAATTTTTGAAACATCAGAAGCTGATTTTATCTCCTTTTTCTTTGTGTGATGTTGCACTGGTTTTAAATGTAAATTAGAGAAATTAAACGGTTTATGGACTATCTGTTTTTCTTTAATAACAATTTCATGGATATTGCGGGAAAAGGAACAACTGATGTTTGTGTTAACGAAGTGATGAGTCGTTGTACATCTACATCTACGTGGATACTCTGCAAATCACATTTGAGTGCCTGGCAGAGGGTTCATCGAACCACCTTCACAATTCTCTATTATTCCAATCTCGTATAGCGAGCTTAAAGGATGAACGTCTACATCTTTCCGTACGAGCTCTCATTTTCCTTATTTTATCTCGGTGATCGTTCCGCCCTATGTAGGTCGGTGTCAACAAAAATTATTCGTATTCAGAGGAGAAAGTTGGTGATTGGAATTTCGTGAGAAGATTCCGTCGCAAGGAAAAAGCCTTTCTTTTTATGATGTCCTGACCAAATTCTGTATCATTTCTATGACACTCTCTCCCATATGTCGTGATAATAGAAAACGTTTTGCCTTTCTTTGAACTTTTTCGATGTACTTCGTCAGTCCTATCTAGTTAGGATCCCACACCGCGCAGCAGTATTCTGAAAGTGGACAAGCGTAGTGTAGGCAGTCTCCTTAGTAGACCTGTTACATTTTCTAAGTTTCCTGCCAATAAAACGCAGTCTTTGATTAGCCTTCCCCACAACATTTTCTATGTGTTCCTTCCAATTTAAGTTTTTCGTAATTGTAATACCTAGGTATTTAGTTGAATTTGCGGCTTTTAGTTTAGACTGATTTATTGTGTAATCGAAGTTTAACGAGTTCCTTTTAGTACTCATGTGGATGACCCCACACGTTTCGTTATTTAGGGCAACTGCCACTTTTCGCACCATTCAGACATCTTTTCTAAATCGCTTTGTAGTTTGTTTCGGTCTTCTGATGACTTTATTAGTCGATAATCAATAGCGTCATCTGCAAACAAACGAAGACGGCTGCTACTCAGATTGTCTCCAAACTCGTTAATGTAGATAAGGAACAGCAAAGGGCGTATAACACTACCTTGGGGTACGTCAGAAGTCACTTTTGTTTTACTCGATGATTTTCCGTCAATTACTAGGAACTGTGACCTCTCTAACAGGAAATCACAAATCCAGTCACATAGCTGCGACGATATTCCATAAGCACGCAATTTCACTACGAGCCGCTTGTTTAGTACAGCGTGAAAAGCCTTCCGGAAATCCAGAAATATGGACTCGATCTGAAATCCCTTGTCAATAGCACTCAACACTTCATGTATATGAAAGTAATTTGGGCGAGCTTTTGTTAACTAAACTGTATACATAATAAAAATTACGTATGAAATACGACACATACCAAGTCAAACGTAACAACAAACAATAACTTTACCTCTCTTAAATTCTAATAATTAGTTTCAAAACAGTCTTCATTTTGCTCTATTTTGTTTGGAATTTTTCATGACTTTCTGTGGTGGTTGAAGCAAATTAACTCAATGAAAAACAAAGTTCGTTGGTGTCGAAAGCCGGCCAGGGTGGCCGAGCGGTTCTAGGCGCTACAGTCTGGAACCGCGCGACCGCTACGGTCGCAGGTTCGAATCCTGCCTCGGGCATGGATGCGTGTGATGTCCTCAGGTTAGTTAGGTTTAAGTAGTTCTAAGTTCTAAGGGAGTGATGACCTTACAAGTTAAGTCCCATAATGCTCAGAGCCATTTTTTTGGCGTCGAAAAATGAATAAGTTACAGACCTAACACGTGCATTCTTCACTGCGAGGCCAATTCCTTAGTTGCGCTCGTGATATACACTGTATCGTAATTCGATAAGCCTCGTCCATTTGCATGTATAAGCGTATTACATTCTTGCACGGCGGGAGTGGGCGTACATTGGACTCTCAATCATCACGTGATGAACGCCGACCTGTCTAAACGCTAGCAGCTCATTAGTTAATATAACGAAAATCCCGCGCAGCCTCGTGTTTATTACGTGACCGAACAAAATGGGCCGGCAGTACGGCGGAATCTGCGAGTGGCCGAGCGCGTGAGCAAGCACGGCATAGCATACACGTGGCGCCACTAGCGCCTCCCGGGATAAACAAGCGCGAATCGTGCCGCGCTGGACCGCGCGCCGCACCTAATGATGCCACGCTCGCGTTGCGGAAAGAGTCTCGAAATCAGAGCCGCCCATCCGGCTCCGGAAACTGGATACACAGCTGCCCCCGGTTAATTAAACGCCAGAGAGCTCTTGCGCGTCTGCTGCGCTCGGAAATAACGCCGTCAGAAATTTCGACGTACTGCGCGATTTTCTCGTATCGGATTCGGTGTATCTGAGCCGTAAAACATCACATGTGGCTACTTGTTTCTATTTTTAGGGTTCCGTACCTACGTTGGTATAAACGGAAACTCTTTTTTTCCACTTGCAGCCTACGTCCTCAATTATTTGCTGGAAGTATTCCAATCCCTATCTTTCTCTACTCTTTCTGCCCTCTGCAGCTCCCTCTAGCACCGTGGAAGCCATTCCCTGATGTCTTAACAATTGTTCTATTATCCTGTCCATTCTCCTTACAATGTTTACCACATCGTCCTTCCTCTCTGATTCTACGCAGAACCTCCTCATTCCTTTCCTTATCAGTCCACTCAATTTTCAACATTCGTCTGTAGCAAAAAAATGGCTCTGAGCACTATGGGACTCAACTGCTGTGGTCATTAGTCCC
The DNA here is from genome assembly GCF_023897955.1 of Schistocerca gregaria. Classification (NCBI taxonomy): domain Eukaryota; kingdom Metazoa; phylum Arthropoda; class Insecta; order Orthoptera; family Acrididae; genus Schistocerca; species Schistocerca gregaria. Next base: position 514,173,392 of record NC_064925.1, on the reverse strand, counting down.
GTAGAACTTAGAACTACTTAAACCTAACTAACCTAAGGACATCACACACATCCATGCCCGAGGCAGGATTCGAACCTGCGACCGTAGCAGTCGCACGGTCCCAGACTGCGCGCCTAGAACCGCGAGACCACCGCGGCCGGCTCGTCTGTAGCACCACACCTCAAATGCATCCAGGCTCATCTGTTTCGGTTTTCTCACAGTCCACCTTTCACTACCATAGCATGCTGTGCTCCATACGTACATTCTCACATATTTCTTAAATTAAGATGCTAGGAGACTTCTTTTGGCCAGGAATGCCCTTTTGTCAGTGATAGCCTGCTTTTGATGTCTTCCTTGCTCCGTCCCTCATTGGTTATTTTGCTACCTAGGTAGTAAATTCTTTAACTTCGCCTACCTCGTCATTATCAATCCTGATGATAAGTTTCTCGCTATTCTCATTTCTGCCACTTCTCCTTACTTTCATCTTTCTTCGATTTACTCTCAGTCTACCTTCTGTGCTCATTAGACTCCATTCCATTCAGCAGATCATGTAATTCTTCTTTGCTTTCACTGATAGTCTTTCACCTTGAATTTTCATTGCACGCCTGAACTTTTATTTTATTTCCATCATTGCTTCTTCGATGTACAGACTGAACAGTGGGGGCGAAACCCTACATCCCTGTCTTACATCCATTTTAATCTGAGCACTTCGTTCTTGGTCGTCCACTCTTACTATTACGTCTTGGTTCTTGAACATATATATTATCCGTCTTTCCCTGTAGCTTACCCCTTTTTCTCAGAATTTCCAACATCTGACACCATTTCATATAGTCGAACGCTTTTTCCAGATCGACAAATACTATGAACTTGTCTTGATTTTTCTTTAGTCTTGCCTCCGTTAACAACCGCAATTTTAAAATTGTCTTTCTGGTGCCTTTACCTCGTCTAAAGCCAAACTGATCGTCATCCAACACATCCTCAATTTTCTTTTCCATTCTTCTGTTTTTTATTCTTGTCATCATCTAAGATGCGTGATCTCTTAAGCTGATAATTCTCGCACTCGTCAGCTCTGGCAGTCTTCGGAATTGTGTGGATGGTAACTTTCCGAAAGTCAGATGGTATATCGACACGCCAACGTGAATAGTCGTTTTGTTGGCACTTACCCGCAACGATTTTAGAAATTCTGATGAAACATCTATTCCTACTGACTTATTTGGTGTTAAGGCCTCCAAGTGGATTCTAATACCGACTCCTGTTAATCGACTCCTGTTTCTTCTTCTGTTACATCTGACTAATCTGCCCCCTTATAGAGGCCTTCAATGTACTGTTTTGATTCGTCCACTCTCTCCTTTGCATTTAACAGCGCAATTCTCGTTGCATTCTTAATGTTACCACCCTTGCATTTAATTTCACCGAAGGTTGCTTTGACTTTCCTATATGCTGAGTCCCGAAAATCATTTCTTTTTCGATATCTTCAGATTTTTCATGTGTCCATTTCGTAATTAGCTTCCCTACACTTCTTATTTATTTCATTCCTCAGCGACTTTTATTTCGGTATTCCTGAATTTTCCTGAACACTTTTGTACTTCCTTCTTTCATCGTTCAGCTGAAGTATTTCCTCAGTTACCCATGGTTTCCTCGTAGTTACCTTCTTTGTACCTACGGTTTTTTTCCAACTTCTGTGATTGCCCTCTTTAGAGATTGTTGTTTTCCGCCCTCTCGTCTATGTAAGGAAACTGCTTTCTCGGATCGCTAGGCAACAATTCAAGCAAATCGTATTCATGGAGTTTATTACAAATGGAAATGATTACAGTTCTTTGTGTGTTATAGACGTTTCACAGCCAAGAGGCGAAAGACAGACATAAGCAAGCTCCTCAGTGTATACAATTCGTAATAGAACTGAATCAATATAATTTCTAAGTCACTGCTGTATCGTTCGTAGACCGGCTGGATTTCAACTCGGGCCACGGCGTTCACCAGACGGAAACAATAACACAGTCAGTAATAAAAATTAAGACCATAGTCAGCAGGAACACGTAAACTTACAACAGTGATGATGAAACAGGAACAGAAAGTAACAGTAATGTGCTAAATAACTCTCGCTATCTGGTGGCCGCATTTTGGAAGCATAAGAAATATGGGACAACCAGGGAAAAGAAAACGCTACAGATAATAGGGAAGATCAAATTTACTGGTTTAAATCAGATAAGGACGAAGATAAAGCGGAGTCTTACATCTTCGACAACAGGGTGAAAGGTGGGTCACAGCGCCAGAGATTGCGCCAAAGAGTATTATTCAGCTGCCTCCACTGGCAATGATAGTTGAGAAGTTGCTGTGGGCAGTTTTAGTTCTGAGGTAGCCGTGATCAGTGGTTGTTGAGACGATGTCGATAGAGTACTAGTTGTGAGAATGTCGTGTGCAGTTGTTCTGATGGGCTAGACAGCCGATGCTGTTCGATTGGGGATGTTGTAATGATCAGAGTGTATTTTTAGTCAACATATATGAGGTAATAGAAAATTTTTTTGAGTTTCATATTTCCTAAATAACAATGCCTCTTGGTCACAGGTTCAGTCAACAAAACATCTGGCTTGTGTTCATGTATTAGAGTGTAATTCTGGTGCAATCATAGTATTTCTGTTTTTTTTTTTTTTTAAATTACTTCATTGTAAATGGAGTTTAAAGCATCTTGTCGTATTGAGGAAGAACCGTGCCAGATCTACATCTACATCTACATGACTACCCTGCAATTCACATTTAAGTGCTTGGCAGAGGGTTCATCGAACCACAATCATACTATCTCTCTACTATTCAACTCCCGAACAGCGAGCGGGAAAAACTAACACCTAAACCTTTCTGTTCGAGCTCTGATTTCTCTTATTTTATTTTGATGATCATTCCTACTTATGTAGGTTGGGCTCAACAAAATATTTTCGCATTCGGAAGAGAAAGTTGGTGAATGAAATTTCGTAAAAAGGTCTCGCCGCGACGAAAAACGTCTATGCTGTAAAGACTTCCATCCCAACTCGTGTATCATATCTGCCACACTCTCTCCCCTATAACGTGATAATACAAAACGAGCTGCCCTTTTTTGCACCCTTTCGATGTCCTCCGTCAATCCCACCTGGTAAGGATCCCACACCGCGCAGCAATATTCTAACAGAGGACGAACGAGTGTAGTGTAAGCTGTCTCTTTAGTGGACTTGTTGCATCTTCTAAGTGTCCTGCCAATGAAACGAAACCTTTGGCTCGCCTTCCCGACAATATTATCTATGTGGTCCTTCCAACTGAAGTTGTTCGTAATTTTAACACCCAGGTACTTAGTTGAATTGACAGCCTTGAGAATTGTACTATTTATCGAGTAATCGATTTCCAACGGATTTCTTTTGGAACTCATGTGGATCACCTCACACTTTTCGTTATTTAGCGTCAACTGCCACCTGACACACCATACAGCAATCTTTTCTAAATCGCTTTGCAACTGTTACTGGTCTTCGGATGACCTTACTAGAAGTGTACGTTGTGTACGTTGAATCACACTTCCACACACAGAACAGTTACACTTATGCTTTCTTGTTTCTTAGCTTTTGTATTTGCTGGGGACTTAATTAATTGTGTTAACGGAAATTTTATTTCATTCTTTGTTGTTTTCTATGCAGTCAGATTGTGTACTAATATTATTCAGGGCCAACTGGTTACGAGACTGCGTAACCGGACGGACAGCTACTGAAAATTAAAATTATTAGCATTTTATATTTAATTAAGCCCCCATGCAAGGGACAATCTGAAACCTAAACTTTCAGTAGAGCAAGCAGACAGTTTTGCCAGGTTTTGAGAAGGAGAAATTGTTAGATGAGGAGGGTAGCAATAATAAAGAGGTCAGGGAACCTATTAGCTGTATTGACTTGACACAAACTCTAAAAGCCAACGACAGTATTATAGACAGTAATGTTACGCAGGAACGCAGTTTCTCAGAGACAGAGAGTAGTTTAGCTGATGTGCTGCAAATGGAAATAGAGGAAACAGTCAAGTGCTTTGATTTAAATTTGGTGGACAGGTTGGAAAAGGTACTGCAGATGTAGTGGTTGATGACCCCGTGAATCTAAGGATAAATGTACTTGTAACTGAACAAAATTACTTTAGTTGGAGGCAGACAAAAATATTTATTAAAGGGCTTCCATGGGCAACCTGTCGAGACTAGAATAACACACCCTATTATAAAAACTAACATCTCAGGAATAACTGTGCCTTGTCTTTTTGATACTTTGTCCCAAGCATTCTTAGTCAGAATATTCAAATGTACGAGGTCATAATTAAAAGTTACAACATGATCAGAGCAATATTTTGCCCAAAATCGGCATTTTTAAGCTAGATGCTAGACTCAAGAAGATGAAAATTCGTATGTAACCTAAGTTACATTTAAAAACATTATATATGTGGCACCAAGAAGCTTCCTCTATTAGTTTTCAAGTTATTCACTAAAAACCAAATTGGGAACGAAAATGTCCTTATTCATGGTAGATTAAGCATCATTTATATTTCTAATAGGCAGATAGAATTACAGTACTCGATTACAGTCAGGTAATGATACGGTGTCAAGACTGTACTCGCATTGTAGATAACAGTGGTTCCAAGGAATCTTAAAGATCCGATTCAGAGGTAATGTTCTCTGTTAGTTCCATTCTAAAAACTCTAAATCTAATTGAGCTAAGACCATTTTAGTACCTAAAGTAAACTTAACCTTATTTAAAATATAAAAATTAAAATGAGCGCAAATTGTTAAGCGACATAGATGTTAATTAATGCCTGCCTGAGAAAGGGGCTATTAAGATACAGCTACCTGTGGCTAGAGCGGTTGGTAGCAGAGGTTTCGTTTGGCGATTCGCTGCGCCCCTTTCTAAATAGAGCCAGAGAGGCAGCAGAGAGACACTTTGTTCCGAGATAGCAATCTGTTCACATCTGTCAAACACCTCTGTGCATTGTGCCTCGGATGACGTCAGAACTGTGCTGCCTTGAATACGTATTCTGTAAAAGCAGGAAATGAACTCGCGAGGACTGTACACCATCCTGGATAGCCTAGATTTTACCGAAATAACTGTCTGTGTGCTGTCCATTAAGTTGATAAAACACCGTTCAAGTGGCTGGATTATTGATTAATTTTAAGTCGAGCAATTAACTTTTGGTGATTGCATGTCAGGGCGATAGACATAGTTGGAGCATTCCATGGATCTCTCCTCTGAATTGTTAACAGTGCTGGTCCCAGTAGGGATATTATTATTACCATTCGTGATTTTATTATACAGGGTGAAGGGAAATTCGTGCACTCGGGCTTCGCAGCGCGACTCCTTACTACATGCCAGCGATAAAAAAAGTCTGTTGAAATTTCTCCGGCGAGTAATCCGACAAAAACGGACGTTAAAGGGTGGCAACCTGGAACCCTGGAACCACACCTATGATAACTAACTCTGTCAGCACGTATTAGTCGTGGTGTACAGTTGGTGCAGTAGACAGAGGTTTGGATTAGCATGCAGGAAGTCGAGGGTTAGCTGCTGGGTTTAGGGGCGCATTTTAAATATATATTTATGATATTTCACACTGCATTATACCCTGTTTCTTAGGTCAGGTGTTTCCTAAATTCACAAAATTTTGTAGCGCTGAACATAACAAAGAAGTGGTTAAACATATAAGAAATAGACAGTTGAAACAAATGTTCTGTTGTAGGACGTAATAACTACAAAAACAAAATCAATTTCACAATTCTAAAGATGCATTTATACTACATGTAATATCAGCGCTCAGATGTCACACATTAGTAGCCAGTGACAATAAAGATGTTCATATTAATGAGTGCATGACCTTCACAACGTAATACGTTGTCGTCAGAACAACAGCTGCACAATGCGACCTCCCTGCACGTCCAAACATCGGGAAACCTGCCAGATCTTACAGCAAAGCTGAGTCCACAGTAACGAGAGGAGGATGAACACACGCTACCAATTCTTCCACATTCGTCGTCGGAGTAGAGTACACGTGGTCCTTCAGGTGTCCCCACAGGAAGAAATCCAGGGGATTTAGGTCAGGTGAACGCAGTGGAAATACAACTAGACCTCCACGTCCAAGGTATTGGCCTGGAAATGTTCTGTCCAAATACTGTCGCACATTAATTCCCGAGTGTGAAGGTGCACCATCATATCGGAACCATATCTTCTGTCGAACATGCAATGGGACATCTTCCAGAGCATTTGGCAGATAGTTTGAGAGGAATACCTTTGTGCAGTCCATCGGTCAGGCAGCATATTGGGGACCAAACACCTGTCGCCCAATATTCCGGCCCAGAAGTTGATACTAAAGCGAATTTGATAACCACAGTCGCGGGTGACGTGTGGGTTAACCTGACACCAACGGTGGTAATTGTGCATATTGAAGAAACCCTCACGAGTGAACGCTGCTTCATCCGACCATATTACGGTGTTCACGAAGTCATCGTGGGTTTCCCGCCGTTGTTAGAACCATTCACAGAACTGCATCCGCTGAAGTCGATCTGCAGGATGCAGGTGTAGCCTGAAGGCATAATGATAGGGGTGCAGCCCATGCTCGTGCAGTACGTTAGCAGCCGTGTGCTGCGACACACGCAGCTGCCTTGCTACGCTACGTGTACTTCGTTGAGGTTCTTGGTGTGTGACCTCCAGAATAGCTTCCTCAGCATCTGGAGTACGGCGAGTCCGTAGACGATCTCCGTCACAAAATGGTGGAAGGAGAAAACCTGACTCCCGAAGGCGCAACTCCAGACGACGAAGCACATTTTTATCTGGATGACGTCGACGAGGATAGCTAGCAGCATATTCACGAGCGGCAACACCAGCCCGATTATCAGACGCAGCAAGGACCAGAAGCATATCGCTTGTGTATGCCATACATCTGGTACACTGGCTTAGAGGTTTACAATGAAAAAATTCGATACATGTACGCATGTACATTGGAGTTTGTTACGGGCGCGTTACTCCACTCGCAACTATTCCCTGTCTGGAGGGCCGGCTGTGGTGGCCGAGCGGTTCTAGGCGCTTCATTCCGGAACCACGCGACTGTTACGGTCGCAGGTTCGAATCCTGCCTCGGGCATGGATGTGTGTGATGTCCTTAGTTAGGTTTAATTAGTTCTAAGTTCTAGGGGGCTGATGACCTCCGATGTTTAAGTTCCATAGTGCCCAGAGCCATTTGAACCAGCCTGTATGGTGGACAGCGCATACAGTATAAACACGTCGTTAGTCCTGTACGCTGTTCCATCTAACACGCATTACCCCTCTGACACTTATTGTTCTGCATGATTCATCCCGACACCGCTAATAGTGAAATATTCGGTTTCGAACTACACTGTTTCCCTAGCGGTAACAGACGTGTTCTTTCTTACCAAACAGCATGCGGTTACCAGACTCAATGTTGAAAGGCATAATTAATGGAACCATAGTGATGACGCATACAGACAGTAACCACGTTTGGACATTAATCGCAAGGCACGTTGCTAATCCCACTGCTAATGTAAGGCCATAACAAATGTAATTGATCTGAACGAGGGAGGAATAATAGTTGGTACTAATCTATGGGACCATAGTAGGAGGGTACAAATGAGACAGGCTTCGTATCTAGAGGATGAAGTCGAGCAAATAAATTCACGCCAACAATGTGGAAAGGGCTTCTCACATAGCTGACCGATTTCTACGATTGTATTATGTAAATGCAAATGTTTTCTAGAGGACCTGCTGCTATTGCTGTTGATGATTAAGATGACAGATGCCGTACCACCTAGACTACATTTACTAAATAAAAAACATATGCCTCAACCCAGGATCGAACTGTAGACCTGCATGCTAATCCAAAACTCTACCCAGTGCTCAAACTGTACAGGAGAACTAGGATGTGATGACAGACGTAGTTACCATACATATAGTTACAGTGATGTCAGATTACCACTCTTTAACATCCTTTTTCTTCCGGATGTACTCGTAGGACGAAATTTTGTGACAGACATATTTTTATGGCTGGCATGACAGGAGTCGCGCTGCAAAGCTCAGTGAGTGAATTTCACTTCTCTCTGTATTCCGTGTGTGCCACCTTTTGCAGAATATATCAGACAGTTAAAAATCAAAAACTTTTATTTATATCCATAGTTCCTCATCCCATGAGTAAATAGCAAGAACGAACATTTTCTTTCTGTGAGCAGAAAGTGTAAGGCCGGCCGGTGCGGCCGAGCGGTTCTAGGTGTTTCAGTCGAATCCTGCGTCGGGTATGACTGTGTGCGATGTAATTAGGTGAGTTAGGTTTAAGTAGTTCTAAGTTCTAGGGGACTGATGACCTCAGACGTTAAGCCACATAGTGCTCAGAGCCATTTGAACCATTTTTTGAACCAGAAAGGGTAATGTGAACATGCAGACTGGAAATTATGGTCAGTATGGTCTCCCTCGCTTTCTGGTTACCGTAAAACTAATCTTCAGGCTCATATAAACGGCGAAGGTAGATGTAAAGCACGCACAGGCAATTTAAGTCTCTTTCCATAACGACATAAAGAAGTAACGACAGTTTGGAATTTTTAGGGCTACCCCAGCATAGTATTGCACGGTTCATACAATCAAATACTTTTGTCCAACAAAGGGTTCTTTGCGGACTTCAAAAATTATTAGAAATGTATTTCTACTTTGTAACGAGTATTTTTGCGTTAAATAATCCTGTAACAACTATAGAATGGAGCCCCAGTTCTGTGCATTCCCCATCGTGAAAACTAATCAAGCTAAATCTCTGTTTCTTTCATTTTCTGGAAACCTATTGAAAATGAGACCTGTCAGATATTGCGCACCGTTTTCTGCAACGCTTAAGAAAGTGTTATCCAATTATAATTCTTTTTCGGTCTACAGTTCACCGAACGAATTTTGGAGTAATTTTCTCTGATTGAGTCCCATGATGGAATGTATGCAGAGGGACTGCAGTAACAGATTCCGACATCCCTGAACAACGGTCCACACGCGAAGTGACACTGAGGTCTCGTCGACCTCTTGTGGGCTAAGAATGTTATTAGTGAGGAGGCAGAGTTGCCCCAAAATATGATGCCATAGAAGGTAACAGAGTGAAAGTAAACAAGCTGCTCTTTTCTGAGAGACAGTGAAGATTATTCATATAAAGAATATAACAGCATTTTGTTCCGCCACAACATGAGATCCCTGCGAGAATGTTTTCCATCTCTCCTCAGTCATAGTAACTTAAAACGTTCGACTTCACTGGCTGATTGTCCATCTCGCGATGGTAAAATTCGGGAGTTTCGTGTCAGGAACTGCATACGTAGCATTTTGTTGCACTTTAGCCTTACTCCGTTCTCTGAAGCCTACGACTGATGTCACTGACTATCCTATTACTTATATCATTTACATTTCACTCTACACCTTTCGCAATGAGACTTCCCGAATTTGGTGGCATGTCACTGACAAGTATTAAGATAAACGAGGAACTCTTTGTAGCCGCCCACTTTACATGACCCCAGTTAGACACATATCATTTCAAGTTCGTTGCCACTGGAAGACCACATTTTGCTTCCTACATTCCATATACAAAACGTATCTCTGTGTTATTTTGTCCTAATCCCATAATGTCTCATTACGCAAAAGTACTGCATAGTTCATACAACCAAATACGTTTGTTAAACAAACAAACAAAAATCTTCTGTCAAAATGGTTCAAATGGCTCTATGTACTATAGGACTTAACATCTGAGATCATCAGTCCCCTAGACTTAGAACTACTTAAACCTAACTAACCTAAGGACAGCACACACATCCATGCCCGAGGCAGGAGTCGAACCTGCGAACGTAGCAGCAGCGCGGTTCCAGACTGAAGCGCCTAGAACCCCTCGGCCACAACGGCCGGCAATCTGCTGTCCTCAGTCGATCGTTTAGCCCTGTCGGTGCCACACACACACATTCGCAAAGCAATAATTGTACTTTGTGTGGACACTTTTTTCCTGAAGCCACACTGTGAGTCTGCCAAGAAATTACGTGTACTGCGTTGAACCACTGCTCGTTTATTGATTACTTTCACGAAAACTCTGAAAACACTCTAGCAAAGAAATTGCTCAATAATTAGACTACTATCTTTTTCTCGGGGTGTCATCATTTAGTAACACCGCTTGGTCTAAATCATCAACTGCAGCTAGCTATCGCTACAGCAATGATACGGGCTACAGTAAAATACTACTTGTGTACAAACGTTAGTTTGATTCATATTTCAGTTTTCTAGAATTTTACTACACCCCTATTTCTTTCTTATTAAACAGAACATCTAATGACGACTTACTAAATAGTCTAAATCGGCCAAGATATGCCCTATTATTTATGTGAGCTGTGGCTCAGGAAAGTGAGTAGACCGTGTTTTCCCGGGCTTCTACGTGCACTCATCCACTAGTCTACATTCCCTAACGCGCTCTGATTTAGAAACATAGGTTACTACAAATGCAAATTGCGTGTTATACAACATACCGTCCATCAAATCACTCTTGACTATTCAGCAGCAGCTACATAGTGCACTATCTCATTGAACACGTAAATATTCATCGGTTTGCGGTCGGCAAACGAGCGCCTGCCCATTGTTTGTCAGTTGATTGCCGGACCGTCCGGCAGTGAAGGATAAATGCAAACGCAGAAGCGAACCTACAGTACTTCATCCCATGCAAACATTTCACACTAGAATACCACCACTGCTGTAAAATGAGTCCTGATCTCATGAGAGCGCTGTCTAACGCATTCCTATCACAGCAAACCGGCCTAGTAAGAAATGTGTTCATGTACTGATTGCTTAGTGAAGTGTGTAGGGTGACGCTGATTCTGTACCTCGCGAGATGCGGTTAGCAGAGGCACTCCTGTAGAAATTGCTTCTGTAGCAACGACTAGTACTCCTAGGTTTTATGATTGTTGTTTGGACAGGCTACCCTCTATTTTTGTCTATACTACCTATGTGATCAGCAGTTCGAGCATTTAAAATCTTACTTTATTCTATCAGTGTCTCAGAGTATCATATCAACATGTATTAAGGGTATCATATCAACCTATGCTAAGTTTCTTGTCGATCTGCGGTGCCGTCGCCCGGCATTGTAGTCTTGACAATGCGACAAAACTCACAGCAAACTATCTGGGTGGTCAAAATCAAACATTCACCTCTGAGAACGAAGATTGGTGCAAAAGTGAAGGAGATTCAGGAACACTGTACAGTACTACTTAGACCAGCATGTGTTCGACCTATGTTGAGAGGGATGGTATAATATGAGAGAAAGACAGTTACTGCGACAGCAAAGAGACCTTAATCAAACATTTAAGCGAAGTAAGAAATTTGTAAAGATGGTTGTCATGAATTGATAGATGTATACGATGACTTTTGAACATTATTAAGGTAAATATATCGTTTGTTATTCATAAAAGATTGTTGTCATGAATTGATAGATGTATATGATGACTTTTGAACATTATTAAGGTAAATATATCGTTTGTTATACATAAAAATCTTTCATTTGCTAACTATGACTATCAGTAGTCAGTGCCTTCAGTAGTTAGAATCTTTTACTTAGCTGGCAGTATTGGAGCTCGCTGTATTGCAGTAACGACGATTTTTGTGAGGTAAGTGATTCATGAAAGGTATAGGTTATTGTTAGGGCCATTCTTTTGTAGGGGTTTTCGAAAGTCAGATTGCGTTACGCGCTGTTGATATCCAACTGCCCAACACTACACAAGCGAATATTCCAACAATGAGTCCAACCAGCCACAGACTGCACACTGCGCAGTCAGCGATTTTCATACAGAGCACTACGTGGCGTTACCAACATAAACACCTAAACAGCCTACTTATAATTTAAGAAACCGATCTGACTAAAATCTTATCAAGAGTTCGTAAAGTCAGTAAGCGGATCTGAATCATCTCTTTAATAGTTCAGTCGCTATCATGGCATCGAAACGGAAGAGAGGGAGAGGCGGAATACTGAAGTCAGTATTCCAAAAATGTTTCAGTGTGGAATTTCTATTATACGGTTCCTTCTTGCAATCATCGCACAATTGACGAAATCATAGAAATTGAGACAAGTTCCGCGGAATACAAAAGAGCTACAATTTTTTTCTATGGAGAGGGAAATGGATATAATGAGATACCTTACAGTTACTGCAGAGTTTGCGAGAAAGAATTTGCTCCCTTTATAGCGACAGTATACTGTAGGTCGCAGCAACGAACGCTATTTAGCAATTGGAAAAGAAGATTGGCCAAGTGGCGCACATGTTTGAGGAGGCTAAATCGATTATGTCGGTCTGTTGTAAAATTGTGGAACGTGTTCTATGCCCACGCATTATGGCGTTTCTGGAGTACAAAAATCTCCTATATAAACCAACCTCAGTTTCGTGAACAAAGACATTGCGAAACACAGTAGACAAAGGCGTCAAGTTACAAACCGTCTTAACTTCCGGAAGGTATCCAATAAAATTTCGCACTGCTGTTTAGTGAACATAATAAGTGCTTACCGAATGTCAGAACAGATTTGTAACTGAATTCATCAAATATCTCATAGATCATGTTACGCTGTTTTAAGGGGAGGTTTAGTATCTAGTTCAAAAAATCGATTTTTTTAAAATTGTATTTTTGGATCCATAAAAGTGTTTAGAATCCACCCCTGAAACGGCTTTTCCGAATAGGAAACGGAAATGTTTGTTATTCGCGGTTGAGCAAAAAATGCACCTGCCTGAAATCGGCCTTTTCCACGCACCAGTTTTTTTTTTCTTCTTTCAGAGGACGACTTATTATATCTGTGCTTGGGAGGAAAAACACCAAATTCAAATTAAAGCTTGAACGCGTGAGTTTGGAAGTTAGCGACTTTCCTGGCAGTGAGCAGCTTCAACGAAGAGTATTCAGCAATTCTGAAGACCATGACAACGATGGACGTCACTCTGGAACTCTATTCGATGCAGTTCGCCAAGTATTCAGACGACCACCGGATTCAAGAGGCCGAAAACCGCTTGTCACCGGCCGTACGAGCGGCTCTGGAGCAGCGCAGGACGGCCCAGATCGAGCAGTAAGCCCTCTATGAGGAAGAGGAATGACTAGTTTATGGACCCGTAATAGCAGATTGAACGTAAGTTACATAAATTGCATTTGTATGTAGGCAAAACTTCAAACGAATAGATGCAACGAAGAGCTGCACGTTTCGTGATGGGATATTTTAGAACGCATGAGTGTTCCGGACATTCCAACGAACTCTAGTCGCAGTCGGAACAAGAGAGGTGTTGTCTATCATTGTTGACATTCTGGGATTGTGATTCGAAGAAGTGCTGGTCAACATAATACTTACACCCATAGAGGTCTCGAGTAATGAACATAAGGAAAAATAAAAGAAATTAGAGTCCATAAAGAAGTTTAGTCAGCCGCCATTCCCACGCACCAACGCACCATTAATGAATGAACCGTAAGATGGCTTACCGAGTAATGATGTAGGTGTAGATTTTTGGTTCGAGCAAGTGGTTGATGAACTACTAGTGTATGAAGTAGACATGCGCTATGGATTACCGCCGAGTGTTGCTCACTAGTGGGAGACACATTAACGACTCCAAAATATTTCTGGGGTGCTGTGTAGGGAGTACATTTCGTCTCCAGACATCGTGAGAGTAGCTGGGCAGGAAAAGTGTTTTCGAGGTTTCACAAAAATTTTGCAGTGAAATTTCCAAAAATATGCAACACAAACGTCTAAAATGGTGCTGTTTATTAAGTGAATGAGTAGTACGTCTTTATGCGTTGCTCAATTTTTGGCTAAGGACACAGCTCGTTCTGCTGTTATGTTGTGAAATCCAGGATAGGCTGATGAGTATTTTTTTTGCCGTGAGCCATCAGTCTTTTGACTGGTTTGATGCGGCCCGCCACGAATTCCTCTCCCATGCCAACCTCTTCGTCTCAAAATAGCACTCGCAACCTACGTCCTCAATTGGATGTATTCCAATTTCTGTCCACAGTTTTTACCCTCTACAGGTTACTCTCGTACCATGGAAGCTATTCTCTGATGTCTTAGCATTTGCCCTATCACTCTGTCATTTCTTATCAGTGTTTTCCACATATTCCTTTTTTCTCCCATTCTGCGCAGATCCTCCTCATTACTCACCTTATCAGTCCACCTAATTTTCAACATCAGTCCCTGGCAGCACATCTCAGATGCTTCGATTCTCTTCTGTTCCGGTCTTCTCACAGTCCATGTTTCATTACCATATAATGCTGTGCTCCAAACGTACATTCCTAGAAATTTCTTCCTGAGATTGAGACCTGTATTTGATACTAGCAGACTTCTCTTGTGCAGGAACGCTCTTTCTGCCAGCGCTAGTCCGCTTTAACATCCTCCTTGGTTCGTCTCTCATTGGTTATTTTGTCGCCTTTGTAGTAGAATCCCTTAACTTGATGTACTTAGTGACCATAAATCCTGATGCCAGGTTTCTCTGTTCTCATTTCTGGTAGTTCTCATTACTTTCGTCTTTCTGCAATTTACTCACAATTCACATTCTGTACTCATCAAGACTGTTCATTCCGTTCTGCCGATCACGGAATACCGTGCTTGAATGTAGGCCCACGATTTTCTAAGCAGGAGCACAGAACGAAGATTACATCTGTGATTTCGGCAAATAACTAAATATAAAATGAACCACATCTATGTAAACAAATAATTGTTTCAGAAATTTGTTTTGAAGTTAAGATTAACACACTTTTTATCGAATCAAATTATTTTCATTGTTGCTGATAAGTAATTCTTTTAAGGGTTCATAAAGAGCAATCTCAGAACTATATTTTGTGTACCTTAATTATGCTTTTCCTCAATTTTACTTGAGTATCCGCATTTTTACCGCCATTCCATCTATTCCATATTAACCCGCAAATGCAACATTCATTTTTTTTATTTTTATTTTTATTTTTTTTGTGACAGACGTTGTGTCCGTCTGGTATTCGTTTCCTCCGAACATAAGGAGGACGTAGGTAAAGGGCTTTCATAGACACTGAGATTATTTCCTCGTACGTCGTGGACTGTTTACCACGGAGACACACGTCGCCTCCAGAGCATCTGGGAGCGGCAACCTCGCCGACAGGCAGCTTGCCTTTCGCAGCAGGTAGCTCTGTCGGCAGGGCACTATTTTGCTACGCCATGTTACGTGCCCTCGCAGCGCCATGCGGGTATCCATCCGCGCCCGACTGTTCATGCCATCGCTGGAGAGTGGTACGTCAGTTACACCCTACACCTAAAGTTGGCAGGCATCACGAGCAGTTTCGTTAAGCGGGATCAGCAGTTCAGTCTCGGCGCTGTAAGTTGGCTGTACCCAGCAGTTTTGTCTCAGCTTTCCATGCCCGCAGCACAAACGGAGTAACGCCACAGATCTTCTGCATCTACACCTACGTCTACGTCGATACTCTGCAAATCACACTTAAGTGCCTGGCTGCGGGCTTATCGAACCACCAAAATAATTCTCCATTATTACAATCTCGAATCTTTCCGTGCGAGCTTTGATTTCCCTTATTTTATTATGATGATCATTTCCCCCTATGTAAGTCGGCGTCAGCAGAATATTTTCGCATTCGGAGGAGAAAGTTGGTGACTGAAATCTCGTGAGAAGATAGCACTACAACGAAAAACGCCTTAGTTTTTAATGATGTCCACCCCAAATCCTGTATTATGTCAAAAACAGTCTCTCTCTAGTTCTCAATAATACAAAACGTGCTACCCCTCTTTGAATGTACTCTTTTAATCCTATCTGGTAAGCATCCCACACCGTGCAACAATACTCCAAAAGAGGACGAACAAGTGTAGCGTAAACAGTGTCTTCAGTAGATTTGTTGCATCTTCTAAGTGTTCTTTGGTTTGCCTTTCCCACAGCGTTTTCTATGTGTTCTTTCCAAATAAAATTGTTCGTAATTGTAATTCCTAGGCATTTAGTTGAATTTAAGGCCTTTAGATTTGACTGATTTGTCGTGTAACCAAAGTTTAACGAATTCCTTTTAGCACTCATGTGGATGACATCACACTGTTCATTATTTACGTTCAATTGCCAAATTTTGCATCATACTGATAACTTTTCTAAATCTTTTGCAATTTGTTTTGATCTTCTAATAACTTTACTAGACGATAAACGACATCATCTGCCAACTACCTAACACGGGTGCTCAGATTGTCTCTTAAATTGCTTATATAGATAAGGAACATCAGAGGAGCTATAACACTATCAAACGCCAGGATTCACTTTTGTTTTACTCGATGACTTTCCGTCAATTACTCTGACCTGAGACCTCTCGTGTGCTGCATATCACGGCTCTAGGGCATGTCATGTAGACATATCACAATAGTCAGAGGAGAGATATTTCTGATGTACAGTATGTGAGCAAAAGTATCCGGAGACCCCCCCAAAACATACGTTCTTCACACTAGGTGCATTGTGCTGCCACCTACTGCCAGGCAGTCCATATCAGCGACTTTAGCAGTCAATAGACATCGTGAGGGAGCAGAATGGGGCGCTCCACGGAACTCACGCGCTTGGAACGTTGTCAGGTGAATAGGTATCACATGTTTCATTCGTCTGTACGCGAGATTTACACACTCCTAAACATTTTTAAGTCCCCTGTTTCCGATATGATAGTGAATTGGAAACATGAAGGGACACGTACAGCACAAAAGCGTACAGGACGACCTCGTCTGTTGACTGACAGAGACCGCCGACAGTCGAAGAGGGTCGTAATGTGTAATAGACATCTTTCCAGACCATCACACAGGAATTCCAAACTGCATCAGGATCCACCGCAAGTACTATGGCGGTTAGGCGGGAGGTGATAAAACTTGGATTTCATGGTCGAGCGGCTGCTCGACATCACGCCGGTAAATGCCAGACGAAGCCTCACTTGGGGTAGCTAGCGTAAACATTGGACGATTGAACAGTGACGAATCACGGTGCACAATATGGCGATCTGATGGTGGGGTGTGGCTACGGTGAATTCCCGGTGAATGTCATCTGCCAGTGTGTGTAGTGGCAACAATAAAATTCGGAGGCGGTGGTGTTATGGTGTGGTCGTGTTTTTCATGGAGGGGGTTGCACCCCTTGTTGTTTTGCGTGGTACTATTACAGCACAGGCCAACATTGATGTTTTGAGGACCTTCTTGCTTCTCACTGTTGAAGAGAAATTCGGGGATGGCGATTACATCTTTCAGCACAATCGAGCATCTGTTCGTAAGGCCGGTATTACACTATCAAATTTCTTTGTCAAAGATTTGATCAAAGATGTGCTCAAATATTCGTCAAATATATTTGACAAAGATCTTCGACGTGGCGCTAAAGAGGGGTATTACACTGTCATCATATTTTTGGTCAAAGTTCGAGATGGCTGATAACAACAACTTGTTATTAACCGCAGAAGTTGCATGTACCACAGTTGCACTGTGAGCACATCCGGAAGAGAAGCGGGGGGAAAAAAGGAAATTTACCTGGGTGAAGCCGTGGGTTTTACGACGACACAATAAAAGCATTCAACGTCTGCAGAAGACAGGCTCACTGTAACACTCCGATTCC